>NC_063197.1:8738329-9443329 GCF_017589495.1 Alosa alosa
CTCTTTCAGGGGTTTAGGGTTGGTGTCCTGTCCCCCCCTCTGACTTGTACGTGGCTAGGAAGTCTGCCCTGGCCGGACCTTCTGTAGTGTCTGAACTCCTGCCCAAGGAACTTAATAAAGGCTATCTTCTCGGCCCTTTCTCTGTCCCTCCTTTCCGCCCCTTCCGTGTTAATTCCCTCGGCGTAGCCACTTGGAAATACTCCGGCAAGAAAAGGCTGATATTCGACATGTCCTCGCCTCACTCCGACATCTGGTCCAGCGTTAAAGATGGCTGGCAGGGGCACTCTCCTGGCTAAGGCCATCACCGATGCGTTCAAGGTTATGCCGATTCATCCCGCTGATTGGCTGTTGTTTGGCGTAAAATGGCAGTCTAAATTTTACTTTCACTTTTGGGTACAGGAGTAGTTCTCACATTTTTAATTGTCTCTCGGAGGCGTTGTGCTGGATTTTGCTCAACGTCTGCCATCTACCGTTTGTCCTGCATCTCCTGGACGATTTTCTGTTAATCGATTTCCCGGTAGGGTCTAATTCAGGTCTGGACGTTATTCACGCTGTATTCCTGGAACTAGGCGTCCCTCTGTCGGCGGAGAAGACACTGGGCCCCGTTACCTCCCTCAAATTCCTGGGTATTATCCTCAACTCGGTTAAAATGCGGGCCTCTCTCTCAAAATTAGCCAGGATCCGCCACCTTTCTCTCCGTCGGCACGGTGACCAAGTGAGACCTCCTCTCTCGTTTGGGGCATCTGAATTTTGCGATGCGCATCATTCCGCAGGGCCATTTCTTCATTTCTCGCCTGTTAGTTCTGGCCTACTATGTCATTAATTTATCCGATCCCGTCTTGCTCGATCTAGGTTGTCGGTCGGGTCTTAGATTCTGGTCCAAATTGCTTACTCACTGGAATGGCAACTCCTTTTTCTATAACGATCACACTGATTCGTCCACCTCTCTTGAGCTGTTCACGAATGCTGCTCCATCTTTCGGTTTTGGGGGGCTGTATAAAGACACGTGGATCGCAAAAAAATGGTCTGACGAATTTCTGGTATTCGCCGCTTCATTCGCCTCTTTGAACTGTATCCCATCGTGGTAGCCTGAGTACTTTGGGGTAAAAAATGGTCAAGAAAGCGCATCGTATTCTTCTACGGCAATGCTGCAGTAGTGGCCATTGTAAACAAAGGTCGCTCTTGCTGCCCTTAAATAATGTCTCTTTTGAGGAGGCTCACCTGGCAGTCAGTTACACACAATTTTATTGCAAATACCATTCATTTCCCCGGTTATATTAATGTCCAAGCTGATGACCTCTCCAGTCTCTGTTCGCAGGAATTCCACCGGCTCTGCCATTCAGCCAGCAAAGTGTCCACCCCGTGGCCTCGTTTCACCAAACTGATCCTGGATTAATTTCTCATTCCCTCGGTTCACTCTTAGGAAAAGCCAAAACTTACATGTTAAAAGGTGTCGCTAAGTCCGCCATCAAAGCTTACAATTCTGCCTGGCCCTGGTTCTCTATATTTTGTCAGCACCATCACACGCCTATCCTCCCAGTTCTCATTTCCACTGTCTGCGCTTTTCTGGTATATTGCTTTGATCATCGCTGTCTCAAACTTGCGTCAATTCGCAAAACAGTCGCCGCTTACAAGTCCATGCAAGGCTCCACGACCCCGGTTTCCCTAGTCTGTTCTCGAACCGGAGGGACAGGAGAACTTATTCCTCACCATAACAGTGGTGGGACTGTGGACAAGTACAAATTAAACCTGCTTTACCAGCAGTATACACTGAATGTGACGACGGACATGGCTCATGACAGTGCTTGACATGACAGTTCTTTAGCAGGAAATCCTAGACCTACAAGGCCTGGTAGCTTCCAATGAATGTGAAGAATATACTACGGCGCAAAAAGCATACTATCTGACTTGCTGGATACTAAAGCCCAGGGGGCCCTGGTGTGTTCTAGGTTTCAGTGTGTAGCACAGATGGATCCGCCCTCTAAGTTAAGTTTAGAGAGGACAAATGGGCAAGGCAGACTCATCCGCTGCCTGCTCTCAGATACTGGTCGAGAGCTCACTGATCCCACTGATATTCGTAAGCGTGTATTAGACTTCTATGCTGATCTATATAAATGTGAGCTTACCAATGTGGAGGAGGCTATAGCCAGTGACTATGACGGACTACCAACAGTAGATGAAGGAGCCGCTGCTTGGGATGAGTCCCTGTCACTTAATGAACTTTACACTGCACTTATGAGCATGGACAATCGAAAAGCGCCGGGTTTTATACGTTTTTGTGGTCAGTGATTGGACAGGACTTGTTGGGAGCCCTGCATGATAGTCTTAAAAAAGGCTTACTACCACAAAGTTGCAGGAGAGCTGCCATCACCTTACTGTCCAAGAAGGGTGACAAAATATGGCCAACTGGCGCCCTATTTCACTCTTGTGTGTGGATTTTAAAATTCTCTCCCAGGCTCTAGCCACAAGGATGCGTGGGGTAATTGGGCAAGTAGTACACATCGACCAGACCTACTGTATACCGCAGAGATCGTTTTTTTATAATATTGCTCTGGTGCGCAATCTTGATTGGCTTGATTTCCTTGTAGACCAACAAAAAGCCTTTGACAGAGTCGAGCATGTGTACCTTTGGCAAACCTTGGATGCCTTTGGCTTTAGCCCTGGCTTTTGAGCAATGATAAACATGTACAGGGACATTGAAAGTGTGCTTAAGGTCAATGGTGGTTTGAGCGCTCCTTTTAAAGTACATAGAGGTGTTAGGCAGGGATGTGCCATGTCAGGGATGTTATGTTCCTTGGCTATAGAACCATTGCTACACAAACTTGATCTGAATTGAATGGACTGACATTTCCTGACTGTAACAGTTGTTTTTATTTGTCTGCATATGCCGATGACTTAACTGTATTTGTCACCTGTGATGATGTTCTCAAACTTGAAGGTATTATGGAAGATTTTTCAAAGTTTTTCAAGTGATGGGTTTAAGCACCTTGGGTTTTTTTTTGGGTAATGACACTTTTCTGAAGAAGAACTGGGAGGGCACTGTGGACAGTGATTAACAACTTAGTTGCTTCCTCCCTGTGGCACAGGTTAGCCTGTGTGAATCTGCCTGCTGGACTCTTGGCCCAAATCCAGAGACTCATGGTTGACTTTTTCTGGAACAAGCTCCATTGGGTCCCTCAGAGCTCTTCCTGCCCAAGGATGAGGGTGGACAGGGCCTCATCAACCTGATGAGCAGAACAGCCACCTTCTGCCTACAGTTTATCCAGAAGCTCCTACTGGTGGTAGATGCCCTGAGAATGGACTGTGCTCTGTTCCTAATGGATCATAAGAGACTTGACTTAAATGGACTGTCACCTTTTTACCAAAGTTGCTTCAAAGTCTGGGGCCTTTTTCAGCACCACTGGCTGAATCCAGTGACATCTCTCCATTGGCTGTTTGAAGAACTTGTTATCTTTGGGTCTCGTTTTGATTTGTGTGGGGATGATACCCCAGGGCTGATGATACTGTGTGCTTGTAACTGTTTTCAATTGTGACATGTCATTGAAAAAGCTGGAAATAGTTTACAGGATGCGGAGGCCTTTGCCTTAAGGTCTGTGAGGTATGCTTGTAGGCATTTAGACAAACTGGTTGGGGAGAGGGCACTCTTAGAGGGATACAGTTCAGGTGATCTTCAGCCCGATGAGGTTCTTTTTCCTGACATTGTTTTTAGTCATGGTTTCCGTGAGTCTAACTATACTAGTCCCCTGCTGGACCTAGGGATCCATGACAACCTTAACCTGTCTTTGACTGATGGAAAAGTGATGTATAACGTTCTGGTAAAAATTCTGAATAAGACATATCTAAAAGACAGATCTGACAGTGTGGAGAGAGAAGTTGCAGATTGATGAAAAAACTAAACCAGTTTGGAGGGTTATCTACAAACCCCCATTGACAAAAAAGACAGGAGACCTTCAATGGAGGGTATTACATGGAGCCATAGCTGTTAATGCACTTAATGCTGTAATGAATCCTGGAGCAAGTGATGGATGTCCTTTTTGTAATGAAAGGGAAACAGTGTATCATTGTTTTATGGAATGTGAAAGACTTCTTCCAATGTTCCATTTTTCTGGACTGGTTACTTAACCCCTTGGGGGTGATGTGTTCAAAGCAGAGTTTTATACTTGGTTTTCCTTACAGTCAAAAGCGAAACACAGTGTCGTTTAATGAACTTTATTATTGGACAGGCAAAGCTTGCTATTTATTTGAATAGGAAAAACAAAGTCCACCAGAGAGCAGGTTATGACGTGCCAATCCTCAGGAATTTACTGATGTCAAGAGTTTCGCTGGAATTTTGTTTCTACAAGACAATGCATTCTTTGTTTTGTTTTTACTGATCATTGGTGCTGTGAGAATGCAATTTGCTCGGTTGATGAGAATGAGTTAGTTTTCCGTTTTTAATTTTTATTTGTTTCTTTGGGGTATGGGGAGGGGGTCTGTTTTCTTTTGACCTGATGTCTTCCTGAGTATTTCGTACTGGTCTCTGACTCTGTTCACCAATAAATGTTATTGTAAAATTAAAAAAATCTCTCTCTCTCCCCATCTCCTCTATTATGGATCTGTCATATGTATGTGAGAATCTACACACATGCCTGTTTTACATTAATACACAGGATTAGATGTTAAAATCCCTTGTGCCAAAATCCAAGGTAAAAACACATTCAGAAGCCCCTGCTCAAGTTTAACTTTAAAAAGCACACTACCCACAAATCCGCCAACAAATAGTCACAAACACAATATAAATGGCCCATCCAACAGCAGTATATAGTATGAGGCATGTCATCGGGGTTATCAAGTGGGCACCCTCATTCACCGATGTTTCGTTAAGTTAGGCCCACGACACCTCATGAAGGCTTAACAGTGAAACCAGCGTCCTGGAGACACTCCCCTCAATGCTGCCACCATATTACCACATTGAAATATCCAATACCCAAAATACCCTTAACCAGCCCAGGCATGGTCAAGGTTGGCTAGGTTGGTCCGTCCTGTTTATGTGGACTGAACCATAGCCATAAAAACCCTGGCCAACCAACCATCAACCTAGGCACAGCCCATCACAAACACAAAACAAATTAGCCAGTTAGCTTAGGCCCCATCACAAACACAAAACAAATTAGCCAGTTAGCTTACCCCCCATGCTGCCACCATATTACCACAACAAACATCCAAATACCCTTAACCAACCTAGGCATGGTCTAAGTTGGCTAGGTTGGTCTGTCCCATTGATGGGGACTGAACCATAAACCATAAAAACCTTAGCCAAGTACCATCAACCTAGGCACAGTCCATCACAAACACAAAACAAATGAGCCAGTTAGCTTACCTTAGCTTGCAACCCAGGAAGGGTAACTTCTCCTTACCCACAACCATGCGCTTGCCCGTTCTGCTGCTAAAGACATGTTACTAACCACCTGCCTTAGACTTCGACCACAAATGTCCAATTCAGACAGCAAGCCAATAGCAGATCTGGCCACAAACCCACGTGCACCGATTTCAATAGGCCTTAATCGTGCACTCCAACCTCGCTTAGTTGCCTCCTCTGCTATTTCAGTGTATTTAGCTCTCTTCAGCTCATTGGCCACTTCCACTCTGTCTTCCCAAGGAACAGTGAGTTCAATGAAGTAAACTATCTTCTCTGAATCCGACCATAGAATTACGTCGGGTCGTAGCTTAGTACTCACTATATGTGGAGGTACCGCCATCTGCTGGCCAAGATTAACCTTCATTTCCCAGCCCGCCCCATTTTTCAACTGGCCGGTTTTACACCTGGCCTTCGCGGAACAAGGTTTATCCCCCTGACGTACAAGTTAATTTGCCTTACCCCTTTACTAGCTGCTAATGAATTGACTTCTCTCCTTTTATCCTCTATTGCCACTGCCACACATTTCAATACCTGGTTATGACGCCACGTATACCGCCCCTGGGTGAGACTTACCTTGCACCCTGATAGGATATGGTGGAGACTGCCCACACACGAGCAAAGTATGCATTTATCATCCTCACCAAACCATTGACTTAAATTCTTGGGAGATGGGAGCACATCATATGTAGCACCTAACATAAATCTGATCTTACCAGCTTCCATGCCCCATAGATCTTTCCATTTAATCCGCTTTTTTTCCACCCCTTCCCAGTTCACCCACTGCCCTTGTTTTGCCTCGCGACACTGCCTTAGTACATCTTACAGCCTCCTCCTGTCTATGCATTTCCTCCACTACCATTTTCCTCTTTTCTCCTGCAGAAGCCTTACTCCACAAGGGTTTACTTACTTACTTGGGGAGATGGTACATCCGACCATGATTCCTATCTCAAGTTGTTGCCACCCTGTGGTGTAATCAGCTGTAGTAAAACATAATTGATTATTCAGAAAGAATGCTTTTCCTAGGCTTTTAATGCTACCTGGGATTCTGAAATAATCAAAGGCCTCCCACAACAGACTATGCGGCACAGACCCAAAAGCATTAGCCAAATCCAAGAACACAACGTGCAAGTCTCTCTTCTCACGCTTTGCTAATTGAATTTGGTGCCAAATCATGCTGGTATGCTCTAAGCACCTGGAGAAGCCAGGAATTCCAGCTTTTTGCACCGTGGTATCAATTAGTTTATTCCTTTCAAGGTAATGTGTCAGTCTCCGTGCCACCACACTGAAGAAAACCTTCCCTTTAACATTCAGTAGACTAATTGGCCTAAATTGATTAATCTCCACTCGTCCTTTTTTTCTTTGGGAATAAATATTCCCCCAGCCCTCCGCCAAGCCTTGGGAATACTCTGCTTTTTCCAAACTATCTTCATTAATTTCCATAGAAATCTTAAAACATCTGGTGCACTCTTATACAACCGTGATGTGATGGGATAGTTGTACTCACAAAATAAACACACATATACACACAACATGCATTTCATTACACACAATGGAGGAGTGAGGGAGAGCGAGAGAGAGAGAGAGGGAGAGAGATAGAGAGGGAGGGGGGAGAAAAAATGGACAGAGAAACCATGAACGGGAAATGGAGTGAGTTTTGGAGGGGCAAACCTGAATGAGCGAGGGAGCACAGAGGAGAAGAATAGTCCTTTCTTTCCCTCAATCCCTCCATTCTATCAGAGTGGCAGTCCGACTTCCAAACTGCACATTCAGCAGGAGTCCAACTCACTAACTTCCCTCAATGCCGTTTGTGTTTGGTGGCGTCTGAGAGTGTGTATAGTGAGTTATTGTGTGTATATGTGTGTGTTCTGTGTGTGTCTGTATGTGTGTGTGCGTATGTGTGCGCGCGTGTGTGTGTATGTGTTTGTGTGTTTGTGTGTGTGTGTGTGTGTGCGTATGTGTGTGTGTGTGCGTATGTGTTGAGTAATAATGCTGAATTGTGTTTTTTGTTTTGTGTTGTATTTCTCTTTGTGCTGTACTGCTGTTCCTCAGCTTATGAATGGATGCTGTTGCCTGCCTCCATATTGTGTGCTCCAGTTTTGTGTTGAGAGAGGTTGCAGTGAAATGCAACACTTTACAGTGTAAATTCTATTGGATTGGATTGGATTTTATATGCTCTTTGATCTTGAGGTTTCTTTTCTTTCTCTTGTTTTTAGGTGAAAGAACCATAAATAGTCAACACATTCTGGGTACTCCTACCCGGCTTATCCAGTGTGCATAACTGAACTAAATTTTGTTTCGTAATGAAGCCATTTTCAGACGTAATGGATCCATCATTCTGTCAGTGAGGACCCAGCCACGCTCCTCCAGCAGAGATGATTTCACACAGAATCTGGCATGTGTAGAGGCATGTGTAGAGGTACGCTGGGTTCGTGCCAGGAAATCAGGAAAAATGTATATCAAGCGTATTTCAGATACTGCCAATGCCAACCGTTGTTAATGCTATGCTATATTGCAGCAAATAAAGAAATCAAGAAACCAAGAAATCAAGAATTGACGGATAAAAAAAATAATCGAGTGTGAAACATTTTCAAAATATCCCCATGTTTGCTTAGAGCATATTGCTTCTGGGCTGAAAACAGTGTTGTTTTTGTGGCTCCGTGCTGTTTTATTAATTTTTCATGCTGCCGCACTTTACACTCCGAGTCCACATAGCCCACCTGTCATAAATATCGAAATCTCTCTCTCCCCCAGTCAAAGCAGTCTATCACTAAGTCCTGTCTCTTTTCTCGTATACCAACAAAGCCTCCCTCGCTGAGCTTTTCCCTCCAAAGCAGAACATTTTTCAAACAGCCAGCAGGAGGCTGCTCTCTCTAAACAAGTTCTGAATGCCCTCCGCACCCCCAGTCGTTTTTTCACACCCAGTAACGGCCTCCATGCTTATCTTCCACAGATCTCGTCATGCTGGGAGAATTCACTCATTTATTTAGAAGGCACTTTTACTTAGAGTAACTAACAGTCTCGTCTCTCCAACCCAGGCTCTTCTTTGCGCTGCTGAACCCAGTTGTGGAACATGTCCGGAGAGGCTTGGAAATCATGTTGATTCCTCTGGGGTCCCCTGAGAGTGGACTTGGCACGATAATGTCATGTAAGCTGCAGCTGAAGGGAATACAGTTTTAATAGCTGAAGATAATGTGAAACATTTATCATTTTCCTAAGCAGGCAGAAATGTAGGCCTAATATGTTTTTCATGTTCAAATGCTTCCCTAATGGCCTATAAGAAACACACACAAAAAAATACCGGCACTTAAGTGCACCCATACACACACACACGCACGCACACACACACACACACACACACACACACACACACACACACATACGTGCACGCATGCACGCACGTGAATGTACAGTATGCTGTTTTTGTGATGTGTGTGGTAGTGTATACTGTTTTTGTGATGTGTGTGGTAGTATGCACTGTTTCTGTGATAAACATGGTACTATGCACTGTTTTTGTGATGCGCCTGCCGTGTGGTACTATGCACTGTTTTTGTGATGCACGTGGTAGTACAGTATGTGCTGTTTTTGTGATGCGCTTGGTAATATGCACTGTTTTTGAGATGCATGTAGTATGCGCTGAATCAACTCCTTATGGCACAGCTCCACATCGTGGATGGGGCTTCTGTTTTGACAGACAGTTCAGTCGTATTCAGTAATGTGGAACACCAGAGAAAACAATTTCCCTACGCATAAGGAATCCAACCACTGAGCACAGCATAAAAATGTTCACGGAAACACGAGATTACGGATAACATTATTCAAAATGGTGTTCTTCTTGTGTGAAATCCACATTCGGGACTAAATATTATGTCTCAGGCAGTAAAAATAATATTTAATGTTGTTTTTGTGGTTAGCAGCTAAAAAATACCCACTGGTGCATAGGGTCAGGCGGGGCCAGTCGTTACATGTGGCTGTTTTTACTACAGAGTTGGCTCTCCACTGTATGACTGGATGGGTTGGCAAAGCAATCTTTTTGGTGTGGTCCACACCAAAGCAATTAGGCATTTGCTCAGTGATATTTAATATGAGGGAATCGAGTATGTGTAAGTGTTTTGGCTGTTGTTTTGCCGGGAATGGGCGAGAGTTGCTAGAAGAACAGTTTCAAATGTTTTCCACAAACCATCTAACTCAGATCTGACTCACATCTTATTTGGATCGGGCAGATTGGCACCAGATCAGGCTCTCTGTATAAGAATAGTTCTATGGGCATTGGGTTGGTACCCTAAGGTTCTATGGGCATTGGGTTGATACCCTAAGGTTCTATGGGCATTGCCGTTCCTTCTTTTTATCTTAACTTATACAGTACACTGGGGAAAGACCGCAGAAGGCAGTACAGTTGATTTCACAGCACCATGGGTGTGGCTGTTTATATTCTGCCTGGATGCTGATTCTGTTGAGTTGTGGCTATTTTTATACTTCCTGGATGCTGATTCTGTTGGGATGTGGCTGTTTTTATACTGCCTGGATGCTGATTCTGTTGGGTTGTGAGTCAAGTTAAGAGGATTTTTTTATCTAGTAATGGGCTAATAAGAGTGCTAAATCTGAGAGAATATGTTATATTTGGAATCAGAAATATAGGGGTGTAAGACGTCACAAGAGTTCCATATTTAGCTTTATTTGTCCAGGCTCCCACGCATGGATATACATTCTACTTTGGGTTGCACCCAAAACGGAAGGTTTTAAAAATGGAGAAATAAGTCATCTGGTTAGTATGTGCTGTGTGTGATTTGGCTAGTCCGGCCCCTGTTAGGACAATAGCACTGATGCCTTTGACTGGTCACTACTGCCATAGCACTCCCACTGCGGCTACGCGCGCTGACAGACTGATAGGCAGCTATTGTTACGCCGCTACATCGGAGGAAGACACAGACATACCCTCACCCCCCAAAGTGCGTCCCACTCTTTCTCTGCCACACACACACACACACACACACACACACACACACACACACACACACACTCACACACACACACACACTCACACACACACACACACACACACACACACACACACACACACACACTCTCTTTCCCTTTACTGTCATCTCCTCATCTGTCTCCTTCAGTCCTGACTGAAGCTGAGCTGGAGTCCATCTCAGTGTCTGTGCGTGTGTGTGTGTGTGTGTGTGTGTGTGTGTATGTGTGTGTGCACGCGTACACTGCGCATACCTGTTTAGTAGGAAACCTACGCAGATCAACAGCCAGTCTATGTATAAAGGTCAGTGTGAAGCTGTTCTGCACGCATAAGATGCCAGTTGTTCTGCTCCTCGGTCTCTGTTGGTTAATGTCCAGATGTCATTAATATGTTATGCAGAGCATTTTTATGTGACAGTAGAGTGTTCCGTCTCTTGCTCTGTCACACTCTCACTTTCAAGCAGAACAACAGGCAGTTTATGTACGCAGTTCACTTGGTGTTTCACTTGGCCAACAAGTGTTTTACTATGGTTTAAACTCCGCATCTTTGGGGCAAGTTGGGCAGAAAAGTCATTGGGAATCCTAATACATAATTATGCGCATGCATCAGACAGGTGGTATGGATCGGGCACTGACACCATGTCAATCACGTCGTCCAAACACGTCACACTGCAGCCACCTCCAGGTCAACCCTCTAACAGTATCCTGCCCTCACTGATCTAGGAAGTTCATGCACCAGCGTAAACTTACGAGGCTGAGACAAACGGTAGACTGGCTGGCTAGACGTGCAGGCACAGACACAGATACATATACATACACACACACACACACACAGACACATACACACACACACACACACACTCATAGACACACAGACAGACACAGACACACACACACTCATAGACACACAGACAGACACACACACACGCACACGCACACGCACACGCACACACACACACACAGACACATACACACACACACACACACACATACTGTAGACACGCACACAGACACAGCCACAGATATAGCACAGTAAGTGGTGTGTCAGCTTTCCCACCCCATTCACTCGGTCTGTCTTTGTGATGAGTGTAGTAGTATGCACTCTTAATGTGATTCATGTGGTAGTATACGCTGTTTTTGTGATATGTGCTATTTTGTGATTTGTGATATACACACATACATGTACACACATACACACACACATGCCAACTTTAACCAATAAATTATTTATTTAAAAGGTAACCAAAATCAATAAATAACCATTATTAAAAGATGTCTAGGGGAAATTACAGTTTTTTTCAATTGTTTACACACGATTTTGAAAACTGTTTTTTTTTTCAAAATCTAATCACAAATATCCAAACACCACACTCAATTTGCATAATTCCTAGATTGTTTGCAAAATGACACACTTAAGTCAAAATATATACACATATTTGTGAAAATGCTATTAGTTTTCATGTAACCAACACAGTGCTCAATGAGCAGACACTATTGCAGCCAGTTTCACACTGCTGTGATAAATAAAAAAACACGTTTGTAAAAAAACTAATGTTAGGAAATAGCATGTGATCTTGGGCCAGACATTGTTATGTAAGTGATAATTTAGATGACAAAAAAATAGTGACAAACCCACAACATTCTTCATGATTAGTTTGAGATATAGGGAGAATGTACACAAATAGGCCTACTATAAACTTACCAAGCACTGCACAACACTGATGCTGCAGATTGCATATTTCAAGTATTTATTTCAATACTTACTTACCATAATCAGTTACAGTAATCAACCAACAATGAAATCAAAGAAACAAATAAAATCTGTAGACAAATAAAAATTTCTGCATGAAGTACATACACTTTGACTCTGAAGAAAAACTATTGTAAAAGCTGCTGCCTTTTATAGTACACCTGAGTGCTGCGTTTTCAAATTAGCACATGTGTGTTTCCACACCTGGATGGATGTGATTATCCAATTTGTTCATTAGTGTGGTCATTGGCAATCGGGGCTTTGTAATGACAAGGAAGTAACCTCACAATCCTCATCTGTGTCTAAGGTGTGAAAATGTGTGTAGAGTTTTTCCAAATCACTGTGTGTAATGTTTTGCAAAAAAGGGTGAAGCAGCATTGTGTATAATGCTGTGCAAATCTGTGGAGGTGTTTTGCTCCTTGGAGTAGAATTTTGCAAATTGTGTGGAAGTTTTTATTTTAATGTGTAAACAATCGTAAAAAACTGTAATAGTATGGAAGTGTGTTCATGTGGGTGTGTGTATGTACGTATTCCAAAGTCAGTATGATGTTCAAAAGATAGAAAGAAGGTGCTAGTGGGAGAGAGCTAACCCAAAGGTGCCTGCAACAGAATGTGCAAAACCAAAAAGTGCCCAAATCTAGAGAGAGAGCAACCCCTTAGATACCCACACCCCCTTCACCAGGTGTGCGTGATTAGTTAATTGGGCAAGCAAGGCCTGTATTGCCCAAACAATGGCCATGCCAGGCCTGAAGGGGCACACACACACACACACACATTTTAATGCTTTTACTGTATTTGGACCTTAACTACAGGGGAAGATTTACAGATTACAGGCAGGTCTGATCAAACATAGAATGCATTGTGCCATTTTCATTAATACACATTGCAAACTAGAGTTTGATATACTAAACCTGTAAGTTTTACTTCCCTGCGTATTCGCCGGCAGTCACATCAGGTGCGAGTGTGTTAGAGTGGCGTAGTGGCGTAGAGTGGTGTAGTGGTGTAGTGGCGTTTGCTTCTGCCACCATGTTGCACATGGGCATAGAAAAATCACCTTTCCTCTCCTAGTTCTGTATTATCTCTTCAAGCTCAAGGCACCTCCCAATTTCTCTCTCTCACTCTTTCTCTCCCTCCCGATCTCCCTATCTCATTCCCTCTCTCCCACTCCTCATCTCTCCCCTCGCCAACTACCACTCTCAAACACAAAACCACAATACTAGCCTCTCAACTTTTCCTGAGTGAGTGTGTGTGTGTGTGTGTTTGCGTGTGTGTGCATGTGTCTAGTGTGTGTGTGTGTGTGTGTGTGTGTGTGTGTGTGTGTACTGTACTGATGTATTAGAAAGCCTTGCTGCAGAGTGCTGATAAGGATGTTGCTGTGCATTCTAAGCTCATAATAGAAACTTCTATCACAACACAAACTAATAGCACTAATTCACAGAGCACAGCTAGCCACTCTTCCTTGGGTTACACTGCCATTCCATCTTGCTCACTCTCTCTCTCCATCTATCTCTCTCTCTCTCCATCTCTTTCTGTCTCCCTCTCTCTCCTTCTGTCTCTTTCGCTCTCTCTTTCAGATTGCAAGTTTGTCTCTGGTTGAATTATTGAGTAGATAAGAGGGATGCAGTGGAATCAAAGAGAGGCTTGGTTGGTGTATGTGTGTTTGTGTGTGTGTGTGTGTGTGTGTGTGTGTGTGTGTGTGTGTGTGTGTGTGTGTGTGTGTGTGTGTGTGTGTGTGTGTGTGTGTGTGTGTGTGTGTGTGTGTGTGAGAGAGAGAGAGAGAAAGAGAGAGAGAGAGGGTATGTGAATAGGTCAAGGTATTTATTTTGTGTGTGTGGGCGAGTATGGGGTTGTGTGTCCTTGTGGGTTTTAGAATAAGGAACACCAGATTTGTTCTTTTTGGTATCAGATGCTAGCAATGTCGTCTAGTAGAACAAATCCATTAATCATATCTGTGTGTGTGTGCATGTGTGTGTGTTCACATTTCAGAGCTGTTGGTTTAATAACCCTAATCTATTAATCATATCTGCATTCTGCAGGAGGTGCTGCTCTACACTTAAAATGCCAATATACCACACAGCATTAGCTATGTATGTGTCTGTGTGTGTGTGTTAGTGTGTGTATGTGTCTGCTAGACCAAGCTTTGAAGTAAACCGTTTGTTATGTGTTGATGAAGGCGTATACATGTGTGTATATAAGTGTGTGTCTGTGTATGTGTATGACCGGTGAGGATTGGCTTTGCCTGTGTGTGTGTGTGTGTGTGTGTGTGTGTGTGTGTGTGTGTGTGTGTCTGTATGTGAGACTGTACTCAGCCAGCGTGGAAAAATGTTCCTAACATGTAAGTGTCCTATTGCTTACTGCAAACCTATTATCACACACACACACACACACAGGCAAAGCCAATCCCCACCAGTTATACACACACACACACACACACACACACACACACACACACACAGGCAAAGCCAATCCCCACCAGTTATACACACACACACACACACAGGCAGCAAAGCCAATACCCACCAGTCATACACACACACACACACACATACTTCCAAACACCACAACCACCATCAACATCATCCCTCTTTTTAATAGATTTGTGTTCTAAAGCTAAAAATGTTCTAAAGCTTTTCATAAACACACCACACACACACACACACACACACACACACACACACACACCCCACCCCACCCCCTGAAAAGTGTTCACCTTCCAGTTGTCTCCCGGGGGTCGCAGATGTTTTTGGAAGGACAAATGTTGAATGAAGCACAAAGATCTGCGCGTGTGAACTGTTGTCAGGAGAGGTGCTGTGTGAGTTGCATCATTCCTGTTTGGAATTTGTCAAAACTGCAGAGACTCCAAGAGAAGGGTGCAGGCGGCTCCCTTTGAATCACAGCTACAAAAATATTCTGACTGGCCAGATATATGCACAGAGATATCCATACACGCACACATGCACACACACACACACACACACACAAAAAGAAAGGCAAAATTAGAGAGTCAGTCTGTGATTGTATACAGCAAAGTGAACACACACAAGTAAACAAACATCACATACACACACACACATACACACAAACAACACACACACACCCAAGCACCCACTTGTTCAGCGGCACCATAAGCCACTTGGAGATCTCATTCATCTTATAACCTTACAAGCTCTGTAGGGCTACGGCCATGTTAGTGTCCAGCAGATGGGCCCATCTCGCTGGCCTTGAAGGACATGCACGTTGTGTGAGAAAATGTCTACAAAGACAGTGAGTGAGAGACACTTTTTTCTCCCTTTTTTAAACGGTGATTATTATTTTACATTTAGCATATTCTCCAGAGACCTGACCTCTCATTAGTTCTATCTCCAATGTGAAGAATAAGTGCACTTGTGCTTGTATGCAGGTGTGTGTGTGTGTGTGTGTGTGCGCGCGCGTGTGTGTGCTTGCTTGCTTGTGTGCACTTGTGCGTATGCATGTGTGTGTATTTGGTTGTGTGTGGGAGCAATGCTCAAAGGCTGTTTCATTCCTATGCACAAGCTGTCTCAAATAGGAAGGCATCGCTGAGTGAAGCCTGTCCGCATTTTGATTGGCGGCTCATGTTTTAGGTATGAGGTCACTGATTGGGATATCACACTTCCTACTCTGGAGCTTCCCTATGGCAAGCCCGCGGGGACAAACCAATCAAAATCACAGACCAGAAAGACATGGAGTTGCAGAAGACCTAGGACTAGGATCTGGGACTGTGTGTGTGTGTGTGTGTGTGTGTGTGTGTGTGTGTGTGTGCATGCATGTACTTTTGTGTCTTTAAGAATATCCTGGATCAAGTCATAGTTTTGAGTGAGCCTTCACTCTGTAAGAGTTTGTAGAATTAATAAAATAGCGTAGCATTAAGCTTGTTCTCACGTTTGGATCCAATTTGAATCATTACGTTTAATTTCAGTAGCTGTGCTGCCACTTCTGATCTTTCAGCTGCTGCGCTTAATGTGCTACAGGAGACGGATATCTCAGAGTGCTCTGTTCCACCTATTTAAACTCAGGCAGTCAGTGACACCTCATAACACCTCTCTCTCTCTCTCTGTGTGTGTGTGTGTGTGTGTGTGTGTGTTTTTTGTAGAGAAGTAGAGACAGTGGAATGCAGAAACAAATAAAAGGTAGAAGAGTGTATCATAGAATGTGCATCACAATGTGGCAAGACGTTCAGTAAGAGAGAGAGAAAGAGAGAGAGGGAGAGAGAGAGAGGGAGAGAGAGAGACTCATGGTGAACATGAAGACTAGCAAAGGTTATTCCTACCAATACGGTTGCTTTGTACTTTATGCATATAATTTCTGCAATATCCATTTTATACCATGATGAGGCAATTTGGCAGTTTTTCTCCTTCTTTCTCCATGGCAACTATGGAAACCGCTTTCATGCATGATTGGAGGCATAATACGCTGAAGTATGGAGTCGCTGAGTCCCTTCTTTTTTCTTTCTCTCACTCCATCAATCTTCCTCTTCATCCATTTCTCCTCTTTATTTCTCTCTTTCTCTTTCTTTGTTTCTCTTCTTCTCTCTCTCTCTCTCTAGCTGTCTTGTTCTTCTTGGTCGCTTCAGCCTTGGGTGTCTCCACTCCCCCCTCTCTCTCCCTCACTTAAAACTCTCTCACACTTTCTGTCACTTCTGGTGACCCCTTCTTAGAAATTTAATTTTCCTTCCTTCCACCCACAACCTTTCCTTCACTTTACTCACTTAACTCTCTCTCTCTCTCTCTCACACACACACACACACACACACACACACATACATGTACACACTTACACAGGCACACACACACAGGCACGCACACACATGTAGACACACACACACACACTGACTGACACACACACACACACACACCCTCTCTCACCTCTAGCGGAGAGTCTCTGTCAGGTTAGTCAGGTAGTGTGTTCAGTGAGTGCGGCGTGTTGTTAATTAATGGGGTGTTTAGTGGTGAGCGGCGTCATTATTAAGAGCTAAATATAGAAGCTCTGACTTGAGACCTGTTCTGCCTGGAGCACTGAGTACTTAATGAGACTCTGGGCGAGGTGGTGTTGGTGCTGCTGGTGGTGGTGGGGATGGGGGGGATACAGGGTATGTGTTTGAGTTTGTGTGTGTGTGTGTGTGTGTTTGTGTGTGTGTGTGTGTGTGTGTGTGTGTGTGTGTGTGTGTGTGTGTGTGTGTGCCAAGTAAATTCAGAGAATGGGGAGAGGGTGTATGGTGTGTCTGTGTGTGTCTGTTTGTTTTTGGGTGTGTGTTGAGTATTTTCAGAGAATGGGGGGGAGGGTGTATGGTGTGTTTTCTCTCTCTCTCTCTCTGTGTGTGTGTGTGTGTGTGTGTGTGTGTGTGTGTGTGTGTGTGTGTGTGTGTGTGTGTGTGTGTGTGTGTGAGATAGACTGGGGAAGGGGATGGCAGGGTGTTGATTGCATATCTGCAATTGGTTCAATCTAATTTTCTATCGTACATACTGTACATGCTAAATTGTTTACCAGAAACACCTAGATGTGTATATTTGCATGTTTGCAAGAGAGAGAGAGAGAGAGAGAGAGAGAGGGAGGCTGAGGGAGAGAGAGAAGGAGGCAGAGAGAGAGAGGGAGGGAGGGAGAGGTTTTAATCGCATAGCAGTCCAGATCTTGATCTTCTTTAGAAAACATATGGCTGTTACATTGTGACATGGATTTTGAGTTAGTCAGTCTAACCCTCTAACCCCGACCCCCCTTAACACACAAAAACACACACACACACACACACACACACACACACATCAAAGCACACGCACATGAACACACACATTATATTTGTATTATGCACTCATATACAGTATCTGAACACATAATTTATGACACAGTTGGGCTTAGATGTAGCCTACAGTATGTCAAAATAATTAATAACATAAATATTGAACTTGTATGCACCCATGCATGCAGTCATTCATCAAAAAAACATATCTTAAAACACACACATCAACCCATCTATACACCACACACACACACACACACACACAGACGCACACATATGTGGGTGTTACTGTGTGGGTGGGGATGGTTGTCTAGGCCAAGAATTATCCTCTAAAATCCTGCTTGGCTCTGATGAAATTCCGAACTCTTATTGTATCACAACACACACACGCACGCACACACACACACACACACACACACACACACACACACACACACACACACACACACACACACCGAGCCCTATCTCTTCATTGCCTGCTTGTGCCCAAACGGTTGCTAGGCATTTGGGCACACAAGAGATGCTTCATGTCTGAAGGCTATATGCCTTCATTTGCCTTCAGGTCTGTCTCCCTGACTGACTTCATGCAGTTAGTAGAGGTCAACCTGAAGAATTAAACACATCAGAGTGGATATAAGCAAACATACAAGCTATGGCCATGTAGAAACATTCCCCTGTGTTTTATGTTTTCAGATCAGTTCACATCTTCGATTTCTTATTTCAGAGTTTATTTGTTTCATTTGTTGTCAATGGATTTCATCTTGACAGAAAAGCACTTTGGTACAACTCTAAACTTCTAAAAAAAAAAGACTGTGTCTGACAAAAACAGAGGTTGACCACTGATGCAGGGTTTGTGGTTCGTGTGGGCAGCGGTTCAAGCCTGTTAAAAAAAAAGAAGGGAAAAAAAACAACAAATGGCTTTGGCTGTGTACTGTAGCCTCTCAGTTAGAACAATGACTCATAGGGATGACCTTTCAGTGGACATAGCATGGTGGGGGTGACATTACCCCGCTGCCACCTCATTTGCCACCTACGCATCCCAATTCCTCCACACATACCGCCATTGTGTCGGGACAAGTAGCTAACGTCACACCTAAAAGACTAAGGGCCAGATGTACTAACGCTTTTGCGCCCACTTGTATTTGTTTCGCAACGTGCGTGTAAAATCATTGCGAGGTACAAACAGGCTACAATGATGTAAAAGCGCAAACTGCCTGACGCGGGAGCTGAAAGTGGCAGATTGCGTTGTTCATGTCATACATATGCATTCATGGGAGGATCCAGGGGATGGGAGGGGAAGAGTAAAGAGCGCCTAATTATGTATTCCGCGGTATGTACAAAGACTGCTCCTGAAAGCGCACGTCTATTCTGCGCCTAAATACTTCCGCCTTGTAAAAGGAGGTGTTAATCCAAATTGCAGTTCAATAAGAGAACCTTTCAAAGACAACAGAATCACTATTTAGAGGACCAGTTTTGTAAGTCTTTGTACTATCAAAAGCAATGATCACTTTCACGTCATTCACTTAAACTTTCCTACTTGCTAGATTTGACCAATCTTCCATAGCACAAGTAGTTTGAGTAGAACTACTTGTAACCGGCAGACTAACTGCTGTACCAAGTTTGTCCTCCTGTTCTCACCGTAGCTCCTCTCCTATCGGTCACGCCCTCCAGTTAGCTTGCAGGTGGCTATGTACTCATTAGCGTCAATGGCACTTTCTATAAGACCGGCACCGGAGGTGGGCTAGTAAGTGATCCCTAGGCTCCGTACGTCCTCCCTACACTGTGTTCGCTGTGCTGTCACCTATGAAAGGTATGTGCCAATGCTCCTTTTTCACTGCAAACATGTTATTTTAGCCAGCTGTTTTTAAAGTGCAACTGTTTGACAACAGGTATTTGGCTGTGTACCAGACGCTTCCGGGTAGTGTTTTGTTGATCTACCGAAGGTATTTACAAGCACTACACCGTAGATGATTGAACTGTATGGTCCTTTTGTAAATGCCTTCACGCACATTCACAGCATTGTCTTTAACGTAGGTCTTGACTGAAAAGACGCCGTGTACGCGCAGGTTGCACTTTCTATTGGGAGATGCGTTAAGGTAACATTGGCTGTATATCTCAGTAAGGTTTGCCATGTAATATGTGTGTGTGCATGTGTACATATGTATGTTTATATGCCAGTTTACAGTAACTGGATCTACTATAATGTGTCATGTTTTCGCTGTAAGTCCTTGTGGATTTAACTAGCCAATAACCTTTTATTATGTTGTATGTGAGCTATGCTTGTGTGTGATTTTATGTAGGTTTGCGTACTGGAGAGATACCAGGGAGTCCCATTTCCATTCATGTTGAGTGCTGTATTCCTAGAGGTAAAAGGAAACCGTGTTGTATTGTATCTGTATTGGTTTAGGCTGTATTTACCATAAACAATGGATTTTAACTGTGTTTGTTTACTCCTTTAGAAAGATTGCCACTGCTGCTTTGCCTCCTGTAGATTTTAAGTAATTGTAGCTCTTGCCTCATTTTGTTTTCTTTATTTTGTTTTGTTTGTCCGATTGATTTGGCCTAAACATAGGGCGGGGCCGGTTTCATTTATTTGCCCTCCGTCGTGGTGTGTATCGGCAACAGGTGTGGTATTGGCTGCCCCAGTATTTTGCTGCGTAATGTGTGTTGGTAGTAATGCTAACATCTAGCTTTCTTGACCCAGCCAGTTATTGCCAATAGCAACCATATCTTCCCTTCTCCCTCCAGAGAAAAACAGAGTGTTGCAGCTGTTCCCGGGGCAGGTCGCCGGATCTGAGTCCTCCTCTTCGTAACTTCACACAGTATTTGTAGTGGTAGCGTGCACCTCACTATTTGCAGTGATCACTCTTTGTAGTACCTGTGCCTATGCGAAGTGTGTGTGTGTGTGTGTGTCTGTGAATAGGCAACAGAATCCGCAGCACGGGTGGTGTGTCGGTCTCACTCCTCTTCCAGGACAGGTAACCGCTCCCGAACAGCTGATCAAATTAACCCTACTTGATTACATGTAATATTCCTGGTGGCAGCCACTACCTTCCTCTTGCTGGCCTATTGGGCCTAATATGTACTGCACTCCATCCTGAGAATCAAACCCAAGACTGACTTTTAAACTGAATTGCTTGTGAATAAATTGTTTATTTTTTTCATTGAAATACCACGCCTCTGTCATTACTGGCTTATCTGTGTGCTAGAGCCCTCTTGTCTAAATCAAGGTGTTGGAGGTCTAGCTAAAATACATCTTGTGTGAAAGGCCCCAAGTGGCGTAGTCGAGCACTCTATAGTCAAGACTCTTGTCATCTGACTCCCGTGGTCACATACTGATCTTCATTATCTCCCTGCTTGTTACATCTTATCATGTATGGTATTATTTCATGATCGCTAAACATTTGATTCTTTTTAAAGTTTTCATCAGTTAACTTCATTCAACTGCGCTTGTACGTAGGCGCTGGCATTCAGTTGTGGACGTTCGTAAATTGCGTTTATGGGCGGAGAAAGGCGCAGTTTACACTAAGGATTGAACGATTGATAAATACGACGGAAACTTGGGTCTGACAGCTTTCACAATCTGCGGTTTGTCCATGACGCTGATAACGCTACGTTCGCAAATGTACGTACATCTGGCCCTGAGTGTGAATGTTTGCTTGAGTGCAAGGGCGCCTGCAGGAATAAATGTTATGGTACCCCCCCCCCATGAAACATTGAAGGGGTTAAGGTATTAATATTTGTCTGTTTCCCAATTTTGGCTTGAGCTTTGATCAGCTAAAAAGTAGCCTACATAGTACTTTCACACCTAACAGCAGCTTATATTCATTTGGCCAACTTTGTACAGTCCTAAAAAGGCTACCTTTAGTTTCATTTTAGTGTATCGTTGTGTCTGTCCTGTTGAATCTGCTTTCATGTTTTATATTTATTTGTTTTATATATTGCCTCTTTGATCTGTGCTTTTATCTAACTTAATAACTTTCTTCACTTATACTAATTTATATGCTTAATTTTATGCCTATTTTTTTTTAATTGCCTTTGTTGGCCTTATTTGAAACAAAAAATATCCCATCATTCCATCTGATTCCCTGAGTGCTGATTCCTTCTTTCTCACAGCGCTTGGCTACGTCTACACAACACTCATACAGTACTCTCACTGTCTCAGCTGTAGGAAACACGAAGGCACCAACACCCACATTGGCTGCGAGATCATCCACACCCCCTCTTCAGTCGTCACTGTCCGTTTGCGTCTACATCAAACTGACAAGGCTATACGTTAGCTTAGCGATCTGCGCTCACTGGACTGTTAGCTCTGCAGGATGCCAAGACTCATTAGCACGGGATAAGATGCCTCTTGCTTCTCTCCTGCTGTCTTCCTGAACACATACGGTATGCTGATTCAGAGACGGCACGCGATGACAGGAAATGAGTAATATGATGACTACATGGCTGCATGCTAATTTACAATAATAATATTAAAATAACAATAATGAGTCAGCTGACACCCACAGGAAGAGCAGCCATGTCTGTATTGGTGCCTGAGGGTGGAGGTCATCCCTCGAGGATTTGTTATATATCTTGTGTTTAATATCTGGCAGACTAGCAATCAACTTTATATTGATAGACCTTCAAACGCCAGGTATTTGCTGACTATTACATGGTGTTGATATCTCCTTACGTTAAACGTCTCAGGGCTGGTCAAACTTCAAAGAAAGCCTGCCATGTTTCCACCCACCCACACACACTCACTCACACACACACACACACACACTCACACAGACAGACACACACATACACACACTCACACTCACTCACTGAACCAACCTCATCTAATCTTTGTGCATGGACGTAAGAGTCTTGTCAATAGTGACTCTCTCTCACACACACACACACACACACACACACACACTGAGCTGCTGCCCATGCTGCATTGATTCCCTCCCCAGGGCCCGGTAGGGTGTGTACACTCGCAAGTGCTGTGACGTTCAAAGCAACTCTACACATCTATCAGTGTGTGTTTTTGTGTGTTTATGTGTGTGTAGAGTGGAGGAGCTGGGTCAGTTGAGTCCAGCCGATCAGAACTCCACCCCTCTGTGACAAACAGTCGTGATGCACTCTCTGATCTGTCACAGCATCCAATCAAATGTCCTTGCCCAGCTCCTGACCGCTGTGCAGATCAGCTATTTAGCTCATGTGCTGATTTGTCAGCTTTTTTTTTTTTTCATTGTTTTTTTGGCAGCTCTGTTGTGTTCTGTTCTGTCATTTAGTAATTACCTCGTTGTTTGTTTACCGCATTTGGTCAGTGTGTCCTTTTCAGAAAAAAAGGGAAAAAAAGTTTTGAAGTCTCGCGGATGTTAATTGTGGTGTGTTTTTCACTGCATGCTCTGTTTGTTCTTGAGACTTGCCATCCATCTACCAGGAGCGAGGTGAACTCAGCAGGCCCATGAGGAATCATCATGACAATATCCTGCCATTGTCATGGCCAAGGAGGATTCTGGTGCACTGTTGTCATGGAGATTTGGTTGAAAAATACAATTAAACGTGATATTACTAAGAGGAAAGATTACGGCTCATTATGGTGTTCAGCAGCCACGTTTGCTGAGAAATATTCACCAGTGGAAAAGATGCAGGATTCCATGTGTGGGGAGACTACATCATAGTTTATGGTTCTGGTGGATGAGGCTTTAACCAATTCAACCACATCAGGGCCATACTCTACAGTCATTTCCTGTGCATTAGTGACATTGTGTAGAAACTGCAGGACAGTATTTTATGCAAACGTGTATTAAAAATGTGTATAGATTGTACCTGTGTATTATCCGCAGTGCCCAATCGCCGATGAATTAGGAGATTGTGCTTGAATCATAGACGAATGAAAAAAAGAGATTTATTCCCATGTAAAGCTCACCCCTGTAAGTACATTTTAAATTAAGTATTAACTAAAAATAAAGTACCTTTTATTTAATCAGACAACAATGTGTCAGTGTAATTGCTGTAAATGAAAATGTTATTAATGGACATGGATATATCCCTTACTGTGGAAAGCCTGTCACATGTCAAAACATAGATTTGTTAGTGATTTGATAATTAGTCAGTGCATTGTTTAGACAGTGAGATGTGGATGTGACATCTTCTCTTGAGTATGACTGACATTTTGTTTACCTCTCTGTCTCTGCCTCTTTGTATAGTAGGGCCTATGCTGGATGTGCTGAAGGCCATGGAAACATTGTGTGTCCAAGTTTCAAGCTTTATTGTCGCGTATAGTTTGCAATACAGCGAAATTCTTATGCCACAGTTGCAGTAGTGCAATGATAAAAGGGGTAAATAAACACAGAGTAAATAATCTATCTATCTCTATATATATCTATATATATATATATATATATATATATATATATATATATATATATATATATATATATATATATAGGTAAATAACCTATAGTTATACTGTATGTGCTGAGAGAAAGTGAAATAGAACATTATATCCAATATTCCAATATGTGGTTTAATGTTCTGCATTGTGTCCAATATTCTAATATGTGGTTTAATGTTCTGCATTTCTCACTAGTGGGTCACTTTGACACTAAAAGATTCTACTTAGTGACTTATGTATGATATCTGTACTGTCCCTGTGTATATCTGTGTGTGACTGTATTTAGACATAAGCGGGAATATTATGACTTTGCAGTGTTTCACTGTTCTGCATGGCTGCATCAGTAGCTATCTGCTCCGGATTTCCAGGTTGCCACTAATCAGAGTCTGACTCAGTGTAGTCCATGTGAGATGGAATGACCAACACCATCTCCCATCAGCCTGGAAGGATACTTAAACCCTAAAACCTTTAAACTATTTCATTGTCTAGTTAGAACAGCTGATGAATCTTTAGGTGGAGTCATGCTGTCTCTCCCTTGATGCGCATCATTGTAAATAAAACTCTGTTCCTTATTTTTCATACTATTGGTCTGACTGAGTCTCTATTCATCTGTGGTATCAAAATTACCATCAGTACACATACTGTACAGCAGCCTTGGTCTGTTCATTCGCATTGTCTTTATTCTTCCCCTGTTACTCTAGACTATAGACAGTTCGTATTCATATGTATACCCACTGAGGTGGTCAACAACCAATACTTCGAATGCATGTTGGCTCTCTCTCTTATTATCCAAAATCGACCTTGCATTGTGTCTTGTCTTGTTACAGTTCAGGCTCTGTTCTCTGTGAAGCCCCCTTTTTTGATTGTTACTTTCAACCTTTTATTTTTTTGTTTGATTTTCTACCTTTGCCTCTAAGGCTGCAGCCACAGTATCCTTATAATTTGCCACTACTGGATGACACGTTAATATTCAGAAGAGCTCCCCTCTCTCTTTCTCTCTCTCTCTCCCTCTCTCTCATCTCCTGTCCTGCTGTGGAGATCCAGGACGGTGCAAGAGCACCTGCATACGCCGAGCGTAGCGAGTCAGGGAGGCCCCCATGACACGTGGTTCGGAGCGGGTTTTCCTCCGGCTGAAACATGTGAGGCCCCTGCTGAACATCGGGGAGCTCTGGACCGGGTACAACCCCTCTGCACCCCTGCTAGGCTTATTGTTGTTGTTGTTGTTGTTGTTGTAGCACTGCAACTGCTTCTGGATGGGGCATAATCACTTGATTGTTCACACCTGATGAGTTGTAGATTTCATCTTGTGTGGCATGTGGATGCTGTTTTTCTTCCCAAAAACTCTTGTTATTTGTTGTCCATTCTCTGGGTTCTGATTTGTTTGACACGGTATGCACAATCATTGCAATACCAACATGCACAAACTAATTCTAATTAGTGCTGTCAAACGATTAAAAAATGTAATTACGATTAATCGATGAATTCCTATAGTTAATCACGATTAATCACATATTTTATCGCATGATTAAAATTCTATTATTTTGCATTTCTGAACTTTACAGGAGTCCATGTTAACAATATAAAGCAATTATTGTGTATCTTGATTAGGATTCAAATGAAAGCAAAGCAAGTTACTTCATTAACTTAAGACGTAGGTCTATTTGATTATTTCAAATCAAATTTCTAAAGATGTGCAGCAGACTAATATATTCTTCAGAAATATAGCTAATAAAGGGCATAACAAACATAAAATACTATATTCATTATCTTTGAGTTCAGTTGAAAATAAGGAACTTTTCGACATGAGTGCACTGCCATTTTATAGGCCTACAGTCTATGGTGCACTTGCCACACACATCAGCACCGAAGTTTTTAACACGCAAACACTGGATGAACAATGGATTTTAGGCGGCATCGACCAAATATAACTGAATCGTGATTACACGGCGGCAAAGTGCGATGCTGGTGTGCAGTTGTATTGAAAAAAAATGGAATCTAATGTACAGTTCATGAATGTCGAAAGCAGAGTGCATCGCACTCATGTCGGCATCGGTGTCCACAGCAATTTGAAACACCATTCAGCAGACTGGGAGTTCAGAACTGCGTTGGTGTTTATTGTACGAATCTACTCTTTGGCCGGCTCGTAAGCACAAACAAGTGTGTGCAGCATACCTTTCCGTAGCCTACTAAAGGCGCATCATCATATAGGTTACATTTAATCTGCATCACGCCCCATTTTAGCGGAAAACAAGTTAACATACATATATATCATTGATTCTAATGGGAAAGACAGATAGCCTAATCACACCTTGACGTTACATCTAGTTATTAATTTGCAGGCCATTCAATAATTTAACACGGCAGTTATAAAGAATTATGCGTATACCTTACTCATGTCGAAACGATGTAGGCAACATTACAACCCATTCAGCACGTAGCCTACTAGCTACACTTACCATACCATATCCCATGTAAAACGGTTAGCTTGCTAGCTAGCTAACTGTGGAACTTCAGTATAACAGGCATAGCCAATTATCTCACCTAGTTGTAGGAAAAAGATACGTTCATATTACAAGTGATAGAATGAATGTGTGACTTATGTTTAGTTGATGTTATGAAATGTAAAGTTAAGCTTGCCGAACTTAGTTATTAGGGGTTTGCACGGCTTGTCATCAGATCTGGACATCGCCATATTGGAGATGCTCGCCTCATTAGAAAGCATTAGGCACTGAAGTAAATCCCTAACATCGTCAAGGAGAATGGTTAATTATTGCCGTGTTTTAGGTTGTACCAATAGGTCAGACTGAGAAAAACATCTGGTGTAGGTATCGACTTCCAAAAGTTATTAAAAAAACCAGGGAGAAGGGACAATAATGCCAGAAGTTATCAGAGGAAGGGGGGCTTGTGGTTGAACTTGGTACTTCGTCTCCCTCACCCAACTCATCTGGATCTGCGCTGCCAATAATCCGTAATTTCTCGAAATATCGCGCCTTTTCTTGTGGTCCAAGTCCTGCCCTATATGCCTTTGCATCTTAGACGCATTTTGATGAGCTTTTCTGTTGTTTAGACACGGCTACAATCACGTAAGATATCCAAAGTGCATAATACTCCATTGTACTTCATTCACTGAGTATCGCCAATATGGCCGCGCGTGCTGGGTTACCATAGTTACCGGCCAGAACGTGACGTCGGTGCAAACCCCTAATAGTCAGCAGTTTGACTGTGCCTACATTCGTGACACTCCTGTTAGTAGGCTAAACTGGAAAGAGCAAAAAATAGGAACGTAATGGTCACATTAATCCCATAAACACACAGATAACTCTTACACCAACCTTATTTTGTGCCTTTTATTCACGTTTGTTTCAAGATTTAGTAAGTATAACCCCTTTTCGCTCCCCACTTCTATGCAGCATAGGTTTCCATTATCCAAACAGCTCCCGTTCCCCTGAAAGGGGGCGTGTACATGCAGCACGGTCTAGCTAGATCCAGTGTGGTGTTGTAGCTGTTCTAACGTTACTAGATGTTGCAACAGCTTGTGAAAAAACTACAAAGTTTGTTACACCAAAAAGAACGTTAGTCTCGCGATAAAACAATTGACGCCGTTAAAATAGGTTTACGTTAATGCCGTTAATAACGCGTTTAACTGACAGCACTAATTCTAATATTAATGAACTGGACAAACATTTTGCTAATTTAATACCTTCCCAGACAGCACACATACATCTGCCCGATGTCGGTTTCAGATCAGCATGGAATCCTCCCATATAATAATGTCGCAGGGGTATCGGCCTGAAGTCACTTCCATGTATGTTGGCTTTTGATCGTTCCTACTACCCAAAGCAGATCCCGCTACCTGATTTTTTTACCCCAGCTTCCATGTAAGTTGGCTTTTGATCGTTCCTACTACCCAACGCAGATCCCGCTCTATCTGTTCTTTTTTTGCGTGTGTAGCAGGCAGCCAGGCACGTCAGATCAGCCTGGAGCAGCGATTTTCAGGTTGGTAAATTCACTCATGTAAATTGTCAGAAAATAGGCATTGTCAATTGTATGACTGTTTATTTGCCTGCTAGGCTAAGCCATAACTTGGTGTATTACTTAAAGAACTGTTGTGAGGTAATTACAACTTCGTTGTGAACTAATTCAGTTAGCTAGTTGAGCTAACACTGGAAAATATTGTGGTGATTTTATCTAGACATAACAATAATACTTGTGTGTGTACTGGTTTATTAAGGAGACCTTCCATTTACTATGAGAACATTGTTTGTGCAGCTGCTATGCAACATTTACTGGAAGTCATGAGACTGGACTGTCAAAGGCTAAGAGTGGAAGCAAACAAGACAGGGCCTGGGAGAGAAAGGTGCTTACCAGAAGGGCATAAATAGAAGGGGCTAGCAGAAGAGGAGAGGCAGGGACCTTCCAGAGAGAGGAAGTGAAACCAAAGTTGAAGTGACACATAGAACCAAATCAAAACGTACCCTGCCTGGCAACAGATTACACATAGAACCTGGACACATGTATTCTGCCTAGCAACACACATTTTTTAATGTTTATATGAGAAGGAGTTTCCACCAATATCTCAGGTCCCAAAACGTTCTGATTGGCTAAAAGGGGCCTGGTGACGTTCCTGGTGATAGGAACGCCTCTCAGGCCCCTGAGAGCATAAAAGAGAGAGCTCAGGCACATTCGGATCAGATCTCATCGGGGTAGCAGCTGCCACTCATCACTCTATTGCCTGACGGTCCAGTCCTGACGCTGTTTGGATTGTATTATCACTGCAATACGGTGAATAAAGGATCAACAGTATCCAGCATCTCTCGTCTTGGTGTTCTCCTTCGGGTCTTTGACATCAGAGTGCTAGTTGGATTGGAGGTTTTGGGAAGTGGATGATTTCCATGACAATATGTTAAACCTAGCTAGCGGCTATGGCGAAATGTTAACACTACAGCATCCATGATTACCGGTACAAGGTGTAAGAATAGCAAGTTATTATTTGACCGTGAGACTTAACCCAGGAAAGGCTGTCGTTTTGGTATGGAGAGGAGTGGGAGCTAGGCTATTAGTTAACGTTACTGTCTTGGCTGAGCTAACCTGCTGGTTGTGTCATCATAACGCCTTTGCACAGAGGAAATGCACAGATATATGCATCAGCCGAAGTTCCCAAAGCAAATGTAGGCTACGTTTCAGTCCCAACTTTCTCTAGCCACTTCCAGAGTTCGTGTTTTGGCCGGCGTTAGCGCGCTAGCCAAGTAACGGCATTAGCTCGCCTCTGCTTGATTGAAATATCAGCTGAGGTAATGCTAATGGGTTTGAAATCTATTTCTCCGAGCTCGGTAGTGGCTCTCTGCATCTATGAAAATTCATTAACAGCAATCGGTAAGGGTAGACTTTAAAGATGAAAGTGTTGCGGTGAATTAATTGTTGTTTTTGTCTCTTGCAGGAGAAGAACCTGATTTTTGGGGGAACATTTCTAACAGCATTTTTTCATCATTCAGACTTTTTGAAACATTAAATAAAATGAATTGAAAATATTTTTGGCATCTTTTGGATCTTTTTGGATCTTCTTTATAGATCTAATCATTTATAGCCTAGTGTAAAGTGTGCAATCTCAAGTTCCGACCTAAATAAATAAAGGTCGTACAAGCAGGGGGTGGGCATAGCTTTGATGAGTCGTTGAAACATTGGCTCATTGTCGTTTTCGATGATTTGCCGACATCCCGGCGATGTCTTGCCAATGAGCAAACGATGAGTCGTTGAAACATTGGCTCATTGTCGTTTTCGATGATTTGCCGACATCCCGGCGATGTCTTGCCAATGAGCAAACGCTTCCTATGCGATGTCTTCTAGACTGTAACGGCATTCATCGGCCCGACATCGGTAAGATTTATGTGTGCCGTCTGGGTTGCGACACAGCAAGCAAGCACAGGTAGATCAACGCAGAGAGGAGGGGGTTCTCAGTACATGAATTTGTTTAAAGTGACACCCTTTCCATTAGCCTGACGAGCCAGACCCACATTAAAATGTAGGGTCTGGGCACTCACCGTTCGCAGTGCTCAGTCCGAGGGGCGAGATAATCGGTTGTCTTTCACATTCTCTCTGCACGCAATAGGACAGCGCTGAGTCCCATGCGTTTTCCCACCAGCGGAGCTAGTTGGCTAGTTCTAACTTTTGCCATTTTAAAACAAGCTTAACTCGTGTCACACTGTTGGCCAACAGCAACATCCATCTTCTTTGTTTTCAAGTAGCAGAGAATTCAAGCCAAACTGTTGCAACTCTGCCATCAATCATTATGTTAAGCCCACCTAACGACTCTATACACGATTTGATTGGCCTGATAGAAGTTTAATTTTTCGAGCTCACAAGCCAACAGAGAGTTGCTAGACTAGCCCTGAAAGCAAATGTAATTTGCTGCCGCTAGGGTGTGTCAAGATTTCTAGGCTACCTTTCCATGAGACTAAATCATAAATGAGAAACTGTCATTCAATCCGCAAAGTGTCCACATTCTGCATACTGTACAGCTGCATCCATCTCCACACCCATTCCTCTTAGTGGAATATCTCACAAACTCTTCATTCAATCATATATCAAAATAAAGGGCAGACCTTAGCGGACACAAATTGTTCAATTAGCTGTTCCAGAGTATTTCGGTTTTGAAATTGTAACAATTTCTATATTAAAGAATCAAAAGTCAAAATAGCAAATCAAATAGCAAGCACAGATCAACGGGGCCTTGGGCTACATGACATGCAAGCACATGTTTCTTCATGTCTTCATGTTTCTTCATGTGCAGAGGAGTATAAGGCTCATTCTTCATCCAATGGATCAGTGACAAGACACGTGACGCGCAAATTATTTGTCTTTGATAAAAAAAGGCTGACATAAGAAATGTGCAAGTATCATCACATCATACTTTCCAAGATATGGGTAGCCTAGACTGTCCTGGAAAAAAAACATGATATAGATGGCCCTTACAATGACCAGGATAAGAGTTTTAAAGTAAAGGTAGTAAAATTACACTGAAAATAGACTGGGTCTCAAAGGGTTAAAGTCAACCTCATGTTTCTATGAATGTGAAATAAAATACTAAAAATTGCGCCTCTGATTTCTGCTTCATTGTTCCATGCAACATGTCAATAATTTAGCCCTGTTTTCACTGCAGGATTTCCGCAGCACAATAGCCATACGCACTACGCACTGCGGAAACAAATGAAGGCCTTCCATGTTATTATGACGCCGTGCAGCGAAGCGGCGGTCATATAGGGTTTTTTTTTTTTTTTTTTCGCATGCCCAAATTTCCGTCAATGATTCCCGGGACACTGAAAGACCGGGGGGTATTATCTAAACTTGGTGGGCATGTAACCCCACATGGATAGCATGGAACTATCGTTTTTCATTTTGATCTGTCGCCCCCCCTGCTGGACTGGACCCCCCGAAAGGAGGGTAGGGCAGACACAGTTTCCTGTGAATATCCCGAAAACCGTAGGGTTTAGGAGGACCATTTTTTTTTTGTATGTTGATCTCAAGGGGCCATGTCAACCCATTCCATAACCACTCATTTCATGTATAGCGGCACCTAGTTAAACACAAAAAGTAAAATGAGGTGTTGTAATTGAAGGTATCTGTGACCTAACATAGTCAAAACTGCAATTGAAATTGGAAGTGTAGGATCATTATGACACCCTCTGTATGCACGCCAGTTTTTTTAGAATTCCGTTCATGGGGGCCAATAAATTAATTTATATTACTATACACCAACTGGCCTGTAGGTGGCCGGAGACAGTTTTTTGTGAATATCTCGAGAACCGTAGGGCCTAGGAGGTCCACCTTTTTTTTGTATGTTGGTCTTAAGGGGCATGTCAACCCATCCCATTACCACTTATTTCATGTATGGCGCCACCTAGTTAAAAATTAAAAAAGCAAAAAATTAGGTGTTTTCATCACAATATCTCTGGCTGACAAGGTCAAAACTGCACGAAATTAAAAGTGTAGGATCATTATGACACCCTCCGAATGCATGCCAAGTTTTGTGTACTTTCGTTCATGGGGGGCCTTACAATAAAATAATTTATGTGTACATTTAGTGACGCATACACCAACAAGGATTCCGGGACACTGAAAGACCGGGTACACAAAACTTGGTGGGCTAGTACCCCCACATGGATAGCATGGAACCGTCATTTTTCGTTTTGATCTGTAGCCCCCCCGCTGGACTGGACCCCCCGAAAGGAGGGTAGGGCAGACACAGTTCTCTGTGAATATCTTGAGAACTGTAGGGCCTAGGATGACCATTTTTTTCCGTATGTTTGCCTCCAGGGGTCATGTTAACCCATTTCATGTGCACACATGTGCACAAACAGATACACACACACACATACATTCACAGTAATCATACGTATGACACATACTCACACAGTAGACATATGTACACTTGCATGCACAGGCACATACGCAGGCACACACACAAGCACACACACACACACACACACACGCACACCCACACCCACACACATAACATAACCCTAACACAAACAATCAAAGATTTCTCAGAATTGTGAACAGGCAAGATGGAGGTGGGGTTGTATAAAATGAATTTTACATGTGAAATCTATAAACTAATCATGTTTTGGTACTTGTTGTCTAGCAGATACCAGTGAGAATTGAGTGTGGATAATGCAATTTAGTGAGACAGTTAGAATCATATAGGCCTTTCAGCGTGATTTCTTTGTGGGGGAAAAAATGTGCTGGACTGGGCGGCTGTGCAGACCACCTGACCCGGGTGTCCACTAAAGTGTTTCTCTCGTCTTCCTTTCTTCCTCCCACTAACAATATCTATCTATCCAATCGGCACAGAACTGCAAAAACATGGACAATAAAAATAGCTTTAAACACAACAAACAAAAACTAGAAATGCAACTAGATACTGGACTGAGATAGAACTCCTGAAAGTGATAAATCTGCAACACTTTGTTGTACTTCAAAGATATGTGTTGCTAAATTTATGAACACCCACTAAATGATTGATGTTTTGTAAGAATACTATCTACTTTGGTAAATAGTGTTCAGAGAAATTGTAGAATTCAGCAGAATTTCTTGTGCTTGTGCCTGTATATGTGAGATGATGGGTGAATTATATGTGTATGAGAGAGAGAATGAATGTGTGTGAGAGAAAATGACAAGAGGAGAATGAATTTGTGCAACGTGTGTGTGTGTGTGTGTGTGTGTGTGTGAAAGACAGAGAGAGAAAGAGGTGGGCATGCAGGGAGAGAGAGAGAGAGATGTAAGCTAGGCTAGCACAGTGCTTCATTGAAAGAGACTAAACTCTTTTTCATCTATTTTATTGGGTTTTTTTCACTTCAGATTGAGGTGTCAGGCAAATGTGAGTGCAGTACAGTGCTACACACACACATACACACAAACACCTCGTCCATTCTGACAGGTAATCCAGGGAAATAGGTATTGTACAAACATACACACACTCACACACACACACACATAGTAGCTGTCTGTGCTGTGTGAGAAACTCTTTTCTAAACCATTGCTCTGTTGCCTGACTTTGACAGGCAGGCTGGTCATCTGTGTCAGTCACCACTCATTCAGATATCAGAGCAGCTTAACTAAGCCTAGCACAGGAACACATGTCCTATACACAGTCATGACACATTGACACAGAAGCTACAATCTAATACCCTCAACCCCCTCATGCAAAACCCTACACTCACTCAAAAGAAAGGGAAAGAAAAAAGAAGAAGAAGAAGAAGTAGTATCTCCCTTTGACTTTGCTAGCCATGCAGACAATCAACATCCCAATCTGCTTCTGTACATAAGACATGATACTGCCTGAAAGCTTCCAATTCATCTCAGTTACAGTAAATGCTAATGGCGCGTTCCAGTGCCCATCCAAACCAGTGGAATGTGGGACCTATCCTGCCTCCAACTAAGAAAAGTGCACTGGAATGCCTGCCTGCCAAACTCGGGGGAGCTCTACCTACCCCGACCTCACCAAAATAAGTCGGAAGATAATGGCGGCGCCCGTGGAGTCACACTTTGTGAGAAGTAAAACTTCAAGGAATAGGAATTACTTCTCTGCATGGATAGGGTTGTTTTAGACACTGCAATTTTAACACAACTTATTTTTCATATTATGACGCGAAATTATGTTGTTATTATCTGTTTGAAGGCATAGCCTACGGTCAAAGCATACCCAGTTATCTTACATAGCGAAATGCAGCGCTTTTACATATACGGCTCCAGAACAGACAAAAACAAAGCGAGTATCAGCCTAGCGCGGCGGTCGTCCATGTTTTCTGTTTACATTCCACTTCAATTGCCTGGAACGCTTTGAAGTAGGAGCTAGTACACTTCAGGTAGGATAAGTCCCACGTCCCATTGCTTTAGATGGGCACTGGAACGCAGCATAACTGCACTGGGTTTGCATACTACCTGATATAGGCAGGACTGGACTCGATAGCCCCCTTTTTGTCCACAGATGTAAAGCAGTAACCCTTCACATCAAAAAGCTAATCCTCCCCATAGTGGAAAGCTAAGCCCTGAGAGTAAATGACAACTTGTAGCCATAAAGCTTAGCGGCTAATGGTGGGGGCTAAATGGTGACCCCCTGAGCAGTGTGCTAAGCCTGGCCCACAGCAGTCATCGGGTTAAGGAGCTGTTAGCATTCAGGAGAGCAGATGCTGATATAGACCTCACAGGCCTCTGCTAACTAATGAGCTCAGATGCATATGTATGAGGGCACCCAGGAAGCCTTCACACACGCAAGTGTGCACCCAAAAAACACACACACACACACAGACCTACAGACACACAGGCATGCACACATACACACAAAGACACACACACATGCACAGACATACAAACACACACATACACACGTATGCATGCACAGACACATATTACCGTTTTTTCCAATTACTAACACACTAAAAATGACATGCAAAGCACAATTATTTAAACTAACACACAGAGAGCAAACCCTTTTCTCAAGTCTCCAAAGCTCTAAACACATGTTCTGCTTTACACACATTTTGCAATTCAAAATGGCACTTTTCAAATGCAGTGAACATGGATCTCTGCAAAACACACAACAATCTGACATAGCCACATGTTTGCCATTTCAAAACACTGCCATTCAAAATGACACTACATGAGCTAATTGGCCAACATATGTGCCACCTGGCCACACCTCAATGGTTAATTGTTACCACTTCAATCAGGAAGTACTATGAAAAGACCACAGGTGAGCACCTTTTTTTTACAACAACAATGGAAGACATTGCAGAGAGAGGAAGAGGGAGGGTGAGAATGAGAGGGGGAGGAAGAGTGAGACCTGGTAGAGGAGTTCATGGCCAAAGAAGACAACATTTTTCTGCAATTTTCTTTTTCAGTTTTTGTGAGCATATTTTGTTCACTCTAATGTAAATATATCTGCTGTGCATATGTTGTGGTGGAAAATAAAAAAAATAAAGGTTTCAACAGCATGTGTGTGTATATGTAAGTGTGAACAATCTGAAGAATATTCTACAATTTGTTTTAGTATTATGGCAAAGCATACTAAAGATGAGAGTGCTTTTCATTATGTCCAACAGTTGGTTAGACAAAAATCTGTGTGTGCCATTTGGTGCAAAAGTTTAATGTTATATGTAGTTTTGGTTGCATTGCTTCAGTTTGCAGGCTATATGAGGTATTTTGCCATTTGGGTGTGTGGTTTTGTGAATTGTGTTAAGTATTTTGATAAAACCACAATAATTTGCAAAATTGTGTTTTAGCAATTGAACAAAAAAATGAAAGTGCTCCTCCCTCTGCTGGTACTCTCTTATATAATGTCTCTGATCTAATAGATAAAAACATGACTCAGTAACACACACACACACACACAGCAGTATACAGAGAAACAATAGCAAATTGTTCATATAGCAAAAATAATAAAAGGAGACAAAGGATAAGCCAATGCATACAAAAGGGAAGAGCAACTGAGAAAGAGTGTACACGGTTTCTTTCTCTGTCTTTCTCTCTTTTTCTGTGTGTGTGTGTGTGTGTTAATGCCCACTTACTGTATGGGTGCGCTTACAGTATGCATAAATATGTCTATATGAGCCACCGTCTACCAATGCACGAGCATATGTGTGTGTGTGTGTGTGTGCGTACGTGTGTATGTGTGTGAGAGGTAAATGAGTCTGTGCTGATGGAAATGCATTAGAGCTTCAAGTGCTACTGGAGGCGATGGGGGCAATAAAACACATTCAGACTTTTATTTATTTATTTTTTTCATTTCCAGAGAAATGATTGTGTCCTATGGAAGCATATGTGTAGCTTAATTCAAATGAAAATGCAATCTGCAATTCAAAAAGACGTTGCATTATGCAATTGCCAATTCATGCAATTGCCAATTATGTAATTTAATATTGCAATTTGCAATAATTTCCAACAAATTGTATTTTAATCTGCAAAGTGACAATGCAATCCTAAAATCAATTTGCATAATTCTTTTAAAAAAATAGATTAAACATGGATTGAATTACATTCCATTTTGCCATGGTACTTCAGTCTCAAAATTCAAATGGCAATTCATTTTGCATTTCAATTTTCAATATTCAGTTTCATCATTTAACTGTCAGTTCGTTTGGCAATTTAATATTCAAAGTGCAATGTAGGATTGCATTTTGAAAACATATTTGGCAAAACTAACAATGCCAGCCTGAAAACAATTTGGATTATTTTGGGCAAAACGTTTTGCCTTCGTTTTGAGGCATTTTATTCAAATGGAAAAGAAATAGCGCCCCCTGTGATTGCATTGCACTTGGCCAATTGAATTGGCAATTGCATAATGTAATGTATTTTTGAATTGCATATTGCAGATTGCATTCTCATTTGAATTAAGCTACACATATGCTTCCATAGTGTCCCTCAGGGTACAACACACACACACACACACACACACACACACACACACACACAGACTTACATTTGCTGATTTAGTAAAAAAACTAAACCTCACAAGACTTAATTTGAACTTGTCTTGCTCTTGCTCAACCCTTCCAATATATTGTTTGTGAGGTCAGTTCTCTGTGTTGGCATACGTGTGTGGGTGGAAACGAGTGTGTGTATGTTTACTGTAAGCTAGTGTGTGTGTGTGTGTGTGTGTGTGTGTGTGTGTGTGTGTGTGTGTGTGCGTGTGTGAGTATGTATGTGTGAGCATGTGTCTGTGTGTGTGTGAGAGAGAGAGCGAGACAAAGAAAGAGAGAGAAAAAGAGTGAATAAGTCAGTGAGTGAGTGTGTGTGTGTGTGTGTGTGTGTGTGTGTGTATGTGTGTGTGTGAGAGAGAGAGAGAGAAAGAGAGAGAGAGTGAGAGAGAGACACAGAGAGAGAGAGAGGAATTAAGCCAGGACAGATCCAGGAGGGATGTATGAAGTGCAGGATTTAGAGGGTTAAGATTAAGAAGGGTTAAGACGGTGCTGGGGAATGGGGTGAAAAGGACCATTTTAATAGTTTAATATAAAAACTGTTCAAAAAGGTCAGTGTGTGTGGTGTGTGTGTGTGTGTGTGTGTGTGTGTGTGTGTGTGACCTTAAGTGGCACTGAAATTCTGGGGGGGAAAAGCAGCCTGGTAGGTTTTGCATCCTGATCCGATGCTTTTGACCCATCATCTCTCATATCACACTGGACAAACACACAACATAAGCCCCAAATTATACAATGCAAGGGTAGAGTGCAAGGGTGTGTGTTGTGTGGTTTGTGTAGTGTGGTTTGTTTTGTGGGTGAAGATGTTTGTGTGGTGTGTGTTGTGGTGTGTGTATTGTGTGGGATCTCCAGAAGGCCACTTGTCATCTCAAGCAAGCAACCCAGTCTGACCCGTACTCCTTTGACCCTCTTGTCAACTCTGAAGAAAAAACAATAATAAAAGGACAAACCATGAGAAAGGTTTGAAAAATATTTACCAAATGCTATTTTTATAGAGTTCTTCTTTTCTCTCTCCTCTTATCCTCTTTTGTCTCTATGTTGTTCTCTCCATCCTACGTGACTCATACAGTATATAGATGGAATTACTGCATGGTGTGGCCTATACTGGGCAGAAACAGAGAGAGAGTAAGTTTGAGAGATGGAGAGAGAGAAAGAGAGAGGAAGAATAAGATGATGAAGAGGAGGAGAAAATAGGGACAGGAAGATGAATTAATACTAAAAGGGAGGCAGAGAATGGGCAGAGAGGAGGATGAAGACAGAGAGGTGGAGGAAGAGAGAGAGGAGTGAGGGAGAGAGAGAGAAGGGAGAGAGAGAGATACACTGTATAGGGGAAGGAGAGAGAGAGGAGGGAGAGTGGTGAAGCGGTGACATTCCCTGCCGCTGTCTCTTAGATGGTACTGTTTGCTGCTATATGATTACCCCTCTGATGGCTCTGACAGAGCAGGCTGAGTCTACAGGTTTTACACGCCATCGCTCGCTTTGCCACTCTCTCTCTCTCCATACCTCCATCTTTCTCTCTCTCTCTCTCTCAATCTCTCTCAGGATGATTGCTAATAGGACTACAATATTGCCATAACAATGTATTAATAAATAGTAAACACACACACACACACACACACATACATACAACACACAAACACACACATACACACACACACACAACCAGCAGATACAATGCAAGGAGATAATGGAACAGCAATAAACGCCCAAATCAAATCACCAGGGTCACTGCAGTGTCACATGTTGTTCCTCTGGCTCTGTCAATAAGTTGTGTATTGGCTGCTAGCCAATGTGTGTGTGTGTGTGTGTGTGTGTGTGTGTGTGTGTGTGTGTGTTGTGTGGGATCTCCAGAAGGCCACTTGTCATCTCAAGCAAGCAACCCAGTCTGACCCGTACTCCTTTGACCCTCTTGTCAACTCTGAAGAAAAAACAATAATAAAAGGACAAACCATGAGAAAGGTTTGAAAAATATTTACCAAATGCTATTTTTATAGAGTTCTTCTTTTCTCTCTCCTCTTATCCTCTTTTGTCTCTATGTTGTTCTCTCCATCCTATGTGACTCATACAGTATATAGATGGAATTACTGCATGGTGTGGCCTATACTGGGCAGAAACAGAGAGAGAGTAAGTTTGAGAGATGGAGAGAGAGAAAGAGAGAGGAAGAATAAGATGATGAAGAGGAGGAGAAAATAGGGACAGGAAGATGAATTAATACTAAAAGGGAGGCAGAGAATGGGCAGAGAGGAGGATGAAGACAGAGAGGTGGAGGAAGAGAGAGAGGAGTGAGGGAGAGAGAGGAAGAGAGAGAGATACACTGTATAGGGGAAGGAGAGAGAGAGGAGGAGAGGTGAAGCCGGTGACATTCCCTGCCGGGCTGTTCTTAGATGGTACTGTTTGCTGCTATATGATTACCCCTCTGATGGCTCTGACAGAGCAGGCCGAGTCTACAGGTTTTACACGCCAACGCCACTTGGCCTCTCTCTCTCTCCATACCTCCATCTTTTCTCTCTCTCTCTCAATCCTCTCTCAGGATGATTGCTAATAGGACTACAATATTGCCATAACAATGTATTAATAAATAGTAAACACAATACACACAACACACACACAATGAATACAAACACACAAACACACACATACACACACACACACAACCAGCAGATACAATGCAAGGAGATAATGGAACAGCAATAAACGCCCAAATCAAATCACCAGGGTCACTGCAGTGTCACATGTTGTTCCTCTGGCTCTGTCAATAAGTTGTGTATTGGCTGCTAGCCAATGTGTGTGTGTGTGTGTGTGTGTGTGTGTGTGTGTGTGTGTGTGTGTGTGTGTGTGTGAAATGCATGCATGACTATTTGCATCAAATGTATCTCACACATTTGCATTCCATTCTCTGTATAAGAAGACGCCTCTCCTCTCTTCTCCCTTCCTCTCCTCTCCCCTCCTCTCTTCCCCTTTCCTCTCCCCTCCTATCCTCATCCCTCCTCTCCTTTCCTCTCCTCTCCCCTCTCCTGTCCTCTCCTCATCCCTCCTCTCCTGTCCTCTCCTCACCTCTCCTCTCCTCCTCTCCTCATCCCTCCTCTCGTCTCTTCCAGTGCTCCCTGCTTCAGTAAGTGCAGTGTGGAGCCCAGTGTGGTCTCTCTGCATGCCACTATGTCTTCTCGCTGCCATCATGGCTGGGCTCAGCTGAGCATCACTACTGCTCTTCAGTTCAGATCAGTCACTCTGTGCATTGCTCTCCATGATGTCTGTTGGGCCATGTTAATGTCATTTTAATGATTCTCAGGCAATGATAGTCACAGCAAGAAATACACTTCTGGCTTCCACAAGGCACAAAATACCATTCACACAGTTATGGCCTACGATATATATTTATTATACATCTATTGCTGTCATGTACAGTATAGGAGCCTTATTTTATGAATATAGCTGACTGGTGATAATATTGATGCGTACCTTGTACCAGCTTAATCCTCAAACACTTCAACAAAGCCTATGCTAAAACTAAAACTTAACGGTCATGGTGGTTTCTACTCAATGCACAGGTAGATATTGTTAGCCCATTTGGTTGCACTGGACATCAGAGATTTGGATTACTGGGAGCGTTCTATTCTTTAGTAGGCAGCCCCAGTAGGCATCGTTGGGCTGCTTGCAGACTGCTCCTGATGTCAGCCACAGACACTTCGAAGAGGCGAATAAATCTATAGCTTGTTTGCTCATTTTCATGTGACTGTCTTTCCACCAGATTGTAATTTGCTTCAAGAAATGTGTCTATGCTCTCTCTCTCTTTCTCTCTCTCTCTCTCTCTCTCTCTTTCTCTCTTTCTTTCTTTCTTTCACGCTCTTTCTCTAAAAACAGGAAGGACACATATTCACATCAACACATGTACACATACACACATGTACAGCTTTACACATGAACAATTTCTCAGGGGAGTGAGATGTCTGTCCCAGAGTGTGTGTGTGTGCATCTCTCTCTCTCTCTCCCTCTCTCTCTCTCTGTGCGTCTGCATGAGTAAAGGATGCCTAATGACGGGTGCAGAATCATGCAGAATCATGCTGCTCATCTTCAGAATCCTCCCACATCTGCCTCTTACAGTCTCTCAAGCAGAGTATGCTGTATGAACTGTGTGTGTGTGTGTGTACAGTACCCTCCAGAATTATTGGCATCTTTGGTAAAGTTGCCTAAAAAAAGGTATAAAATCAACTGGTTCTAAGAAATATGACAAAAATACTTGGACAAAGACCTATGGTTATGGTTTGTCCCTACACACATTATGGATGATGGTAAGAGAGGCAAAAAAATCCATAAGAAGATAGATAACAAAACATAAGATGTTGGAGAGTTACAGAAAAAAGTATCATCTTGGGGTCACCAAGACCCCCAAAAAAATCTTCAAGACCTCACTGTTAATAGATTATTTAGAGGGCATGCCAAGTAAAAGCCTTTCAATCATTTAATTACAAATGTAAATGGCAGGAGTTACTGAATGGTACAGTGACTTTGGAATTGTGGTCTATTGGCAAGACACACTTTAGGTGGGTTTGGCATACATAGAAGTGCCAATAATTGTGGGTGACGTGTTGTTAAAAATATATATTTCTTCATGAGATTTTCCTTTTTCTCAGAATAAATTTGCTTCCCTTCAAGGTTGGATTTTTCCTCATTGTTTTCATTGAGATTACGATAAATCACCAAAAGATTATTTTTTTTACCTGTTTTCAGTCAACTTTACCAAAGGTGCCAATAATTCTGGAGGGTACTGTATGTGTGTGTGTGTGTGTGTGTGAAGAAATCCCTAATCAAAAGCACATCACACTGCTGACATGTGACAACCAATTGAGAGTAAGAAACAGATGGAACAAGGAAGAGAGAGAGAGAGAGAGAGAGAGAGAAAACTCTCCCTACCCTTCCTCAGTTCAATAAACTTGTCTGTAGCACTCTGTGCATATCTGTATCTGGGTGATGAAACACCAAAATCAATACATATGGGTGCATATGATTGTATGTGTGTGTGTGTGTGTGTGCGTGTGTTTGTGTGTGTGTGTACGCACACGCGCATAATAGATCAGAAAAAATATAGCCCAGCTAAATGAGCTAAATGAGCTAAATGAGCTAAATGAGCTTGTCTCATCTCCTCTCTTCACTCCCTGCTTCTCTCTTTTTCTCCCAATATTGTGTGTGTGTGTGTGTGTGTGTGTGTGTTTGTTTGTGTGGGTGCCTGTGCGTGGTTGTGCACATGTGTGAATTGTGTGTGAATGAATGAGTGTGTGTGTGTATGTATGTGTGTGCGTGTGTGCACGTGAAAGAATAATTTATTTCCAGTAATGGCCTTTATACTCTCCCTTAAGCACTAAGTAACCATTCAGAACCACTAAGTGCAGGCGGATTTCATGACCTAAATATGTGTGTGTGTGGGGTGTGTGAGATCATAAGGAAAAAAATGAGAGAAAGGGTCCCTGGGTTAATGTGATCGCTGTCTGTTTAACTTGCGCCGGCTGCTCCTCTAATTGTTTCCTCAGGCTTCTCTCTCTCATTCTCTCACACAGACCCACACACACACAGACACACACGCATGCGCACACACACACACACACACACCGCGCACACAGACACACACACACACACACACACACATACAGATTCATTTAGAGACTGGCCATTTGTAGTTCTGGGGGATTTTCATTTCTCTCTGAAATAAAAAGGACATTTGGGACAGCAAGACAGAATATTTCAAGGAAAAAAAAACATTGTGGAAACATTTTCAGAAGACAGTTATTCAGACAAATTGTAGAGAGCTGCAACAAAACAGCCTGGGACTGCTTTGTATTTGCTCAGTATGCAGCCTTCTCCTTTGAATCTTTCGAGGGACAAAATTCATTTTGATGCTCAGGCTAAAGGTTAAGGTTTAGTCATTTAGCAGATGCTTTTATCCAAAGTGATTTACAAAATGATATAATGATAACATTTTGGGCCCTATCTTATGCTCGGCACATCACGGCACCAGGCAGCGGAACACAATGTTTCTTTTGCTAGTTTGTCCTTTTCCAGTCCAGTGCACCTGTTGTATACACTCTTAAAACCAACATGTTGGAAACGTCACAAACTGTGTTCTCCCTATCTGGACATAGAGATGTGTTAAAAACAACACAAGTTGTGTACATAGCAAATCTATGATGAATGCAAGTCAGGCTCAGATGCGGATTGTCAATAAAAAAAGAGACATTTTACTTCACAGAATCAGACGGCTAATCAAGCTATCCAAGTCAGACGTGGCAACACAGCTACAGGTAAACAACTCCAAGTCACAAATCCAAGAATCAAAGTCAGGGTGAGGACCAAGGTCGAGCATCATTAGACGAAGTAGTGTAATTAGATCTCCAGGACAAGGCTTGGTATGTTCAGACAAACCATTACCTCACGCTGTGACAGGGAAGACAGAGTCCTTATAAAGCCTGCGGCTGATTAGTTCATAGATCACAGGTGTTTAGAACTCCAGCGAAGCAGAGCGGGACTGGGGTGGCCGTGGCTGACGCTGCTGACTGGCGAGAGAGATAGCCAAGTTTACTTAACAAGTGTTCCAAAATCACCTTGTCCACCCATGGGTGTCCCAAAATCACGGTGTGTTCCAAAATCACCTTGTGCACCCATGGGTGTTCCAAAATCACCTTGTGCACCCATGAGTGTGTTGATGAAAACATGAGGTGTGGTCAGGTATATCGTACATTGCTGTTTCGACACTACTGAAAATGATTATGCCACTGACCAAGACAATCTGGTCTAAAGTAAAAGCTTTAGTATTTCACCGTTAGTTCAAGACCCAAGCAACAAGTCCCTATGCAAAGTAAAGACTGGTGTGCTTGGTTGAATGTCCTTAGGATTTATGCTCTCATTCGAATATTATTGGGATGAGTGTTGCTTTTTTCTTTCTTATTATGTTTTTGATTGTAACCCCATGTCAGTCAGTACTATGAAAGTAAATAACTAAGTGTAAGATTTTGTTGTGCTATTGCCTACGAGCTCAATATGCCCAAGTAAGAGCAGAATGTATGTATACTCTACTTGTAACGCACCTGCCTGTCTCAGCAAAGCAAGCTTGGTGGAATCCTGTTATGATAGTGATAGATTGTCAGGCATGCGAGCAGATTTCTTCTGCATGAAACACACTTCCGATTCAGCGGTGTGGTTCTGAACAACCAGTATCTCAAATTCTAGCTATATATACACTGTTTCAAAGTAAATCCCACACTCTAAATGTAAATGACTTAGACTTAAAAAACTCCTCAAGAGGCAATTTGTGTTACAGCACAGGCACAGAATTAGGCTTCTAATGCAAACATGTCTGACAACCTTTGGATGTTCTATATGGTGATTATGTTTATCTCTCCCCCGTGCCAGTAGTGGTTAAGGTCACGGTAAAGCTCGCTGGTACCAAAACTCCAGTCTTCTATTCCTAAACCCACCACCAGGAACACCCGCAAACCCGTTGCTACACAACCATCACAAACACTCTACCTCACATTGCTCTCTGGTCCTGGGTGAGGCCACAACATTGACCTTTTGCTTGTTATCCTGATAAGATGACCATATGGGAGATTTAATGCTTCATCATTAAACTAGTAAAAGTGGACTTGGAGACACCCTAAATGCACATGTACCTCAAATCACACATTTTAGATAAAAACATAGGGCCCTTGAGCCTATAATACTCAATGAACATAGTGACACACAATATCACATAAGAATGTATTATTTTAGTATTATGTTAACTGTTAACTATTCTGCTGTAATAAAGAGGGCATGACGGAGAGAGGGAGATTAATAGTTATGTGTCTCATGAAATGTGCAAAAAGACAGCAGCATTCAGATCAAAGGAATCTGACAAAATACAACCATTAATTACAGCGCTTCTATTCTCAGTCTAATTAGAATGAGGAGTTTGTCAGGGCATGAAATCATTGTCAGAGACGCGAGCCAGGTGCACATTATGACATGCTGCAGTACAGGCTCGGTGATGGCAATCTCTCAGTAGATACAGACTGATAAACCCCCCCTTTGGCTGACAACAGTGTTGTTTATTCACATTGATTGTCATGATGTAGGCATCTCAAGAAACCTGATATGCCTCCTTCAACAGTGTAAGTATATATATATATATATATATATATAGTCATGCCAACTCTGTAAACCAACAAACAAAATACAGAGCAATAAAAAAAACAGAACAGAAAAAAAACAGACTAGATCAACAAATAAAGACCAGACAAAGAATAGAATGCTCCCAATTCTACATTTCTTGATATTTCTCTTCTATATTCTGGCTCGTTTTCTGCAAGGGGGCCACTCTCAAGGACACCTAAAGCAGCTCATCAGCTCCTCCGTGCTCACCGGACTCTGAGTCAACTTGGGAGGTGTGCGGATGTGCGCCCTTAGGCCACTCCATTGGTTGGTGCACTAAATCATTACATTCAAACAGCTGAAGGACACATGATGGGTGCAGGGGTAAGAAAAGCACAGAAATACTGTGTGTACACTTACACAAAAGAACGTTCTTGTAAAACACCACTGGAAACCAACTTGAGAGACGGCGATTTAACTCTCTTCCTCCAACTCATCCTCCAACCTCATAACAGTCTTTGGCTGCATTGCAAAGCCAAGAGGGGGCAGACATTTACTTAAAAAAATAACTTTAACAGATGCAGGTAAGAGACAACATTCAAACCAGATAAGAAGATGCTTGTTGAAAAGGAGGCACTCTAGTCCATTCTGAATATCCGACGTGTCCTTTCAGCATATCTGCAATATTGCCTAAGTGTTCAAAACAAAAAAGCTTTCCAATATCCTAACCTTTCACAGATATGAATATGAGTCATAATTGGCTCGAAGCTTTTTCATTAAGTAAATAGTACAGGCGTAGTATGTTCTCAATGCAAACAGCCATCTTGTGTAAACTCATTCCCAAATGAAAGGAATATTTTGAATTAGAAACGTGCTCAGACGAAGGGGAATGACATAATGACATTGACCATTGCTGTTGGTGAAGGAGGTATTTCTGTATTTTATTTTTTGTGGATATTTTCCTTCTTGGACGAATAAAGTATGTCTAATCTAATCTAATGCAGATGCTGAGTCCATCCATTGCTCTATGAAAGCTCTTCAGGCCAATTAACTATCTCGGTGTATCTAGGAGAATATATGATTACAGCTCTCTTCATGCAGAGTTTCAATCCATTGCTGCCTCTCTGCAGGAATGCAATCCGGTTACTCCCTTTGTCCACTAGTAGGTCAGAGCTATATGCCACTCAAAATGCAGGTTATATATCACTTAACTGGAAACCCCATCTAGCACAAAAGTGCTCTGCACCACTAATGTAATGTAATGTTGAATCATACGCACTACATACACATACAACAGTTTATCCACAATCCACATATTTCTATGAAAATAAATATTCTGTTTGCTCCTGCTATTAAATTATCACACTCACCCACACACACACACGCTAGATCACAATGCATGCCCAATATGACAACTGCATACAGCAACAAGGTTGGAGCCTATTTCAAATCATATTGACATATTGACATGACAGTGCTGCAACAGTTATTAGGACAATTTGACATGTGTGGAATTAATTATTTTTCCCAGAAAACAATTAGTCATATTGTTATTTTAGCAGACTTGTATTGTCAGTCTTGTCATTGTTTGTATGTTATTCTTATACTGTTTACAATACATCTTAATTATTGTATGCAGTGCTCATTTAGCATGCTTGATTGAATGTAAATAACTGACTATAGAGGAAGGACCATAGTGGTGAAAAAAAGACAACCAATTGAGAGTAAGAGACAGATGGAACAAGGAAGAGAGAGAGAGAGAAAAAGATAAAAGAGAGAGAGAGAGAAACTCTCCCTACCCTTCCTCAGTTCAATAAACTTGTCTGTAGCACTCTGTGCATATCTGTATCTGGGTGATGAAACACCAAAATCAATACATATGGGTGCATATGATTGTATGTGTGTGTGTGTGTGTGTGTGTGTGTGTGTGTGTGTGTATCTATGTGTGTTTCTGTCAGACTAGGCTACACATCAATAACAGCCTCTCTGGATTTCAGACAGTAAACAGTGAAAACTCTGTTTGGTTGATGGTTATTAATTTCATCATGTCTGTCAGACTAATATATGCATATAACACGCTCATATGCTCATGCATGTGTGTGTGTGTGTGTGTGTGTGTGTCTGTGTGTGTGTGTGTGTGTGTGAACATGCATATAAACACGCTCAGTGCATCTGGGCAATGGGGAGTTTCTCTGGCTCTATCTGCTGTGATGTATAGTGGTGATAAACTCATAAATGATAGATTATTATTTTCTATGTGTGTGTGTATATGTGTATGTGTGTTTGTCTGTGTCTGTGTGTGTGTGTGTGTGTGTGTGTGTGTTTAGATGTAGATGATAGATTATTCTCTTCTGGCAAAAACAGATTATGGGGACACAGCAATGACAGATTATCTGTCCGACAGCAAGATAAATTCAGGATTAAAAACTCCTAGTCCTTATCACAGAACCCCTTTGGGATTACCTAGTCTACACCAAACAGACACACACACTGTACAAACACACACTCTGTGAATGACTTAAAATATATATGGGCATACGTGTACAGGAACATTATAACTACCATGCAGAGGGGCATAACCCCACACACACCGAATACAGCATACACGTCATCACATAAAGAATATATGTCATCATGTGAAATTGTTCCATACAGTATGTACATAAGACACGTTCATGCCTCTGGACTTCTGTATTATTAAAACTAAATGTGTCTGCAATGTTCGTGCAATCTTTATGTGAGCACGTATGCAAGGATGTGGAGATAAAATGTATTTTCATTGCGTAAGTGTAGTGTACACATTTGTTTGTTTGTTTGTTTGTTTGTGTGTGTGTTGTATGTGTGTGAGTGTTTGTGTGTGTGTGTGTGGGTGGGTGTATGTGTGTGTATGTGTGTGCTCATAAGGGAGGGTTGTGGAAAATTGTTTAGATTTTTGGGGTGTCCACATCCTGTCTCTCTCATTGTGCATGTGGATTATTGTGTGTGTGTTGTGTGTGTGTCTGTGTTAGTTAGTATTTCTCAGACCTCCGTCCAATGAGTCTCCATCATCCTGAAAACTCCTCATTAGGCCTCCAACTCATTAGTGAAGGCACTAATTAGGCAGCTTGTTAGAATACAAACATAACACCAATCGTCAGAAATATGACCGGTGCGAAAGGGAGAGACATAGAAGGGGGAGAGGAAGACACAAGCACACTGTAAGATTTGTTATTCAGACAGTCACGACACAGTCTGGAACGCTAACACAGATACACACCCACACACACACATATTCCATGCATATATCCACAGACCCCGAAAACTCACACATCTTTTGTTATTCAGTCAGCAAAATCCATTAACATGCTTTATCCAGTGTCTGTGTGTGTGTGTGTGTGCCATGGCCTAGGATGTTTCAGCAACAGTACTGTAGCATCACAAAGTCAAAGTCTCCTGAGGACGGCACACTAATCCCCTCTCTGATTCCCACTGATGTTCAGATCCACCTGCACCTTACCACTCATTACAACCCGCTCAACCTCCAGCTCCTCCAGCTCTTCCCTCTGTCTTTGTGTGTGTGTGTGTGTGTGTGTGTTGTTCGAATGTTCGAATGCAAGCTAGCGGTGTTGATCTTTGGCAGCTTGGGGCATGTCCACAAACTTGTTTCCAGTGGGTTAAGGCTGGCAGGGCTCTCCAGCAGAAAAATAAAACAGCTAGCAAAGTTTTGCTCCATATCTGCAGTTATAGGCAGCCTTGCAGTATGGCGCAGGAGATGTTTTTTGTGCCCCTGAATATCATTGAGTGACAAAGCCCTATCTTATTTCTTGAAATATTTTAATCCTGTCTATTGTAATATGATTTGTGGATTTAAATAAAGAATTAAAATGTTTGTGTGCGAGAGAGAGAGGAGAGAGAGAGAGACTTGGTCAGTAGGCCTAAGCGGGATCAGCACTAACCTGGAGGCTGAAGGACTGAGTCTTTGGCAGTGAGTTCCCTATAACCCAAAGGCGCGGGAAGGGGGGTGCTGAGGGTGCTGCAGCACCCCCTGCTGGCAGGAGATATATTTTTAAATAATTACTAATTCGCTGTCTGACATTATTTATATTTTTGTATGTGAAATGATGAGTCAAATAGCAAAAAAGGGTTATGGATAGGTTCGAATATAGGCTACTAAAAATTAACAGTTATAGAGATCAACGTGAACGTGAGTCAGTTACTGTAAGAACCGTAGCGTGGTTTCATCTATGTGATAGCGATCAAGTGTGTAGGCCTACGGTTGATATAGGCCTACATATTCTATGCGATTTACACATTAAAAAAAACCATGGATAAGCTGAAAGAAACTTTAATTGTGTTTTACAGTTTTGCAAAAATAATAAATGCATAGCTAGTGAAATTATTTCACTATTCTAGTTGCTAAGATAGAAATTATTAGGACACATAGGCTACTTGCTGTGGAGACGACACACTTTAGGCTATTCAGAAATGATTTGCGAGATCATTGCAGCCTGATTATTAGCCTATATTTAAAGCCTAACATCTCTGGTGTGGTTTTGACAATCAGAAAAGTAATTTTCCTTAGCTATAGTGAAATAGGCTAACAAGGTCAAGTGCGCTTATGTGGGGGTTAGGGTGGGCGCAGTGGACTCGGAGTGCTGTCGCGGAACATTGGAATTTGTGGCTGCCCAGGACTTTTCTAAAACTTCTCGCTATCACCCGCACACCGCACTAAAATGACGTATTTAGCAGTCAAAATCCTAATGTCCGGGGGGGGGGAAATCGTGGAATCGTCGGACATCCATTATTTTTGTTATTCAGCACCCCTGGTCAAAAATAGGTTCCCCGCGCCTGCTATAACCGGCCCCTGCGTTGGACCATAGAGCTCAATCAGCTGACCCCTCACTGCGGCAGCTGTTTAAAGCCTGTGTTGCAGGTTAACCACCACTGTTGATTAATGGGTACATGAAGCACTCAATATATGTATATTATTTTTAAAAAGGTCTCCAAATGGTGTTAAATGCCAGTTTTGTTGTTTTAGCATTAGCGGGTTTTTTTGATGACGCGTCACTTTGGGGACTACATGATCGCTTCATTCATTTCAATGCATTTTGGGACTTTCAACATAAAGTTTGTATATTTCTGGTCACAGCATTTATATCACAGCTACCTATGATCTACCAATGGTAATACAGTTGCCTGATATCAATTTAGTATTTTTCTGAATTTCGGGAGCTTTTTTATGTTTTACATTCATTCCTATTGGAAACGGTCAGGGTTACACTTTCAACATAAAGTTTGTATATTTACACTTCGAATTTCGTTACAGCATTTATATGACAACGACCCTATGGTCTAACAAAGATAACAATGTCTTCCGATTTTAGTTAAATGCAATTTTCTGAATTTGAGAGGCCTCGTTATGAGGCTACATAATGCACCTATTCAGTTCAATGCATTATGCTTATAACGTTACGACACTTTTTTTGTTACTGTCAGTGAACAGCACCGAATGAAAGTCAACATTTTCTTTATATCTAGTGATAGTGATCATGTCATTAGTTCAGATAAGTAGGTTACCGGGCAAACTTAAAAGATCAGAATATGAAGCATCATGATAGCTAGGTGGGCTAACTTTTTAGTCCCACCTGTGAGCCACCCCAGTTATTAGCTTCTAGCCGCCGCCGATTATGCTGGTCGTGTCTTCAGCATGAATATTTTCGATAACTACTGCTCGTTATTGATTGCCATTGACATCGCCAGGGTAACGGCTTACCAAAGAGGGAGATAATATGGGCAAGTCGCAGTTTTGCAGGTGCTTGTGTGGGCTGTGCCGTCCCGATGGAAACTGTGGTGGAGAGCTGCAGTAACTAGGGAAGCGAGTGCATTTTGGCCGCTGGTCGAGGAGCTCCCCCGTGACCAGCATATGACATGATCCATCTAGCTATCTATCTACCTGTCTATATACATATCTAGGCTATCTATAGCCTATCTATTTATCTATAATAAGCGCCTATCTACTGCTGAACAATCCCTTACTCGTCTCTCTTTACTCCTCTCGTTACTCTCAAGGGTCTCAAGGTGGGCTTTGGTCTGTAGTCTCCCCAAGGTGGCGTGAATGCAATGCATTGTGGGGAAAGGAGAATCACTTCAAACGCTGTGAAATAGTACCTGCTTTTTCATTATTATATTCCGCTTTGTGATACCCAACAACATCAAATACAATGGATAACAGTTTAAATGTTTATTACCAACAAGCAAATTGTGCAAATTCGTTGGAAAATGAACCCTGCCTTTAAGTCATGACTCACTTGGATCTTTCACCCGTGTCTTTAAACCCATGAGTTGCGAGTCTCTAGTAGGCTACCATTAACTCGGATCAGTTTAGTCCTAGCCTACTACAGTTCAATCTAAAATGATAAACAGCACCACACACAAACCTCTTGCAACATTAGCTACTACCTAGCTACCTTAGCTACTCGGGGAGCAGTGAGGGGTTAGGTGCCTTGCTCAAGGGCACTTCAGCCGTGCCTACTGCTGGTCGGGGTTCGAACCGGCAACCCTCCGGTTACAAGTCCGAAGCGCTAACCAGTAGGCCACGGCTGCCCCCTAAGGTGGATCTGATTAGCCCTTTCCTCATTAGCCCCTTTCCTGCGACGATCCAGTCTGTTATTAGTATAGACGGGCACATTCAGCCCGAGCCTCTGTGTCTTTCGGCAGAGGTGAGCACGTTCAGCCATGCAGCTGTCAGGCTACATAAGCACAGGCTGCTGCTGGACATGAGAACGTCTCGGGTGCTAATGTAAAATGCATGTAGCATTAAAGCTCCGTTCGACAAGCCCTCTAGCACTATTAATCTACTGCTTTTGCCCCAGACACTTCAGGTCTCCTGCCTTCAATAATGAATGCCATTAAATGGATGAAAAATATGATTTAATTTTTTCTTTTCTTCTCTTTTTTTTACCAGCGGCCGGCCGGTTTGAGACTCCTCCTTTCTTTCACTTCACTTTGTCCTTAATGACCTTAGGTTAACTCTCTCCCTCTTTCTCTGTCTGTCTCTTTCTCTTAGAGCAAGTGGGTGTGTCTACACAGTGAAGTACCATTTCAGTTATGAAACAGAGAGCCACTTCATTTGAATGACCCGTTTAAGACGCATGCACTTTATAAATACATTATGAACAGTTAGTAAATCATACCATGAAATATTAAATACTATACTAGTCCTGACTATAGGCCTCAATAATTTATCAGTTCAGCGTAATCTGTAACTCTAGACTTAAACTAATCTCATCCTGAGGGGACTCTCGCCCACCCAACGTAATTTCTTCAATTCTCTCTATAAAAAAAACATCCATTCATGTTACATGTCCCAACCTACATAGTAATTTCTTCTGCATGCTTCTTTTCTAAGGAAATGTACTGTTAATATCCACAAATATATTTAGTAGTGCATGTTCATTGTAAATGCATTTATCCGCAAACCTACAAGTGTTAAGTACAAGTGCAAAAAAATATTCAAGAATGGCTCATTTCTCGGTGGCTTTTGATGTGGCATATGTATAACATGCATTTATTGAACAAAAACAAGGTGTAGGTGGGGGTCAGTGTACTCTGCTTAGATATTTGCTAACATCTTGTCTAGGACGTGGCTTGTAGTTTTTGAGTGTGTACTTCAAAGTGTGTGTGTGTGTGTGTGTGTGTGAGAGAGAGAGAAAGAGAGTGTGTGTGTATGTATGTTTGTATTTGTGTACATCCATGCGTGCATGCGTATGTTTGTACTCTCTGTATGCTTAGCCTCCATTTTTCTCATTCTTACTTGTATAAACAGCTTGTTTGGACTTCATACTGTAAAAGAAAAGTACCTGTTCTGCACCAGCAGGAGATACATATCAACAATAGAAGCACACACACACACACACACACACACAAACACACAGACACACGCATTTTCTCATTCTTTCTCTCTCGCACACACACACACATTGCACACACACACACACACACACACTGGCGCCTTAGGGGCTTACCTGGGCTTCAGCCCAGGGGCCTCGACCAATGAGGGGCATCCTAATAATAATAATGATAATCAATAATATTAAACGGCCGTGTCCGTGATTTTGTAAGGCCAGTCATAGCCTACTCTGGAGCTAGCCTAATTGAGCACATCGCACTGCTCTACAATGACATCCATGCAGAGGCCCCCTTTGTCATCTCTTCTAAAGTGTAACAAAATGTAACAAAACTTAATAAATTCCAATGGGTGTGTAGAGGAGCTAGAGGAGAGGCTGAAACTGAATGACAAACTTACAAACTCTGGAGATAACGTGGGTTGGATTGAAGCAACAATAAACTTAATGGCGGATTCCTGTAACTGTCCATGAAAACAGAAGGCATAGCAGGTAAATATCGTAGCAAATAGCCTGGCAAATTTCACTTGTCTCACTGGAGTGAACGCAGAACATGGGCTGTTGCGCAAAGAAATGAATTAGTGATCAGCATCTCCCTTCACCAAAAGCTAAGTTTGTGCTAACCCATTCGCACAAATAATAGCCTATGTTATGTTTTCTCCATTGTTAACGTGAGATATGTCTCCATGTAGGGTAGTATAGTGATAATGCATAAGGTAGCCAATGTTCACGTCACATGAGCCAGCTGCTTGTTCTGTAGGCTAAAAGTATTTATGTCCCTCCCAAGCTGCATTAAAATGGTGTGTTAAGTGGACAGAATTTCAAAAAACCTCCTAGGGAACACCCCGACACGACAAACACATTTTTGAAAAACACACTTTTGAAAAGCTTGAAACGTCCATATGTGTAGTCTAACGCATCTTTTAACTTAGCCAGCCAGTGTTAAGTGGTAAGAGTTCAACGCTTGTTTTCGTGCAGTAGGCTAGCCTTTTTGATAAGTGATGTCAGGGGTAGCCTGACGTGATTAAGGAGGGCTTTCTGTTCCTGTTTATGTAAAGGTTTTACATAGGCTCAATAATGACAGCTACACTGCATGTTATAGGCTATATTAACCAAAAGCGCACGTTAAATAGGTGGGTCAGATCACGGGCCGGGTATCATTTAATCATAATTAATTTTTGCGGTTTGGGGGGCTTAAAAACACATAGCCCAGGGGCCTCAGGTGGTATTAAGGCGCCCCTGCACACACACACATTATTGACACCCTGATCGCTGTTTAATTGCTACTCAAGGGAAATGTATGCCCCTGTTGATTTTAAATTCTCACAAATGTGGAGATCATCACTGGACCTATAAGCCCAAATAAAAGGTATTTCTTTTCTTGAGAGAACAGGCTTTGTTCTCACGGACACATAACCTCTTTTAAATCACTTGCTCAGGTCAGATATCACTCGAGTCATTCACACTTGGACTGTGGAAAGTTTTCTTTCTTTCTTCCAGTGCATGTCTGAGTCTAGAGAAGCTGTGAAAGAATGACAATAAAAAGAAGGGAAAAGCATGCTTGTGGGGACTCTACAGTCAGTGTACACAGACTCAATAACACAAACGAGTGGGTGCGAAAGGGCTATCCAAAAGGGAGAGTGAGTGAGCGAGCGAGCGAGCGAGCACACAGATATTTCTTTCACATCTCGCAGGTGGAACGACTGTGGACAGTCAAGAAAGCCCACAAAGCTGATGTTGCTATGACTACCATCCACTGCTCTTTAAAAGTCTGCAGGAGACAACCTTGGTGAATTCCATTTCTGTTGAACATTCTGGAAGCCTGCTCTCCCCTCAGGCCAAGTGCGGATGAGATGAATGACTTATTTTAACACAGTTTTGGTGTGATTTTTTTTTTTTTTTTGCAAAGGGCATTGGCTGCTTGAGGATTAAGAGGAGACATCAAGAGGAATTTTTTAGGTGTGAGGCGACCAGGGTGGAAGATGTTATGTCCTAAGACATCCGGGGGATAGCCATATCAGTTTCAATATAAGTTTAACACAAACTTTGGCCAATTAGAGCTGAGTATTATTTTTGCACAAATTAACCAGACAAGTGAAAAATATATGGAATATTAAGGTTCATTTCAGCAAAATCATAGCTGCTTTGATGGCCAGCAACACACTGATGATGGTCTAGGGCCAAAACACATGTTTTAAGACATGACCCAATAAAGACTTTTTCAAGAGCTAACAGCTGAGTGTGCGGTCATATACTTTGTTTTCATTTCAGCAAAGACAATTTTACACAGCTTTAAAGTATGCAGCTTAAAATCATATAAGCCCCATTTATTGACAAGTGGCATGTGACATGATGTTCAAGAAATTCTTCTACCTATAAATATTTCTATAGAGTCATTACAAGTTAAGGGTTATTGTGTTTTAAAGAAGCTACTGCAAAACTAGAATGGAATTTGGTGTTCACTAACCTCTGAAAAGGTCAGGTGCTCAATGTCACAATGTAAACAAAAGTGATAAATAATAGATAGATCTGGTCGAATTTGAATGGATTCTTCTATGGCCCATGCCACACCTTTCCACCAAGTTTTGTGAAAATCGGGCTGGTAGTTTTTCTGACAAACAGGCAAGGAAACAACTAAACAAACCACATTGAAAACATAATGTCCTTGTTGGAGGTAGTGAAGAAAGGAATGCTGGGAGTGATGGCCATTGTAACTCACAAGGACACAGGTGTGGACCACCATTTTGGACAAACTTACAGCACAAATACAATTTTACTGCTAAGCAGTGCATGAACAGGACTCAGGAGTCTAACCTAAAGCTACAAATCCCACAGTAGCAATATGTCTTCCTAGTCCTCGAGGAGCAAATCTGTTCCTGTTAATACATGCTTAATTCACAACACCTAATAGCACCTGATAACCAAGAATATGTAAGTGTTGTTTTGGGATGCCATCTGTTTTGAGGAGCAGCTGTTACATTTTTAATATTCAGAATGCAAAATCTTTATGATGCCCTGGGACTGTTAATACAGTACATAACGTACATAATGATTGACTACACACACCATACATTTTAATCTGATACAGATACATGTAGGTAGAGATGGGAACACTGAACTTTGTTCCAGACCCAGATCATGGTGTCAAAATAACCAGTGATGCATCAAACGAAATGATGCACCAAACGAAACATCACCTTGAAATAAAGAGGAATATTGTCTCTGATGAGGACTATACGGTCTCTCTCCATTTCCTTTTTCGATTTATAACCAGCTTAGAATCTCCTGAGCACTAACAGGCTCTCCTGGCATCTGCTTAATATCCTGTGTCCTCCCCGCTCGGCTCCTTCTGCTGGCTGTGTTAATGAGGCCTACGGTGGGAAGGCCAGAGAGAGGCTGTTCAGGAGCCAGACTAGAACAGCTCCTCTCTCCTCCTGTCAAATAGCCTCCTCAGCTGCGCTACCGCTAACTCTCTCTCCCACACACAAACGGAGGCCATTAAGACACGAAAACGCAATCGTGTGAAATGAGAGGACTGGATGTGTGAATTGAAGAAAATCCTGGCACTTTTAAAGAGGGATGGATTTTAAGCATTTATCACAAAGGGACTGCAGGGGAACTAACGAATCTGGTAGCGATGATTCTGAACAGCACTGGACAACGTGAGAGGAAAGAGGAGAGAAGTGTTTTTTTATGTAACTACTGTACTGTTAAAGTTTCAACTTGCAACAAACAGCAACAATGACAAAAGAGTTGTAGTATTGATTTAGATCCAAGGATTTGCTGACTCCAGCAGTTGATTTGGGCTTGGTATTTTAAAATTGAAATCATGTACACCTGCAAAAAATTACAAGGACCAAACAAACAAAATTCCATTTTAGAGCTCATGTGGTTCCCTAAAATCTTTCTTTAATAAGCTTTTATTTCTATCCTAGGGCAAACTAGGATATTATGTAAGAGATAATGTCTAGAACACCGGTCATTATTGGGAAAATAAGTCCCGACAGAGTGAACCGGACCCTGAAGCGCAGCGGAGGAGACCACATGTGTGTGTGGGGGGGGCTTTGACAATCCCTATGTGACCGCTACACTAATGGCAGTCGTGGCCTACTGGTTAGGGCTTTGGGCTTGTAACCAAAGGGTTGCCAGTTCGATCCCCGACCTAGTAGTAAAATGTGGGTGGGGGAAGTGGTTGAGCACTGCTCTCCCATGCCCACATCCACGGCTGAATTGCCCTTGAGCAAGGCACCTAACCCCTCACTGCTCCCTGAGTGCCGCTGTAGCAGGCAGCTCACTGCGCTGGGGTTAGTGTGTGCTTCACCTCACTGTGTGCTGTGTATGTTTCACTAATACACGGATTGGGATAAATGGGATGGGATCAAAAGAGTATATACTTATGCTTACTTAAATATCGAGAAACCTTGTCCTCTGTGGATGTGAATGAAGGCCTGTGTAGTAGTTCTAGCATAAAACTACTCTACCTTCACACAGAAACACACAGAAAACAGAACAAAGCAGAGAGCGCAGACTACTGTAGTGTAGGGCCACGGTAGAACACACACAGAAAACTTGTTAAGAACAATGCAGACATTAGAAAAAATCTGAATCTGAAAAAATGGAATAAAGAAATGAGAAACAGAGAAATGTGTTTTCAATACATTGTGCAGAAAAAAGCTTTTCTTTTCAATAAGTTGAGTATGCAGTGGTCTCATAATGTAAAGAGCAAGTCCAAGTTAGTGTTAATTTCGTCAGACGAGACGAGAGGAAATATGTTCGTCAACGACCTTTTTTTCATGACTAAGACGAGACGATGACGAGACGGCAGTAATGTCCTGAAACACTGACTAAGACTATCTTAAGATGAATTATTGTTGACTAAAAAGACGAGACTAAAATGTTTTGCATGAAATAAGAACTAAGATAAAATCTCTTCATTTTCGCCTACAAAATGAGAAGACAGAATATCTAGCTGTTATGTTTTCAAAATATTCGAATGAGTTCATAATGCAAACAGCTTTCCTGTAGGCTAGTCTACGTGCTGTTGCTGCAACCCTGTGGCTGCAACACGAAACTACATGGAACAAGAACACTGGAGATTTCTGCCAGAGTTACCAACTAACTACCTAAGCTTTATGCCACAATGCTACATACCCAGAAGTTGAAGCTTCTCTCATACAAATTAACATCCACCAGAATGTCCATACTTAAAATGTTCATCATGTAATGTCAACTATTTAACTAGTTAGACTGATGATGCAAAGTTTGCTAGCAAGTAAGCTAATATGGAAAGTTCGCTAGCAAGTTAGCTATGGCTAAGATGGAGAGTCTGTTTGGGGAATGTGTTGTGTTTACGATATCGCCATCTAGCGCAGGCGGAGTAAAACATTAATACTTTGGTTCACGACAGTGTTTCTCAAACTTTTTCAGTTTCAGGACCACTTAACTAACCCTAGCTAAAAAAAAAAAAAAAAAAGATTAGACCTACTTCAACAGTAGCCTATAATTAGTCTACACAATAGGCCTACTCACTGAACCACCTTGCTTATTGTCTTTGCACTTTGCTTATTGTGTGGATTCATACTGTATGATTTAAACTGGCATATCTTACATAGACAGTGTTGCAGAACTGTTTTTACATACAAGTTGGTTCAATATTGCAAACAACTCATCTATATTATATTTTACCACGTCTGCTCACGGACCACTTGAGATAGCTTGCGGACCACCAGTGATTCCCCGACCACACTTTGAGAAACACTGGTCTACTTAATATGACAGTGATCCAGTCAAATCTTTTACTGTCTATGGTCAAATCCCAGCCGAGCTATAACTGTAGCTCGACTTACCTGTGCATGTAAACATACTGACTGACAGAATGAGTAATTATAACAGACGAGTAGCCCTGTGGACACACAATATTGTTGGAAAATTGAGATGTGTGAAACACTATTTGACTCAAATGGTAATCAGAAATAATTTGTTATAAAAAAAGACTAAAATGTGTTGACTAAAACTGACTAAGACTAAGATACCTTTAGTTTTAAAACTAAAATGACGAGACTTTTAGTTGACTAAAACTTGACTAAGACTAAGATACCTTTAGTATGACTAAAACTAGACTAAAATGACTAGACTTTTAGTTGACTAAAACTTGACTAACAAAAATGATATTTGAATGACTAAATATGACAAAGACTAAAAAGGACATTTCGTCACAAGACTAAGACTAAGACTAAATTAAAAATAGGTGACAAAATTAACACCAAGTCAGTTTGCAGAACAAGCAAAAAAGTGTGTGTTGGTGTGGGTTTGTGTGTGAGTGTGTGTGTATGAGAGAGAGAGAGAGAGAGAGAGAGAGAGAGAGAGAGAGAGAGAGAGAGAGAGAGAGAGAGAGAGAGAGAGAGAGAGAGAGAGAGAGAGAGAGAGAGAGAGAGAGAGAGAGTGTAAAGACAACTCTAAAGAGTGCACTAGCCTTTTAGCTGTGAGCGTTGGGAGGGTGGCATTTTTAAGGTGACAAATGGTTAGAGGAGAATTTGCTGAATATTTCAGAACTAATAAATAATTTTTGGCCAAAAGTCCAGAGCAACTCCATCATTGTGACTGGAGAGAGTTTAGTTGAGCTGATTCCATGCTGCTGGGAGAGGAGGGGTGTGTGTGTGTGTGTTTGTGTTTGTGTGTGTGCGTATATTGGAGAGGTTGGGGAAGGTTGTGTGTGTGTGTGTGTGTGTGTGTGTGTCGCTCACATTGGGACATTACTCACTGCCTGCTGAGGCTGAGCTTTCAGACTTTCACTAATCCACGTCAGTCTGCCTGAAATGGGCGTGTGTACAAACACACACATGCAGAGGAGAACTGCTGGCAGAAGTTGAATGCCATTCTCCCCTTTATGTTCCAGTGTATTTGGTACACTATGCTTTTTAAATAATAGATGTGTTGTTGGACATATGCTGTCCTTATATAGTCACAGTAATGCACTCCATTGTAAAACCCTTTCAACAACTGCTCTTCTAATACTCCTATTTCATGTGTGTGTGTGTGTGTGTGTGTGTGTGTGTGTGTGTGTGTGTGTCCATGTGTGTGTATGGTTGTGTGTAATGTATGACTGATGTGTGTAATGTATGACTGATGTGTGTAATGTATGACTAGTATGTGTGGCAGTGAGGGATGACAAAGAAAAGGAAGCGAGCAAGAAAGTCAGACCAGAAAGAAGAGGCAGAGAGAGAAAGGGAGAGAGGGAGAGAGAGAAAGAAATAGAGAGAGGGGAAAAGCAGTCAAAGGGAGGGAGAGGCAGTCAATAGGTGTAATTATCTCTGCCCTGTGACCTTGATTGTTAACTTGTTTCCATGGTGATTTTTAGGATGTTAAGAGTTGACTGCATTTCCCACAGCTCTACTGCGTGTGGTTCATTTTAAAACTCTCTCTCTCTCTCTCTCTCTCTAACTTGAATTCTCACTAACTCACAGATAAAAACATGTCAAAGACTCATGTACATCGAGCGGAAGTAACGCAAAATATACCTAGCACATGCACTTTGCATTCCTCTCTTCTCTCTCCAGATATCCTTTGACAACTACTGCATATACAAAGACATAAACAAGAGAAAACACCACCACAACAAAATCTAACTCTTATTTTCCCTCTCCCTCTCTCATTATACACACATAAAACACACAGACAGGCAACAGACAATACACTATCTATGAACAATACACTGTAAATATTTCCCTGTTAATTTAGTAAACTACTGGCAGCTACAGTTGCCAGCATGATACTGTCATTCTACAGTGTAGCTCCTGTAATCTACAGCAACAGTTCATAGCTGTACAAATGTGACTATATATATGTATATATTCTGTACTGTACACTACCGTAATATTTGTTACAGTTATAAACTGTTGTTGTAGATTATGGTAGATTCACTGTAGAATAACAGTATCATGCTGGCAACTGAAGCTGCCAATAGTTTACTGTATTTTTTTGATTGATTGATTTGTTTAATTTCACAATTATCTTTTATTTATTAATTTTATTTAATAATCAATAACAGCAGCTGCCAGTATTTTACTGTCAATTATATTTTACAGTAAAACACTGGCAACTGCAGTAGTTTACTGTAAATTACATTTCACAGTAAAATGCTGGCAACTGTAGGCCTATATGAATAGCCCAGGCTACTTTGGACTGTAAATAGACTTTGAATAAGCAAACAACAATTCCAACTGCAAGGTCCTAAATTGAAACGAGCGATAATGGTCCCAAATTAAATAACGTCTCAGAATGCCACACATGCAAAGCATAACCAGCGACAAGCAACGAGTGGCAGACAGAGTGTGATTTCACTTATAGGCCACCAGTGACTGTTTTTGAGTCACACCGTTGCAAATTCCATATGATGCATCATTCCACAAAATGGTTTGTTTTCTCTATCGTCAAGTTATTCAATAGGCTAAGCATATAGCCTTGACTCAAAACAGCTGTTAGGATTATGTCATTTTGATTTGTAAAAAATGTCACATGCAGCCATGCTTAAATTCTGCTCACTTCTCATTTATTATATTATTATATTATCTGTAGGCCTATTCATTATTGAATGCTTACCTGGAATTATGTCTATTTTTAAAGCAGGCCTACCTGCAGGCATGTAATTGGGCTACAGGAATAGCATGTTTGAACGGGCACTGCACTAGTTTGTATCAATATAAATTTCCAAAAGATCATTTTTTTTTTATTTCTCTTTTTAGTCAACTTTAGCCTGGGGTTCACAAACGTATTCTTGCCACTGTAAGCATGTTTACATGAAGCCCCACTCAAAGTCAATAAGGTTTTTGATTAGGGTGAACATGGGGGTTTACAGTTGCCGCCTTTTTTTCGACCAGCTTCCCCGTCTTTTTTGACACCACCTTCCCCTGGCTGGCCTTTGTTCCCCTCTCCAGATTTATAATAATGAAGCGCCTAAAAATGTAATAACAGAGATAGAATGAGAGTGTTAGGAGGGTTACTATTAAAGCAACACCAAAGAGTTTTTTGTAACTTAAAATAATGTTTCCAAAATCGTTTCAGTGGTTCATCAACTTGTAACAGGGTGAACGGCACTTCTGCATTCGCTTCACAGCCCTCTATCGGCTCTAACCGCACTATGTAAGTTAGCCAGATCGGGTAGCGGATCTGTAGTTCGATGGAATGAGACATAAGAAACTACAAATTTGACTTGCATCTGATGTCGCAATACATCGTACTTTCATAAATCGTGCAACATAGTCTACCTTGTCTATGGACATCGTTATTTGCAAAGCCGGTGCTGGATAAACAAGTAGCGTGCGTGCGACAGAGGGAAAGTTTTTTGGTGTTGCTTTAAAACATTTCCCACTACAGATTACTGACATGCCCTAAATATAATCCTATTAAAGGAGAATTTCGGTGTGATATTGACCTAAAGTGTATTGAAACATGATACCGAGTGTGAACGTATGTATCATAGCCCATCTCGGCTTGTCCCCTGCACTCCAAAATCTGGCGCTAGTTAGCCGATGCTACCAACAGCTTTTTCAATAGTGGTGCTTCGGCATCGGGCTAGCCATGCAAATAAATCACTGTTTTACACCCATTTACGAGGCTCAATGTATCTCCACACTTCATTGGTAGACTTCGAGGGCCCTGACATTTAAAACGACATTGAGAACTTTGAAAAGCACTGGTAGTTTACTTACAAGACGATTTATACAAACAGTATCTTCCACGAAGTTTAGCGTTTGCAGCCATCTTGAATTTAGTCACGATAAGTCGAAAGCAACGAAAGTAAGAATGAACAGGTATGATAAGGGATCAGATTCCAAAAATAATTCAGTGGAAATGCATGGATTCCAGTTGCTGCTACTGGAAGAAACTGGAATCCATGCATTTCCACTGAATTATTTCAACAATAATCACATGGGACTCCAACACACCAACCAACAAACAAAGACCTTAACTTTACACATGATGGCAGAGCTACTCTACAAACTGATAAACATCACAAAAGTCATAGTGAGGGTCATTAAAGTGATGACTTACGTTAACTCAAAGACGCACACAGAGCAGGACACACTGGAGTGCTGGGTTGAGATGAACAAGAGTGAACTGAGGGCGAGCAAACAATTTATCCTGGTCTGAGCCCCTGCTCCAGAGCTACAGGGTTTCCCAGCAAGTAAACTGGGTGTGGTTAGGTGGCAGAGCCAAACAATCCTGCAATTTCTCCACAGCACCTTCACCTCAAGCCCTCCTTACACTGACATACTTTGGAAAGATTTGGAAAAGATTTTTGAAAGACTACAGTCTCAGATCCTCTCACATCTAAAGACAAGTAGTAGTTTTAAGTCACAGACTATGATTTTGCAATGACTAGGGATCTTGCAGGGTCACTATTTACAAGACTGCAACACGATTCCTTTAAATCATTACCCATCATGCAATAGATAAACAGGAACTGAAAATTATAGCCTACTAAACTCAAAGTCGTATTTTCGTGTTTCTGCAGCATTGTTTCATGCGTGACATCCTTAACCGATATAGAGTTGTTCTGTGAAGTGGAAGAGCCTACTAAATATGTATAAGAAATGACAAATATTATAAGAATAACAAATAATTATAGGCTACAGCTGTGTCGGAGTCAATAAGATAAACAGCCTATAATTATACAGTTATACTTGCCTTGCACTACAAGTCCATATTGACAAGTAGCTGTAATGTTATAGTGTGCTAACCTCCACAACCGTACAACATTCTATTGTAGTATGCTAACATCCACAACCCAACAGTATTCTAACACTAATGCTTCAAGTGGGATTTGAACTCACAACCTAAGTTTCACCAGTACAAGGCATTATCCCACTGAGCCACTGTCAACCCTACATGTTGGCCAGTCACATATTCTGTCACATATATTGTGTATTGGTAAACACACAACAAGAAAAACTCCAAGCATACATTTGACAATAAAATTAAGGGCTTCCCTAAAAGAGTACACCTGAAAACTTTTTGAAATTCTGGGGCAATTAGACATTTGTAGAGATGAACACTAATGGATGAAATATAAATATGATAGACGTAATTATGAAGGAAAAATAGTAAACAAAGAAGTTCCCCTAAATGTAATAGATAGTCCCAGCATTCTGATTCTTGGCAACTGATGAGTGTGAATGTTGATTGGCTGATGTCATTCAGGTGCTGTTCAATGGTGTGAATCTTAAATGACAAGTCCTAAAGCTCTAACAGGGATTCGAACACTCAACCTAAGAAACACCAGTACAAGGCATTATCCCACTGACCCACTGACAGTGATACACATTGGGCAGTCACATTCACATGGTGAAAATGTGTGTTGGTAAACACAAGAAAAACTCCAAGCATACATTTGACAATAAAATGAAGGGCTTTCCTGAAAGAGTACACCTGAAATCTTTTTGAAATTCTGGGGCAATTAGACATTTGTATAGAAGAACACTAATGGATGAAATATAAATATGATAGACTTAATGATGAAGGAAAAATAGTAAACAAAGAAGTTCCCCTAAATGTCAGAGTGTCTCAGCATTCTGATTCTTGGAAACTAATGACTGTGTATGTTGATTGCCTGATGTCATTCAGGTGCTGTTCAATGGTGTGAATCTTCAATAACCAAATTAGCATAATTAACTTTTTTTTCCCATAGCGCCACCTTTGGGTGCAGTACCCCAAATTTTGGGTTATGGGTAGAGGGGGGTACTGGTAACCATACCTGAAAATTTGAAGAGTTTTGGAGTTACGGTTTAGGCTGCAGTATGACTTTTACAGGATTTTGGCCAAAAATGAATGGTACGGAAACAATAGGGGCTACGCTGCTCGGACCCCTAATAAGAAGTCTCCGGATTTCAATAGAGTGGATGCATCCCCTCTAATAAGAAGAAGTCTCCGGATTTCAATAGAGGGGATGCATCTTCATGAATTGGACGTTAAAAAAATACAGAAAAATAAGATTTAATAAATATAAATAAAGTAAATTCAGTCATCAACAAATGCAAAATGAAAAAATGTCAGTTTTGGGTTTCTTTTTAAAAACCCTACTGTTGTACTGGGCTGATATCAGCGCTGTGTGGCATAATAGCTAAATGCCATTTCTCCTTGATTTGGAGCAAGAGAACTCCCAATAATGTAACTGTGCAGACTGTATTTTGTAGTGTGTTCTCTTTTGAAAGAGAAATCCAGCTGATAGGACATTGTGAAATGTGTCAAAATATGATAAGACAATCAAGGCCTACCTTGTTAAGCAATCCTCAGGAGAAGGATGGAGCCAAGCAGGGAAGCAGCAGGTGGTAGAAATGCTCCAAATCTGAGAGAAAATTGTGTTCCTCGGTTCTTATTTTTCTTTTTTCTGTCTTGAATAAAACCACTCATCTCTCATATTAATACCCACTTTTATGTCTTTATATTGATTGTGTGCTAAGTCAGATGATGGAGCCCGATGCAACATGATTTTACTTAGAGAATTGTGACCAGAATAAAGCTCAAGTTTGACTTAATATAATGGAAAATACTTATACTAAAAATACCGTATTATACCGTATAATACTTAAAATATTGTATTATACCATAAGACTCACAGTAGCTTACTGTTAATTTTTGCTCCTCAAAGTTGTTGATGTCCTCTGTCCCTGTCTGAGGCACAGAGCATAGCTTTATACCACACCTTTGGGTGTGGGCAATTAAGTTGATTATGCCCATGCCCATGTTTCATTTTCACCTGCTGCCATGTGCGTTTGGCAATAGTGTTGCATCTGAAATGTTCACAGGATTAGGCATACACAAAATCAGTCAATGGGGGCTACTTAAACATTCAATTATCCTATTACTGTAATCTATATGCCCACTTCTAAATTGTGTTGCATCTCTAGCCATTTCTATGAACTCAAAATAGGCAATTTAATTATTTCAACTCATTTCATACATTCCGCAAGCTATTAATCCTCCGTAACACATATTTGAAGAACATGTGGAAATAAAACTTTACTTTTAGGCATTTAGGCTACCCGATCTGCAATATGTAGCTAACAGCCTTGCCTTGCTTTGTTCACTGCCGACATATTTGATTTTTGTCGTAGGGGAGAAGTGGTACAATTGTAACAGCTGTACAAATGTAACAGTGTTTTATTCTCAAGATATGGTGTAGATACGGAAACGTAAACAGACACATATCATGTAATTATGTATAATCTTACAGCCATCCAAATATGAATGGTCTACTATAAATACGACCAGAGATACAGTATTAAGCAAAAAGGTGCAAAATTCAAGCATCGCAATTTTTTATTTATTTTTTAACCGCAACTGTTTGTTTAAGTTTGCTTCGTGAAATTTGAGCGTGTGGACTTCAAACACATGTCATTCATATCTTCAGTCCATCTGTTTCAAGTTAACATGAGTGCCATTTGATTTATATAGTCACAGCAAATGCAATTAAATGAAAATAAAAACATGACCTGTGCGGGTCAGTTGTAACAACAGTCTCTATGGCAAAATTAACTGATTTTATCGCGCGAACATTCTCATTGCGAGTTATGAATTATGATTTTTGTGCTGCGATCACCTAATTAAAGTTAACACAGCAACTGGAAATATCACTGTTGGACCAAATACTTCAGACATGTAAGAAATAAGCATTTATCAACTATATTTACTGGTTTTATCAAGTGGATATGGCCAAAATAAGCATATTTAAAGGTTATTGTGAGCTAGCATAACACCGTAACATATGGTCTGCAATGGCTAATCAATAATGCAATAAATTAGCTGTAACAGTCATACATTTGGAGTTTTTTTGTTGATTTTATATGAAAACAGATGCTCTTTGTTTAACCCAGCAGTGTTTTGTGTTAAAATATGTTATAGGATTCACGATTTTAGCACTGTTACATTCATGACGCTATACTGTTACAACTGTACCACACTTTTTTATGGCTGCGTCAAGGTTGTAACAAAGGTAGATGTCGCTGTTAAGTTAAATTATTGACAAACTATAACATATTTTTTAAATTCTGTTTCAAAAATCACATCTCTCAAGTCTATCGTCTTTGTGTAAATCGAGTTTGAAAAAAGTGTTACAATTGTGCCGGTTCTCCCCTAGAGTGGGTTTTAATTCCTCATAACTTGTCATAATAATTGTGCATTCCTCATCCGTAAAATAAGATGGTCGCGTCATCACTGAAAGTGGTGACTTGCGCTGCAACCCGCCCCTTTTATGTGAACGCGCACAAACTCTAATTAGGTTAACCCCGGCTCAACAAATCAACTTCATAATCAGCGTCGTAGTACCGATTAATACCACTTAAGATAACCAGGTTTTGTCAACCCCGGTTTAACAAAGTAACCCTAGGTTACATCTGGGTAGGTTAAGCTCCCTTCGTAGTACAGGCCACTGAAGTCCCGGGTCAAAACGTTTTGAAACGTTGTGTTGAAAAAAGAAACTCCCATGTCACATGACAGTGAGTAGTTCAGTGATTGAAGGAACTCCTCGATGTTCCAAAACGGCTCTTGTTGAGTTTCAACAGATGCCATGATTTGCAGTGCATGTCAATTAATTGGTAGCCTAAATTAGTAACAAGCTCAAATGCTTTAAAGGAGAATTCTGGTCATTTTCAACCCATAGCCCTGTTGTTGAAGGTTACTGAGTGCCTAGGGCAATCGGACAAGACAATTTGGTAGAACATAGACCGAATATCGGTCTGGTAACTAACACTAAGCCATGGGGGCAATCAAACTGAAAGTGAAACTTAAGGGAGGTTGCCCCCATAGGGTTGCTCAAGATGCTAGTCCGATATTCAGTCAATGTTGTGCTAAATTTTCTCGTTCTTTTTCCTACTGACATAACTCAGTATCCTCGATCAAAAAAGCTATGGGTTGAAAATGGCCAGAGTTCTCCTTTAAAACCATGCAGACACACAAGTTGTTTGAGAGTTTTTGTGTGAGGAGAGATAGTTTGAGACATAGTTTGATAGATAGTTTTTCTAAAGCAGCGGAAGTGTTATCCAAAAAACAAATAATTACTAGTTCGCCCGTCTGTATGATTGCTATGTTGAGCGTATAAGCTAAGCGTGTGTTTGGCATGGTAGCTGGCCGTGGTCCTGGAATGCTTGAAGCAGAGATCACGATAGAGAGATCATTATAGGCCGATGCATGCGGCTGTAGTAGCAGCTTCTATCCTGAATGAATGCACAGAGTAGCGGTCTGCGGTATCCAGATTTGACAAGGATAGATTTTAAAGGATAGATTTTAAAAAAGTCTAGAACCTGTGACGAGTGATGGGTACCCTTCGTCTGAGATGAAGAGTGGGCTAGTAGGCGATGCTTGAGCTGACCTATATAAGATGTAGTGTGATGGGTATTGAAAGCTGAGGATCTGAGGCAGAGTTGAATATGAATATGCAGTGTCCTTTCGGAACTGATCGGTTTACTCTGTTTGGTAGTAAACATAATGTGTCCTGGTCTAACGCCAGTGATGGGCAAGCTATTTGATATGTGTAGTGAACTAAGCTACCAGCTACTCTACAATAAATTCAGCTTTACTACACAGAAGCTACCACCCATAAAACTGTCAAAAGTAGCTTGATAGGCTACATTAGTAGCTACTTTCAGTTAATCAAACTGCATGCCAAGTCAGTGGAATTTTAGTGATCAACACAACTGTCAAGGCTAAAATATGATTTATTCATTGAACAATAGCCCAATACACAAAAATAAATACAAATCAGAGCACATTTTTAGCTCTAGGTACGCAAGAATGCCTTTTGGAATTGTAAATAAAATAAATAAAGTAGTCTAAGTAAATAAAGTAAGAAAAAAATATAGCAATGAGCCTGAATAGGACAAAAAGGTGAGTTTAGTTTAGCCTACACTTTAACATTATTAATTGTATTTTCCTAAGAACTGTTATCTGTTTGAACTTCATCAATTATTCCATTCTCCCACCTCTTTATACTTAATTCGTTTCGTTAGCTGATTAAGCTTAATTTTATTCAATGATACAAAATGGAAAAACGGTAGTTCAATGAAATTCAATCACCTGAACGTGTGTTCGTATGTTTGTGTTGGATGTCGCTGATGTGTGTGTTGCTTAGGCTAGGCTACTGTCTATGGTGTGTCGTCACCGGCCGTCACTGTGAACATAGGCCTACGCAAGCGTTAGTACCCGGCGTGTTGTCGTCGACACAGAAACATCCTGTTTTCCTAATTTATGTTTTTGATGGCTGCAGGGAAACGCTGTTATGTGTGAAATGTCCGAAATGTCCAGGAGAAATTAACTTTCGAAGGACACTACTGCGCTACTTGATCAATAAAAGAGCTTAGCTACTGAAAAGTTACTTGGTTTTGTAAATAGCAACGTTACTGCAAAGCTACTGACAAATGTAGTTAAGCTTGTAGCGTCGCTACTGCAATGAGTAGCCGTTGGGAATTAAATGAGACGAGGGGCATGTAAACTCACTACATCTCAGCAGCCCAAAGAAGGCCAGTAAACATGACGGAGAGGGTGAAATCAGAATGCTGGGACATGAACCCCTTGCAAAGTATAGCGGCAGGTGAACCAGGTGACTGTAGCACAAATACTGGATTGAATGGTTAGTCAGTGAAAAGATCCAGCTCCATTACCTATGTCTGCCTACCGAGGCTTTGCAACTCCAATAATTTTGCGAGCGCCGCAGCGTGTGACGTATAGATAAGGAGGCCGGCTTAAATATCCTGGCGGCGGAAGACAGGTGAGTTAATTTTGACTCCTACGGACTTTCCCCTAAAGATGGCAGCTGCAGCAGCAACATTTCCGGAAAGGTACTGGCTTGATGAAATTCATTCTGAACTCTCTATCCGACCACATAAAGACCTCAGGATACTTCGGTTTGGCTTTAGAGACCCTCTACTCACTACCACGTAAGTGTAATGTTGTTTGGAACTGTAGAAGAGGTATAAAAATAGCGTTTTGTAGCGTGAAAATGACATGCCCGGTCACTTCCAGGCTAACGAAGTTTTGACTAAAAACAGTAAAATCGAACTTTCAAAACACATCCGAATGACATGATTTTGATGTCAACTCAACGTATGTACTTCCAATCATCCGTAAATTGATCTAAAGTGCATTTTACTCCGGATAATTCCTTTAAGTGGAAAATTAAAATGAACAGATCTGAAAAGTTTTAATAAAAATACATTTATTGAAAATATTTGGTATCCATAAAACATAACTTAATTTTTATTCCATTTATTCAAGAGTTACAATCTAAATGTAACAGGTAGTATAAAACTCACTCTCTCTCTCACACTCTCTCTCTCACTCACACACACACACACAGACACAGGAATGATAAAAGGTAGGGAAATTATGAATGTGGTCAGATATTCTTTCCAGTATAACACAAAGGCAAAAAAAAGGCACAAGTGTTTGAAGAAAAAAATAAGGCATATGCCTTTACCTGAAAATAAGGCATAAATGCCTTTAACAAGAGAGATGCATCCAACAATTCAACAAGGTCTGTTTACCATACTTTAGTTGGAGGTCTGCCACTCGAAGTCTAAAAGGGACCGGATAAAGTTGTTTACATGGGGGCTGATAGGGACTGCTTTCTTCTGAACTAGTTTCCCAGTCTTCTTACTCACACCCTGTCTGGCCGAGCACTTCTTTCCTTCCTCTGGATTAATTCTCACCATGAATCTGTAATTGAAGATGAACTTTTAATTTCCAGTTGATTACCTTCTTTTATTAAACGCTGTTCTAATACTGTTGTTTGCACCATTGGTGGTCCTGAGGCAGTTCCCAAAATGTGCAATGAATGGGCCTACTATGCAATAATCAGTTAGTAAAGACAATGAAAATGTTCAATATTTATCTGATATAAAACGTGCTTGTGTCACTTTTTCTACTCATAGTTGATATTAGAATACTGAAAATAGAGAAAATAACCAACCTTTGTACAAGCTCTAAGGTGCATGCTGCATCCTCTTGGTACTGCATGTTCAGCACGTAGTAAGTTGCGAAAAGTGTTGAAAATGCTGCAGCAAAATTGTCAGTGGTTGTCATGTACAGCTGTCCTTCAATGGACAACAACCATTTTCTAGATGTCACCAGTGATTGGCCTGAAAAAGAAAGTTTCAGTAGAATGACTCTTGAAAACAGACTGCATAAGGTCTAGCAGGTTGTTCTGAAATGTCACAATCTACAGTACTTTAATGCAAACTCAAACTACTCTATAAAAGCAATTCCAATTAATTTTACTAATAGTAATACATAACAAATAAAATTACAGTTGCTGTGCTCATTATGAAAGGGATATATATGAAATTCAGCTATTTTTCTCCTCCCATTGACTTAGAAGATTTGATGTGCCTTCCTTATCTGTGCGCAACCAGTCGTGCAGTCTGGAGGCACAGTGGCTACGCTAGCGTGGGTGTTGTTCCGGTTTAGGTGTTCAACACGTGTTTTTATTTGATTGAGTAAGGAGGTGTAGCCACAACACATCTCCATCATCTGTAACATCCCCAAATGTTTTGGGGTACTGAGCGACAACATTCATGAAGAACATGTTGCCAAAAATTGACAAAAACAAGTGGCAATGTCTTACAAAGAGTGACCATATTTTTAGTGGAATCATATAATTCTAACTTCTCACTCAGCTGATTCAACAGATGCCATTGGAGTGGGGTTAACACAAACCTACCCAGCATAATGAGCCTTGGTGTGTCTGGTAGTGATTCTGCCTCAATGTCCATCTGAGTTGCAGTCCCCTGTATCATAGAACAAATGTAAGATGTAATCATTGACCAAAGCAAAACAGCAGGTGACAAGGAGACACCAGTTGAATGCTGTGAGTCACATTTCCAAAACAAAAACAGTACTTACATCAGCCAAGATGAAGGATGATTCAGTAGGTTCTTTGAAGAACACCATAAGGAGAAGAACTGCTGCAATCACCACAAAGTTGGGATCCTCAAATGTCCTATAGTCATCTTCCAGCTCCTTCAATAGGGATAGGACGCTTCCTTTCCAATTCAACCGCTGCTGAAAGAAGAAGTTTACAATTCGCCTCCCCTTATTTTGGAATGCCTCTGATAGTCTGCTGAGAAGGTCGATCCCTGTTAGGGTCTCAAAATGAGCGCATAGCCATCGCGTTTCAAACAGAAAAGGCCACTCCTCACTGATCGTGGACACTTGTGGAGGCGGGCTCCTCTGGTTGGCTAGCAGGTGTACTGTGACTGGATGTTTCATAGTCAATTAATTTGTGGCACCAACTAAGATGAGAGGTGAAACTTGACTTAACCCTAAAGTATTTCTTACAACCTGTGTATAGGCAGTTTACCTTCCTACCATCCACAATATGACACTTCAAGTGTGCACACAGATTTGAAAACTTTGTGCAATGAAATGTGCAACCTGCTACCTGGCATGACATTACAACATCCCTGGGTTGTGTCTTAGCTTCAGTTTCACTTTTGTCATGGTGATGTCTATACATGTGGGATCTAAATGAATGCAGTTTCTTGAAACTGCAGGAGCATTGAGATACACCACATGCATACCAGTAATTAGCCATATTCCTATGACTTTTTGCGTGTGTAATGAATGTGTGTACAACAGTAGTTGAATAACTGCATGACTTGCAGTTAAAGGTAGCCATACCTTTGTGCTTTAGAGAGCCTGTGCCTCTGCCTTGATTGTCCAACTTCAACTTCACTCTGTAGGCAAAGACGAAGGAAGTGAACACATTAGGGCAATAACTTGACTGTCACAACACAAGCTCACTAACAATATAAAACAAATCCACAGAAAGAAAAAATCAGTATGATTAAATTCAAGTTTTAATGTCACAGCAAAAATCACTGAGTGGTGGTGGTGGATAAACTTGAATTACGTCTAGTAAGAATAGCCTAATCAGATACACTATATCAGCCTAATCAGATACACTATATTCTTTGAAATATTGAATATTGTCTTATAAAATTATAAAAATATAAAGCGTAGGTTATCATTGTTTTTCACAAGATTTCGGACAGGTCTGCGACCATGACGTAACGAATTAGCCTAAAACTAGCCTGTTCTCTCCTCTCACTGGCTCAAAAACATATGCACAATCATTTTTCGACATAATGTCTAATTGCAAAAGAATAACAATGTAAAAGAAAGCATTTGCAATCGGCAATGATAAACGTTGGTTTAATGAGTCAAAGCATTTTAATGTTCACTTATCAATGCTAGCTACCTGCTGCTGACTCGCTAGCGTTCTTTAGGCTGGTGCTAAGTAAGTGATAATGTTAAAGATACTGAACTTAGTTTAGCTGTGGACGATTTACGTGCTTGCTTTAAGTGAACACAATCTGTGGCGTGAAACTTCAACAGTGGCTTACCTTATGTAACGTGTTTAAAGTGTTTAACGTGTTTGTTGGTCCTGAACCTGAAGACTGCGTCGTTAGGCTGTGGGTAGCCTATGACGGTCTCGACCTTTAAGCTGAAGTGACGTCAGGTGCCGAAATGTACAGCAGAGTGAGAACAGAGTTACAGCATGTCGTTGTACAGTAAACATGAAAGGTACCATAAACTACTGTACAATATTCCCGCCTTGTAAATATTACCCAAGATGCAATATTAGCTCCAGTACTGTGCAGTAATATTGTATAATTCTGTAGGACTTTTGATGTTCTGTACTGTAAAAGCTACAGCCATTTCTTAGAGTGTAATATTCAGTCCCTCCAGGATTTCGCGAGGATTTTTTGAGATTGTTGCGATCTAAAATGCCTGATTTCGCGACAACTTTTCTAAAAAAATTGCGATGGAAGTTGCGGTGTTTTTAGCTGTTTGTTGCGAAGAAATTGCGGGAGGATGTGAAAGTTGCAAAAATAGTTGCGATTTTTTTTTTATTATTATTTTTTAATTGAGGGCAATTAAGGTTAGTAAGACGAAAATCACACTGATCATCTTGATGCTTATTAAAAAGGATAAGTAAAGGTAAATAGTAAGGGTTACAGAAAATCAAGGTAGGCCTACTTTATTTATGTAAATACTTTGGTAATTCACAAAGCAGTATAACCTTTCGTAGAACTGTCCAAAAAAACAGCCCCCTAAAAAGATGGCATCATGTCATGTTTCAATACATTCATATATGTTGTAATTCATATTAAGTTCATATATTTGTAATAATTCATATTCTGTGACTTGTATAATTACTAATAGCCAACTAAGTATCTAGTAATTTTATATTGATTTAAACTATTAGACTACACTTTTCTTTAATGTTATTACATTGGTGGTGTGTACGTCTAATTGACTGCCTGCCAGTGGACGTGAGAGTAGCGTAATTACATAAGTGGATTGGAAGACTTGCATCTCACTGTTCGGCTACGAGTGGAAATAACTTTTTGCATAGTGCATTACGATGGATGGAATTCGGGATGTTTCTATGTCATTAGTTAAAATAAATGTTAAAAAAGAACTCGAATGAAATCATTCTTGGATCACAGAAGAGGTAAATGTCTTGCAATGTTATTAATTTCTATGATTTTGGTAGCACTACACAACTGAGCCCACAAGCTAGCAAACATGACACTAGCTAAAAGACATCTCCAGGTGTAAACGTTTGCCAATGGGTTGCATACTGTAGCCTACTCAAATGTCAGTAAAAGTAGGCCTTAATTAACTTATTTTCATAGCCTAGGTAGGTAGCAACACCAGGTTGAGAGATGCGCAAGTAAAGCAGATCATTAACGTTAGCCTTCTATTTAATTTATTGTCATTAAAACTGCAGAGGAGTGAACATAGGGCAGTCTCTGGTGTCTGCAGAAGTGAGTGTGGCATCTGACTTAATATTCTGCACGAGGGACTGTTGTGGTAGGTGAAATTTCACGGGGAAACCATGATGATTGATCAAATTTGCGAAAAAGTTGCGGTGTTTGGACAAAATTGCGAGGTCGCCCAGAATTCACGAGGATTTGCTGAATTTGCGTTAATTGTTGCGATCGCAACATTGCGAATTCCTGGAGGGAATGAATATTTTACACTAGCCTGACGAGCCAGACCCACATTAAAATGTAGGGTCTGGGCACTCACCGTTCGCAGTGCTCAGTCCGAGGGGCGGGATAATCAGTTGTCTTTCAAATTCCCTGCACGCAATGGGACAGCGGCAGCGCTATGAGTCCCATCGTTTCCCACCAGCAGACTGGTTGGCTGGATTCAAGCGTTTGCCAACTTAATAAAAGCTCGAGTCACACTGTTCGCCAACAGCAACATCCATCTTATTTGTTTTCAAGTAGCAGGGAATTCAAGCCAAACCGTTGCAACTCTGCCATCCATCATTATGTTAAGCCCACCTAACAATTCTATACACGATTTCATTGGCCTGATTGAGTTTCGATTTCTGGAGTTCACAAGCCAACGGAGAGTTGCTAGACTAGGGGCGCGTCTAGATTTCTAGGCTAATTTTACACTATACATTGCCGTAAAAATGATAAAGATTTACAGTCGTTTACTGTATTTTGAAATTGCGGTACCGTACTGTCAGCTGTATTTTTACGGAAATATTTTACAGTGTAGGTAAGTACCTATCATCATAATGTTCACATTTAAAGACATTGTTGACACTTGAGACAATTCAACCTTATTCAATACAGGCCCAAATCCTCCTCATTGTTGGTTGCAGTCAAGCCTTGTTAAAGATGTTTTTTAGTCTCCTTGCTGAATCACCCACTTGCTTTGCCTTTGGCCTAGGCTGTAATTTCTAGTGCAGAGCCCAACCATCCATCCAGTTTCTAGGTGGTGGTAGCATAGTTATTAATAAGCTGGCGTAGCATGCAGTGAGTAGCCTGAAAAGTTGTAGGTTCAATTCCCGGCTTCCACCGTTGTGCCCTTGAGCAAGGCACTTAACCCTAAGTTGCTCCTAGGACAATGGCCCTTGTAATATAATTGACATGTATGTCGCTTTGGATAGAAGCGCCTGATAAATGTATTTGTCTCAAGCCTAATTTATGCTTCTGCGTTGAATTGGTGACGTAGCCCCGCAGAGACCTTTGCTGTCACCTGGCATGCACCTCCAAAAAATTCTAGCTTAGCTTTGAGGCGATGCAGACCACAAGCACTGTGATTGGTCAACTCCCCCTGTGTGTTGGTAGCCGTTGGTTTGCTTCAACAGCCTACTGTGGGTAGTATCAACATGTTTGTTCGCTGACAGAAGCTTTGCAAATAAACTCTTATTATTATTATAATATCTTTGGTTACAACAACGAGGTTATCAGATTGTACAGTGTCTATTTGAAAGTAACATTTTGAAATCAGCACTTTGCCAGTAAACAAAGTGGCAAAATCTCGTAAATAACCTCAGACATATTTTGTGGTTACAATAATTAGGTTCTTAGAATATGCTGTGTCTATTTCTTGATAACTTTAAGAAAATTTAAGCAAGAAAAGAAAATAACATTTATATTTCTATGGAGTTTGCCATTCTAATCATTTTGGTGATGAGCTATGCAGACCCAGGACACGTAGAACTGAAAAAGGTTCACAGCTGCGTCGAAGCAACGCGTCGAGTCAACACAGAAGCATAAATAAGGCTTAACTCCCTCAATCCAAAGTGGAATATAAGGAATAATTCAGGTGGACATCTAAAAATGACACCCATGCAAATGACAATAAAATATGGCTTTTTTAGTACATTTCACGGCATGGCTCTTTAAATGGCTGTACGTTCAATAAAGTGCAATACAATGCAAAATAATGTAGGGTAACAATGATGAATTGTCATATAAACAATTCAGTGACAGTCAGCCATTACTCTTTGCCTTTATTTGTCCCTCTTATACTCTCTCTCTCACACACACAAACAGTCAGACTTTTTTCTCACTCTTATACTATCTCTTCCTCACTCTTATACTCTCTCTCTCACACACACACACACACACACACACACACTTCCACACAGACATTTTCTCACTCTCACTCTTACTTTTTGAAGCATGGGTTCATGCATCTTAGCTTTATCATGCCAGGAAATAAATGCCCTTTAAATTACAGCACTCAATCTTCACACTCTTTCTTTATCTCTCTCTCACACACTCTCTCCATGTTTTGCTATATATTTTTTTATCTTTCCTTCTTTCTCAAGGAGACTAAGGACAAAGATGTATTGTCTCCCATGGACACTTCACCTGCCTCTTTGTGTGTGTGAGTGTGTCTTTGTCTGTGTGTACAGGTGAGTGTGTGTGTAATATGAGTGTGTGTGTGTGTGTGTGTGTGTGTGTGTGTGTGATGTTCTGACACTGGATCAAATCCCTCTGCTCTTGTGAAGTGAGCGCGCTCAAGAGGGACGGACATGCCCACTGACAGCTCGCTCACTCTCACTTCTCGATCTATCAATCACGGAGGCTTTCGAGTGTCAGAGTCCATTTCCTCACATCTCGGCACGTGTGGACAAGAGGGGCTCGAAGAGAACCAGGGGTCCGGGAAAAGACTGCTTTCTACTCCTGACTGGAGAGCCCTGAGCCTCTTTCTAATGGTATGGGGAACAACTCAGTCAAACCATATGTAATGTGTGTGTGTGTGTGTGTGCAATGTGAGAAAATAGGTGTATGAAGGGAAATGGTCCCCATATAGGTGTATAATACCTCATCTACTGTCTAGACTGTGATGAATGACACAGGTAGTAATGCATGCTAATGGTGTGTTATCAGAGGAGAACATTTCAAGGAGGAGAGCATGAATATCTGGATGTATATCAACCGGATGTATGTGTGTGTGTGTGTGTGAGAGTATGTGTATTTGTTTTGTGCATGTGTCTGTCTTTCTGCCTGCCTTTCTCTCACTGTCTGTTTTGTGAGTGTGTATGCATGCATTGTGTGTGTGTGTGTGTTTACACAATGCAGATAAACATCCACCACTCATTAGAAACCGATCTACCAAACTACCCTATGCTATTGATTCAGTACTAATGGCCAAAAGCTGTAGCTAGGTGAACACTAGGTACCGTTAAATGTCTTCTCTTTCATTTCGAATTTTCTCTTGCCTTCTTTCTATCTCTCTCTCTCTCACTCTGTCTTTGTCCATTTCACTGAAAGCGGTTAAAAATGGTCAGCTCCTCAACTCTCATTACATTTTATGAGGTGTGTAAAACAAAAAGTAATGTGTGTGTGTGTGTGTGTGTGTGTGTGTGTGTGAGTGTGTCTTTGTCTGTGTGTACAGGTGAGTGTGTGTGTAATATGTGTGTGTGTGTGTGTGTGTGTGTGTGTGTGTGTGTGATGTTCTGACACTGGATCAAATCCCTCTGCTCTTGTGAAGTGAGCGCGCTCAAGAGGGACGGACATGCCCACTGACAGCTCGCTCACTCTCACTTCTCGATCTATCAATCACGGAGGCTTTCGAGTGTCAGAGTCCATTTCCTCACATCTCGGCACGTGTGGACAAGAGGGCTCCGAAGAGAACCAGGGGTCAGGAAAAGACTGCTTTCTACTCCCTGACTGGAGAGACCTGAGCCTCTTTCTAATGAGTATGGGAACAACTCAGTCAAACCATATGTAATGTGTGTGTGTGTGTGTGTGCAATGTGAGAAAATAGGTGTATGAAGAGGAAATGGTCCCATATAGGTGTATAATACCTCATCTACTGTCTAGACTGTGATGAATGACACAGGTAGTAATGCATGCTAATGGTGTGTTATCAGAGGAGAACATTTCAAGGAGGAGAGCATGAATATCTGGATGTATATCAACCGGATGTATGTGTGTGTGTGTGTGTGAGAGTATGTGTATTTGTTTGTGTGCATGTGTCTGTCTTTCTGCCTGCCTTTCTCTCACTGTCTGTTTGTGAGTGTGTATGCATACGTGTGTGTGTGTGTGTGTTTACACAATGCAGATAAACATCCACCACTCATTAGAGAGCTTCGATCTACCAAACTACCTATGCTATTGATTCAGTACTAATGGCCAAAAGCTGTAGCTAGGTGAACACTAGGTACCGTTAAATGTCTTCTCTTTCATTCGAATTTTCTCTCTTGCCTTCTTTCTATCTCTCTCTCTCACTCTGTCTTTGTCCATTTCACTGAGAAGCGGTTAAAAATGGTCAGCTCCTCAACTCTCATTACATTTTATGAGGTGTGTAAAACAAAAGTAATGTGTGTGTGTGTGTGTGTGTGTGTAGACTATGCGTGACATAGTGTGCCAATCTATAGGTGTGTATGAGTGAAAATGTGTGTAGTAATTATATCCTAATGCATTTTTAATGGATACAACTCAGGAGTCCACTACCTGGATTCCTCTCAAGGGCAATAACCTCCAGCACTCCTTCACAGTCAGCCTCTCTCTCTCTCTCTCTCTCTCTTTCACACACACAACACACCTCTAATGACACTGCTAATATGAATGTGTGTGTTATTTGTGAATGTGTGAAGCCTATAAAATGTGTGTGTTTGCATGGAGAAGTATATATGTACTATATTCAGAAAACATCACATGGAGAGAAGGAGAGAGAAAGAGAGAATTACATTGGTACAGTATATTCCTTTATATTCCAGTATATTCCTGTTTATTTCAGCTCTATTGACAATTGTCAATGTGCTAATTACTTCGATGGAAAAGGAGACGTTCTGTGCAAATGAGTTTCCTTATGGATGTCTGCACGTCTATGAATGTCTGAGTGTCGGACTGTGCTGATCTATGCCTATTGCTAATTAGTCTGATAAAATTCAAAAGAGCAAAATGTTTCTCACAGGCTAAAAGTCCTGTGGGTGTGGGTTTGTATATGTAGGTGGTAAGTGGCTTACTTTATAACCTTTAGTGAGTGAGTGTGTGTGTGTATGTGTGAGTGAGTTTGTGTGAGTGAGTATGTGTATATGTGTGTGTTTGTGTGAGTGAGTATGTGTATATGTGTGTGTTTGTGTGAGTGAGTATGTGTATATGTGTGTGTTTGTGTGAGTGAGTATGTGTATATGTGTGTGTTTGTGAAAAGGAAAGAAAGATACTGTGTGCGTTCCATCTTTCTACTTGCTTGCATCATCGTGTGGGCGTGTATGTATTTTATCTCTGAGCTAGCATATCTGTGTGTGTGTGTTTATGTGCGTGCGTGTGTGTGTTCTTTAAATCCACTCTCTCTATATGTATTTGTGAGTGAGGGAAGAAAGGTGAATAAAGAAGCATATCAAGTTTTTAATTGACACATCTCTCCTCATATGTCTCCCTCTCCATCTTCTCTCACTCTCAATCTCTTCTCTCTACAGCTCTCTCCATCTCTTCTCTCTCTCTCCATCTCTTCTCACTTTCTCTCCATCTCTTCTCTCTCTCTTTCTATCTCTCCCTCTCTCTTCTCTTTCCCTCTCTGTCTCTTCTCCTGTCTCCATCTCTCGCTCCATCTCTTCTCCTCTCTTCTCTCCTGGAGCTGACATTTCAGCTCATTTTCTACTGGAGGAAGAAATCCCTAATCAAAAGCACACCACACTGCTGACATGTTGTGTGTATGTGTGTGTGTGTGTGTGTGTGTGTATGCTTGAGTTGTGTGTTAGATGTGTTTTCTGACTGTATCAGAGGTTAATCTGACAGAGTGCTTGTCTTTCTGTGAGGGTTAGACACACATACACACACACAGAGACACACTCACACTCAGAGGAGAAAGTTCTATTTCTGTATGGGTTTATTTCAGGTGCTGTCCCTTCACCTGCTTTAACCTTGCACTCAAATGGAAGGAAAACTCTCCTCTTTTACACAAGCAAACACTCCATCTTACAATGAAAGTCATTGTTTGTGTTTGTGTGTGGGTGGTTGGGGGGGCAAATGTATTATTCTCAAAATCCATTCATTTTAAAGGCCTCTAAAGGAACCAAAAATGTTTAAACATGTTTTATTATTATTTGTGGAGTGCTCTATCTCTGTTTTCACACACACACACACACACACACACACACACACACACACACAGAGAGAGAGAGAGAGAGAGAGAGACTTCCCGTCAGCACTTTTAAGCAAGAGGCATCTTTTAAAGTGGTACAGTACTTCATTTCTACACTTGTGCTCATATTAATCCCAAACAGTTTGAGGTATTATGATGTACTTGGAAATGCTCTCAGTCAGGGACAGAATGGAGGGAGGAGGAGAGGGAGAGAGAATAGGGGATGGAGGGAGGAGAGGAAGAGACTGGTGGTGGAAGAAAGTGTGTGGTTATGTGTTAAGAGTGAGAGAGAGAGAGAGAGCTGTTAACGTAGTGTGTGTGTGTGTTAGAGAGATTGAGAGAGAGAGAAAGTGGGAGAGCTGTGAATGTAAAGTGTGTGTGTGTTAGTGTGATAGACAGTGTGAGAGAGAGAAAGTGAGAGAGCTGTTAACATAGAGAGTGTGTGTGTGTGTGTGTTAGAGAGATTGAGAGAGAGAGAGAAAGTGGGAGAGCTGTGAATGTAAAGTGTGTGTGTGTGTGTGTGTGTGTTAGAGAGAGAGAGAGAGAGAGAGAGAGAGAAAGTGAGAGAGCTGTTAACATAGAGTGTGTGTGTGTGTTAGAGAGATTGAGAGAGAGAGAGAAAGTGGGAGAGCTGTGAATGTAAAGTGTGTGTGTGTGTGTGTTAGAGAGAGTGAGAGAGAGAGAGAGAAAGTGGGAGAGCTGTGAATGTAGTGTGTGTGTTTGTGTTAGTGAGAGTGAGAGAGAGATAGCAAGAAAGTGAGAGAGTGAATTGAAAGAGACAAATATGCAAGTGAGGAAGCCAGGGTGAAAGAACATCTGTCTCTCCAAAAACACTGCTAAAACTTGCGATGGTCTACGGCTCACGGATATTCAGCTCACACACACATACGACACACACACATGCACACACACATACTGTACACGTGAACCCACACACACACACACACAGCTCAGCGGTCTCTTAGCCCGTCCATATGGCCTGCCTTGGAGAGCAAGCAGGGGTTCTAAGCTGACCCAAATCCAGAACCACATGCACACACATACACAAAACACACACACACACACAAGGGAGCGAGAGAGAGAGCCAAACACACGCATCTTCATCTCCATACTGCAATGACGACAGCTGGTTCTTTTGCCTCTGAAGATCAAATGTGGTATTTGGATCCAAATGTCAGGTGTGCATTTGCATCTTGGGGATGCTGAATGAACGGCATACTCCTTTATGTGTGTATTTCAGTGGAGTCTACAAAGAGGAGTACTGACACACACGCACGCGCACACACACGCACACGCACACACACACTTACTAATCATCACTAACACACTGATATGTATGTCCATTACATCTATGCATAGCCTACATCACAAGCATCCATACAACCACACACACAGATTAAAATGGATCCTCACAGTCAAAACACAGACATTCATCTGTTCAAACACTCACAAGCACACTTAAGCATCCACCCACACACACACACACACACTTTGCTGCGCCGCCCCCTGACAAAAGTTACTGTCTTCACACTCCAAGATCCCGTGATAAGAAGGTTCAGAGGAAAAAATAACTCTTGCATCGCTCTGAATATTTCTCAAACGATGAGCTCTTTCACTCCTCACCTCCTACCGAAATCTCAACAGCTTTTCCAGCTCCTCTCCTCCTTGCTCTCTTTCTCTCTAGCTCTCTCTCTCTTTCTCACCTTTCCCACAAACACGTGTCAAATGTCCCTAATGGTAACAGACATGGTGGGAGCACATCTTCCCTCACACACACACACACACACACACACACACACACACACACACAGAAAGAGAGAGAGAGAAAACAAAAAAAATAATACAGGTACAAGTATGTAAACAACTCAAGTCAGGTGCTGATATTTTTCTCAGCACACAACAGGGGCATTTAAAAAAAAATAAAAAAAATAGACGCAAGTGAACTTCAGGAACAGCTGCCGTTCATTCAGGTTTCATGTCAACAAATAATAGGCAACGTTGAAGGCGCAGTCAGGATTCCACAGGAGATCACGCTTGTTTGTTTTTATGTTTAAGTTTATTAGAAGACGCATTTTTGTGCAAGAAAACGTAGCCTACATTATGTTAACCAAGGAACCAAATTAAACACGCCAGCGAGATAGCTGCCCCTACCTTCAGTAGCCTATTCCCAGATAAATTCCACGCATTGTTTCGTTTTTGTTTGTGATACAGGCAATGATTTCAAGCCATGTTGCTAATACCTAGGCTGTGAAACTAAGGTCCAGCTAGCCTACTGGTGGGTTTAATTGAATTTGAGTAATAGGATACGCAACCATTTACATCTGAGATGGTTTGTAATTCCTGTAGAGCTCACCAAAATTATAGATATGATACAAGACACTTATCTGCTATAATCCAAGATAGATTTTCTTCGAATTTTTGTTGTACAGTTGTTAATTACTAATAATGTAAATGAAAAAGGTGAAAGAAAAACATGAATAATCCTGTTCAAGTACTGCAATAATCATGCTTTGTAAATGCTTGTGTTGATGGTTATGTCATAATTTGTAACTCAATCTGTCCATTTCTTTCACAAAATCCACCAGAAGTCACCATTTCAGGAATCATTTTTTCCAACTTTTCTCTTTTTTTGGGGGGGGGGGGCTTCCTACGATCAACAGCACTGCTGCTGGAAAATTTTCTAGGGGAAACACTGCATTAGGCTATTGTCTACACAGAGATCATAGACTACTGTACATCTTATTGATTAAATTCAAAGCTAATTTTAATAGCCTAGAAATCTAGACGCACCCTAGCGGCAGCAAATATGTTATCGCCTAGTCTGGCTTGTCAGGCTATAATTTTAATGTTTATCACAGTGAACTACCACCATTAGCAAGCTGGTGTCTTGCAGATTCACGTGCGTGTGGCCACTGAGTGAAATGACGTGTAATGTAGCCTACTGTAAACAGAGAACGACTTTATTTTTGTAAATGTCTAATTTCACAAACTATTAATGAGACATTTTAGCGAATATTCACGTTGGAACTAGCGGAAGTATTACAAATGTTAAAAAGTAAAAAACGGGTCTTGTCAAAAGGGCATTTGGACATCAAAGGCAGGTGCTAGAGCCCCTGTAGCCTCCCTTCTCTGCACGTGCCTGGCACACAACCAGCATAAGGTATAAGACAGGAGTTATAATAAGACCTAAACACATTGGAGTATAGAGTTATAATAAGACCAGGGGGTATACCAATTAACCTCGCTAAAGGCTAAACTTGGCTTAAGCTCCCAGCTTGGTAACTATGGGAATTTATGCCACAGAACTAGCCTGGTCCAAAAAAAAAACATTTGGTTGGAAAACAAGTCCCAAAAGACGGTTCCTTCAACCTGTGCTTTCATGTTCTCATCACCTGTAGCCAACTTCAAAAATACAAGTCAAAACTTTTTTCCAACAGTGTCACCAAGCATTGATTTACATACAGTGCATGAAAGTATTCTTAAAATTGATTTAATTATTTCTTTTTTCTCATCAATCTACACACAATACTCCAACACCAGGGATGTAGTGGAGGCTAATCCCAAGTTTATCCACCTCTGAAATTTCAGAAATAGAGTTTATTCACCTTTTATTAGTTTATCCACCTCTCAAAAGAGTTTATTCACCAATTGCAATGTTTACCATTACAAAATCACACAGTATTATCACAATATGTACACTCATCAACACTCTAGGAATCATTTAATACCATTGGTATTGTTATAAACATTGGACAATAACCTCCACCATCATCAAACATGTTCTGAATGCCTTTTCAAAAATCTGATACCACATAGCGCAGTCCACCTTACCGTGATCACAGAATTACCCACCTCCTATTTTACCACTATACCTCTGTCCAACACCCCACAAAAAAGCTGGAGTTTGGAGTGTTTTATAAATGTATAAAAAAAATTAAAGACTGAAATATTCAATTTACCCACCTCCTATTTTACCACTATACCTCTGTCCAACACCCCACAAAAAGCTAGAGTTTGGAGTGTTTTATAAATGTATAAAAAAATAAAAGACTGAAATATTCCATTTACATAAATATTCACACCTTTTGTTATGACACTTGCCATTGAGCTCTGGTGCATCCTACTTCTATCAATGGTCCTTGAGATGCTTCTACAACTTCCATCTGTGCCTACACTGTAAAAAAAAAAAAGAAATTCTGGCAATTGTTGCTCTTAAATAGTTTTTAGAATTTATTTGACTTAGAAACAAGAGCTTCCACTTACAATGAACAAAACCAAGTCTACCTAACACACTTGTCTCCATAATGACCTCACTAGAATTTTAAAATCAAAGTATCAAAGATTTCTGAGTTGTAAGTACTTCAGCCTCACAGGCATGCGTGTTGCAGTACACAGGCATGCGTGTTGCAGTATGGGGTTTCCGTACCTCTGAGCAGGGGCCTACTTATGACAAGTTCAACTGTGGACATGCCCTTTCATCCCTGTGGAGTTTGCTGATAACCTTGCGGTGGACATAGCCTTGTCTTTTTTGGTAAGTGGTTTTATATTGATATAAGACGTGTTAATACCATTGTGTACTTGAATACGTGAAGGATTCAGTTAGTTTGCACGTTTATCATCTCAGACGAATGTTAGAAAAGTTGGCATTGTCAACGTTGTTGTTAACCTTAGCTTCGCTAGACACGTTTGCCACATTAGCTAACAACGGTGATTTAACACATTAAGATGAATTTATAGATGGGGTTTTATGCATTGGCCATCTTTGTAGAATTTCTAAAATAATTACGCTACATAGGCCTACTCTAAATTATGCACAACCGTTAAATGTGCTTTAATGGGGGAGTAAGGTATTGGGGAGACGGATCTTCCAAGTGGAAGAAATGATAGTAACGTTAGTTAGCTAGGTACATGCTAAATTGGGTGACTGGCAACGTCTGCATGCAGTAACGTTACCAGTGTGCAGTAACTTTAACACTAGTAGTGGGACTTTGACAACGGCCGTGAGAAGGCCTGCTTCACTTAAGTTTAGCTAAGACATCGGTGCATCAGGCATTGAATATGAACTTTGTAATAAGTTAGAGCTGTGAGGGTACAAACTGCATAGTGTAGTTTGCCTAACTAACTTCCCATAGTTAGCGATCCTCCCTTCAAGCCAAATTCAACCTGCCTTCAGTTTATAATCTACATTGATCTAATATTGTTATCTGTAGACTACATAGTAAAACGATGCAATTCAATAAGTAATTATAATAATTACACGGAATACTATAAAGAATATCAGTTGTTGACTAATAACACTACATTTTTGAAATTTAAAGTTCATAAGTCATGATGATCATTAACCATAATCATAATATTAATATAAGATGCAATTGTAGACATACTTTTGATCTGAGCATTTTGTAAACCTAGTTTACCAGTCATAGCCTACTAAATTATTACAAAAAATGTCTTAATATTTTGTGTCTCTTGTGTTTCTGTGTTACAGAAGTGGATTGCATGCATTGCAAATTCTGTAAGTTTGAGACTTCTTCTGAAGAGTTGCTACTGAAACATTGACGCCTCCGTCACAAAGGTGATCACTGGCCGTGCATTTACACAGAGTGTGTTTGTGTGTTCAAAACACCCAGTGCACTTAGATCACACCTTTCGAGATCACACAGAGAGACTGTAAATACACCAAGTTCAATATTTCAGTGTGAACTAGACTGTGACTTTAGAGAGACCTGCAGTGAAAAGATTTTTGGAAGCATCTTGGACACCACTTACAGAATCAGGAAACTGTGCAATGTCCCATACGCAGAGGCGGACAGAGTACACAGCTTCATTACTTGACTAAAAGTACAGATACCCTTTGCTAAATTTTCCTCAAGTACAAGTAAAAGTACAACAGTCAGATGTCTACTTAAGTAAAAGTACTGAAGTATTTGTTTTTAAAAGAACTTTGTAACAAACTCAAATTGTTGTCAACAAATTAACGTCATGGGTACATTAAAACACGCGTTCAAGATGATCTCTATAATGCTTGGCTTTATTTAGAGCACTCTCGTGAGGGTGAGGAAAAGAAAGAGAGTGAGTGAGAGAGAGAGAGATAGAGAGAGGGAGAGATTTTGTCCATGCGGCACAACAACAAAAGATAAGCATCCAGCAATGCGCTCAGTCCATTAAACAAAAGTAACGTCAGAAAACTCTGTATCTTCTTTCAGTCCCAAAATTATAGTATTCCATGAGTCCAAGGTTGTCGCAAGGACCGAGTCAGATATTACATGTAACGGATGTATACGAGCAGGACAATTCATTATTAATTCCATGAAGCGATTAGAGGATATCAGAAAGCCATTAGACTTCTACCCCTTCCTTCATTCATTCATTTCCTCCCCGGCTTTCTCCCGCGTCCCGTTTAAAAACATAACGTGACTCTCTGTGAGCGCAGCCATAGGGCAAGAACAGGAAAAGTGGGTGCGAGTGAGTGAAAAGGTGAGTGACAGTTCTGGGCCCTATCGTCTGCTAAATGCTTACTTGTCCTGGATCACTGACGCCCATAATCAAGATAGCAAGAGATTTACAAAGGTATAGAAATAGAGCTAAAAAGTACCTGGCCAGGTTTTAAACAGTATAAAGAGAGATAACCTAAATTGTTACTTTTACTTAGAGGTAGGCCTACTAAATATTTAGTAACACATCTGATATGTAACAATAAATAAGATCTGCCTTAATCAAATCATATGCCCATTTATGTGGCTGATGCTACATAGTCCAATAGTTGTAATATTTCGGCTGCTTGTCTTGGGCCTTCTTCACATTCTCAGCCACTTGCTTTGACAACACTTGTTGTCTCTCCATGAGGGTTTGCTTTGAAGATGTGGGCTTAAGTGCATTGGACAGGAGTTGGTCAAGTGGGCCTTTAAGAGTGCGTCCCAAATGTAGAGTTGCCGGCGGAAAACCTGTAGATTCTTGCCATGAGGAATTCATGGCAAACCGGAACTCATGGACCCATTGGTCCCAGTTGTTATGGTTTTCTCCCACATAAGAGGCAATCATCCTTTTGAGCGTTCGGTTGACCCTCTCTGTCAAATTTGTTTGTGGGTGGTAGCTGGTGGTGAACTTATTTATTACCCCCCATGACTTGCATACGGCTCTCAGGAGGTGACTAGTGAACTGGCTTCCTCTGTCGGATAGGAGGTACTTTGGTGTTCCCCATCTGGTGAACATCTCTTCCGTGAAAATCTTCACTAACTTTGGTGTCCGGCTATCACGAACAGGAAACAGTTCAGTCCACTTGGAGTAATAATCCATAAAGACAACTAAAAAACAGTTAGCCCTTCTGCTACGAGGGAATGGGCCCATGATGTCAATACCTAACATCTCTCCCACCTCAGTCACTTGAGTTGATTGCAACAGGCCACTGGGTTTGGAATTGGAGGGTTTATGTTGCTGGCAGATTGAGGACTCTTTGATGTGGCTCCATGTGTTTTTCTGGATATCTGGCCACCACACAATCTCCAACAAACGAAGGAGGGTCTTCAGGCGTCCAAAGTGCCCCCCTAGTGGGTTGTCATGGAAGTACTGCAAAAATGCAATGTGTAGGCCCTCTGGGATGACCAGTAGGTATTTGTACCCATCTTGTGCAATTGGCACTCTCCTGTATAGCAATCCCTGCTGGTCAACAAAGGTAATTCGGTTTGGAGGAAGAGAATTAGATGGAGGCAGCTGTTCACGGACCCCCTGAACATAATTGTCTCTTGTCTGGGTGGCGGCAATTTCTTGCAATGTGTGGGGGAGATCAACAACAGTCTTGGAACTGCTACAACACACAGCAAGGCTTGATGCCACCGCAGCACCAGGGGGAGACACTGGAATCCGTGACAACATTTAGAGTACCTTTCCTGTTTCGAACAGTGAAAGAGAAAGGTTGAAGTCTCAGGGCCCAGCGTACGAGACGTGAGGAGGTTTTGGGAGTATTAAAGACCCATGACAGTGCTGCATGATCCGTAATTATATCAAACTGTACTCCCTCTAGGTAGTGTTGCCATTTTTCTACAGCCCAGATAACAGCTAAGCACTCCTTTTCAGAGACAGAGTAATTTCGCTCAGCTCCATTTAACAGGCGATATGCAAAAGCAATTACATGTTCTCCATCAGTATCTTCCTGAGTCAATACTGCATCTAGACCAACATCACTGGCATCGGTAGAGACCTTGAAGGACTTTGAAAGATCTGGATGAGCCAAGACTGGAGGAGATTGCATTGCCTTTTTAAGCTTTTCCCAGCTTTCTTCACAATCCTCGGTCCATTTCCAGACAACATCCTTTTTCTTGAGGTTGTTCAGCGGGGCTGCCAGATTGGCAAAATTCTGGATAAACTTGTGGTACCAGCCGGCTAATCCAAGAAACCTCTGGAGCTCTTTGATGTTTTGAGGCCTTGGATATTCATCTATGGCCTTGAGTTTCTCTGGATCAGCTGAAACACCTTGGCTAGAAACCTGATGGCACTTCTTTAGATTGAGAGTCAGTGAAGCTGAATGGAGTTTCTCGAACACCTTCCTCAAGTGGTTCAGGTGACAATTTTCTGATTTTGAGAAGACTATTATATCGTCTATGTAAACTAAACAGCATAAGCCCTTCAACTCAGCCAAGACAGTTTCCATAAGCCTTTGGAACGTGGCCCCAGAGTTCATCAGGCCGAAAGGCATGGAGAGGAAATGGAAAAGGTCAAATGGTGTGATGAATGCTGTTTTTTCAATACTGGCCCGGTCCATGGCGACTTGCCAATATCTAGATCGCAGGTCCAAGGAGCTGAACATACTCGCCCCAGAAAAGGACTCGAGAATGTCATGGATCTTGGGCATTGGATAGGCATCGAACAGGGTCTTTTTGTTCAGGCGTCTGTAGTCAACAGAAAAACCGCCATTTTCCATAAGGTTTGGGCACCAAGACTACTGGAGAAGCCCAAGAAGAAGAAGGCTTAATAATTCCATCAGCTTCCATCTCTTTCAGCTGCTGCTGGGTGATTCCCTTCTTGAAAGGGGACACTCGATAAGCAGGACAATGTATAGGCATTTCATCGGTTAGGCGGATAGTATGTTCCACTATGGATGTTCTTCCCAGTTTCCCGGAACAGACAGATCTAGACAGGCCTAGGCTCTACAGGTAAGTCAGAGAGGATGCTTAGATGGGCAGATGGTGTTTCGGAGGTTGTATCCCTAAGGGGAAGAGCATAATAAATATTAAGCTTCTACTGGATACCACTGGATTCTTTCTCCCACTCTCGCTGGTCAGTGTATGGATAGTATGTCATTTCCCCCCTACTTTTCACACCATAGGTTCCTTGCATGAAGTCTAGATGCAAGTTGCTTTTTTGCAGGAAGTCTAATCCTAAAATAACAGGGAATGTGAGAGCTTCATCAGAAAGAACATACAAGGAATGAGTCCAGTAGCTGTCATGGAGTTCAAGAGTACACTGAACTTTCCCTACTGCCCTTTTGGCCGTTCCATTTGCTAGAGCGAACTCCTGGTTACCACAAGGTGTCAGGGTTTTCTGGGGCTTCTTAATGTGTTGCCACAAGCTACTTCGCATCAGAGAGAATGTACTCCCTGTGTCCAGCAGAGCAGGTCCCCCTGAAGGCCTCTGATGGAAAGCTTAACCGCAAGGAGAGATAGGGGATGTTTAGAAGGAATGCGGGAGTGGGCCTCAGATTTTACAACTTTTAATTCAGCCCTTTGTGTCCTTTGTGGAGGTCTAGGACCTTTGTCATTGTTAACCCTGATCAAGTAACTCTTCATTGCAGCCAGATCATTCTCAATCATACTGCCAACCTTCACAAGTTCAGCTACGGTCTTTACTGTCCCACGTAGGCCGGATGCAATCTTTGGATTGGCGTTATTATGACCGCCGCGAAGCATATAGGTTTAGTCAGATCTTTTTTTTTTCTTTTTCGCATGTCCAAATTTCCGTCAAGGATTCCCGGGACACTGAAAGACCGGGGTCCACGAAACTTGGTGGGCATGTAAGCCCACATGGATAGCATGGAACCATCGTTTTTTGATCTATGGCCCCCCCGCTGGACTGGACCCCCCAAAAGGAGGGTAGGGCAGACACAGTTTTCTGTGAATATCTCGAGAACCGTAGGGTTAAGGAGGACCATTTTCTTTTTGTATGTTGATCTCAAGGGGCCATGTCAACCCATTCCATAACCACTCATTTCATGTATAGCGCCACCTAGTTAAACACAAAAAATTAAAAATGAGGTGTTGTAATCGTAGGTATCTGTGACCTAACATAGTCAAAACTGCACGAAATTGGAAGTGTAGGATCATTATGACCCTCTGAATGCATGCCAAGTTTCGTGGAATTCCGTTCATGGGGGGCCACACAATAAATTAATTTATGTTACTATACACCAACTGGCCTGTAGGTGGCCGGAGACAGTTTTCTGTGAAAATCTCGAGAACCGTAGGGCCTAGGAAGTCTACCTTTTTTTTTGTATGTTGGTCTTAAGGGGGCATGTCAACCCATCCCATTACCAATTATTTCATGTATAGCGTCACCTAGTTAAAAATTAAAAGCAAAAAATTAGGTGTTTTCATCACAATATCTCTGGCTGACATGGTCAAAACTGCACGAAATTGAAAGTGTAGGATAATTATGACACCTTCCAAATGCATGCCAAGTTTTGTGAACTTTCGTTCATGGGGGGCCTTACAATAAAATAACTTATGTGTACATTTAGTGACCATAAGGATTCCCGGGACACTGAAAGACCGGGGTACACGAAACTTGGTGGGCATGTAACCCCACATGGATAGCATGGAACCGTCGTTTTTCGTTTTGATCTGTAGCCCCTCCGCTGGACTGGACCCCCGAAAAGGAGGGTAGGGCAGACACAGTTTTCTGTGAATATCTTGAGAACCGTAGGGCCTAGGATGACCAATTTTTCCGTATCCCCGCCTCCAGGGGTCATGTTAACCCATTCCATGTGCACACATGTGCATAAACAGATACACACGCACACATATACATTCACAGTAATCATACGTATGACACATACTCACACAGTAGACATATGTACGCATGCATGCATATGCACAAACACATATACGCAGACAAACACACACACACACACACACACACACACACACACACACACACACCCACACACATAAACATAAACGTGTGCACACACACATGCACACAATTCAAGAATGTCTCAGAATTATGTAGACATATGTACGCATGCATGCATATGCACAAACACACATACGCAGACAAACACACAAGCACACACACACAGACACACACACACACCCACACACATAAACATAAACGTGTGCACGCACACATGCACACAATTCAAGAATTTCTTATAATTATGAACAGGCAAGATGGGGGTGGGGTTGTATAAAATGAATTTTACATGTGAAATCAATGAACTAATCATGTTTTGGTACTTGTTGTCTAGCAGATACCAGTGAGAATTGAGTGTGGATAATGCAATTTAGTGAGACAGTTAGAATCATATAGGCCTTTCAGCGTGATTTATTTTTGTGGAAAAAATGTGCTGGACTGGGCGGCGGTCATATTTTGTACCGCTCTGCGGTACATCTAGTTAAGAATGCACTGTACTACGGTCACCTCCTCAATATTAGGTTTCCATTTTAGACAGAGGGCTCTGTAATCATAGGCAAAATCCCTAATAGACTCATTTGGAGTTTGAATACGTTTACGCAATCGCTCCTCAATTTCCTGCATGAAATCAGTAGATAGAAATGCTGTTGAAAATGCAGATTTGAATTCTTCCCATGTGTGGATGTGTTTCCGCTCTGCTATCCACCAGCTTTTGGCTGAGCCTTTTAGCACTGAGGACAAAGTGGCCAAGACTTCTGCATCCGGTGTGGGTCTTAAATGTAAAAACTCATTACATAATTCAACGTAATTCATGGGGTCTTTTGTCTCACTATCACCACCAAATTCAGGAAAATTCCATTTAATGGGGAGCTTAGGTGTTCTTAGGAAGTTAGAGGGACTCTGAGAGTCATAATGAAACCTTCCCACTGACCCCTCTCTCACCTGACTTACAGGAGACAGGGTGCTGGTGAGCTTCAGCTGTTTTAACTTATACTCCCACTGATGATCTCTCCTCTCCAAACAGCGCACAACAGCATCTTCCAGACTGGCAACAATATCAACAGCAAAACTTTTAATATTCTCAATTTTATTATCAATTGTCTGTCTCAATAACCCCTCTCTGGTAATTGTACTGGCATTTCATTCTGACAGTTGCTTTTCAAGATCATTCAAACGACCATTAGTTTCTTTCAGAGTCCTTTTAAGTTCATGTATCTCCACTTGGTAAACAGAGGAATGAGAAACTGTGATATTCGTATCCTCTTCCCCTTCATCAATTTCCTCATCATTTTCCTCTTCATCATTTTCCTCTCCATCATTTTCCTGTTGTTTATTGTCATATATCCTGCTCCTCTTATCTTCACTAAGATACAGGGAACTAATGGAATCAGTGAGCTTATCTACACGTTCTCTAATGGTGACATGTGGATGCATTGTCTGGCCATCGTGACTAAAAGATATGAGCGGTCTAACTCCCCCTTCTTCTTTAGTGGGTTCTAATGGCTCTGAATCAAGATTTACTAGCTGCTGTTCAGACATCATGAAGAGGGACAGGAAACGTATGAAAAGACTGATAATTTATCGATAGTGAAGAGGGAAAGGTTTATCAAAAAGAACAAAGAATGCGTGTTTAAATTCCCGTACGGGCCACCACTGTAACAAACTCAAATGGTTGTCAACAAATTAACGTCATGGGTACATTAAAACACGCGTTCAAGATGATCTCTATAATGCTTGGCTTTATTTAGAGCACTCTCGTGAGGGTGAGGAAAAGAAAGAGAGTGAGTGAGAGAGAGAGAGATAGAGAGAGGGAGAGATTTTGTCCATGCGGCACAACAACAAAAGATAAGCATCCAGCAATGCGCTCAGTCCATTAAACAAAAGTAACGTCAGAAAACTCTGTATCTTCTTTCAGTCCTAAAATTATAGTATTCCATGAGTCCAAGGCAAGACAGTCTTTTAAACTCCAGCAAAACTCCAGCGAAAAAAAAGGGAAAAAAGGATCGATCTCACCTCCTTGAAAAAACAGCTGTAGAGTCAGATATTACATGTAACGGATGTATACGAGCAGGACAATTCATTATTAATTCCATGAAGCGATTAGAGGATATCAGAACGCCATTAGACTTCTACCCCTTCCTTCATTCATTCATTTCCTCCCCGGCTTTCTCCTTCATCCCGTTTAAAAACATAACGTGACTCTCTGTGAGCGCAGCCATAGGGCAAGAACAGGAAATGTGGGTGCGACTGAGTGAAAAGGTGAGTGACAGTTCTGGGCCCTATCGTCTGCTAAATGCTTACTTGTCCTGGATCACTGACGCCCATAATCAAGATAGCAAAAGATTTACAAAGGTATAGAAATAGAGCTAAAAAGTACCTGGCCAGGTTTTAAACAGTATAAAGAGAGATAACCTAAATTGTTACTTTTACTTAGAGGTAGGCCTACTAAATATTTAGTAACACATCTGATATGTAACAATAAATAAGATCTGCCTTAATCAAATCATATGCCCATTTATGTGGCTGATGCTACAACTTGAGTATCAAGAGTACAAGAGTAGCTTACATTTTCTAAATATTGCATTACTACTGCCACAGTGCTTACATTTATGTACAGAAACATCCTACATTGAGTTATGAAAAATGTTAATGTTAATACCTTGGAGAATGTAAAAGGAATTTAAAGCAACACCAAAGCACTTTTCCTGTTGCATGCACGCTATTTGTTTATCCAGCACTGGCTTTGGAAATACAGAGGTCTACAGACAAGGTAGAGGAGGTTGCATGATTTTATGAAAGTATGATGTATTGCGACATCAGAAGCAAGTCAAATTTGTAGTTTCTTATGTCTCATTCCATCAAACTACAGATACGCTACCCGATCTGGCAAACTTGCATAGTGCGGTTATAGCCGATAGAGGGTCGCGAAGAGAATGCAGAAGTGCTGTTCACCCTGTTACGAGTTGATGAACCACTGAAACGATTTTGGAAACAATATTTTAAGGTACAAAAAATTCTTTGGTGTTGCTTTAAAGTAAAATCAAGTCATTTTCATCTTTTTACCATGTCGCCAGGGATGGGCAGTATTTCTAATACAGGTATATAAAATACGTATTTAAAATACAAAATACTACTTTGTAATTGAAACACTTGAAGCGAAAACTATCATTAACTTGTTCAGAAAATTGAAATAGTTTGGTGAGGTGGGGCGACAGGTTGGCACATTCCCGGGATGAACCTGCTGCGTCTTTCTTCTATTGTTTCGTCCATGGTTTCATCTCTTATCTAAATCTGACCATGGAGTTGATTTTGGCGGAAAGCTGAAGGTGATTGCTGATAGGCTGTCCCAACCAGTGGTGCCTGCACAATCCAATCACGTTTGAGAGGGAAACAACAAATTGAGGGTTTCCGAGATTTTTTCTTTTTTTTAGAAGAAGTAACGGATACTCACGGTTATGGATAGAAATGTAGTGGAGTAAAGAGTACAATATTTGCCTCTCAAATGTACTTGAGTAAAGTCATGAGTACTCCCCAAAAATGATACTCGAGTAAAGAAGTACAGATCCCTCAAAATTGTACTCAAGTAAATGTACTCCGTGACTGTCCGGCTCTGTCCATACGTAAATGTACTTTTAAAACAAACATTCGTCCCACTTTTACTTCCCATAGAAGTCGAAATCATAGAAATTGTTCAATTCAAGACTATCGAACTGTAGGAAGAAGCAGCACTTTAGATGATGCAAATGATGATGATGAACAAGTTAATTTTGAAGTAGGAGGATTACAGGATAATGAAGTACGAGGATCACAGGATAATGTTAGCGCAGATGAAGTTTGATAATGTGGACAATGAGATACTTAAACACACATTGGCTGCTCTGTTTCTTTCTATGCAAACAGTGTTGCATGTTCCTAGAATGCATTTTTAAAGTTTGACTTAATCAAGGTTTAGGCCACAGATGAACTGCAACATGATGGTTTATGCTACAGATCCTTTTAGACATTGTTATATTGAAGTATGGCATCTAATACATGGTTTTGTTCAATCAATGTTTTTAGATTTCTGAAGAGTTTTATTGGATCACAAGCAAGAACCTCCTGGTCACTTTCCGTGCGTCACTTGACAAATATGTGCCTCGCCTATTAAAACTCTACCGGGCAAGGAAAGGAACATTTGGTCCAGAGATGGAAGACCTCCTGGATAAGCTTGATGAAGAGGTGAGTAAGTGCCTGAAGCTGATTATGTATGTGAACTCTTTCCTTTGCAATTGCCAAGTTTTCTGCATTTATTGGTTATGAGCCTCATCGAAGTCACTAGTGTAGATAAACACAATTGAGTTCGGGATTTACGTCACATAAGTGTGGCGGTGGCCATATTTAGGGACCCTGAACTTTGCCAAAAACAATATTACTAATGGTAGCATTAATTGTTAGCCTGACGAGCCAGACCCACATTAAAATGTAGGGTTTGGGCACTCACCGTTCGCAGTGCTCAGTCCCAGGGGCGGGATAATCGGTTGTCTTTCAAATTCCCTCTCCACGCAATAGGACAGCGCTATCCCCAACGCGAGTCCCATGCGTTTTCCCACCAGCGGAGCTAGTTGGCTAGTTCAAACTTTTGCCGCTAGGGTGCGTCTAGATTTCTAGGCTAATTAATTGTCACAGAGGTGAACAAAACTAATGGACAGTTATGTGAGCTATTATGTTCCCATTAGTAATCACTTTATGTTCGGTGTCCCTAAATATGGCCGATGCCTCACTCATGTGACCTAAATCCCAAACTCAGTATGTTGAAACTGATGGCACAAAAGTGATGGCTACGTTTTGTATTTATTGATCCATACTTCATACCTGTCAACATTTAGCTTTCCAAAAACGGGAGATTACCGGATCTGTGTTTGCATATTTAATACGTTTCATACACGTGTTTCAACACTGCATTTCGGTCGTTGCTTTTACCTTACCACCTTACGCATGCCAGTTATGTATCCACCTGCCTGCCTGCAGCCTACTTCCAAAACTCCAAAGCTGCTTGCTGTCAGATTTGGTTCCGAGGGAACAAGTTCAGTGTATCAACAACACTCAATAACAGTTTATGTGATGTGTTAATCAATTAAATTCCAAACAATTTCACAACAACTAGTTCTGGAGTAGGCCATTCAACTAGCCCGCTTGCTTACGACGAGACGAGACAACTGCGCAGTTGGCACCCGCTTCCTTATTTGGGTTTTGGGTTGCCAGGTTTTAGCCCATGACACTAAGTGAAACTAAGTGATCGTGTATGTGTAGAGTGTATTTAATAAATCTGGCAACCTGAATGGATCAATGATTTTAAAATTAAGTTTGATGGCCATGCAAATTACGGGAGTTTTCCGGGAGAAATAACAAAACGCGAGGGTGCTGGGAGATGACCTTGAAATACCCGGAGAAACCCGGGAAAAACGGGAGTGTTGACAGGTATAGCATACTTTACATAATGTTGGTGGCAAAAGTGAACTTTTTTAATTAATCCTGTTTGAACCTACACCCAAGCCTGGGCTACTGATAACTAAATCAAACCTGCCCAGTATACAAGAGGTATCTTTCCCATGACACTATTTCCATGTTCCTAGGATGTGTTGAGAATGATGTTAATGTAGCAGCTGGTTAAGGTCATTAGACTATTGAAATGTTGATAAACTTGGGGAATTATTTTTGATGGAGGTTGTCTGTGAGGCATCAAATCAGTCATGATGTTCCAGCAACTGCACATACAAAGGGAGCAGATTGTTTGTTTCATTTTCAGTGCCATGTTCATTGGTCCAAGGTCATTGTTACCATTCCACAAAACATTCTCCCTGTAGCAAGTGCTCTGGCAAATTTTCATTTTCTGAAGAGCAGTTCACTTGCTTTTTTGCTAGCATTGTGAATTTACAGTATTATGGATCATTTCTCTTGATGTTAAATGTAATATTTACTTTTGCACTTTTAGACTTTTAGACACTTTTAGATGTTTTTACATACTAATGACTTGGATGAAAATGTTCTATTTTATGAATAATTAATGCTGAAAATGGCTTAACTCCAGCAGCACTCCATACTTCCTCAGTAGAAATGTTAACAGCTAAACAAACATGTTTTACATTTGATATCTACAGTTTAATTTTTCATTTCATTTACACTGTATCTTCAGTTTTGCACTATGTGAATGGTGTTTGTATTTGTGTGTTGGTATTATCTTTAGACAAGTGACATTGCATCTCAACGAAAGACAACAGCTCTGAGAGGACTACCCATCTTCATCCGTGAGGACACAAAGTTTTTCTTGAAGTGTTTGGTAAGTGATTTCTTTGTTTAATAGACTTTAAAAATGTATCTGTGGTGTTACCAATTATATGATTTCTAAGCGAATTCTGATAATTTTGAGCATAATAAACTTTGGAACATATCCCCAGATGCTCAAACACACTTTCTGTCATTCCATGAGCGGTTCATCAGTCCAGATGTGTGTTGCAAGGATTGATGTTAAACTACTTCTGGTAACTGGTATACTAATGGGTGATGGTATTTATGCTCTCGCATCTGTCCCTTTTAGTTTGTGACAGAGCTAAATCTATCATGGGGTTGCATGTACTTAAAGCACAAAGTTCTACACCATTCCCAGATCCCTGTGTTTGCTTTCTGCTTGAATGTTGTCCAAACACATATCACAATGCCAATTTCAGTGACATTAAAGGAACACTCTGGAGAGTCAGTCCATATCCCCCTGTTCTTTGAGGCTGCTGAGTGCTGTTGATGGTTATCATAACGACAGCAATGAGTTGCATGCCCTCTTCGGTTAGAGTTGGTTGCCGCTTCACTATTTGGTCTACCCTGCATGAAATTCTGTCGTTTTCATACCTACAGTATCGGCAGCACTCGGCAACAGAAACAACAGGCCCATGGGTTGATTCACTCCAGATAATACCTTTAATTCCCACACTCTACTGGGTTGCTTTTGGAGTTCGAGTTAAATGGAATAATCCGTAGCATAATGATGGTAGAATATCGGTGTAACTGTTTTGCTTTGTATTCAATATTGTTTCTGATTTCTTTAGGAGACTGACCCTGCGGATGCTGTGGTCCAAGGTGTGTCTGTTGGCATTCTGACTGTCTATGAAGATGTGCGAGATGTAGCTGTTGTGTTGGAAGGACACATCATACTGCATGACTTACCTGACCTCCAGACTGCCTTTGCATACCTCTTTGGCCTTTTGTATGCCATAAACATGGAGTATCCAAAATTGCTGAAGTATACCTTTGAAGCAATTCAGACCATCTTTTTTGAGCTTGGGTCCCGATGCTCACGGAGCATCAGGTCTCTCAAAACAAAGCTTTTGCAGTAAATGTTTGTAGACTGTTGAGTCATTTCTCTTTTACCCTCTGGTCAAAGTGAAGTTCCATTTGTCTGTTTAGGCAGTTCCCAGCAAGAGTTGCATATATGCTCAGTGCCAAATGTTTTACGTGTTTCCTCAGAAATAAACATGTTATGCACACACTGTTTTGTAAAATGCCTATTCAAACTCCCTATAGGACTTTTGGTTATCTAAAATGCATACTGAAAATCAAATGTTTACTGCACATTAACCCCTTTGTGTAGAAGCATAATCCTGGTCTCAAATGAAAGGTAACACTTTGAGGTTTCTTGTGAACTATTTAGATTGTATGTCAGGTGTTCTGATAGAGACTGACTACACAAAATATGGAATAATTACAAAAAAGTCTCTATTTTTGCATTTACTTTGTTCAATGAGCGTGTATAAGAGACTATACATCTACATACAACTGATATTGAATAACACAACATGAAGATTCAATTTCTATGGATTCTTGTGAATATTTCAGTACCCAATATGTTGCATCTACTTATTGTGCTGCACTGCAGCCAGAAGTCAGGGTAGCACCAAAAGCGGAGGAGGGCATTTTGGATCAAATTTAAATGAGACATAATAAGATTAATCTGAAAATGTAAAGCATTTTACAGATTGTACATGAAAAAAGTTGTCATTTTTAGACTCCCAAGAATCAAAGCTTTGAAATGGTGTATAACATTACTATGCTACATAGCAATATGGTGCATTCAATTGATTTAGAATGGGTGGGGGAGGGGGGTAACCATCCCGCCGGCGGGACACTGAAAATGATGTTAAGGAAAATGTACCTAAATGTATAATTAACTTCAATTATATCTAACATTTCATAATTTTAGGGTACAGGTAACTTGAGAAAGATAAACTGTTGAAGGTAGAACTACATGCTAAAAAAAAAAAACTTTCTTTGTTATTGTAAGGAGAATAACCTGGTTTGGTCAACAAAAAATTTTAAGTTGGCTAAACTCAAAAACCTTTGTAAGGTCAACAGTAGTAAACTTGTTGTGAAAACGCAAAAATCTCTTGCATCATGTTGCCTAGAAAATTTGAGTTGTCACAACCATTTCTTTTTTTACAGTGACATTGTTAGGAGAGGCACACTTCTCTTTATATAAGGTCTCACAGTTGATGGTGTATGTCAGAGTGAAAACCAAGCCACGAGGTCGAGATAATTGTCCTTAGACTGTGAGACAGGGTTGTGTGAAAACACAGTTCTGGGGAAGGGTACAAGAAAATTTCTGCAGCATTGGAAGTGCCCAAAAGCACGGTAGCCTCCATCATTCTCAAATGGAAAAGTTTGGAACATTACATTACATTTAAAGCATTTTTAACCAAAACGACTAACAACATGGTAAACAGTTTAAGTTTTAAAGCAATTCTCTCAACAATTTTAGGACAATTTAAAAAAGGTAGAGTACAGTAAGAATAAGTGCATCAGTGAGTACTGACAGTTGAGTGTCAGTTCAAGGCAGATGGTACTGTAAGTGCTAGGATCAGCAAGACTAGCCTTCAGCCTAACTGAGTAATCCAGGACGAAGGGCCTTGGTCAAACAGGTAACCAAGGACCCAATGGTCTCTATGAATGATATCTAGAGTTCCTTTGAGAAGATGACAGAAGCGTAAAGAAGGACCCTCTGGGCCTGGTGGGGTGGGTGGCACGCAGGTCCTCCCCTCTGTCAGCTCGTCGCCATAACTGCAGGGGCTGGGTGGAACTGTGGCCATTAATGGGTGCCCAGGTTGTCAATCAGTCAGGCAATCAGTTATTCTTATTATTACACTCATCTTTAACAGAATAATTACAACTCCTCTCCTCTGAAACCCTCCCTCTCTGTGTTCCAGCTTCTCTCCTCCTGGCCCAACAGCAAGCCAACCTTACACATATGCACACACACACACCCCCATCCCAACACCACCTCATTCACACTCTCAGAGCTACCATCCCCCCCCCCACACACACACACCCTACCCCCCCTTCTTGTCATTCCGGTCATCAATTTCATCCCTGATAATCATATCTGTAATCATCCTGGACGGAAATCATCCTTAGCCTCTCTGTTATTAATGTTATGTTGTGTTAATAAGCCAAGTCAATGTGATGTCTTGTTAAGTTACAGTATGTGTTTGTGTAATGTACATATGTTTGTCTGATGTAGTATTCTCATAACCTGACCCTAGCCAGATGAATGTCGTTCCGCTTAGCTCCGCCTAGCTTCACTCACATCCATCTGGGACCTCTTCCATTGAGAGTGATTTCTCCAACCAACTTTATGGTTTAGCCAATCAGGACGCAGGGCGGGAGTTTCATAGGTGTGACATAGCGTAGAAGCGACTGTGAGTCTGTTATTAGCGTCACGGGTTGGCTTTGATGTGAGTGGTTGAAGTAGCACGTCAATAGATGACGGACAAGTGGCTTATTCAATCATATGCAAGGATTTTTTGATTAGGCCCAGCCTTCTGAAGCAACACTTCAATGGATCGGTTCCAGATGGATGAGTGGAGCTAGGCGGAGCGAAATTCATCTGGCTATACACAAGTTCACGCGCGAAACCCCGGGTGCCGCCATAACGCTACCAAATGCATTTCATTTCCGCCGGAAGTGGTTTTGGCGAAAGCCGCCTGCGGTGTAAACACAGCGATTTCCATGCTAGCTTGGGATCACGGTTCTACCACTTTGACTGGAGATGGCGTTATTCTCCCCCACCCGAATTCAGTGCAGAACTGGGAGGATAACATGACGACGTGGCCCAGCATAACGTACAGCAAGATTTGCTCCTACTTGGTGCAATCCTTAGCAATAGATGGAAAAGCAATGGACAATCTGAAAGCCTCCGAGGCATATCAATACCTGCACAGCAACAAAGTCGGTTGTGTCATGTCATACAAACATGATCGTTTTGTTTATCTGAAAGCAATTGTAGAGCCTAGCCAGTGTTTGAACAATGCGTGGCATAATGCTTGGGTGCTGGTAACTGAAGCTGGAGAAGTCAAAACTGCGGGATGTACGTGTGTTGCTGGACCAGGGAGATCTTGTTCCCACTCAGCTGCGATCCTGTGGAAGGTAACTAGATTATTTGACCATTGTAGCCTAGGCCTTGTCTTGTTTATTGTTGGTATCCGAACTACATCATAGGCTACTTGGCTAGAGTGCAAAGTGTGTTTGTGCCATGATGATGATAATAATGCATTTTCTTCATAAAGTGCATTTCTGCAAACCCAATGTTCTGTATATTCATTGTAGGCTATGTGTGCAATATATTATATCATATGACATGTTTGCAGTGAACTCATTACAATATCTATGCACTGTTTTTACTATATCTCTAGGTAGAAAATGCTGTGAGACAGGGGAAAACCGGGCTTGCCTGCACAGACAGACAGAACCAGTGGAATGCTGGGTCTAAAAGAAATGCTGGTCAGAGGAAGATGAAGTATGTGCGCTTCAAAGCGACACAACAGGGAAGGATCTCTACCAGCCGCCACCAACTTCACAGCCATCCTCTACCACTCCAGAACCGCACAGAAGGTGACACTCTTTAGGAATCATGAAGAGTGGAGGAAGAACGCGACTTGCCTCACCAATGGCAGAACTTTTCAATTGCCCTGGGAGTAGCCTCCTGCAGCTCTGCTTTAATGCTAATACCTCCTCCATCACCCGAGCCAACACCATGTCCCGCCTCCATCTCCTAACCCATGATGAGCACCACACACCACTGACTTGTGTAAAATGTAGAACCTTCTATGATGAATACATTAACATGTCCACAGCCCAGCTTGAGGAGATTGAGAAGGTTACAAAAAAGCACAGAGCAAAGAACAGGTCTGGCATGATGCGCGGAGAGTGCGCATCACAGCGAGCACGGCTAGAAAGGTGCCCATTCGCTCAACCACGGCACCTGACAAGTTTTTGTCAGAACACTTACACCCATCCTTCCGTGGCAATGCCGCGAACCCGGCCAAGGAGCCGGAGGGGAGGAACTTGCAAGGGACTATTTGGAAACTCTGGGCAACAGCATTGAAACCAAAGGCTTAGTGGTGTGCGAAAAGGAACCGTGGCTTGCAGCATCTCCCGATGGAGTGATAAACAAAGACATTCTGTTGGAGATCAAATCACCTGTGATGGGAAACAAGTCACTAGCAGAATTTTTGGCAACAAAGAACTGCGAAATCACAACTGTGGCAAACAGAGATAGGGTAGATTACCATATTGCCTGCAATGGTCCAAAAGGCTACTACATGCAGGTACAAATTGGGATGCACTGCACAGGGCTTCAGCACTCCAAGTTGGTGATCTGGAACAAAACTGAGCACCTAGAAATCGAAGTACCCACGACCAAGAATTTGTCCAGGGCCATATCGTATATTTGCGCACATTCTACTTTGCCCACATGCTCCTCGAAAAATTGTTGATGATTTTGTTGAGGGAAGGTTACAGTTCTGCAGTAAATATCGCAGCATTTTAAAAAATAATATAAAACTGCCTTATTTAGGTCATGCCCACAGGAGCCAACAGATGTCCGTTATTTACATAATGCACAATTTACATGATCTCTTTGTGCTGTGCAATATATCAATGTGCCTGTACTGTTTGAGTAAAATAAAGTTTGATGTAATTTCATTTCATTATTGCACTGAACTACGATCATGAATGATAGGCCTTATGTTCCTTAGAGGGCTACAATTTCTGTTAACACAGTTTATCATTCATAGTAAGCTCATACTGTACATAAATAACACTGGATTAATTAATTGTTTTGAGGAAACTAAAGAAATGGCTTCAACAAGAAAGATCATATGTTTAATTCTAACTGGTATTTAAAAGTAAAATACAAAAGCCCACACAATTACATCACTATAAAAATATTCATATATAATATTAAAAAAATACAATGCATGCAGTATTTATTGTGTTTATCTGTATTTAATGAACAACATGGCTGGGTGTTGGTAGACTGGGACATAAGGCAAGATTCTAAACCTCACGAGGCACTCTAATCAGTGGACTCTTCAGGTTAACTAGGCCAGCACAGATGGTTAAGATGTTGTCCAGTTTCGGTGCCATGCTGATGGGAACGGTCTGGGATAAAATCTTAAAGACCTTCAGTCTCTGGATTGCTCTTTCCACGTGTATGCGGACATTGGCTACTCGCCTGGTGCGTGTCGTCTCCTCATTTGTCAACTGATTGCGCCTGTAGGTGAATGCAGGGATGTTCAAACTGACCCTTCTCTCATCAAGCAAGTCTCGAATGGTGAACCCACGGTCCGCCATGACCTCATCACCAGCCCTCAGATAGTCTAGAAACCCACTGTCCATGGTGATAAACTTATCGCTGCTTCTGCCAGCATAGGCGTCAGATATAAACATGATAAGCCCATTAGGGGCCACAGCGACGAGATATTTCACAGTGTTGCGTGATTTGTATTGGCTGAAAGTGTCACTCCTTGAGTCATGGTTTGTGGCTCTCTGCATGGCACTTTCGGCACAGTCGATGATGCAGGTGGTTCGAGGGTAGTTCCTCTGAAACGACAAGGGCATGGTGGCACGAATGGTCTCTCTTGGAAGCCATGGGATCAGGACTTTGAACTGTTCACCCATCACGTCAATCCAGTGACTAATCACAATGCTTGCCATGGATGTAGACACATTGAAGCGGTGAGCAATATCTCCTAATATTAGGTTTAGTTTTAACTTAATCAAGGTCATTAGGATTTGGTCAACAACAGGAAGGGTAATTGATGGCTTACTGAAAGGCAACAACACCGTCACTAGGGTGAAAAATTGAACCATACGCACTCCTGTATACAGCCGGGACCTAGCATCATCAATGACCGTGGTGCTAGTCACAGTAGGACCCATTTCTGCCTCGCACTGTGTGGCCTTGTCTACTTTAACGGACGGTGTTGTTGAACAGTACGTGTGGTCAACATGTGACGGATCCTCCCATTGGGTCTGGGCATCTCGAAATTTTGGTGTAGCAGGCTCGGCCTCACAGGCAGGCTGACAGGTTTCAGGAGCATCTAATAAGGGGACCAGAAAACATGGATGGAGCCAAATTAATGCAGACATGGTCCTCTCTAATAATCACAATGACAAAATTTGTACTACAACATTGCACTCACACGCACACACACACAATCATCATCACAACAGCCTGCCACCTTGCATTGTATTTATGATGTAAAAGACATGCACGCACACATATTACACACAATTAATGATGTATCGCGGTGCATTATTTGTCCCATCTCCAAAACAATCAACTGCCTTAGCAAAATACCGGTAGCAATGTTCTTCATAATTAACAGTATTTTCAGCTTCATAGCTAAAGTTGCTGAACTTACCCTCAGATTCAAGTCTGCGTTTCTTTATCTGGGGGGAGGCAGTTGTCCGCTGGGTGAGTTGGCGCCTCTCTTTGGCTGGGTAGTGCGATTGTATCCCAACCACAACTCTGGGAAAGGATTATCCTTGGTTGGTTTTTTGTCCACAAAGTGATGGGAACAAACAAAAACGTTGCTGTGGTGGTTTCTTTACATTCAATGCCTTCAGCCAGGTCCTTGATTCCAAGTAGCTATCAGGCTTCATTTGAAAAAATGTGAACAATGGAGCGCATGGACATTGCCTCTTCGTAGCTGGTTTGTATATATATGTGTGTGAATGTTAGTATGAATTGATGTTTTGTTCACCATGTACGATTTGTTGATCTTTGTTGTCTTGTCATTCTTGTAGTTCTAATAGTTACTGCATGTTTGTAAACATATGTTTATGTTATTTACCTGAAGTTGTTGTTCCTGGTTATTTAATCACATTGTTTAAGACTTTTCTAAATAAAATGATTTATTTCCCCTTTCAGAAACCTAACACATGTGCCAGTGTCTCTATATTCTTGTTTTCATAGTAGAATGAAGCACACGGAGAAGCAGTTACAATCAGCTAGTCTGTCTTTCAGCCTTTATCTGTCCTCCCCCACAATTGATTTAGCCTCTTCAGAGTACAGTAAGACATCCCATATTGAGCTTGTTTTGATGGTAAAACAGCTTATTTTTTTACATGACCATTATATCTGTATTTTTAGGTCAGATGCCAAACCGGGAAATGAAAACATTCTACTCTTTAAAAATTCTACTTGTTACTGTTATGAGTAAATTAATCATAACTTCTGAACCAAAGGTGATAAATTGATTCTGTTTTTTTTTTCACTGAAGAGAACACAACACTGGCTATCCTTTGCACACTATATCTACAACAGACATCAGGTGAAAAGAAAGATTCATCTTGAGAAATTGATATTTTTTCACGTTTTTGATATTGAATTTTGAAGGTTTTGTTTAAAAACAATGTGTGTTACCCTCAAACTTATTAACTATGATATGTACCATTTTAAAGGGCTAGTTCTCCTGATTACAATGGTGGGTATATCTTATCTCTGTCATGTAGCATGGCCACACAATAAGCCTTTTTGTCTCACAAGGGCATCAAGTATGAAAAAACGGAATGTTTCGTGCCGTCTGCAAAGGTCTAATAAATTTATCATAACTTTTGAACAAAAGGTGACACATTGATTCTGTTTTTATCACTGAGTAGAGGACAAAATTGTGAATCTCCCATACACTCTATGTTTTTCTCTATCTACAATAGAAAATGGGAGAAAAATTAGATTTATCTTGACAAACTGATATTTTCGTGTTTTTGGGGGTTGAATTTTAAAGATATTTTTTAAAAATTATGTATGTTCTCCTCAAACTTATTAATTATATTTTATACCATTTGAAAGGGCTATTTCTCCTGATTAGAGTGGTGGGTATATTGTATCTTTGTCATGTAGCATAATCATACAATAAGCCTTTTTGTGCCATAAGGCCATCGAGTATGAAAAAATGGAATGTTCGACACAGTCTGCAAAGGGTTAAGGTGACTCTTGCCCCATATATGCTTAAGGTAACTCTTGCCCCATATATGCTTAAGGTGACTCTTGCCCCATATATGCTTAAGGTAACTCTTGCCCCATATATGCTTAAGGTAACTCTTGCCCCATAGATGCTTAAGGTAACTCTTGCCCCATACATGCTTAAGGTAAGTCTTACCACTATATATGCTTAAGGTAAGTCTTACCACTATATATGCTTAAGTAATGAGCTACTGTATGTGCTCTTACACCACTCTGTGTGTGCATGTATGTCAGTATGATAAATGTGCATTATGTATGTGGGTATAAGTGAGTCTTTGCATGTATGTGGGTATACATGTAGGACTGTAGGAGTGTTGTCTTTGTACTCCTCACCTGGTTGCCGCCACACACGCTTGACACCATCTGAACCAAATAAGTTTATCTTGGTCTCATCAGACCACAGGACATGGTTCTAGTAATCCATGTCCATAGTCTGCTTGTCTTCAGCAAATAGTTTGCTGGCTTTCTTGTGCATCATCTTTAGAAGAGGCTTCCTTCTGGGATGACAGCCATTCAGACCAATTTGATGCAGTGTGGGGCATATGGTCTGAGCACTGACAGGCTGACTCCCCACCACTTCAACCTCTGCAGCAATGCTGGCAGCGCTCATACATCTGTTTTCCAAAGACAACCTCTGGATGTGACGCTGAGCATGTGCACTCAACTTCTTTGGTCAACCATGGCAAGGCCTGTTTTGAGTAGAACCTGTCCTGTTAAACCGCTCTATGGTCTTGGCCACTGTGCTGCAGCTCAGCTTCAGGGTGTTGGCAATCTTCTTATAGCTTAAGCCATCTTTATGTAGAGCAACAATTCTTTTTTTCAGATCCTCAGATAATTATTTGTCATGAGGTGCCATGTTGAACTTCCAGTGACCAGTATGAGAGAGTATGATAACACCAGTGATAACAATTTAACACACCTGCTCCCCATTCACACCTGAGACCTTACAACAAGTCACATGACACCGGGGAGGGAAAATGGCTAATTGGGCCCAATTTGTACATTTTCACTTAGGGGTGTACTCACTTTTGCCAGCAGTTTAGACATTAATGGCTGTGTGTTGAGTTATTTTGATGGGACAGTAAATTTACATTGTTATACAAGCTGTATACTGACTACTTTACATTGTAGCGAAGTGTCATTTCTTCAGTGTTGTCCTATGAAAAGATATAATAAAATATTTACAAAAATGTGAGGGGTGTACTCACTTTTGTGAGATACTGTATGTTGGTATGCATCATGCAAGTGTGTCTTTGCATATATGTTGGTATGCATCACGCAAGTGTGTCTTTGCATGTATGTGGTATAAGTGTGCACTGCAAAAACTGCTTAGGAGAGAACAGGGTAAGTTGAGGACAGGGGTAGGATGAGCCACCCTTTTTTCTAGGAAACAGTAAACAAATCAAAACACCAAGGAAAAAGTTTTCGTTTCTGTGGCTATAGTGGATGAGAGCGCGTCGGCTCTGCAATGGGCTGGGTGTCAATGGGGTAGCCCTGAGGTGAGTGGCCCACGCAAACAAAAACTTAAGAAGGAACCAACTTGTGTTCCATATGTCTTGGAATGATTTTCTGAGTGTGTTTAGAGGCCCCAAACACAGTTACATAGCATGCCCCCAAGATTAGCGTTATAGTTAATTTTGAAGTGCTGGCAGCCAGTGCAGATCTCCGGTTTGGTCGAGTCGATTTTTGTCGGGTTTTTTTCTTTTTGTGCCGGAATTCTCCTTTAAGGAAGAGGGAATCATTCCTAACAATTTGTGGAAAAGCACATGGCAAATGTGGTAAGAAATATTGTGTAAAAATATGCTTTTTTGCTCTCCAAGTGGATTCCATTCATGTCCAGAGTTAGGGTTTAGAGAAAACATGTGGTGATTTAGAGAAAACGTGAATAGAATAACATTCAGATGCATTACACTTCAATTTGTGGCCTTTTAAGTTATGATGTGAGGGCTAAACAAAATCATAAATGTTACCCTAGCTTGTTGTGAGAAGCATGTTCTTTCAAGATGGTGGTTATGGGGTAAGATGTGACACCAGGGGCCTGTTGCACAAAAGCAGAATTAAGACATCCGGGATAAGTTATTGAGCTGCGCCAAAGTCCTTTTAGGCAAGTCCCTCCACTCGGCGGCCATATACCAACGTTTTATAGGCACTCATCGGGCACAGTCTTTGGGTCGAACGCTGGCATGCCAAAGGCTTCACGACACCAATCTTGCTCCAGCGGCGAGATCACAACACATGATTGGCACGATGTCTTCACAACACACCATATGATTGGCTCAATGTAATCACATCACACCACATGATTGGCTCAATGTATTTACATGTCGACGTTTTGCCGAGGACGGGGTGGGATATGTGTAGACAACTGCCATATTGGCGTGACAAACTAGCACCATGCATTTCTATGGAGTATTTTTTGAGTGCTGTGTCTCCACATTAGAAAGTCTCTGGCTGCGCTCAATGAATCCAAAACACGAGCGTACAGGCTTAATTGGTTGCACAACGAGCAAGCCAGGATGAGCAGACACGGATTCATCAAGTCAGGTGAAACCTATCCTGGATAAGTGCGCGCTCACGGCTCCCTCAAATAGACCCCGCCACCGATCACAGATTCACTGATTCACCATGGCAACTAGACATAACTAGAGCGGCTTCATTGCTTCTTCTACGGTGTGAAGTAGGTAGCGATAGCCTTTTCACAACAGCCACAAACAGCAACACCTCTGTTTAGGAGAATATTGCAACTAGTGACCACCACGCGCAAAATGGTTCCCGTGACGTCACATTGTCGCATGACAGGTTGGGAATGGCGATATGTCAAAGTTAATTAATGATCACAAACGTTGAAATAATGACAGTGGGTCTAGTTATATGTGATAACAATGTGTAGTGGGCAGTGGAATAACTATTGGTTTCCGTTTGTGGTGACTGCTGACTGAGATAAGGGATGAAATTAAATAGATCCTGGAACTTAGCCTGGTCTGGAGCAGGCTAGCTCCACAGAAATCGCCATGGTGATTTATACCATAACTTATCCTGTTGCCCCCTATCCCGCTTTTGTGCAACCGGATCACGGATAAATTGAGCTAGGATAACCAAGATATCCCGGCTTAATCCCTTATCCTAGTTTTATGCAATAGGCCCCAGGGCTGGGGTAAGTTGAGCCATACTTATATTGTAAGATTTTTAAGTTTGCCTTGATTTTGTGACCTCGTTCTATATAGTTCCTTTGTGTTACTAATAGCTAAAGAAACTATAGGCAGCAAATTAATCTGACTTATTTAAGTGAATTAAATGGGTGAATTTACAAGGTAAACAAGTGACAATTTTTTTTACAGGTAAACAGGCGACAAAAAATGTTACAGGCCTAAATCTGTCTTGGTAAATTTTCAGTTGAATTTATTTGAATTTATTCTCAGTTAAATGTTGGTGGTTGTTGCTGTTTGTAGAAATTAAATTATTGCTTGAAGAAAAAAAAATGTTTTACCTGAAATCTTTGTTGTGGTCCAACTTACCCCTCACCTAGGCTCATCTTACCCCGCAACTTATGAGGTAAGTTGTGCCACGAGACCAACTTCTTTGCAGAAAGTATGTCTCTTTACCCTTATAAGTTATCAAAGAGTTTTTGGTTACAGAAGTAGTAGAACACTTAACATTTTTGTTTGGTGTGAAGATTACAAAACAAAACCTTTTTGACACATTAGAATGATGAAGAATATAAAAAAATGGCTCATCTTACCCCGTTCTCTAATAAAATCTAACCATGTGTTATTAATCTTATATCAAGCTCAAAAACTTGTAGGTATTATTTTTTTAAGTATAAAGAGACTTGCCTAGCACTTTCCCGCAAAATCATTTGACTTAATTTAATAAGAGTTTGACTTATTTTTTTGTCTTATCAAGGCAAATTTGCTCAACGCACTGCCAGCCAAATTTGATTGTTTTCATGATGGCATATCTTAAAATAAGTCAAACTCTTATTAAATTAAGTCAAAATGATCTTTTGAGAGAGCGCTAGGTAATTATCTTCATACTAAAAATAATACCAAATGGATTTTTCCAAATAGATCTTAATATAAGATTAATAATACATTGTATTTTTTGTATGTTTGTCAGTGGTTGAAAACAAAACGGAAAGAGAGAGAGACTGGATGAATTTGATTTGCATGAATAACCAACCAAAACAAGAGGGCCTTGTTTCACTATCTGCTCAAGGCTTAAGGCTACAGCCCTACTGACATTTCAAAGAGCTCTTTTCACCAATCAAGCTAATATAGGCCACCCTAGCCTGACCTTAACCCAAAACATAAACACCAAATGAAACCAATCCCCACATTAGTGATGGACTTCAGAGTGAGACCATCTCAGGAGCCAGCCGACTTTGCTGTTTACCTTCTGGAGGAAACTAATCAGAATACAGTCACTAGACCCATTGACCTTGTTGCAGGATCATCATGACTTGAAATGAGTGTGCGCCGATCATTTGTAAGGTTGTTTTGCTGGGCTGGAGCCAGCCTGCCCTGACCTTCTGCCAATGCAGTGTGCCAGGACTTCAAATGTGAGCAATTACAGATGGTGGCACCTGGAGCCTTTGACATCTCATCCGGCTCTCACGTCCGTGGACCATCAATATAGCTCTGACCCCCCCTCCCCTCAGAGCTGTGTCTCATACAGATGCATGTGCGTATGCATTCCCTCAGTCTTACCTGCGATGACACATACCAAAACACACACATACACATACGTACCTGCCGATACACATACAGACAGGTACACACACACACACTTTCCATTTCTCGTGCATCGCACGGTTAAAGGGCTGGGTACCCGTCTACACGCACACATGCACACACACACAAAAACACACAAACACACACACACACACTTTCCATTTCTCATCTCCTTTTACTTTCACCTGTCAGGCTAAACTTTTACTCGTGTGTGTGTGTGTGTGTGTGTGAGTGTGTGAGTGAGAGAGAGAGATAGAGAGAACTGCCCCTGTGCAGAGGCTCCCATTTCTCCTTTTGTCTCAGTCAGTTCTGAAGAAGCCTCGGAAGTGCAGCGAGATAAAGGCTTACGAGTGACTCACAGATGAAAGAGAAAGTTTGGGGAAGAAAAGAGGCTTACACACAAGAAATAAAAGGAGGATAATAACAATAATAAACTTTTACATAAGCAACCTTGTGAGCAAAATGAACCAGTGGCATTAACAGCAGGGTGATTATGTCTACATGAACATAGCATGAAAACAAAGAGGGTATTCAGAGAGTCCACCTACAGACACTTCACAGATGGTTCAGTGATTGTTCCTATTGTATACTCATCATAACCTTCACCAAACCCAAACCTTCATTAACAGACAGCATCTGTAGATAGCCTGTAGGGGACCATCAAAATGGAGTGTGCCAGGGCTTGAATTATCTTTTTGTCTTTAAGGGGGTCTCTCTATTTCATAAAAAGTTGGCACATCCTGTGCATAGCCTAAAGGCGATACAAATAGCCTAGGCCAGAAAGAGAAACGAGAGTGTGTGTGTGTGTGTATGGAATGCTTACTCTTATGAAATGCCTTACGATAAACAATCTCCAATGTTGTTAAGTGAAGCTGTAGTGAATGTTACCAAATGCTTTGATGATGTAGCACTCATGTGTTCATAACAAATCTCAGTTGCATTTGCAGACACCCTGCACATTTACGTGGATGACCTCATCATGATGTGACTATCACCACATATAAAATAAAATGTGGTGGCTATCCATCTCTACAAGACTTTAATATTCCTTTGTGTCATTTAACCCTGAATGCAGAATCTGTATTCACACACTCACATGCATGCACATACTGTATGCACATACACAGGTACACATGTACGCACATACACACACACATACACACACACATGCATGCACGTACACACGTACACACACACAAATACACATGTACACAAATGCATATACGCAAATGCATAAACACACACAAAAACACAGAGGGAGAAAGAGAGTGATTCTGGTTTAAATATTTTATCGTAAATTCTGTATTTGGGTTGATATTTGTTAATAATTTATGCTGTAAATAAGCTGAGCTGAGGAGCGCTGCAAAGCTCAGATCTTCCTGAGGATTATACATCTCTATCACAGCAGTCCTACTTCTGTGTGTGTGTCCGTGTGAGTGTGTGTATGTGCGTATGACCTCTGTGTGTGTGTACCGGTGTGTGTGTGAGTGTGCCTGTGAAAATGGATTAAACCTGAACAAAGTGCTTGGTCACAGTGCAACTCTCTGATAAAATCACACTGTGACCTTCCTGCAGAACTCTGTTGTTCCATCCTTTACTTCTCTCTGTCTCAGGACTCTGTTGCTCCATCCTTTACACTCCTCCATCCTTTACTTCTCTCTGTTGCTCCATCCTTTACACTCCTCCATCCTTTACTTCTCTCTGTTGCTCCATCCTTTACACTGCTCCATCCTTTACTTCTCTCTGTTGCTCACAGATTTCATTGCTCTACCTATAATACATTTGTGTAGACAAATCAAACAACTTTAAAGTCATTTTTCTCAGTTTGACACTCTGGTCAGTTACTGCCTTTTGCCTTTGTAGGGCAGTATGGTTTTGGGAGTTACTGTGAACACAACCCTCTATTTCTTTGAAAAAACAGTCACTTTGAGTATAGATATTTATCCACATGATAAAGGAAGTCTTTAATATCCCAAAAATGACAATAACTCATTTTTGACCAAAAATGCAGTTACTGCCTTTTGCCTTTGTAGGGCAGCATAGTTCTAACTTTTTGATCATCAAGTCAAAATGTCCAGGTCAACCCCAACTAATTCCACTACTTTTTATTGTTTAGCCTACTACCACTTCAACACCATTGACTTTATCTGTTTAAACTGTGTAAAGACAGCTCCTTTAAACCTTACAAGAGCCGTCCTTACCGCACCCGGAACTTCACACGCCCCTACTCAACCTCAATAGCTAAGTATCTGTCTAGGGATGACTAAACTAAGGTGTAGTGTATTGACGTGAGAAATGGCATATGTATGAGTCTAGTGGTGTATGCAGCCAGGGAGAAAACAGTGTGAGGCTTACCTGTCGGGGCCGGCCCTGTCCTGGCCAGCGCAAACAGTGGTAGGTTAGTTCACGGAAGCTGTGAAAACAGCCTCAGCTGGATGATGGTCGGTAGAGGTCTGCACTCCCGCGGGTCTCGACGCAAAAGAGTGCGGCGCGGGACAACTTTTGAAAGCGGGCGGGATGTGTTTGCGGGTGCAGGACAAACCTATGATTCACTGCACTCCCGCAAATTAAATATGTGCGTAAAATTAAATATGGAAATGATTAAAGTAGTGTTCATCACTATAGTTCAGCTGGATGTTCTGTTAGGCAGCATTACAAAACGGGGTTTAAGCATAACTGACGGATAGCAGCCCTATAGCCTATATTGTCGTTTATGTGGGTTCAATTTGTTCCTGCTGCTCATTGTCAAAACTCGAAATCGAAAGCATGACAGAGGAAGAGGGCACCAGACTAGGCCTACTTCAGTTGTTAGCCTACATTCAGAACCAAGAAACTGACATCTGGAGTCTTTCTCAGGTGTGTGTGCTCCTTTCGTGAGACTGAATAGGCTATCCCTCCTGCATGCGGGCTTTAGCGGGCGGGAGCGGGACATCATGTTACAGATGCGGGCGGGAGCGGGACTAAAAATAACACATTAATGCGGGAGCGGGACAGAATATTGCGGGAGTGGGCGGGCGTGGGACTGAAAAATCAGTCCCGCGCAGACCTCTAATGGTCGGTATGGGGGTCATCCCTATGTTCCCCGCTCGGGGTTAGGGTTATGGTTAGGGTTTTAAAAAAGGGTCCTATGTTCCCCGGTCACAGACAAAGCGGGGAACATAGGACCCGGGGAACATAGGTACGCTCCCGTAGGTATGTAGGTTTAAACTACGCGCTTCAGCAACAGAGCCCCATAAGCGTCCTCTCGCGTCGGTTGACGTGGGTGTTGTGTCAGAGAGCCAGCAAGCCCCCATGCATCTGCTTATCTTCTCTCACAGCAAACACAGGTGCTTGCCAACACACTGCCCCCTGGCACATGGGATGTGGAAGTGTTTTGTGTCGTGTCTACTCTATAGCGCTACACTACATCCTAACAACTGTAACAGTTCAACTGTTCAAAGCCTAAAGTTAACTGTAACAGTTCAACAACAAAACATTGCAAGTTCAATGTGCATGTGAGTTGTTACAGGAACATACACACCGGTCTGACTGGTCTTCAGCTATTTTGGTACGGTTTATTTACACATCCAGAAGAATACATTTGAGTCGTTATAGGCTCTGGCTTATTATGGAGCATAATAGGAACAAAGTTATGATCAAAAAAAATATCAGGGAGGAAAAATCCACCTCCTTTATTTCAATAGGCATGACGCCACTGGCTACATCCTTTACTTCTCTCCGTCTCCAGACTCCTTTTTCCTCTTATCTCACTTCTTTTCTTCTCCTCTCCTCTCTTCTTGTATAGTCCTCTCACTTAATCTCTCTCTCTCTCTGTCTTTCTTTTTCTATCTTTTAATGGTCTTTTCATCCTGTGTGTCCGACCTTTCCTCTCTTTCACATGTCTGCATATGTCGTCTCATACATGAACATATCCAGAGTTCCATTCATGAACACTCTGCACATTAACATACATACTGTACATGGATTTGCATACAGATTCACATGTAAAAACATCCCCCAGGTCTCTGGGGAAGCTTCAGGTTGCGGATGTATGGAGGTTTGTGTCCTACCAGACAACACCATCATAGATAAGGAAAGAAAGTAACCCTAGGGAGTATGTTAGCTGACATATACCGGCTTTTAGCTGCTATCATGCACAGTTAAATATAAATATGCGTAATGTAAACGTTTAGTGTTACTTCTGTTATGACTGAGATTCAGATATGAGATATAGGAGATTCGCAGTGTGGTCATTGCAGGATATCAAAAGCCTATTCTAAAGCTTTATCCTATATTCCCTGTATGAATAGGCATTCTGTATTAGCAGGACTGATGTTTTTTAAGGGATGATGCTGTTACAGTTAGCATTACTGTCTATTAGTTTCTTTGTAGGTTGGTGAAGGAGAATGCTTCATCGTAGGCAGCTAGTTGAGCACAGTGATTCTATGCTTTTGTGAGAAAGCATGCCATTTATGAAAGCAAAAATTTCCCTGGCAGATCTTCACAAAATGTGACCGCTGTGTAAATCATCATAAAAAATATTAACACCAAACACGCCTGGCTCTTACCCACAGTTTGAGCACAACTACTGCCTCCACTGTCGGCTAATGCACTAAGCTGGAAATCTGGTCGGATAGGCCTACATATTGTTGTCCACACAAAATAGAATTTTTAAATATAATGTGTCTGGATAATAGGTGAGGTAACAGATCATGCATGCGTGTTTTAGGCATAGTGTAGGCCCTGTCCCTGACTGAAAGTGTGCAGAAATTGTGCATTTAGTTAAAGGTATTCACAAAATGGGGGGCGCTGTGGCGCAACAGGCTACAGCGCCTATACCATGTACGGGTCAAAGTGCCCACGGGGACCCAGGTTCGAGTCCGGCCTGCGGTCATGTCCCGATCCCACCCCATCTCTCTCTCCCACTCCATCCTGTCTCTCTTCACTGTCCTATCCGAATAAAGGCAAAAAGCCCCCAAAAAATCATATTTAAAAAAAAAAAAAAAAAAAAAAAAGGTATTCACAAAATGTCCGGGGGGGGCATGTAAGTGTCTATGTGTGGGTAGCCCAAATGTGTGTGTGTGTATGACAGTTATCATTTTGCACCATACGTATGCAAATGTGTGCCCAAATGTGTGTGTGTGTATGACAGTTATCATTTTGCACCATGCATTTGCATGGGGGGGCATGTAAGTGTCTATGTGTGGGTAGCCCAAATGTGTGTGTGTGTATGACAGTTATCATTTTGCACCATACGTATGCATTTGCAGGGGGGGGGCATGTAAGTGTCTATGTGTGGGTAGCCCAAATGTGTGTGTGTGTATGACAGTTATCATTTTGCACCATACGTATGCATTTGCAGTGACAGGCGGGACAGAGATATCTGTCTGTGCTCCCCACCTACTCTCCTCCGGTTTCCAGTGATGAAACAGAGCAGACACATCAACACCCCCCCCCACACACACACACACACACACACACACACACACACACACACACACACACACACACACACACACACACACACATATGTTGCACTGCACCATGGGAGACGTGCATGATAAGCTGTGGGTTTGGCCCCAGTCACTTTAGAGAGGCGAAGACAGCCGAAGAAAGCAGGCATGAGAAGCAAAGACAAACCAAAGGAGAAAGAAAGGACACACATGCAGATGAAAAGAAGGAAAGAGAAAGACATTTGCTTAGAAGTGCTGTTTTGTGCGTTGAACAAAAGTTTCGGAATGCTTGGCTTTGAGCTGTGTTGCTGCTTAATTGGCCAACACAAAAAACGCTCACAAACATCTCCACACCCACGGACAGAGGCAGAGAATGGGAGGACGAGTGAAAGTTTTGCTTTTCACAGATACAAATGTCGCGTTAAGAACACACGCCCCATGCACACACACAAACACATCCTCACTCACACACAAACACTCCCACACACACCTGATTTACCAATGACCCATCACCATATAGAGTAATGTGCTCTCATGCAGAAATTGCATGACACCATACAAAGCATAATGACACATGCTAACAAGTTGTATATTTGACCTTTAGCTAAGGAGGCACTTCAATTGCTATGTGGGACCAAGGAGCCTGCTAAATTGGTTAACAGCAAATGGAGATTGGGCCTTTAAATGGCAATATATGACTTTAACAACATCAAAATTGATGCACAACAGTAGATCATTATTTCACAGTGGATTAAGTTTCAGGTTGTTCAGTTCTTTCCGTTTACTTCAGATCAATTGTTATTAATTCTCTAGCTAGCTTATTTCTGAATGGATTTCATCCATTACAGCTTCTAAGAAGAAGACATAAGAGGATCGGAGGTAGAGAAGGAAGGGGGAGAAAGGAGAGAGGGAAAAGAAGTGGATGATTTCCTGGAGAATGAAGAGATGGAGACATCACTTCAACCTCTCATTTGAACCTTTGACTGAGGGCGACTGAGTTTGCTCAATCAATTTACACATAAAAACATACATTTATGCAGCCATTCAATCATGCAAATACACACATGCACACACAAACACACACACACACACACACACATACATGCAAACACAACCACAGAGACTTGCAATTCCGCTACTTGGATAATGTGGAAAGATCAAACAAGTCATTACCATTTTATACGGAAGTCAATTTTCCACCCATCTCATTCTCTCTGTTGCTATCTCTCTTGTTGACAGTGATGAGTACCCAGAGAAATGGTAAATGACACCTCTCTCAATGATGGAGCCAAAGATGGAGGATGGCACATATTGTATGCATAAAAGAATGTTAAGGCTCACAACATTCAATCAAGATAGACACACACTCACACTCAAACACACACTCAAACACACATACACACACACACACATACAGACAGACACACACACATACAGTACACACACACACAAATAGGACCGCGCAGACACCTTTGGAGGGGCAGGTACTCAAATATAAAAGGGGATTTTTAAACATTATATGACGACATAATTTACAGCTTAATCTGTTGATAGCGATCCTTATTCAAACAAAATGTAATATGAAATCTTACAACCAAATCTTATAACACTATATCATTGAACCCCACCAGGTGAAATCTATATCTATTGTGCATGTGTATAGCATGCTTTAAGATTCTTTTCTCAAAATAAGAATAATTGGTAACGCTTTAGAATAACAGTGCATTATAAGTAGTCAACAGTTCATTACTAACAGTTAGTTAACTGTTGTTATCCTTTAATAACATTAACTAACGGTTAACATGCAGCTTGTAAGTGTTAATAAGCAGCCTTTGAAGTTACTTACAAGCATATTTGTTAAGAGTTGTAAGTGTTAACGAGCAGCTTGTTAATTTATAATTAATTTATTAATTAATTTATAGTTAATTTAGCTTGTTAAGTTATAAGACAAAGAGGTGGATAACTAATACGCTTACTGTATAAGACCTTTCTTACCTATTTGGGGGCCAAGCAGCGAAGCTGCGAAGGCACCCATTGTGTTTCTTAGTTTTCTTATTATTAGGGGTCCGAGCAGCGAGGCTGCAGGACCCCTATTGTTTCTGTACCGTTCATTTTTGGCCAAAATTCTGTAAAAGTCATACTGCAGCCTAAACCGTAACTCCAAAACTCTTCAAATTTTCAGGTATGGTTACCAGTACCCCCCTCTGCCCGTAACCCAAAATTTGGGGTACTGCACCCAAAGGTGGCGCTGTTGGGAAAAAAAGTTAATTATGCTAATTTTTCCTTACCAGATTGACCTAGACTCAAAATTCTTTCATAATATTAATCTCTAAACTCAGATGCATCTGGTCTTATGGTCTAAAAATGTTTACTTTTGACACAATTTCATGGAAAAGCCAAACATTATAAAAAGTTTCACACTCCACCAAGCCTCACAAAAGTTATCGGTCAGAATTTTGATATTTTGTTCCATTTCAGAGGTATAGGCCAATAAAGTTAGACCACTTAGGCCATTTTTCCTAGATCACCTATATTCCTATAAAACGTAAGCCCTAGAAACTTCACATTCTGTCCTCTGCCAGCATGAAGAGGACACTAGCCACCATTAAGGCCCAGACAACATACCAGGACGAGTGTTGAAGGACTGTGCAGAAGAGCTGAAGGATGTTTTTACAGACATTTTCAACACCTCTCTGGAGCAAGCAGTCATCCCATCACTTTTCAAAACTGCCACCATCATACCCGTGCCAAAGAAATCATCACCATCATGCTTCAATGACTACCGTCCTGTAGCACTCACGCCCATAATCATGAAGTGCTTCGAACGGCTAGTCATGTCACACATCAAAGCCACCCTACCCCCCACCCTGGACCCCTTCCAGTTTGCATACCGAGCCAAACGATCCACGGAGGATGCAATCTGCTCTGCCCTCCATCCAGCCCTCACCCACTTAGACAATAAAGACTCATATGTGAGAATGCTGTTCATAGACTTCAGTTCAGCATTCAATACCATAATACCACAACAACTCATCAGCAAACTGGACAAGCTAGGATTCAGTACCTCCCTCTGCAACTGGCTGCTGGACTTCCTGTTGCAGAGACCACAAGCAGTACGTGTCGGGGACAACACCTCAAGCACTCTGACCCTGAGCACGGGGGCCCCTCAAGGGTGTGTGCTCAGCCCCCTGCTCTTCACACTGCTAACACATGACTGTACAACCACTCACAGCTCCAACCATCTTGCTGCTTCACATCAAGCCTGATATACTTGAAATTACTGCATACTGCATATCAATGTAAATATACAGGTCACACAAGCACAAGTTTAAACTTCATGTAACTGTTAAGACTATATAAATATACAACACAACTACCTCTATTTTTTATATATATATGTCCTATATTTCTATTTTGATACATACATGTTCTATATTTCAGTCTTGCACTTTAATTTAATGTTTATTGTCTATGGCTATGTCTATAGTATGTCTATGTCTGTATTTAAAGCATGTCTATGTCTGCATGGGAAAGTAAGAAACGAAATTTCAATTCTTTGTATGACCAGTGCATGTAAAGAAATTGACAATAAAAGCCGACTTGACTTGACTTGACTTGACTTGATTTTCAAGTATTGTTACCAGTACCCCCCACTACCCATAACCCAAAATTTGGGGTACTGCACCCAAAGGTGGCGCTCTTGTCAAAAATGCTTATTTCTCCTTACCAGATTGACCTAAACTCAAAATTCTTTCATCATATTAATCTCTACATTTAGATGCATCTTTTTCACCCTGGTCTTATGCTCTAAAAATGTTTACTTTTGCCACAATTTCAGAGAAAAGCCAAACATCATAAAAAGTTTCACAGGCTTCAAAAATTATCAAAGCTTCACCAAAATTCTCACAGACAATGTTTAGACAAAGCCTCACAAAAGTTATCAAAAGAATTTGGATATGTTGTTCCATTTCAGAGATATAATAATAACAATAAAGTTCGACCACTCAGCCCATTTCTCCTATATCACCTATATTCCTATATGAGTAATTTTTTTCCCTTGGAGAACAACCATACAACCATCATTATGTGGATACCATTAACAGTGCACATTTTCAGATCTGTACTATTTTTAGAAAGCCCTTAATTCTATTGTCAAATGTATGCTAGGATTTTTCTTGATGTTGTGTGTTTACCAACACACATTTTCACCATGTGAATGTGACTGCCAAATATGTAGGATTGTCAGTGGCTCAGTAGGATAATGCCTAATGCTGGTGTTTGTTAGGTTGAGAGTTCAAATCCCCAGTAGTGCTTTAGGCTCGAATACGGTTATTGAAGATTCACACCATTGAACAGCACCTGAATGACATCAGGCAATCAACATACACAGTCATTAGTTGCCAAGAATCAGAATGCCGAGACACTCTGACATTAGGGGAACTTCTTTGTTCACTATTTTCCCTTCATCATTAAGTCTATCATATTTATATTTCATCCATTAGTGTTCTTCTCTACAAATGCCTAATTGCCCCAGAATTTCAAAAAGATTTCAGGTGTACTCTTTCAGGAAAGCCCTTCATTTTATAGTCAAATGTATGTATGTAGGAGTTTTTCTTGTGTGTTTACCAACACACATTTTCACCATGTGAATGTGACTGCCCAATGTGTATGATTGTTAGTGGTTCAGTGGGATAATGCCTTGTACTGGTGTTTCATAGATTGAGTGTTCAAATCCCCGTTAGAACTTTAGGATCAAGCTGCACATGCTATTGTGTATATATATATATATATATTATAGGCTGTTTATCTTATTGACTCCGACACAGCTGTAGCCTATAATTATTTGTTATTCTTATAATATTTGTCATTTCTTATACATATTTAGTCGGCTCTTCCACTTGACAGAACAACTCTGTATCTGTTAAAGGGGTGGTTCAGGATTTTGGACATAAGACCTTATTTCCAAGTAAGCAAGTGTGATATTTATCAGTGGAGACCGTTTTCAGCACGTTTCATCCAGTCCTTCTAATTGCAGAGTTCGTGAGGTGCTAGGCTAGCGCAAGTCAACGGTATGTGCTAGCCTGCCACTAAAGACAGTCTTACCCACTCCAAAGTACACCTGAGGCAAATTCCAGACAATCGATGTAAATGTCTGTGTTGATAGAATAGTGTAAGAAATACAACTACCCTTGCATCGCGTTGCAATAGTTATACTTTGGTCCCTAAAGTTGTTAGTAGTCATTTTGCAACTCAGCGGCGGACTGATATTACCATGGCTACTAGGTATCCCCATTGGAGTGCGCTTTACTGTTTACTTTTCGGCGCAGTACTACTAATCGGAGCAAGTATAATTCCGCCGCTGCTAAGAAACTAGTCCCTCAAAATGTAATGCGATCGTTGAAATGCAAGGATAGAATAACGTTAGAAATAACACTGTCAATACAGACATTTACATCGATAGTCTGGCGTTATAATTTATTTGCCTCGGGTGTACTTTGGAGTGGGTAAGACTGTCTTTAGTGGCAGGCTAGCACATACCGTTGACTTGCGCTAGCCTAGCACCTGCGAACTCTGCAATTAGAAGGACTGGATGAAACATGTTGAAAACAGTCTCCACTGATAAATATCACACTTGCTTACTTGGAAATGAGGTCCTATGTCCAAAATCCTGAACCACCCCTTTAAGGATGCCACGCATGAAACAATGCTGCAGAAACACGAAAATACGACTTTGAGTTTAGTAGGCTATAATTTTTAGTTCCTGTTTATCTATTGCACAATGGGTAATAATTTAAAGGAATCGTGTTGCAGTCTTGTAAATAGTGACTCTGCAAAATCCCTTGTCATTGCAAAATCATAGTCTGTGACTTAAAACTCTACTACTTGTCTTTAGATGTGAGAGGGTCTGAGACTGTAGTCTTTCAAAAATCTTTTCCAAATCTTTGCAAATCTTTCCAAAGTCTGTCAGTGTAAGGAGGGATTAGGTGAAAGTGCTGTGGAGAAATTGCATTGTTTGGCTCTGCCACCTAACCACACCCAGTTTACCTGCTGGGAAACCCTGTAGCTCCGGAGCAGGGGCTCAGACCAGGATAAATTGTTTGCTCGCCCTCAGTTCACTCTTTTGTTCATCTCAACCCAGCACTCCAGTGTGTCCTGCTCTGTGTGCGTCTTTGAGTTAACGTAAGGGACCGTTCGTTATTTATAAACGGGGCCACCGGAAAATCAAGTCAAAATCGAGTCAAAAAATCAAAGTGGCTTGTTTGATTGTTGATTTCTGTCGCCATATAACGTTCACTTTCATTCCATAGCTCTGTCAACATTGAACAATGAAAATAAGAGAGATTTCCCGGGTTTCTCACGCAAAATACGGAAAATGTCAACATCCGTCCCCATTAACGTTGGAAGGGTTGGAGCAACAAAGTACCCTACTTTATTCACTGCAGCCATATTTGTAGTAAATTTTGCAGCCCCCATTCTAAAGCAAGGACCATGTAGCCTATAGCTCCACAAGCCCTACCTTCTATCTCTATATCTGTGCCTATCTAGCTTGGATTAACGGTGAGAAATGCACCTTCAAAATTGCTGCAGCGAGCAGGAATTGAACTCCGGTCTCCTGCATCATAGAGTGACCTCTTACTTACTGAGCTATATTCCTGTCTGTGCTTTTGAAGAAAATGTTCATATTGATTCTATATTACGATAATGTTCTATATCATACCAGCTGTTAACTGCTTATTATGCACTGTTAATACCTAATAAGCACATGTTATTGTAAAGCATTACCGAATAATTTAATGGGCGCAGTCAGATGAAGCAATTTTAATAGCTTGCCTAGTGCCTGCCAAGGCCAACCAGGAGTGGACAGAGATAACATTCGCCCATGACACAATGTAGGCCTTAATAACAGTGGAATGTTTTGAAAACATGCCTTTTCATTTGCTATTGCAAGATAAGATTTGAGAGCTTAACTGGTGGAAACAAAATCAACTTATAACGCTGTTAGCAGTCAAGTCGTTTTAAAATCGACTTATACTGTAACGCTGTTAGCAGTCAAATCGTTTTAAAATCATGTTACTTGAAAAGCAGATGCTACAAATATAGTGTATAACCAAACAAGTTTGTTTTCAAAAACACTACGAGATGAGACAAAACATATAAACGGCTTATTTCTCAACATCAGCTGAATGGTTCAGCTAACAGACCAAGTAAAGTGAACTTAATGCTCACAATATCTCTTCCAACACATCTGTCACCAGTGCACGTCTTGATCTATCTAGAGCCAGGTATTTTTTATTTAAACATAAATTATAAACATAATTCTCACGGCTGACGATTCCAATATGGCTCTAAAATCACAATATTGGAATCGCATGTTTCCGACATCAGTTGAAACTGCTGTCAAGGTTGCTGCTGTATGACTCAATGCAGCTAATCATGAGTGATCCAGAGAGTCAGTGTCTTTGTGTGTCTGTGTGCATGTACAGTACGTGTAGAGGAGGGGGTGCTGAGGGTGCTCAAGGACCTGCCTCTTCGCCCCTGTCCATGTCCAAGGGGGCTTTTGGAGAAAGCCTAACCATCGCCATTTCACAACTGAACAATGAGTACAGTCAGCCTTGAGCATTTCATAATAATTTTGAATAATGTTTAAATGTAATGTGTCATAAGATCACAAGGCCAGGAAGATGTTTTGGAACATAAGATAAGCAGTAAGGAAGTGGGAAGAAAGACAGATCAACAAAGAGATATAGAATGGGTGAGTGTGTGTGTGTGTGTGTGTGTGTGTGTTCTGTGTGTGTGTGTGTGTGTTTCTTCGAGAATGCCCGATAGAGAATTGATGGTGACTTAAGCTTGGTTTTCTTTTCTTTCATTTAGATTTAATCTCTGCAAAAACCAATAACTTTTGTTTGCATTCCACAAAACACAACTACTCACAAATCCATGCAATCCCTGCTCACAATTTCTAAAGTGTCTATGCAGTGTGTATTCAGCATCGGTGTGTAATCCCTAACTTGAAATGAAAATCACAGCTTAGCGCCCTCATAAACTCACACGCTAACATGGCAACATGTTTGTTACATGTAGATGCACAGACCATTTCACATTCACACCAGACATAATATCTTTTGGTGGAATAATCATGTGTTCTTGACCCTAGCTCTGATTAAATCTCCCAGTCATATACTGTATTCATACATAAGACATGTGACTAAAATATGGAACAAGTACATGCATAGGGAGATATGGAGAGAATGAACATGGAGACTTGCTAAAGCCAATCAAAAGCAATCAAATCAGAAAGACTTTGGCAGGTGGATAGCTATCAACTTTGTTTTTCCAAGACTCTTTCTTCTGTAGCTGTCTTCATCACAATGACTGTTCCTGTTGAGTTTAATGAAGCTGTAAAGTGAGCAGCCATGTTTACTTTTGATGATTTTTTTTTAAGAAGTTGCCCATATAAACCATGTAAGTTATTGATTACTGTGCTAGAAGGGGGATACTTCAGAAAATGCGTAATTGGACCCTTGTGTCTGCAGCATTTTGTCTTCAAAATGATGGCAGGTTAGAGCTTTGATGCCAGTGTGAGGTAGTGTGCACAGGTCATTTTATCTCCACCCATCTCAACCAGGGAGACCCTCTATGTTCCCTGAGATACAAACGGCATTGAACTGTGTTCTATTTGAAAGCAGCTGAAGATGATGGTGTGGAATAGTAATGGGGGATTGCTAAGGTTAGATGTGTCGGGCGGTTGTGAGGTAGATGGAACAGCACTCAGAATTTCAGATGGAAGATGGGATTTTATTCATTTACCAAATAAGGCCAAAATAAGGCAATGATAATGTAAGTAAAGGTGGACAAATCACTAAGGATAAATAAAATACTTCTCAATAAAGAAAAAAATGCAAAATATTAAAAAAATGAGTTGAGCGCAATGGACTACACAGTTAGTCACTTAGACTAGGCAAATGAGACAAGCTCACAAGACCAGACACACGTCTATTCAAATTACAGCTCTTCCCTGAACAAGCAAAGCTATGGGCTTATAGGGTCTGCAATCACCCCTTCAACTGGACCATACCTCTTCCAAAGAGAAAACAGACACATGCAACATACATATACAAGCAGCACACATTTAAATGTCTCTCATAGTAGGCCATAGTCCACTATCCCAGCCAAAGGAAGGCCCTACAAGATAACCTCTCTCTGTTGGAGCAGGACTACCTCCTGTTTAATGAAGAAACAACCAGCAATGTATGTCAGCTTCAGAGTCGGATCAATCAGATCAGCAACTTCAGCATGCAGCTATCATTATGTCAAATACATCAAAGAAGCCAACCAGGAGATGAGGTGAGAGCTCTACAATAATAATAATAATAATTGATTTTATTTGTAACACACTTTTCAAGAAATTTGCAAGGAATTTTAAATTGCTACAGGATAAAAATGGCTAAATAAAAGACTAAATAAAACAATAAAACAAAACAGAACAAATACCGAAACAATACAATAAAGGAACTAAAAAGGTAAACTTTTGGGTAAAACACTTTAACATAAAGTGAGTAAAGCACTGTAACTGCTTTTAAACTTGAAGGTAGCAGCCATCAAGTTTAAAAGCAACATCTAGCAAGGTCAATATAAAATCAGGTACCAAATGCTCTGATAAAAAATGTTTTAGTCCCCTTTATGGAGGGATGGAATGCAATACAACACAGGTAGAAATCAACATGTTCAACAATGTGGCCAAATTATACTTCAATTTGAAGCTCCCATACTTATTGGGAGAGCACAAAGGTTGTCTAAAAAGTTAACCTGTCACAAATTGAGAAAGTGAGTGACCCACATTGTGACATACTTTACTTTCTATCACTAATTATTACCCATAATAGCACATTAATAACTATACGGTTGATATATTTATTCTGGTTACATATTAGTTAATTTATCACAAGTTTTATTTCTTATTTTCACTTTTTAATTTGTTATTATTTATATTTTACAAATATTGTATCTTATTGTTTTGTTATATGTTTGCTTTGGCAACACTGCTTCACTGAGTAATGCAAATAAAACTCCATTGAAATTGAAATTGAGTGTGTGTGTGTGTGTGTGTGTGTGTGTGTGTGTGTGTGTGTGTGTGTGTGTGTGTGAGAGAGAGAGTGTGTGTGTGAGAGAGAGTGTGTGTGTGTGTGTGAGTGACTCAGTGGAGTAGAACAATTTACCACTCAATCTCATTAGTTGTTCTGCTCCCTAAACAAGTACTTGGATACAAATGCACACACACACACACAAATAGAAAATGTCTGATGAATGTGCTATTACGAGTAGCATTCCAAAGCATATTGTGCAGAATTATTCGGGAGAGATTAATTAATTAATCCACTTGGCGGGTGTTGCTTGCCTTGCATCTGCGGGCCTTTCTCTCGCTCTCTATTCTCTCTCTCTCTCTCTCTCTCTCTCTCTCTGCAAGCCCCCCTGGTGAAAAAGGGCCCACCGCTCTAAGCATGTTTCACGCTCTTCTTTCTCTTCTCTCACTCTACCCTCTCACTCTTCTCTCACTCTCCTCTCTCTCTTCTCTCACTCTCCTCTCTCTCTCCTCTCACTGCCCCCTCTCTCTGTCTATCTCTCTCTCTCTGTTTCTCTCTTACTCTCCCCTCTCTGTCTCTCTCTCACTCTCCTCTCTCTCTTCTCTCACTCTCCTCTCTCTCTCTCTCTCTCTCTCTCTCACAAAGGCCAGCCCAGCCCTGCATGTGGGTCTGGAGGAGGGAGTTGGAGTTAAAGGGATTGACTCGGCCCTTCAGACCTGATGAAATATAGATCACACATCCATACACTCACAGAGTACAGATTGCCCATGAGAGAGATGAAGAGAGAGGACGAGTGCAGACAGAGGGTGGTGTGTGTGTGTGTGTGAGTGTGTGTGTGAGGTGGTGTGATGGGTATTAAACAATCCCTACCCTCTTCCCTGTGGCTTTCAGAGTGGACAAACATTTGAGCAGGCTATAAATTGAATGACCTGTCGACACGTCCCACATAGAGTAGAGCGGCAAAGTGCCTCACAGCATTTCTCTCTCTCCTTCTCACTCTCTCTCTCTCTCTTTTTCTCTGTCTCTCTCTCTAACTGTGAGTCTGAGTGTCTCTCACCGTGTATTTTACAGGGCTAGAAGTCTGCTGATATGACTGTGTGTGGTACAGTAATTGATGAAACATATTGAGAATGATGCTCTGCCGTACACTACACTTACCCAATGACTTCTTTAGATGCACCTTACACATAAACATGCATTGGTAGGGCATAGAGCCTGCATATTCCCATTGCTTCACTAAGAGAAAACACTTGTGTGGCAAGTGGCATAGATTTTATACAATAGCTAACTATGCCACGATGGGACTTGCACCCAAAGATATAATTCAGAGATCAGTATCCTTAACCCAGTAAGGCACTCAGGTTCGTAGAACTGACAGAGACATGGTTCCATAAAAAAATTATTTATTTTTACACTGTAAATTCACATACACATAACACAGGAAGAGGGCTGAGGCTTACTGGTGGGAGGGCAGTGGCTAATAAAGAGTATCCGAAGGAGGCACCCCAATCACAGGTGCTTGGTCACACACACACACGGCAATGATACACTCAGTGAGAGACAAATGTCACAGCACACAAAGATGGGAACCCATCACCACCAGGAACTGCTCCCACTTTCGGCTCTCAGCACCTAAACAGAAGGGGCGGACAAGGATTACAGACGACTCACTACCGGTGCTGCTACCGGACAGGACACAAATAGGGTGAGGGATGACAGTCTGGCCAGTGGGACAGACTGCAAAACACCAGCAGAGTGGTCAGTAGGCCAACCTCTGCAACTGAGGCAAGTTACAAGAAAACAAGCCAAATATTCCTAACATCTCTTTTTGCTGGACACCCTGAGCAAAATGACGCTCATCCCCAAATTAATAGGGAGAGCCGACATGGCCACCAAGAGGGCCTCCATACAAAATCCCGCTAATGGACCTCACCTAGCCACACAGCTTCCCCTTCCGCTTCACACAGCGCACCCAGAGGATTACCAACCTGTTAGCTGTGGCCCTTAACGGGACTGCCGGTGATCCATGACCCAAAGATTTCAACTGGAGACACTCTTGGTTACCTTTGGACACCCTGGACCTAGTGCCAGTCCTAAAAACACAACCTCATCCCAAAGTTACCAGGGAGAGAAAGCAAAACATGAAAACTAGCCTTCACCATTTGGGTCCCTTGACGGGAGGTCACCTCACACACAGCACCACATCAGGCTCCAACAGCGGATGTGTGAGGTGGTAAAACCACTTACCTGTGGCCCTTGACGGGGACTGAGCATGACCATAACACCAAACAGCTTCAAACAGAAGGCCCTAGTAAACATGGACGCCAGGCCATGATGGCGTTACCCGTCCCCACTGCTAGTTACCCATCCCCAAAAGAACAACTGCTGCTTTGCCTTTAAACAAAAAAAAAAAAACTTTGCTCAACATCATACACAGAAAACAAAATACAGATTACAAAACAGCCAACACCACAAAAAAAAAAAAATAGAACGCTCTCTCTGCTGATAGTCAATCCTGCCGACTACGCCAAATGTGGCAAGTGGTATAGATTTTATACAATAGCTGACTACGCCACGATGGGACTTGCACCCAAAGATATAATTCAGAGATCAGTATCCTTAACCCAGTAAGGCACTCAGGTTCGTAGAACTGACAGAGACATGGTTCCATAAAAAAAAAATATTTATTTTTACACTGTAATTCACATACACATAAAACAGGAAGAGGGCTGAGGCTTACCGGTGGGAGGGCAGTGGCTAATAAAGAGTATCCGAAGGAGGCACCCCAATCACAGGTGCTTGGTCACACACACACGGCAATGATAAACTCAGTGAGAGACAAAGGTCACAGCACACAAAGATGGGAACCCATCACCACCAGGAACTGCTCCCACTTTTGGCTCTTGGCACCTAAACAGAAGGGACGGACAAGAATTACAGACAGCTCACATATAAAGTGTAACAAAGTAAATCAAACAAACAACCAATGAAACAAACTGTCACACTAAGGATCCGCAGCTTCACAGCCTCCCCTTAGTGAGGTCAACACTTTGGCGATCAACTGCACTAGGGAAAAAGGCCTCCAGTCAAGTGTATAAGTAACAGACAGACAAACATAGGCTACAAACAACACAGACAATAACACGATACAACACAGAACAGAGTAGAACAATCAATAAAGTGGGGTCCGTTCGTCAAACACCCATTCCTTCATAACGAGCGCTATAGCACCCGAATGAGTTCCAGCGGCCTTCTAGCCCAAGGCCTCTATGCGTAATCCCACTAGCGTAGGCTACGACAAGCTAGCTGCAGGCCACGTTAACTGTGGGACCAGTGGTGCTGATTAGACGGGCACGTGAAGAAGTCGTAGGCTAAAATGATGTAGGCAAAGTTTCTTATCGATGTAGCCAATTGACAGCCGCACTCCTGCTACATAGTGATCCCCGGGGACTGCACTGGACGCACATCCAGCCGGCGGGAGGCCGATGCCGCACGGGGAGGGGGAGACTCTGCGGCGATGGCAATTGTCAGGGAGGTAAACAGGGGCGGGCCTTTGACGTCTGGCATAGCCAGGGGGTCAAGAGCGTGCAGATTAGCTTCGGCATGTTAGCATACGCCATTTTCAAGTATGGCGCCGCATGGAGCATTTGGAACCAGCTCCATGCATGAAAATCCGTGTTGGGCACGAGCACTCATGCATTACATGTTGGTGGTGGGGGTACCTATCCGGGCGGCTACAGCCAAACATTATTCAGTGCGTATTTCTTGAGGAGCCTATGAGAAAACGTGTATATTATGGTTATTTATGCATCATATGACAAATAAAGAAAGTGTATTGATTGTGAAACACAATTATTGCCGCGAGGCATTCCAGCCTACAAATTTAATAAAAGTAAACCATGGATAATTAAAAAAAATAGCTCAATTTAGGCTACTTCGCCACATAATAAGGTTTCCATTAGAGCACAGCGCCACGTTCAATGAATGAGTGAAAGGGACTGCCTTGTCTCACAATAAACAGCTGGAAATTCCATCACTTTTTCAACTACACGAAACTTTACAGTGATCATCAAATACCCCGTAGATTTAAGTGCCCATCAGTCTCAACATTTAACTATATATTAAAAGTCCAAAAAGTAAATTAAATCCCATACCAAAACCGAAAATCGTCTGCTTTTGATAGCCTAGTATGCCGCTCCAAACAAAACGCATGTCTCACAATAAACGCACAATGTAAGAAATAAAGTTCTGCCTCGAATAAGCCTACCCCAAATAAATACCTGTGCTTATAAGCCCTAAGTAGGCTAAATAGCAGACCTCGGACATAATGTAGGATTTTACGGAAAGTATGCAATCATACGATGTTGGACGCCTGGCGATGCTGGCCGTCTACTGTGCCTCTGACTCCGCTGCCTCATTTGGATGGTAGCCTAACTTCGACAGGTGAGCACGATAAGATTGGATATCATATATGCAGACTACATTCCTTTAACGCTATTTTTAACGCTAAACGAAGATTGGATATCATATATGCAGACTACATTCTCTTTTAACGTTACTTTACCATCTGGCGTGTACAACCCAAAGTATTTCCAGACACCACATTTTAAATGAGTTGGGGACGTAATTGTCGCTTATGCTGGCAAACAATAAAATAAAAACAAACTAATCATAGACTGTAAAAATCGCTACACATGGCACTAAAACCGAATAGTTTATTTATAGTTCGACAACAGATATTTCGCGTCATGTTGAATGCATATTTGCAGCAGCAGGACGTCAGGCAGACCGCTCTTAGTTAGAGCCGCTGTTATCCAATGAAATTAAGTTGCGCTTCAGGGCTTGACTCCACTTTCCACTCCTGGCGTTCCCGAGCAACTTTTTCTTCTTCTTGTTACGTGGCAAGCAAAGTATGTGCATTATCGCCACCCTCTTACTGGAGGACGACTCTATTTTTACAGAATATCCAATAAAAATCGACGTTGGTTCATGCGTCATTTCCAGCTTTAGAACTTGGCGCATGGTCAGAGCCGACTGGCGCTGGATCCGAGCCCCAGTGTTCAATATGGCGTTGACTATGAATTGGCCGGATTTACTAGCCTAGCCTCTGCCATTCATTTGTATGGAGGGCGGGACTTAGTCACTCTCTCCAGTTATATATAATACCTCCATGGGCATAGCACCATGAGGGTACTTGAATTTAAATACAGGCACTGTTGTACTGATTGGCCCATATCTGGCTACCGAGAGCCACTCACGATGCAGCCACCTGTGCTTGAATGAAAAGTGGGCACTGCACCACTTCATTCTGCTACACTTGCATACCAATTCTCATACGAAATGTAACAATGGGACATTTGTGTTTACAGCGAAAGAGCTTACAGTACCTTTTGTCCACCTTTGGAGTGAGATATCCACCGAAAGAGTGAGATTTCCCCTAGAGAGTTGTTTGAGATAAATAAGCTTAAATCAAGTGAATATGTACTTTTTAAGACATTTTTGAACTTTGAAGAATTTTTTTTTAGCCTTGTACCAAGTGAAAATCTCTTTGTTCTATTGACAAATCTTGCCTTATAATTATGGTTATTTTAAGAAGTATTTCCACAAAACAAGAAACTTTCACTTGCAAGATTTGCCAGCAGAACAAGAAGATTTTCACTTATAACAAGGTCAAAACGGTGCAAAAAAAGTGCAAAACTGTCTTGTTATAAGCACATGTTAGAAAAAAAGTATATATTCCCTTGATTTAAGCTTATTTATCTCACTTAGATTTTGAATTCTAGGATTTTTGCAGTGTAGGAAACAACTGGAAACAAAGAGAGGTCAGCTTCTCCCCTCCCTAAACAGTAACAAAACCCTGTCAGGAGTTTCTCTGGGAATACTGAAGGGAGGGGAGAGCTACCTCTCTGGTGTGTTTTCGTTGCTCCTTGGTTAAAATAAAATGTATGTTGTTCAGACAAAAGCATCTGGTAACATATTTAAATATAAACATAAACAAATGCAACTTCTTGTGCAATCGCTGAGTACACCTTTAAGCCATTATCCTACACTTCTCCTTTATGTTTGTGACTTTATCTACATTTGGGCTATTTGGTTATCTTCTTCAACTTTTGGCACAAAAGTTATTTTATTGGTAAAAGGAGGCTTTACAGAGAATTACTGTAAATAGGCCAATACACGTATGTTTTTGTTGAAAAGATAGATAGATAGATAGATAGATAGATAGATAGATAGATAGATTATAATAGATAGACAAGTGGAAAAAATAACAGAAAAATATGAAAAATATTGAAAAATATGTATATTTTTGTTCTACAGATTTGCTTCCCTTTAAGGTTGGATTGTCCCTCATTGTTGACAGATAAAATGGCAACAGACGATTTGTATCCCTCTTTTTACAAGTCCACCAGGAATGCCAATACATGTGGAGGCTACTGCTCATGCATTACAACAGCCACTGTAGAAGAGTGGCTTGAAACATGGGATATATAGATGCATGTGCTGTCTTGCTTTGTTCATAGAAAGCCCATACCTGCATGAAAGATTCCTGAGAAAAAAAAATATATTGACAGAAAGATGAGTAAGTCTGTGCACTTCCGGGTCCCTCCTGTTGGGACAACAGTCAGAGCCGTTCCAGTTTCCATGTTTTCAGCCTTTCAGCTGTATCAAAGGCAAGAAAACAGACCACTCAGAAACGAAAGGGAAGTCCTGTTGTGCTTGGCATGGCATCTCTGGGACTAAAAGCCCATTCCTTTATTAAATGCCTCGCCGGTAAACACATATTTGACATTTCCCCTCCCATGAATGTTCTTTGATTTACTGTCGTGAATGCCATAGAAACAGTCACATCAAATCTGTCATGCATGGAAGGCAAAACAACCTCAAAAGAATTTATGCAATCTTTTGTTGGAGACAAAGTCAACAAGTATTTATTTATAATTTCTTAGATTTTACCAGTAATTCTTGACACACTAAGAATGCTTGTCAGCTTGTAGCTACTAACAACTTGAAATGCTAGCACTTACCATGACTTTATTCCCTCTTCATCTTCCCTTGACTTAACTTTGCTTGAACTGGCATTCTTATCTATGGAAGTAGCATGTATGACTGCACTAGCATGTCTTAGTCACCATGTACCTTGACTGTTCCCTTGTAAAGATATGTAATTTTAAGCATGCCCCTTGCCCCATCAAATTAGGTAGGAACCAGGACTTGCATGACTGAAATATCTGCCCGCAGGCGTTACTAAGATGGCTGCTGTGTGGACAGACCTGTCTGCGAGGCTTCACACTGCATCTAGACCGCATGGTCAGCACCGTGGCAGGCTGAACAGCATCCAGTCCTATTTCAGCACCCTGGACAGCTGCCCACAGCACTCTCTGGCAAAAAGGGATCCATCTGACACCCTTTGAGAACAGCTGTTTGAGAAGGGAAAGACAGCTCTGTGTGCATGTGTGAAGGAGAGAAAGAGTGTGTGAGAGACAGATAGAGAGAGAGAGTGTATGTATGTGTGTATGTGGAGAAGAGGGCGACTTTATGAAGCAGCGTGTGTGTGTGTGTGTGCATCTGTGTGTCTGTGTGAGGAGGGAGAGAGATAGTGACTAAATGCATGTCTGTGTATGTGTATGAGGTTGTCCACTTTTTTTGTAGAGTGTGACAGAAAAGTCTGTGAGTTCACATCTTGCTCTGTTCTTTATCAAAGACAAAAGACAGAAACGGAAACAGATTGATTTTATAGAACACTAATAGGATGACGCTTCTCCCCAACACAAGGCTGTGTTACTTTTTCATTAAACAAAATGAGATTTTCCTCACGTCCAGCGCTCTCTCTCTCTCTTTTTCTGTGTGTGTGTGTGTTTGTGTGTGTGTGTGTGAGAGAGAGAGAGAGTGAAAGTGTGTGTGTGTGTACATGTAAAACTCTCTCATTCTCCATTGCAACCCCATGCTTGCCTGAAGCACTAAGCAAATGTTGACAGAACTCAGGAGGAATTCAGAGAGAATGCTTCACAGGCACTGCAGACTGCATGGCAGTACATTTGTGATTGCTTTGATAATTGTGATAATTGTAGGTGTGTGTGTGAGAGAGTGCATTCCAGAAGGGCCTTGATGAAGGCCACCTTGGGTTCTTTTTTCTTTTTGTCTTTTCAAAGGGCCTTTGAATGTTCGTGTTCCCATACACTCAAGAACCTTCAATGAAGGAGACAAAACCTTGAAAACACCCGGCGGCCTTCTTTGCTTTTCAAAAGCTTTAAAAAACATTTTGGTGTAGACAGAAAAAAATCATTATCTGTGGAGAGGTTTTTCAAATGTGCAATGAAGCTGTAAACACAAACATACACAGAAACACACACACACACAAACAAACTATTCTAGTTAGTTCTTACTGAATTTTTGAGGGAGTATTGCTTCTTAACCTCTTTGTAAACCCACATACTGTATGTGAACAGTAGAGCGTAGTGAGTACAAGCAGCTCTTTGTTAATGAATGCATGTCACCCACTCATTTGCTTCATGCTTTCTCATCTCTTCACCTTCCTTATCAACTCAGCTGAATCCACCTCGTGGTCATGCAATCAAGAGAAGCATAATGATTGAATACATACTCATATTCACACCAAGGTAGAATAACGTAGATGTGGGACAGAGAGAGAAAGAAACAGAGAGAGAGAGAGAGGCTGATGCAAGAGAGAGAGAGAGAGAGACACTAGTTATTCATTTTTATACCAAGGTAGAATGCAGAACAGTTGCACAAATTACACTCAATGCTTGTGAGAGAAATAGGGATGGAGGTACAAATAAGGTACAAATATTTAAAAAGCAAAAAGGGTATTTTGATCATGTAAATTCAGAGAAAGAAAGAGAGAATTTAAATGATGAAAAGAAAATAGATAACGAGGGAAAGAGTGGGGATAGAAAGAGGGAGAGAAAGAGTGGGGATGGAGAGAGGAAGAGAAATAGCAAAAGCAGCACCCCAGAACATTTGAGTGCTGTTAAATAGCACCAGTAAATGGGACACAGACATGTAAACAGAGAAAAAAAGAAAAAAAGAAAGACAGCGGGACAGAGATCGAGAAAGAGAGAGAGAGAAAGAGAGGCTAGTTAAAGAGAGAGAGAGAGAAAGAGAGAGAGAGAAAGAGAGGCTAGTTAAAGAGAGAGAAAGAGGGGCTAGTTAGAGTTAGAGAGAGTGTGTCCAAGAATCTCTAGTGTTTACAAAGAGTGGAGGCGGCAGGAGCTGGGGTCAGTTTGATCCTCTGAGAGGCGCAGCAGTATGAGGAGCTTTGGACCAGGCGAACCAGCAGGACCTGACTGCATCCCCGCAGAGGCCAAACTTCAAGCATGAGAATGAGATAAAATAATATAATAAAAAAATTATATAAATAAAATAATGTTGGAAAGACACATATACACTCTCAAATGTGCACATACATAAATGCACACGTGCGCACACACACACACACACACACTCTCTCTCTCTCTCTCTCTCTTTTTGGCTTCATCACACTCTTGCACAAGTTATGAATAATTACATTAATTATGCTTTAATTCCACTTCTCAGGCGCTGATACCAATTTCCCAGAAGGCTTTTAACTAAACTTTTTCATTATGGTGTTTTATAAAGCGCTGGAGATGGTGTCACTGAAGTTGTGAGTTAATTTGCTGTGGGTTCCAGGACCTTAGCTGACTGGGAAGGGGGAGCCTCTTCAGAGATTCCATCTGGTCCACGTCTGCCACATGAGACCAAGTTTAAACCTCACCAGAGTCCTGACCTGCATGGGAGCTGCTGAACACACACACACACACACACATATGCATACACACACACACACATATGCACACACACACATATGCACACACACACACACACATATGCACACACACACACACACACACACACACTTTGTATTCTTCCCAAGGACATTGGCCTCTTTCTCTGTAAAATTCTGGAATGATTTTGCTCGATCTTCATCTACTCTAGGCTCTAAGTGTCAGACAGCGAGAGTGTACTGTATGGTATGTGCACACACACTCATCTCTCTATTTATAACACACACACACACACACACACACCTCTCTCTCTCTCTCTCATCACACACACACACACACACATACACCTCTCTCTCTCTCTCTCACACACACACACACACACCTCTTTCGCTCACACACACACACATGCACACACCTCTCTCTCTCTCTCTCACACACACACACACACACACACACACACACACACACACATACTGTAGACAGACAGATGCAATCTCTAACATCTTACATCATTTTTCATGTCTTCTGATACACTCCATTAAATCCCTTGTTCTTTCTTGTCTCCATCTCTATTGGCCCCTCACAAAGTCTCCTCTTCCTTTCCACACACACACACACACACAGTGCCATCCTGCCTGCCACACACACATCACCACTGGGTCTTTAACCCTACACCTTTCCATCAGACACATAACATTTTCACATCCTCTCCCTTGTAAACGGTGTTGGATATAAAAGCAGCAGTAAAATGAGGAAATGTAAATCCTCAAATCTGCTCCATCACCTGCTAGACATGCACCCGGACACACCACCTCCTTATGCCTCCTCCAACCACACACCTCAAATCTGCTCCATCACCTGCTAGGCCTGCGCCCAGATACAGATACAGAGCATTATGCCACTGTGCACCTTCAATGCCTACATATCTCCTACAGCACATGCTACACCACCTCCTTATGCCTCCTCCCACCTGCCCCATCCCCTGAGCCTCACCACACATCACCTGCCCCATCGCCGTCCTCACCACATCACCTGCCCCATCACCTGAGCTTACCACACATCACCTGCCCCATCGCCATCCTCACCAAACATCACCTGAGCCCCACCACACATCACCTGCCCAATCACCTGAGCCCCACCACACATCACCTGCCCCATCGCCTGAGCCTCACCACACATCACCTGCCCCATCGCCTGAGCCTCACCACACATCACCTGCCCCATCGCCTGAGCCCCACCACACATCACCTGCCCCATCACCTGAGCCTCACCACACATCACCTGCCCCATCGCCGTCCTCCACCAGTTCCCCACACTCTTCTCACATCTCTCTCTGGGTCTCAGATAAAATCTTAAATATGCTGAATGGGAAATAAGGTTAGTAAATGGGTCTGCATGTGTGTGTGTGTGTGTGTGTGTGTGTGGACTGGTTTTAAATGTGTGTATGATGAGTGTGATGTGTGGACTGATTGCTCATCTGCCACCCTAAAACATGCACCACCAGCAAAGATGGTTAACTCCTGCATTAATTGCTTGTCCTCCCTGATGAAGAGAAGAGTGAGTGCCATTTTAATTAATCATAAACGAGGAAGCTCTTTTCAGCGGGGCCTAATTAAAAAGCACACTCCTAAGCTAGTCTCACAGCAATCTATGTCATCACCTCCCCCAAATCCACACACACTCATGCAATTGTGCACACAAATGTGCACACAAACACAAACACACACAGATCTACTCTCCTTCCTTCAGGGTCAGACAAACACCTCCCTTAATTAGTGCCCACACGTAAAGCCTGTTAAATCGTGAGGCATTAGGAAGGGATCAAGACACACAAAGACACTCGAAGACACTTGCTCTCATGACAGGAGGTGCAAAGGCAAAAAGGCCTTGTACTATAAATGCATGTGTAAAGCCAACCCACTCACATATATGTGTTAGCAGCTTTTTATTCTCTCTCTCTCTTTCAGTCTGTCTGTTTTTCTTTTTTGTCTGTCTGTCTGCTTTCCTTTCTTTCTGTAAGAACCATCACTGAGTCTGCACTGAGGCAGTATAACCCACTAAACATCAGAAGTCATTAGACGTTTGATGGACATGCAGATCATGTCTTTATTGCGTCCGTCGGTCCAAGACCGATTCTGGAAGACTGCAGGATGTGCAAACTAGGTCCGCTATTTTGACGTCTAACCATGACCCCATTTGGACTTCAATAGGACTATGTAACTTATTTTGGACGTTATACAGAGGTCCTGTGAATGTCATGGACGTCGGGAAAAAAGACATTATCTGGCGTTACAATCTGCACCTGAAATTGGACGTCCAAAATAGGTTTCTTTGCGCAGTGGGAACTGGAGTCAAAACAGAAGCACCACTTTGCCCATCCTGCAGGTGATTGATAACCCAGCCGGTTGGGTGATCTTTCACTCCACGATGGAAGAGGGCAGCCACATGTACATCCATTTCCCTCCCACTCTTGTTCCTCCTATCTGATCCTCTTTTTGTGTTTGAAAGGACTGATAACCTGTCAGAGGCATTCTCAGACAAAGGTTAGACGGGAGAGACATGCCGAGTGTCAGGTGGAGGGGTTTCATGCCGACAAGCATTTTGTAAAGGGCTTGCTCAGACCCTTTGTCAGGTATGGTCAGTACAGGTGAGGGAAGGGTTGATGGACACATGTCTTTGCCTGTTATCTAGGAAGAGGAAATTAGATAGTAGACAGGTTTTAATTTGCGATTTTTATATGTTTTGTGAATTTTGGACGTTAAACACTTGAAGGGGATGAATGGCTAAAGTGGCAGCAGGGGTTTGGATAGGCATGAATAAATGGATATGTCTGTGGTTCTTTCTTCTCTGTCCCATTAGGCACGCCAACCACACAAGGTTCCAACTCTAAATCAAATGCAAAATTCCATGACTTTCCCCTGACAAAAAAAACCCTGAATTTCCATGACCTATAATGCATGGTACAATATACTGACCAAAGATTTCAGAGCAGCTGCGTAGTGTTCAAGAATCTGGTACAAGAAAGCCCTGGTACAAATAGCCTTGGCCACACAGCTGATCTATTCACACCCTGTGACGTAACAACAAAAACACGTTGCTCGTGTGCACAAAAAACATGGCGGATATTCGTTTTTCGTCAGCAGAAAGTGAAGAATTCTGAAAGGTTTCGATACTAATATCTGTTCAAATTAAGTTTCAGGTGGAAAAGTTGTGTTTTATTTTCATAATCTTTGTTCAGTGAATACATACAACCATCAGTTTGTTAGTTAACAGAAATTGTGTGATTATGACGCTCAGGCCTAAGAACGGGAGACCGGGGCTGGTTGGAACACTTTTCACTCTTGGTTATATTTCTCCGTCTTACAATGCGTTGAAATGGTCAAATTGTGATTAACTGAAAGCTTGGGATCTCAGCTACAAAATGTATACATTCAATGCCAACAAATGATCCCTTGTTTTGAGTTATATATGATTAAAATGGTGTTGTGTACGTGTGCCAACCTGCCCCATGCACGGGGTTGGTTGGCACATGTTACATTACATTACATTATTACATTACATTTGGCTGACGCTTTTTTAGCCAAAGCGACTTACAACATGGTAAACAGTTTAAGTTTTAAAGCAATTCTCAACAATTTTAGGACAATTTAAAAAACGGTAGAGTACAGTAAGAATAAGTGCATCAGTGAGTGCTGTTTTTAACAGGTACGTGTCAGTTTAAGACGGCTGGTGAGTGCTAGGATCAGCAAGACTTGTTGTGAGTGGTGCTATGAGAGGAGATGTTCTCTAAAGAGCTGGGTCTTCAGGAGTTTTTTGAAAATGGAGAGGGATGTCCCTGCCCTTGTAGGAACTGGCAGTGTGTTCCACCAACGAGGAACAACAGATGAGAAAAGTTTGGATTGGCCTGAGCGTACCGGTGGTAGAGCTAGCCGTTGTTCGTCTGAGGAGCGCAGCGGTCTGGAGGTAGCGTATGTATGTATGAGGGCATTCAAGTAGGTGGGAGCAGAACCGGAGACTACTTCGTAGGCAAGGGTTAGAGCCTTGAATTTGATGCAGGCCACCATAGGTAGCCAGTGAAGCTGGATGAGCAACGGGGTAACATGTGCCCTTTTGGGTTGGTTGTAGACCAGGCGCGCCACCGCGTTCTGGATCATCTGAAGGGGTTTCACTGCGCAGGCTGGGAGACCTGTCAGGAGGGCGTTGCAGTAGTCGAGTCGTGAGATGACTATTGCCTGAACCAGAAGTTGGGTAGCATCTTGAGTCAAGTAAGTCCTGATTTTCCATATGTTGTAGAGTCTTAAAATGGCATGACCGGGCTGACTGAGGCAACATGATCTGAGAAGTTTAGTTGGTTGTCGAGAACAACACCTAGATTTCTTGCAGTCCTGGTAGGTGAAACAGACAGGGAGTCAAATTTGATGTTGATGTCATGGTGTATGGTAGGTTAAGCTGGGAGGACCAGCAGGCAATCCGAGATCCGTGCTGAAACCAAGGGGTCATCAGGTAGAAAGGACAGATAGAGCTGTGTGTCGTCTGCATAGCAGTGGCATGAGAAGCCATGCGAATGGATAATCTGTCCCAAGGAGGTGGTGTAGATAGCAAAGAGAAGGGGCCCAGCACTGAGCCCTGGGGACCCTGTGGTGAGATGGTGAGGTGCAGATAGCTGACCAAACCATGATAACGTTAAACGAGCGTCCTGTGAGGTAGGATTCAAACCAGGAGTGAGCAGAACCGGAGATTCCCATGTTAGCGAGTATAGAGAGAAGGATGCAGTGATTAACCGTGTCAAAGGCAGCCGATAAGTCAAGCAGAATGAGTACTGATGACCGAGCGGTCACCCTGGCTTCTTTTAAGGCTTCTGTTACAGACAGCAGAGCTGTTTCGGTAGAGTGGCCGCTTTTGAACCCAGACTGATTTGGATCCAGAAGGTTGTTCTGTGAAAGGAATGTAGTCGGGGTTGGTTGGAACACCTACTGTATGTTATAGTCCTTTGCAGTACTCCTTTTGCTTTTGTTTGAAGTGCTCATCTATATCACTACCTGTAGGGCTTTGCTGATTTCTTTTCTGTGTGTTTTTCTTCAGTAGGGCCCACCGTCAAGACCAATTTGGTCCCTACCGACAGGGCTCGAAATTAACGATGTCCCGACGTCCCGGGGACCATAAAAAATGCTTCCGGGACACAATAGAATGGTGTCTGGGACAACTCTGGGACAGTAGAAAAAATGGCAAAGCAAATTTCAAAATAGGTACTTTTTTTCTAAACTGTTCACATGGGAATCTAAACGTATCTTTCTCGTCTGAATAAAATTATAAAAAATGTTACCTGGCGTGACGGGCAGGTGGCAAAAGCAGCTGATCTGTAAAGAAGCGGTTTTGTACACGCAGCAACACTGTTTAGGCTACTGCTCTTCAAATCACTGTAGGCTACAATGTTATTTTTGGTACAAATATAGCAAGATACCCAAATGGGCTGGATGCTTGCATTTCCTTAAGAATCCGCCGTATTGGTTAAATGACTATTATTAACTCATAGGCAGACACAAAAATAGGGCACGGGCGGTAGACCTAATGGGTCACTTTGCGATATAGAGGTAAACTTACCTAACTAGCAGGCAGGTAAATGGCATAGGCCTATGTTTTCATGACATTGTGAACATTTTTGACTGATAGTGTAGGCCTAAGGTTACACTGGTGTTCTAAAAAAACGTGTTTTCTGTCAGTGACAGACAAACGTCACCAATATCATGCTGAGCTAAATAGCCTAGCAACTGCGATTTGACAAAACGATAGTGTTGCAAGGTACAGTTATTTAAATTAGCATTTCGCTGTGGCACTTTAATCCGGCCCGCCGAGCATTTATTAGTTTATCATAGATCCGGCCTGCCACACACTTTAATCCGGCCTGCCGAGCATTTAATTAGGTTATCATAGGCCGCTCGCTATTTTTTCCAGCAATAGACGACGTTGTGGTTAACTTTAGGCTAGCCTATTGCAAACTGCTTTACACTCTTCTTAGAGAACGTTTACAATGTCAAAACAGCTTGTTACATCGAGATACATGGTTGCAGCAGATCTAACTACGTTTTGCTACTTCATTGAATTGGGAACGCATTTGAGTGTGCACAAGAGGGTGAGAGCGTTGCAGGAGAGTAGCCTATCTGACAGCTTCGTGGTAATTTCCCACGCTACTTTTGTTTTCACTGAGATCTGTGGCCATGACATCACACCAAACTGACATTGAAATTAAAGACAAGTGAAAATAGATTATTGACGGAATGTTTTACAACCCTGTCCTCAAAATGACGGACAATGAACGTCTAGTGCAACCTCAAAAAAGAGCCAAAAGCGCAATCTCTGAAAATGAGTGTTGTGTGAAACAGCAGATGATTAATGTTAATAAAATGGTGTTTAATAAATTGTTCAGAACTGACATGGTGGACCAGAACGAGTTAATTAAGTGATGCAAATTACTGATTATTATGCTGTTTATTATGTAGAATGGGAAAAAACAAGAACTTGAATTTGGGACACTGGTGTTTAAGTCCGGGACGGTGCCAAGTAGAATTCGGGACAGCTGCAGGACACTGAGAAAAAAAGTTAATTTCGAGCCATGCCTACCGATTTTTTTTTACTTCAAATGTTTAAAGGAATACGCCACCCCTAGGTGAAATTGGGTCACTCCCCGCAGTCCCTAGAGTTGGATGAGTGAGCCAAAGTGTTTTATAGCCGACCCAGCCATTGTCCTAATCTAGAAACGGCCCGGTTAGCTTTAGCTTAGCGTAGTTGCTGTAATCCGGAGATGCCAGCTAGCATGTTGTTGCAAAAGTGAATCAAATAACTCAAGATTTTTTATAATTATTTCTCGTAACCTGTACATTCACATCAAGTACAAATGTCAATGCAAATTAACACGAAGGGATTTACCAGACCAATTTAGATTTGGAACTATTTTCGGGCATAGCACCGGCAAAGCACCGCTGCCAGGCGCAAAGACATCACACAGCATCTGTAAACCCTCAACTTCCGGCAATACACCAGAGTGACTACCAAATTCTCTGCTACTAGGCTGACACTGACAGGTGGGCTTTCTCTAAGAGTTCTAATGGCGATGAATATGGAAGATTACACGATAGACGAAGATGATGACTTCGACTACCAAGATCCAAGACCCATACCTTTTTGAACCTGAGTTCACTGAAGAGGAGTTGCGAGCTTTGGATCTGGGAAGAGAGGATGTTGCGACTAGTCAAGGTGAGTCGGATGAGAGAACGAGTCGGATGAGAGAGTGTGCCAACCCATGCCGACTGTTTGGGAGTGTTTATGCTGTGCAGAGTGGGATAAAATACTGCCATCGATGGTGGGCAACGCTCCCGAAGAGTTGCCCGCTACCGACGACTTCTCAGCAATGATCCATCCTGCAGTCCTCAGTTTTTTTTCCCACACTCACACCACCAGTTTGTGTTTGCTCTCGTTCTCTCATCCGACTCGCCTAGGCTAAACTAGAACGAGCTAAAATAACTCACACCGACCTTATTTGCGCCTTTTATTCACATTTGCTCAAAGATTTCATAAGTATAAGCCCTTTTCGCTTCCTATGTTGATGTATTCCAAGCTGCTTCGGGGGCGGGGACGTAGTAATTGAAACACCATGCCTGTGTAACGTAATCGCTCTCAGGGACGCCCTCTGTTCGCTGGTTGGTTCGGCTGCCCAACTACCGAAGTAAACGAGGGCGAATCAACCTATTCAAGACAGAGTACTGTAGGGAAAAGAAATTGAGCGGAAGTACGTAGGCAGGCAGAGGCCAGGTTAATTGCTTGGTGCACCGAGGTATGAATAGCATTCACTTCTAGTTGCACCAGGGTACGAATAACATACACTGCTAATTGTACCAGGGGTGCAAATAGCCTCATCCAATTGTTTATCATGAGACAATTACTTCACAATGTACATTTGAGTGCTTAACACAAACACAACTCCTCTTATTCAAGCCATGCTAACTGGTGTTGATGATCTGGAATGTGTTTGTTGAACTGTCAGCATGGGTGCACTGCACAACCACAAGCCAAACAGAAACAAACAGACAAAAAAAGTGTTGATGCCATGAAAAAGAAAAATATGTAAAGCAATGTTTGAAATAAGCTTACACAAATGTATGCTGGGGTCTCCATGTCTGTCCCTGACTAAGAGTACAGTAGCTCCTGAATAAGGAGATACACCACCGTCAAAAGTGGCTTCAACAGACTTTCATACAAACATGAACTCACTTAACCAACATGCACACATGGATTACCATTACGTATTGTCAGAGTTACAGTAGTAAATATCCACATCTCTCTCTCTAGTTGTTCATTTGTAACCCTCTCTACCTCTCTTTGTTTTCTTTATTCATCACTGTCCCCTGTGTGTTTGTGTAACCTGGTCTTAGTGTGTTGGTATGTTAGTGTGTGTGTTTGTGTAACCTGGGGCCGTATTCACAAAGCCTTTTATCTTACCACTAGGAGTACTCCTAAATCGCACTAAAAGATTTTAGCTAGGAGTTTTCTCTTAAAAGTTATTCACAAAGCCTTTCAGACCTACTCTTAGTAAGGAAAAATGACAACTCCTAAACTAAGAGTGAGTCTTCGTTGCTATGGATGACGTCATTACTCATGCACGAGCTTGACTGAAGTGGCCACCTTGATTGGCTGATGATTGTAACGCGGGAATGATTCCAAACACCTCCCGTGTGTGCTACACAAGTAGTAGAAGGACGGAAGATGATGAATAACTGAATAAAAAGGCCTAGCCTAAATTAATAAAGAGTAAGGCGAAACAAATAGCCTAGTAGGTCTAGTTGCAGCCTAATGAAACATAGGGATTGATGCAGTATCTCTGCAACATTATTAAATTAATCTGTCACCATATGCCTACGTTTGCAAAGAGGAGAACATTTTAATTTGATTCACAATGAGACGTATTGAGTAGTTTTGGTTGTTGGTGGCGTTATTGCATCCCTTATGCCTACAATGCAAAATTGTTCCCTCACGATTGGAAGCTCCTGTAGCCGCATAGGATTTGAAAACATCACGACGCAAAATGCCACAAAAAGCGGTTTGTGAATAGGTCTTAGGGAGTTAGAAGTCCTCTCGACTTCTTTTAAGATGTCCCAGACTTAGGTGCTACTTTTAGGTCTAAAATGCTTTGTGAATTACTTTTAGTGAGAAAAATTAGGAGTCCTAAAGTTAGGAGTGACACGCCCAATATTTTTAGGATTTGCTCCTAAATTCACCAGTTAGGAGCTACTTTTAGCCTTTAAATTCCACTGGTGTGTTGGTGTGTGTTTGTGTAACCTGGTCATAGTGTGTTGGTATGTTAGTGCGTGTGTTTGTGTAACCTGGTCTTAGTGTGTTGGTATGTTAGTGTGTGTGTGTGTGTAACCTGGTGTGTTGGTATGTTAGTGTGTGTGTTTGTGTAACCTGGTCTTAGTGTGTTGGCATGTTAGTGTGTGTGTTTGTGTAACCTTGCAAAGAAACCTCTTTCTCCCTCCACTCTTCATATTGTTGTGGCAACATCGCTTGTCACATCAGTTGCCAGGTTTGTGGGACAATTGCGTGCTCTGCCCGGGTATCATTAAATGAGTCTCATCCTGTATTTGCTGGTCTTCTGTTCTGGAGCCTTGGTTTGGTCTGAGTCACCATGCAATGTGCCATCAGGTAGATTGCTATGGCAACTGGACATCTCTACAAATATACAATTTTGTGTCGTAGTTATATTTATATGAGTATTTGATACAGCTTGACCAGCCAAAGGGGGGCACTTGTCCTGCTCAACTAATGATAACGGAATTATTAAACGTGTTTGGGAAATGGTTGTGACACTTTCTTTTTCAATAATCCTAACTTGCATACATACTCTCTCTTTCTCTCTCTCTCATACAAACATACACACACACACAAATAACTTGGGTAGCATGGCGTATTACAGTATAGTATAAGTGAACTGTGCTGCAATTTCCTGTAAGCAGGTGTGTGTCGTCCAGTCTAAATCAGGGTTCATCAGAGTGGCCAGGTTATTTTCTTGTCTTTAATTTCCGCATTAATTATTCACTCCGCTCATGAATATGGAGATTTCCAATGGCCTTCGCTGCAGATGCCGGAAATTCAAAGGCATAATTTATGTGCTGGCGGAGATCTTTCTGGCAAAATTCACGGACATAGGCACCTTCAGTTCAAAGACACGCACACACGCACAAACAAACACGCTCACACACACACAAATGTGATGAATTGTTTGCTTGCTTTGCTTGTGTGTGCGTGTGTATGTGTGTGTGTGAGAGTGTGCTTATGTGTGTGTGTGTGTGTGTGTGTGTGCGTGCGTTAGTCCATGATCAGTGTCAACATAAAGTGTGTGTGTGTGTGTGTGTGTGAGAGAGTGTGCTTATGTGTGTGTGTGTGTGTGTGTGTGCGTGTGTGCGTGTGTGCGTTAGTCCATGATCAGTGTCAACATAAAGTGTGTGTGTGTGTGTGTGAGAGAGTGTGCTTATGTGTGTGTGTGTGTGTGTGTGCTTTAGTCCATGATCAGTGTCAACATAAAGTGGTTTAACTCACCCTGTTTATTGACCCTGACAGCTGTGTACACACTGAACACAGTACACACACTCACAAACACACACACACAGTCTGTTACTGGTGCTGAGTGAGTGCGAGAGGAGAGACAAAGACAAAACAGAAGCCAAGGCCACTGGCCAGATTTCAGATTCACGTGTTCACACACACACTAAAAGACCCAATTTCTCAGATCAGCTTTTGAATTCCCCTGATGCTTAGTTGAGGTAAACTCTGCTTTTGTGTAGAGAGAATTTTGCACCACTTTCAACATTTATCTTATTTATCGGCTTTGGTCTTGCAGCTGTGGTTTAGGCAGCGTTGAGTGCAATTTTCAACCCACTTGGGTTTAGCAGCTATACATTACAATAAGCAGAATTTGTGGTTTTGTGTCTAGCTTCTGTGCTTATGTATCATCTGTATTTGTCCTAAAAATAGGGGTCATTTATGTTCAATGACTTGAATGAATGAGCTTGAATTAAGTGCCATAGTGTATTTTATTTTATTTTATGGGGTTGAGAATTGAGTTATCTGATGCTCAAGTCAAATTCACTGGCCTGTGGTTTAGGGTGTTGGGTTGGGTGAAGGCAAGGTAGAGATTGTGAGCTTGATGCGCAGACCATTCACATACAGTACGACTAATATGTGTTCTACTGCACTTCCGCGTGTCGCTTTATTGCTTGATAAAGAAAACTTCAACCTGCAACATAAAGTCTAGTCTAGCAACAAATATGGGAGCTTCTCTCCACTTTAAAAGCACCTGTTGTCCTCATCAAGCATGATCAGTACAATCATTTATCAGTAAATTACTTTTAACTTCGCCTCGCTTTTGTGCGTTGCTTAGTTTTGATCTATTATGCACGCAGCTCATCAACTCCATGCAAGTGGACATGTACTATTGCTGTAGGGTCTCAACTCATGAACTATGTGTGTATTTACAGAAAAATAATGTATGAAATCTCATATATGAAATCTCATGGTTATTATTTAAGTCTACTGTCCACTGATATTAGATAGACTTTTCCAGCATTTTGCAGTTACAGCCTTTGACGGTACTCAAAATGCAAATTTAGAGATGAAAAGTTATGACAAATTGTTATTCATTCATTATGTCTGTCATAGGCACTGTATGTACTGTCCTTACCAAAGCAACTGCATGGCTGTAGAGAGCAGTGTTCAAAATCATTGGTTGAGCATACATGTACGTCAAAAATATGTTACTGCAAAACTGTGAATGTCAGACTTTACTCAAACCCTGGTGAAACCCTGGTGAACCCTGGTCTACTGAGTATCCACACTTGCTTAAGTTTCAGCTTGATCTCAGCGCATAGGCGCCGATTTATGTTTCCGTCAGTGGGTGCTCAAACCATTTAATGCTCAATACCAACGCCCAAAATAAAACTCATGCAAGACAGCACATGAATTGTTGCCATACGATTTTTGAGAAAGTAGTAATTTATGCATTTCAACACTTTAGGGAATCAACAGCAGCCGGCACACAAAACCCCAATAGAGTTTGCGGGAGTCCATGGGCGTCACTCCGAGGAAGTTTCTCAAATGCTGTTAAGTAAAGGCACAATTTCTGCACACTTTCAGTCACAGAATAGGACCTACACTACGCCTAAAACACGCATGCATGATCCGTTGTTTGACTCCTGAACGCTCTCCCGTTATCCAGACATGAAAACAGTTTATGTAAATTTAACCGGGACTGTAAGATGGCACACGTGGGTGCTCGATATTTTCCGTGGGTGCTTGAGCCCCGGAGCGCACCTATGTCTCAGCGAAGTCATAGCTCATTTCTTTTTTGCTGCTGTGAAAGCTCATCTAAAGCTCTGGAGAGACATGTAATAATTTCCACCAACACAACTCCTACCACATCGGCAGATTATGAAAGCGGCTGAAAAGAGTCTAACACTTGTAAACATAAGAGAAATTCCATCCTGAAGCACGAGAGAAGAAAAGTCCATAGCACTCCTCATAAATTCATGTTATAAATGACACAATTTGCTATTACCTTTCTCAGGGAGTGAGACGAGATGGATGTGTTTCATGTTGTAAATGACACGTTTGGCTATTTCCTTTCTCAGAGTGAGTGGATGTTTTTGACACCATGTGTGTGCACACTCACCAACACTAACGTTTGAGTGAAAGCGAGGTCACTTTTATTAACATGCAGGTAGTTCTCCATCAAAACGTTCTACCCTTAATTCCCCTAGACCCCTGAACGTCATGTCCTGTAGATAGAATATACAGTGGGCATCGATTTCAAATGACCACTTCAGTCGCGCATTACGAGGCGTGAAGCTGCGTGAAGGTTTAGTACCACTTTCAGCCACTGTGCGTCGCTCTGCCACTGTACATCGCTCCGCCTGCCGCCCCTTTGGAAAAAGCAGAAGACTTGCCGAGAGTAATCCCAGCCTACGAATTCAATAATAAAATAAATCATGCATAATTAAACATTACCTGGATTTAGGCTACTTGGGTATGGCTTAAGGCTTGACTACACGGTGGTAACGAAAATCGAAATCGAAATTTGCTGTCTACATTATTGTCAGGGGTAACGAACTTCACATAAAATCAAAACAGTGTCTTGTGTGATAATTGAGCCAGTAGAGAAATAACTGTTCAGAATTAATCTGTAGCCTTGGGTAGGCTTCTGCAGAAAACAATGTTGTTGCCGATTTAATACTATCTGGCGACGTTTTTAATAGAACTATGACCCACTTTTTGGTTTCGTAAATTAATTTGCCCTACTTCTCGGGGACTCTCGGGGACAGTTGCAACATTTGTTGGGGATGGTTGCAACATGTTACAAATACAATATATTACAATATGTGTCAGTGATAGTTAAATGATTATTATCCAAAATGTTTGTTAATCTGTAATAATAATATTACAGTGTTATTTATTCATCAGCTTTGATTAGATGACAATTATAGATTTGTGTAGATTAGTAGGCCTTATGTGCAATTAATATTCAAACTGATATAAAATACAGTAGGCTTTTAGTGACATAGGAAGAATGGAACAATTTGTGAGGCTATCAACTTTTATTTAGCCTATTATCATGTAAAACATTTTTTCATTTTAGCAATACAAAGGTAAAAAAAATGTCAACAATTTAACTGCATCCTGCATCTACTTCAACAGCAGAAACTTCACTTTATGGCAACAACTTACATAGTTTTTAAAAAATCTACATGTAAGCCTATATTTTATATTATCATATTTCATTTTTGCAATACAACAGTAAAACATGTAATGTCAACAAAACAACTGTATCTACTTTGACGGCAGTAGCTTTACTTTATGGCAACAACTTACACCGTTTTTTTAAAAATCTACATGTAAGATTCTGTAATGATGTAATGATTCTGATTCTGATTCAGGCATTATGTTCTTCATTTTTTTGGTCTTCTTTCCCCCTTTTTTTGTAACTTTTTTCTCTCCAATTCTTTTTTTTGCCTTCTTGAGAAGAACGTTGTTCTTTTCGATCTCCAATGGCATCTTTTCTGTCGTGTCAGTCAGAATGGCAGTGGAGCGCCGTTTTCTGCCTTTGGTGGTCATTTTTCTGGGCCCTGCTTTGGGATGTGGCCGGATAGCCTCTGGAGAAAAGTAAGCAGGTGAGGCTGGTGGAAAAGACGTGGAGGCTTCAGGTGAGGCTGGTGGATGAGAGGTGGAGGCTTCAGAAGCAGGTGAGGCTGTTGCAGGACTGGAGGAGGTCGCAGGAGCTGCTGAAGGAGGCACATGAACAGGTGGAGACACAGAGGCTGTGGCAACAGGTGAGGCTACTGGTGGAGACGTGGAGGCCGCAGGAGCAGCTGAAGGAGACCCAGCGGTAGGTACTAGAGGCCGATCAGTGACCAGAGAAGGGGAAAATTCATGGTCTTGAAAAATGTCCCTTTTGAATGGCCAGATCCCTGTGCAGCGGAATCCCTCCTGCACATTTGATGGTGTTGCTGAAACAGGGAGAGACTCCTTGACAATGCTTGGGATGTCATATATGGTCATTGTCATGCCAGGATGATTTTTCATCCAGGAGTCACAGGCTGAATTTACTGCCTTTTTTAAAGTCCCGTAGACAGTCCTGTCAAGAGGCTGCATTTTATGGGAGCAATGGGGAGGCAATGACAGGAGCACAATGCCATTGCTGCGGCAGAAGTTGACACCCTCGAGGGAAAGGTGTGAGGGGTGATTGTCCAAAATCAGCAGGACTTTGGACTCTGGGGAGCTATGAGTGTGCAGCTGGAAGTGTTTTAAATACACTATAAAGTCAGCTTCGTGCATCCATCCAGTGCGATTATTGACTTCAGTGCTGCGGATCATCTCGTAGGCCTACAGATCTTGTAATGTGCAGTAGCCAATATGGGTAGATCGCGCTGATTTGAAGTTACCTATAATAACTACCAGTCAGCCGCAATCTCCTGCGCAGCATGGCGTAGTGCTTCAGCTTCACTTCACTACAAGGCATATGAAGTGCGTCCAAATTCACCCATTCTTCTCTGTTGAACTCCTCGAGAAGTAGGTTACTCATCACACATGTGTCACATGAAAGAGCCTTTTCTCAGCTTTTAAACGGTGCTGGCTAGCCACTATTTGCTGTGATACACAGTTTGCGAGAAAAATAACTTAAAGAGATGTAATAATTATTCTCTGCGCCCATCTCCACATCCATTCGTCTCGGTGGAATATCATAGGCCTACACACTCTTCACGCAACACATGACAAACCATATATCAGAATAAACAGCAGACCTTACCGAACACAGAGGTGTAATGTATTCCCGTATAGTTAGCTGTTCCAGAGTAATCCGGTTTTGAAATAAATTGTAGCAAAATTCAACATTGTCTTTCGGCTTTAAGCATTTCTTAAAACTGAGCTGTGCTTACATCGCCTAGATATCTGTAAATATTAGAATCAGAGAATATATAGGCAGCTCACGGTTAAGAGTTTGTCAATGTAGCCTTAATGATTTCTTTTCACAAAATGCTAAGCATGCATGTATTTAAGTTTCTTAAAACTGAGCTGTGCTTAAATGGGTCAATGCATGATTTCATAACAGACCAAATAGAAAATAAATGTTAAATATGGCCTGCATATCTGTACATATTAAAATCAGATTATGTAGGCTACGAATATAGTTAGATCAAGTTGGACAGTAACACATTTCAATCATGGATAGTAGTTGGACAGTAGCCTAATGAAACATATGGATTGATGTAGTATCTTTGTAACATTATTAAATTAATATGTTACTATGCCTATGTCTACTTTTGCAAAAGAGAACATTTTAATTTGATTCACAATAATGTTACATTTAATTTACATGTTGACAATGAGTAGCCTAGTTTTGGTTGTTGTTGGTGGCGTTATTGCATGTTAGTTATGCCTACAATGCAAAATTGCTTCCTCACGATTGGAAGGTCCTGTAGCCGCGTAGGATTTCAAAACAGGCGAAATGCCACAAAACCGGTTTGTGAATAGGTCTGTGAGTTAGGAGTCCTCTGGAGTTCTTTTAAGCTGTCACAGCTGGTGGGAAGGTGTGATTTGTTGGGGCAGGGCCGGATTAACTGGGCACAAATGTCTGATGGCCCCCCCTGCCCCCCAGTCAACGTGAATCGGCTATATCGTGAAGATTTTTCTTGCCAACTAAGGCACGAGCGCATCTGTGAGGCCAAGCCTTACCAAGTAGCCCGTTTGTTTACAACTAACATTACATTTAATTAAACTGCTTATAGGCTATGCCGAAATAGTTTTAAACATTTTGAATATTAGTGTCGGGGGAATTAGGAAATGTTCTCAAAGTAGCCTTATGGCTGAAAGCTGCTTGGGATCCCCCCCTGTCAAGCAATATAACCATACAAGCGTGCACACTCATTGTTTCAAAAGGAGTCATTTCGGCTTTGTCAGAACTGAGCTGTGGACGACATGGCACGGCATGCCCAATTGAAAATAAATTAACGCAACGCAACACAACACAGACCCCGCTTCTCTCGCGTCAGTCACTGACATGAACGAAACACAGAACCCGCTTCTTTCACGGCAGTCACTGACAGTAGCCTAGAATAAATGCATGGGGAAAAAAACTTCCCCATGACAAAGACATCGTAAAACACTGAAAGTTAATATTTTGTCACTATAACATACATCTGTCCTTTGTCAAATGTGTTATGTTCCAAGTAGCCTAGTGCGTAAGTCTGCTTCATAAAGTTGAACAAATACATTTGCTTATTTCACAGAAAAATATAAATAGCCAGTTAGGGTCTACAGTGCAGAGTTGGTAAGTTATGGTAGGCCAACTTGGAGTGAACATACAAACAGGGGAAATTCTTTCTCTAGTAGCTGAGTAGCCTCAGGTGCGCACGTAGACATAAGGCCGAACATCCAAGCGCCAATGAATCGTGCTCTCACGACAATCACGCCGTTAAACTTAAATAGGTTAACATCACTCTAAGTTCGTAGCCTGGGTGTTCCCATGCTGCCTTGCGCGCGATTTGATTCACGCTGCTAAGGCAGCCTGGAGACCATGGAGCAAATTTTCGCCTGAGATAGGGAACCAATCACAGAACAGGGGGGAAAGCAAGACGATGATGAGCTATGCACAGACGCATTTGATAGACATCCGTGGCACCCAATAAACGGATCTGGGCATTTTTTTCAAATACGAGAAAATGAACGTTTGGTTCCCAGACCACGTCTCATTGAGAAGTGGTGGCGCTAGCCAGGCTACTAAGTTCGCCTTCAAGCAAGGAAAACGATGATTTGAAGACAGCAACAGGGCAACACAGAGACAGGCCCGATGGCAGGGCTGTTATGAGAGTATTAAAAATATGGGATATTCTACGGGAAAACATTAAAACGGCAAGACAGTGGGGAAGTTAAACACGCAGGAGAAACACGGAAAAAGTTGGCATGCATTGTTTCGGTCCCCGTGCACAGGGATTATTTGTCATATTATTAATCACATATGATTATTTGTGAAATTGTGCAAACAGGCGCAACACATTTGAAAAGGAAGGACTTGGTAGCATGCAAGCTCGGGAAAGATTCATTTAAGAACGTTATTATCACAGTGTGTGGCTGTGGCTAAAGCAGTCGGGCGAGACAGCGACAATTAATTGGGGAGGGTCATGTCTTTTTAACAATTCTGTCGGAGGGTCATTGAACAATTTCTAGCAGGCAAGGGAGGGTCATGCAACTTTTGACTGAAGCACTCAAAATTCCTCCGGTGGCCCTTTCAATAAATAACGAACAGTCTCTAGATTGCTGCTGGGCTATATGTCTTGGTTCATGTCTGTTAACAACTCATTGCCGCCAAACGCGTAGCCTATCCCTCAAGGGTTGCATCCATTACAAACAAACATGCAATGTGAACGTCTGGGATTGGGAAGAGCACTAAATGCTCTACTGAATAAGCACGAAGTCAAACCTTTAAATGAAAAACACTCTTTAATAATCAAAAAAATAAACCACTAATGAAGTAAACTTGTGACCATCAAAAATCGTTTATCGCCTGTAACTCCATTGATAACAGGATGTAACAGGAAGGCATTTGGCTGAGCAACGGAGGTTAATATGCTCTATATTTTGTCCAAATGATGTCTGTCTATCATCGTTGCACTCGGAGAAAACCAGAATGTTTAATTTGTCCTGGCGTTTCTTCTACGGCTGCAAACGGATTCACTCGCAGTTAACCAAATATTTCTTTATTAGGGCAGGGCAGGCATATTTCTGGCTATTAAATTATTTCTAAACCAGTCTGCTAAAGTCTGTAGTGAAGTCTGTGTAGGGTTTTCCAGGCTCCATTTCTTTTTACGAGACACCCTGCTCACTTGAGCCATCTACCGGTTGTTTGGGTTGTTGCAGCGTGTCACTGGAAAAATACAAATTAAAGTCGCGTGATACCACGTGATCCCAAGCGCGGACCGCGAGTGAAGCTGGCCAAGTCGAAGCACTGCCAGGTCAACCATCAACATAATCTACAGTTCTGGTTCCATCACTGTGTCCAGCTTGCTGGGCTTTGGTGGCGGGGGAGAATGTCACAGACATATGAACAGGAACGAGGCATGGAGAAGGAAATCAGCAGGTCAACACAACCCTTGCACAGGACTCGCACAGGGGGGATATGAGAAGAGGTTTCAGCCCTAGCAAAATGCTGTCAAATCTATCCTTTTGCTGATCTCTGTGCATGGGTCTTTTTGTCCAATTTATGCATTGGCCAGCCACTACGAACCTCTGCAAACTCAACAGAGAAGAGGTTACAGCCCTAGCAAAGACATAAAAAGCATGCAAAGGAGAAATCCATGAGCTCCACAATTGAATCGAGTGTTTCACAGACACACAATTGATTAAAAAAAACACTCCCATCACCAGTAGGCATTTGGCTTTTTAACATGCGCCATTACAGGGAAGAGGTTATGAGAGGTCTGCACACTCGCCAGTGGAGTCTGGAAGCAGACATCTGAACATACTTGCTCACAGAGGGCCAGATAAAAGCAGAGGCCTGAACGAGAGTAAGCGAACGAGTGAACGAGCGAGTGTGCGAGTCTGTGTGCATTTGTGTGTGTGTGTGTGTGTGTGAGACAGAGAGAGCTTGCACGGAGGATAAGCGCCACAGAGGGGAAGGAAAATGAGGAGATTAGCATATTTGAGTGTGTAGCATAATCATGCAAATTTCTGCCGAATTAAAGAGGACAGACTGAACGCAGACTGTGCAATTACATCTGATTAGCATAAAGACCAGCTAGCACAGCCAGGACTCCTAGTCTAGCTCCCAAATGTATATGCGGTTGCAATACACACACTCTCTCTCTCTCTAACACACACACACAGGCAGGCAGATAAATACACACAGACACCCCCATAAAAGATCAAGTGCTAGAAAAAATCTTTGAAAGAGTGAGATACACACCCCTCTGGCCACACACTTGTGTGTCTATGTTGCTCCTGTTTGCATACTGACTCCTGTTTGTGTGTGTGTGTGTTTTGGGGAGGTTGAATAGAAGAGAAAGATGGATGGTGCCCCCCTCACTTTTAAGTTGCACTCTAAAAACCATGCTGTGTCAATCACACACACACAACACAGAGAGAGAGAAGGGGGGGGCAAAATGACATCAGTTCTAACCACCCGAGTGACAGACTGAAAAAAATGACTACAACTTTAAAACTGGGATATTTAAGAATACACTTTCAAGCCATAAAAACAAAGCAAAGTTTCTCTCTATCTCTCTCTCTCTCGCTCTGTGAGTTGTATTTGGCTCATTAAACCCCCATTTCCCTGGGGTAATCCTTGGAATAAAATCTTAAAAAATCAAATATATCTTTCATTTCCAGAGATAAATGTTTGAAGTGAAATCCTGAATCTCTCATCTAATATCGGCAATCGCGCAATGCCGCATTCATCACTGTAAATCCACTGGGGATTCTCTGCCTCTTTCTCTGTCACACACACACACACACATAATAAATGGATGTCATAAATATCATCTTATATTTTCTACATTAAAAAGTTAGAAGAAAAGAGGGGTTCAGCAGAATGTTCACTTTTCATAAATTATACTTCATATAGTCTGCACCTCCCTTAATGCCTACATACAAACATGCAAAGTACACACACACAAGTACACACACACACATACACGGGGACTAGATGGCAATATAGAGGGGAATCTGATGTTACTTGATGTGATGGTTGAGAGGCATAAAATTGGAATTGTTGTGCTAAAGAAATATCACATCAAAGCATGCGTAATTATTTAATCATGGACCATCCAAATGAAATTTGAGGAGAGGAACTCAAGCATTTGAGCATAGCCTATTTGGCATCTGTAAAAATTCAGCAGAGAGAGAGAGAAACACAGAGAGAGAAAAACACAGAGAGAGAGAGAATGTGAGTGTGTGTGAGAGAGAGAGGGGGGGTACAGAGAAGAGATGTGTTTTTTTGTGCTCTCCTATTCTTTCATGGTTTGTACTCTTCGTCTGCCATTCCCTTTGGTGGCTGTCTCTGTCACTACAGTTTGCTCACTCCTCTCCTGCTCTCCTGACTTTTAATCAAAGTTTTATTACATATAGTGTCTCTCTCTGTGTGTTTGTGTGTGTGTGTGTATGTGTGTGTCTCTGTGAAGTATCTAGGTTGGGAGTCAGTGTCAATTGACAAAGGAAACAGGGAAAGAAATAGCTGCAAGAATAGCTTGATGATTGGGGATCCACAAGGCTAGTTCAGTTACTGTTGGTTGTGTGCAGCCTATGAGACAGTTGTCAGGGAGCACAGAAGGACTAATCTGATCTCGTGTCCTGTGCGAGACGCAGTGTGTGTGAGTGTGTGATTATTGGGATTGCTAATGAAGTGTATAGACCTCATACTTTTAATTACAGAATGATGCTCAACTAATCCCACTTCACAAACTCCCATTATATCCACCTTTCCCACCCCTACCGTTCCCTACGTACCTCTCTCTCTCTCTCTTTTATCTCTGCTCAGCTGGTGTAGTAAGTCATTTCACTGAGTGATTTCATTAAGGTTATCTGAATATTTAACAGATTAATTAAGTTTGGTTTTAAAGTTGTGTAATCAGTCATTTTGGCGTGGATTATGTTCTCTACTCAAATCCGTGCTTGGATGTTTTAACAAATAATTTTTGAATTGAATTTTCTAATCAAGATGATTACAAACCTATCTGGATCAGTACCTATCGGGAAGAAATGCCTGGTGATAGAATGTTTTTGTTTTTTAATCAAATTCAAAAGAATACCTTTGGACTCTGTTAGTGCCTCTTGGATATCAGCGCCTGGCTGAGATTCTCTGTGAAGCAATAATAAAGGTTGCCTAGTTACAGTTTGTACGTCCTTTCTTTCTTCTCTGTCCTTTTCTCTTCTGTGCACATTCCTTTGTTCCAGAAATGTGTGTGTGTGTGTGCACCCCGCATGTGTTTGTGTGGACATGTGCATCCTGTTGTTAAGATAACAAAGGAGAAATACAATGCAGTTCCCCTCTCTCTCATTCTCTCACTCATTCTCTCTTTCTCCCTCTCTTTCTCATTCTCTCTCCATTCATACCTCTCACTGTTCCTCACACTCTCTCTGCCACACTCTCTCTCTAACTCTGCACCTCTCTGACTCCCCCCCTTTTCTTCCCTCCATTTTTCTTTCCCTCCACACCTCTCTGACCCCCTTCTTTCCGTTGTCTCCCTGGTCAGCACGCGCATCTGAGCCCTGGCAGTCCAATTAAAAGAGGAACAGGGATTCATGAGTGCTTCCTGAGCTATGCTAACGGATTGTTCAATAATTCATTGCAGATTAAAGTCTTTAATTGGAGTTGAGAGGCAGCCAATGTGAAGGTCAATAAGATCCCTGTAGGAGCAGACACTGTGATTCTTCACAAACGTAAACATAAATGCATGCACGCACGCGCACACACGCACACACATATCACCACGCTCTCTCACACACTTACATGTGATCATACAGTACATGCATGAACAAGTATTACACATGGTAGTCTTTTTCTCTCATTTAATTTATTTCTGCTGCACACACACACGTGCGCAAAGTCATCCTCACATTTTCCAAATCCAATTATACATGTGCTCCATGGTCAGTCCGATAAAGTACAGCATTTTAAATTCCTTAGGCTCAAACCAGAGTGGGTCTTTGGGCATTGTAAAGGCACGCTGTGTGAGCGAGAGAAAGGGAAAGGGAGCGAAAGAGAGGGGATGAAAGAGAAAAGGAGAGGGTGTGAGAGAGGGAGAGAGAGAGAGAGAAAAAGAGAAGGCAGAAAGGAAAGGAAAGTTGTATCTGTTCATCAAGACCAAGGGAATGAGGTAAGTAAAATAGGTCCGTGTGTAAATGCTAACCCGTTCATATTGCATCGCCAGTCCTCGTGTCGCTGACTCCTCCAGTGGCCTCAGACTCAGAGGCTCCCATGAGCTGGTGAACTGCTTCCTGCAGCCTTGACTCAGACAGCTCCCATCAGGTTAGTAGCTCCACGGCACTGCCTCTTCTAAATCTGAACAAGATGAGAGTAGTGCTACCTGAATCACCAGCTGCTGAGATGGTGGACCAGGCCTGCCAATGATACAAATGGGTTTCATGCATATAATAAGTGCAGATTCACTTTATTTGCTATTGGTCAGTTTGATGATGTATTTCCTACAAATCTGCTCTCCCTCGCTCTGTGTTATATGGTAGCACAATGGACAGCAATGCAACCATCCAAGCTAGTTCAAATCCTACCTGAATCTGCATCGTTTTTCTAAATTGCTTTGGATGAAAGCATCTGCTGAGTCAAGCTAGCAAATAGTAAAAAGGAAATAGTGCTTGCTTTACAAATAGGTAAGAGGTAAAGGAAATAGTGCTTGCTTTACATTGGGGGTTATGAAAAACACTTGAAGCATTAGTGTTCGAATGCTGTTGGGTTGTGGAGGTTAGCACACTATAACATTACAGCTACTTGTCAATATGGACTTGTAGTGCAAGGCAAGTATAACTGTATAATTATAGGCTGTTTATCTTATTGACTCTGACACAGCTGTAGCCTATAATTATTTGTTATTCTTATAATATTTGTAATTTCTTATACATATTTGTTGACAGAACAACTCTATATCGGTTAAGGATGTCACGCATGAAACAATGCTGCAGAAACACGAAAATACGACTTTGAGTTTAGTAGGCTATAATTTTCAGTTCCTGTTTATCTATTGTACAATGGGTAATAATTTAAAGGAATCGTGTTGCAGTCTTGTAAATAGTGACCCTGCAAGATCCCTAGTCATTGCAAAATCATAGTCTGTGACTTAAAACTCTACTACTTGTCTTTAGATGTGAGAGACTGTAGTCTTTCAAAAATCTTTTCCAAATCTTTGCAAATCTTTCCAAAGTCTGTCAGTGTAAGGAGGGCTTGAGGTGAAAGTGCTGTGGGGCTCAGACCAGGATAAATTGTTTGCTCGCCCTCGGTTCACTCTTTTGTTCATCTCAACCCAGCACTCCAGTGTGTCCTGCTCTGTGTGCGTCTTTGAGTTAACGTAAGTCATCACTTTAATGACCCTCACTATGACTTTTGTGATGTTTATTAGTTTGTAGAGTAGCTCTGCCATCATGTGTAAAGTTAAGGTCTTTGTTTGTTGGTTTTGTGTGTTGGGAGTCCCATGTGAGAGATGATTAGGTGATGTTGGTTGACTTGGGATGTCAAGTATTGTTTAGTTGTACCTTATATAGCCATATGATTTCAGTTTATTGTTCAAATGTCAATTGGTTTGTTTGTGAGTTGGGATCTGTACTGATTTACCCCATTTCACTGATTACTCCATTTTCTGTTTGTTTCCTCTTTGATGCAGCACACATATAAGTAAAGAACAAAAGAACAGATGAATTGAAACTCAAATAAAGTTCACTTGTGTTGCACCGAAACCTGCCATCTCCGTGTCATCACTCCATACCATTGAGCCTTCTGACCGAGACTCTGCCTGCTCGCCACACACTCACTCTACCTCGGCCCACATCGCCCCCTACAGTTCCTTCAGTTGAGTTGTGGAGGTTCGCATACTAGAATAGAATACTGTTAAGAATACTGTTGGGTTGTGGAGTTAGCACACTATAACGTTACAGCTACTTGTCAGGACGTCGTGCAAGGCAAGTATAACTGCATAATTATAGGCTGTTCATCTTATTGACTCCAACACAGAACCCACCCCCACCCCCCTTCACCTACCACCACAAATACAATTCCATTCTGTGGGAAACACTGCCTTCCATTATCAGACCCTTCATCTTATCCATGACGAATGCATAGTCCTGTAGAATAGAGTATTGTTAGAATACTATTGAGTTGTGGAGATTAGCGCACTAGAATACTACTGTTAGAATACTGTTGGGTTGTGGAGGTTAGCACACTAGAATAGGGTATTGTTAGAATACTATTAGGTTGTGGAGGTTAGCACACTATAACGTTACAGCACAGGGTAATCCTAATTTTATGCATCAAATTTATTCCAATCCAACTCAAAAGTTTTGAACAACACAAAGTGAAGGTTTTATCCAGATCCAAACCAAGAATAGATTATGTGATCTAATCCAATTTCAGGATCCTTGTTTCCCTTTGAACAAGCCATTTTCAAGATTTGATCCAATCCGATAGCCGAAATCCGGTAACTGAAATCCGGTAACCGAAATCCGGGCCCAAACAATCAAAGCATATGTAAAACTAAAAAGCTATGCTACTTCATGTTCGTTTTGCTCGGACCCCGTAAATCACCGCTAGCGGTTATATTTATTATTATTCCCGTCTCCCTAATTTTTTGTCAGCTCTAGTGCCTAGGCCCTTTGAGACAGACACCGTTCCAACTTTAAAACGTCCGGTCAGTAAGTTGGTCGCGAAGATGACGTCAGGTGGGCGTGTCGTTCGTCCGCCATATTGGATTGAACAGAAAGCGAAACTAAATTTTCACAGGTCACAAATTTGGTCCGAACGCCACGAAACTTGACGTACATTATCCTTGGACCAAGCCTCACAAAAGTTACCAGAAGGATTTTTGATTTTCGAAAGCGTTTGCCCGTCACAGCCAAACGAAATTGGCGGTGAAGCTCCATATCTCAGGAACACTGTCACATATCGATAACAAATTTTGTATATGAACTGGGGACTCCAATGTGAGGGTGCATAAACAAAAAAAAGAAGAAGAAATATTCCAAAAGTTTGCATCATTTTGCAAATCACCCACAGGTATTTGGTAACTCTTACCATTCACCTTCTATCACAATCCCTTCCACGTATGCACAATGTCTCTGGGCAGCCACAATGTCTCCGGGCAACCTTGCCCAATCATAAAATCCTTGCTCTGCCATGGAATAGTATGGACTTACGAACTGAAATGGTAAGGAGAACATTAGCTATTTATTGCTGACGTAGTACAGTTATTTTCACATTGACGGTATTCAAATTAATTTTTTTATTATTGTTAAATATCATGATGGGAGAGTATTATTAAAAATGTTACAAGTATGCAAATGCATATGTTTACGGGCATTTAGGTTTTACTGTGTTGTTTTGTTGTAAAGACATGCAAGGCATTCTGGGCCGTAATGAACAGTGGTCGGCAGCACTCCATAGGCTACGTATTAAAATGAATAGGTGTTTCTGTAAACCTAGGGACAATAAACAGCTATCTCTGTTACAAAAACGAGCTGGTAATCACTCATTGAAGAGGGAACTATGATAAAAAGATTGTTTTCCTAAAAGCATGGAGTTGACAAAAGAATAAGCAAGCAATGTCACGTTAATGTTAAATAGCCTACATCTGAACGCTAGGTGGCAACGTTGTATTACATTTCACTAGTGTACTTGAAATACGGTGTGAGCTTCACAAGTAAGGAAGGTGCAAATATTATGTAATTTATCATGGGAAATTATTGGAAATGTTATTTCTTGTTTATTCTAATTTCAAACCACACACATCCATTCGTAATCACACGTACACTTTTAATACCTTGAAAAGACTCTTATTTTGTTTATTTGATGTTGCCTAGCAACACAGCGTTCAGAGCAAAGATTCTAGAACAGAACTTCAGAGAGACACGTTTTGAGTTCGTGGACAAGTACCTAAAATATCGGTTTCCATGTGTATGTGCTGGATGGTGTGCTTCCTTTATGAAAGTAAGTGTTTTATAGAGTTACAGACATAATGAGTCATGTTGTAGTGGTCCACATAAATGTGCCCCTTCTGTTATTAGAATGCTAAGCAGAGATTTAACATCATTCATTTCTTGTGTGGCTAGAAGCTGGCTAGCTATGTCATAGGGAGGAGATGTTGCTGTAACGTTATGGGATTTATGTTGCTTAGCGTAATGCCATGGTCATTTGATATGAGATGCTTGTACTCGTAACTTCGTCACTCGTAACTTTAGGACTCCTATTTTTTTTTTTACTAAGAGTAATTCAGGAAGCATTTTAGCCCTAAAAGACAGCTTAAGCGAGGACTCCTAATAAGACCGATTCACAATCAATGTTTTGTGGTGGCATTTCACGTCGCAATGTTTTGAAATGCATCTAACAATCACGAGGGAACAATTTTGCATTGTAGGCATAAGTCAAGTCAAGTCAGTTTTATTTGTATAGCGCATTTAACATGCACAGAGTGCAACCCAAAGCGCTCCACATATAAGACATTGTCATTGACACATACACTAACAAAGACAATAGCGGACGGAGCGGCGTGAGTCGCCAGCGTCTGCATTGACACCAAGACATAGAACTACATTTAAGAAATAACAAACGCAAAAGATGCCGGACGGAGCGGCGTAGTCGCCAGCGTACCCGTGACACCAAGACATACAAGACAGACAACAAACAAATTAATAAATAAAAAATAAAAATAAAATTAGTCCAATTTCCAACCGGCTGAAAATGTCCAAGGACAATGATGACTCCCGTGAAACTGCGCACAGCTGTGTCTCCACAACCGATGCAACGCCAACAAAGTTCTTTACACTCACTGGCAGTCTGGAGATCACTGGAAGCAAACCAGTCCGAAAGTCGTGAGCGATCTTGTAGATCAGCAACTCGGTGGACTTAGCTGCTATAACAGCGACAGTTTGGTGGTCCGTAATGCAGAGTTCTTCAACGTTAACGTTAGTCTGCTCAATCCAGACTCCAGTTGGCATGGCAACTCACAGGTCAGAAACAGCTCGGCGGCCTCGGCAGATCTTTCGCAGAGTAGCTCCAGCTGCTGTCCCGAGAAATCCCCTCGACCAGACAGCGAAGTGCAGCACCGGCTCACAGATGGATTTGAAGGATGTAAGAGGCCTAAGGCAAAAGCTAGCCATAGCAAGCTCCCGATGGACAGACGTTAACAACATCAGCCGACTTGAAAGCAGTAAAAAGGACTAAGAGAATAACACGAAAACTATCAAAAATAACGTAAATAAAGAGAGAAAACATTTAACTAGACAAATCAATACAAAAAATAAACATGACATTACATAAAATTACGAACATTACATAAAAACAAACAAAAACATGATGCCAGACGGAGCGGCGTGTCTCGCCAGCGTCCCCGTATCCTAGCAACTAAGGGATGCAGTAACACCACCAACAACAACCAAAACTAGCCTACTCATTGTTTACATGTACATTTAATGTAACGTTTCATTGTGAATCAAATTAAAAAGTTTCTCCTCTTTGCAAACGTTGGCATAGGCATATGGTGATTCTTAATGGGACTCATTGTATGGAAGTAGGCTAAGTAAAATAGAGATGACGCCGCTCCGTCTGACATCATGTTTTTGTTTGTATTTATGTAATGTTCGTAATTTTATGTAATGTTCTGTTATTTTTTTGTATTTATTTTTCTAGTTAAATGTAATCACTCGTTTTGTAATCAATCGTTTTTTTGTTATTCTTAGTCCTTTTTTCTGATTAACAAACTCGGCTGACACCATCAACGTCAAGTTAACGTTAACCAGCTTCCATTGGGCTGATGAGCGCCTTGGCTAGCCTGCCTTATATCTCTGAAGTCCCTCATCCATCCGTGACGCTGCACATCCAATGTCTGGACGGAGGGATTGCTCAGCAAGGGTGCCTAACTTCAATCTGCAAGAGATCTGCAGCTGCCACGACTACCGAGCTGCGGCTGACATGCGAGCTGCCATGCTAGCATATACCGGTGCCTGGAGTCTGGATTGAGTGCCAAGAAACTCTGATGACGGCGTCAACCATGAAACAACAAACAACAAACGGTCACTGTCTAGGACCACCAAACTGATAATCAGCAGGGTCGCCCATCACAAATTCGGACTGTCTAGTCCTTCCAGTGCTCTCCAGACTGCCAGTGAATTCTCCAGGTTGGTCAGTTATAAAGAACTTTGTTGGTGTTACATCGTGAAGACACAGCTGTGCGCAGTTTTCACGCGGGTCATCTTTGCCCTTGGACATTTTCAGCCGGTTGGAAATTGGACTAATTTTATTTTTAATTTTTATTTATTTTATTTATTAATTTGTTTGTTGTATGTCTTGGTGTCGGTACGCTGGCGACTTCTACCGCTCCGTCCGCATCTTTTGTGTTTGTTATTTCTTAAATGTATGTCTTGGTGTCACGGGTAGCTGGCGACTCACGCCGCTCGTCCGCATCTATTGTCTTTGTTAGTCTGTGTCAATGACAATGTCTTATATGTGGAGCGCTTTGGGTTGCAGTCTGTGCATGTTAAATGCGCTATACAAATAAATCTGACTTGACTTGACTTATGTTTAAAATAAGATAAAGTTAGGATATGCCCGCTTGACAACGGCAGAGATAACTGGCCATCCATTTAGAACGACTGGCCTTCATAACAACCAAGGATCTTAGCTGTGATTTATGTAGCTACAGTATGCATGCAATGTGATGCAAAGTATAGAAAGGTGATGAAATATACAGAGACAAGTCAAGAAATATAGTGCAATGTAGACAGTAGTATACAGTTGATTTACAGAAGGTGGTTTAGAGTAATATGAATGAAATATAAATATGTGCAGTGTATTAGCCGTTATCTCATACAATAAGTAGAATAATGTATGTAGATGTAGTAGTAACATTATAATAGTAGAAATAATAATATAGATATATGCAGTGTATTAACAGAATATAATAAAACAGAATAAATATGGATATTCAATATGACAAATATATAACAGATATGTACATAACATACAGCTATGTGCAGTGTGGAAACAGTGTCATTGTAGTGCAGAAACAACATTATAAGAGTAGTAAGAATAAGTCTATGTGCAGGATGAATAGTATAAAGATCAGTAGAATAACTATGTATAAATGTAATTACAGGCCTATGTACATTTGTAAATAAATAGAAAACTATGGGTGAGAGGGATAAATTAATTTTATTTAATCGTAAAAGTAAATTGCAATTAAAAATCTCGCAAAAAGTACAACCAAAGCTGAGCTTGATCAACTAGAACGTCTAAAGAACCAGAACTTGAGTGTAGGTTTTTGCTGGGTCCCAGGCCATGTTGGTCTGAGGGGAAATGAGAAACCGGACAGTGCTGCTAAGCAATCCCTCAATGAAGAAGTCACAGAATGTCAAATCCCTGCCCCAGACCTTAAACCTATACTGAACTCTTACATCTCAGATAAGTGGCAATAAGTGTGAATTTTGGCACATTTTCATGATCCACTGGGTCGTTATGGGCCACACAAAATATGGTGTTGCTAAAATTACTCCTATTGTGGCTATTAGAGACATGCGTTCATGAGTATCCAGCTACATTCAATGAGTTAAGTAAAATACATTCACACAAAAAAAAAAAACATCACTAATGTTGTGGACATTCCTTTATTCTGAGATACATCAATAGGCTCTCAAAACAATCCCAAACAGACATAAGGTCTTCATAGAGCAAATCCATATAGATTATTTGTCAAATAAACCAGTAAAACAGAATTAGGGAATGGAATATATAACATTCACACTCATAGCTCATATTTTTTAATTAAATCAGTGAAAAAGTATCCTGACAAACAAGCAGCATTTTAATGCCTTAGTCATATTTCATCATTTCAATTTTTTCTCTAGGTTACCTGATAGCCCAGTTTGAGAGGTGCAAGACGCGTGACATTATTTATTTTTGCAGCCAATCACTGCTGTTGTTTTATTTTATTGATTTGATTTTAGTCATAGAAGCTAAATTCGAAGGCAGGCCACAGGTAAAATCCAACGAACTGCATTCACCCCGCAAGGCAATAGTTGAATAGAGCTTTTGAGGTATTGCCACTGCTCCAACACTGAAAGGCACTGTTAGAATGCTTGGATCAAGCCAGGTTCAGCATAGCGTATGTCACTGTCTGCTCACGTTGGTGACCGGACCAGAGCAAGCACACTTTCGCAGAAAGTCTAGTTTACTAATGTTATATAATGATAGCAAATATCTAACTAACCATTTGTTAATACCTTGTTAAAGGTTTGTTAGCCTTTGTTAGGTTGCATTACCTTTTTTCCTTGCACATTGTTCTTGGTTGGAAGATTTTAAAAGTATATTTTTCTTCCCGTTCTTTGTTGTTGAGAGGTAAGAGGCAGAGCGGTAAAGGATTCAGGCAGACAGGTCGTCGATAATGATTTTGATTTAGGGTCCTCAGCTTCTCCATCACAAAGCTGACTTAATGCAATCTTGATTTACTTCATTCAACTACTTTGACAGGTTTACTGCAATCTACAAGATGTACAGTATAAATAAGTGTGTGTGTGTGTTTGTGTGTTCAGGTACTGTGTTTGGAGTACTAAAGCCTTCTTTATTAGAGAAAGACCACTGTTTGACTTTGCTATTGATCATATCCACCTTTCTGCCCAATGAACAGACTGCCCTTTTCTCTTTTATAACGACACACATAAAAATGACCACACACATACACACACACAGGCTGGGAAAGGCCTAATGACAGAAGGTTTATGTGCAGAGCTAATTAAAGTTCTAAAAATAAGATCTGTGACAAATGTGGTGTCAGATTGCTCAGTGTGTGAATGAGTGTGTGTGAGCATCTCTCTCTCCATCTCTCACATCCTCTCTCTCTTTCTCACACACACACACTCGCCCACATGCACTCGACTTGTGTACTGAAAGTGGAATGTTGTGTCTCACTGACACTGTTGGCAGGGTAGGGTAAGTGGCTATGTGTGTGTGTGTGCGCGCTGTGCGTGTTGTGTGTGTGTGTGTGTGCTTACACATCTCTGTCTGCGTGTGAGACAGAATATGTATGAATCTATTTCAGGTTTACTGTTAGTGAACAAACAATGGGAAGAGGCAGGCGATACCGACGGTACTGATGATACTGGCAAACTACATTTTGTTAGACACTCCCATGTCCAAGAAGCTTCCAGTATTCGTAAAGCATTATCAATACACAGAAAGGTTATAAAACATTTATAAAGCCTGGCCCTTTGACGTTGCAGGTTTGGTGCTACAGGGATCTGGATTTGAGGTCGGGTGGGGTGACTGCTCTCTCCCTTCACTGCATGGCATAAACCCTGGCAACATCCCTTCCAAAATACCCGATTGGTGTGTGAAATGAATTGGTTAGTTTTAGCAACGAAAAATGTTGTCTTTTTTTGTATCTATTAAACCTAAGTATACATAGGATGTTTTTTTTTGTATTTCATGTGTTACAGGTCAACAAGGATTTTGTTGAGAATGTAGTCAAGACCTTTGTGGCTTGTGGTAAGAACGTGCCGGAGAAATTGCAACATTCTCTATCGATCCGGTTGTGGAGAGCCACTCAGAGACAGTGACTCAACTGAATCAACAAGTGGGGATCATGAAACCCCTGACCCCTCAAGAGAGTGACATCACCCATGAAATCATCAGATACAACGTTGACTCAACACTGGCCCGGGATCAAGATGGGGACAACATTTTAATGTGGTGGCCCCATGTTATGAGCATAATTTCTGCTAAATTTCTGAAATATCCAGAGGAGCCGGTTATTAGAGGTGCAATTAATAGTCCTCTTTTAGCCTCATGGGAGCTATAATCGACCCTAAAAGCTCAAATGTTTGCAATTCAGACAGTGAAGGCTGAGTGAGTGCTGTCATTATGTTCAAAAGAGAGGATGAAAACTCTTCACCCGTCGATATGAGGCTGTGCCCGAACATCAGGTCAGCATGAAGAAGTGCTGGGGAACAGAGAGAGGATAGGCAGCTGAGGGAAAGACAGTTAGTTGGACTATAGACTGTATATATAGAACTGGACAGTGTGGCTGCATTCTGCAGTGTTCTATGGAATTGAAGCCACCGAGGCGACGCCATCTTGGAAAATTTGGAGCCAATTTGAAGTGCGGCTGCGCAGCAAAAATTGAAGCATGCGCAGTGAAGAGGAGTCGTGGTCAGGCACGCCCACTCAGTTGCCACTCAGCGAGTTAAACACACCCCTTGTCAAGTGAAATCGCCCCCTTCTCCTTTCCACAACGCAGGTCGACTCGGCGCCGAAGGCTAGCTAGCTGGATGAATTTTGCGGCTGTGAGTTAGCTAAACAGTACAAACAACAATCAGTTTGTTCTTGTCTGGTAAGTGTTGCGTATCAACTGAAAAGTTTTTTTTTGGTCTATTGGTGTTCTTAAATACGTCTAAGAGAGCTCATTATGTTGATTATAGACTGACAATTTAGTATGGTGAATACTAATGAGCTAACAACAGAAATGCGGACAGCGAATTACATGCTAACGTTAGCAGCTACATTAACGTTACCGTTAACGGGAGGCTAAGTTAGTCGTTGAAGTGAAGATTAGCACACAGCTCCCGTAACAGTCGATGCATGATATACTTGGTTTTATTAGTTGTTGCTGTTTTCAAATATCTCAATGTATGCCATCTCAACATGGAGTAACCATTGACTGTACATGGGGATTAATAACACTAGACAGTCAGTACAGTGTGTGATAAAGCAACGCAAGTTAACGTTATGTGAAGCATGGACCTCATCAACCTGTCATGTTAATGTAACTACTGCCCCTGAACTCACACAAATTGTAAATTGCAATGCGCCATTTAACCAGTGGTGTAGTCTAGTTAGTTAGTTGTAGTGGTGGGTATACTGTGAGCAACCCCAAATGTTATTAAATACGTATCCTTGCCTATTTTAAATGGGTATACTGAGATGATGATGCTTTTTAAATGGGTTTACTGTGTAGTCCTGTGTATCACGTAGACTGTACCATACCACGGTAATTTAACTGCCTTGGTATTTAAGTCAGAGGCCATTGCTTAGTATTTAACTGTAGCCTACACAAAGATGTAGACGTTACAAGAATATTAATATCAGAGTAATTATTGGTTGATACTAAATCAATATTGAATGTTTTTTTTTTTTTTCTTTTGTGTGATGTATCATTCAGAATGCTGCAACATGGTGGGTCTTCCTCTCCTCCTCCTCTCCATTGGCTCCCTACAGTAGCCAGAATTAAATTTAAATCTCTCACTTTGGCCTATAGGACACTGACTGGATCTGCCACTTGTTATTTTAATTTAATGATCAAGATATACATCCCCAACCGCCCACTGCGGTCTTCTGATGAGCCGCCTGTTGTGTCGACCAGTCTTAAACGCTAGGTCAAATTCTTTTCCTCAGTGGTTCAATGTTGGTGGAATGAGTTGCCCAGTGCTCTTCGTTCTTGTGATAGTTTTTGGTCTTTTAAGCACTTATACATTATGGTTTGTATGCAGTAGTACTGTTTTATTTTCATTATAGGCTGTTGATTAATTTCACATTGTTTATTATTGATATTCTCCTTAATGTAGTCTTACCATGTTATTGTTATTATATTATTGATTGAATGGGCATTATTATTTATTATTGCTTTCCCCCCTCATTTTCATTGTTTATTTCATTAGGCTATTGATTGATCCCTGTTTTAAGTATTATATTGTTTTGTACTTGTTAAGGGTAACCATAACCATCATCATCATCATCATAATGTGGTATTTTCTTATGCACTTGAAACAAAGAATAAAAATGTTTCTTTAAATGTTTCTTTTATAATGGAGCACCCACTCTGGTGAAAGACTAGCAAGCCTGTGGTAGAGGCATACGATTACAGACTACAGACATATTGAGAGAGCCTATCAATGAGTTGTCACAGTTTTCAATTTAGACGTATTATTTTGAAATGATGTACGTCTACGGGAGGATTTACACATCACTGGCAAGACCTGATCAAATCATACCAATGCAAAATGCTTCTCCAGCAGTGCAATCGCAGGTAACAACGATACCTTAACGCATTTTCAGATAGGCCTACCGCTGTTCTGAGCATACTAAGCAAATTGGCCATTTGTAACTTTGAATCCCTCCTCACGTTAAGCTATGGTCCAATAATGTGTTTACTAAAACACAAGTAACATTATTTGTCGGGCTGATTCATAAATGGGCATACCGAGGCTGTCGACCTAGCAGGCTAGGTGGCGTTTATTGCCATTCGCAAAACTAAGCAAGAGTTAACGTTAATGAAACTTAACACCGCCTTCTCCAGTGACTTAAGTGTATTCAAATGAAGTTGCAACGATGTTGGCGGCAATCACTGGTTACGTTAAACCATAGGACTGTAAATGATGGTGACTATGGCTAACGTCAGGATCAATATAGCAGAGCCCTTTACCTATCAACTGGCTAATGCTAGCATGATTTAGCATGCTTTGAGCTAATATACTTAGCATCTACGAAAGAACAGCACATCTTTTTTCACAAAGAATCTGTCACAACTAACAACGATGTCTCTTACAAACAACTACACAATGTATGACTATCAATATGTATTTAGTCAGACTGTGATAAGATATAGCCTAATCATAATAACAGCAACACTTATTTAGGTTAGATTATGTGTCGAAATCAGGTGTTGTTAAAATAAGTGAGCGATGACACTAGACAGTCAGTACAGTGTGTGGTAGTGTCTGCAGCCTAGACCGTAAAACATAATGGACAAAGCGTCGTGTCTGCAGCCAGCCACCTGTCAATCATAGGTGTAAACACGCCCTTTTTAGATTTGTTAATATATCATAAAAAAAAATAATTTCAGCTAGAAAAGAAAAATTGTGTGTATTGAAGCATCTTGAAAACTATTTTTTCGAATAAAAAGTTGTTGATACAAAAATAGTTTTAGGAGAGAAAAGTGACACGGAAAGTTGGCTACTTGGCCATTGAAATACATGGGGATGGGCGGAGTTACACCTTGTACTGCAGCCAGCCACCAGGGGGCTCTGGACTAACGCTCGCATCACTCTTAACAGACGGCACACTGTCCAGTTCTATATATACAGTCTATGAGTTGGACAGTATGGCTGCAGAAAAACAAGACGGCACGACAACTAGTCTGCACAAGAAACAAAGGAAGTTCATCTCAGCCAAGCAGAGATGCAATAAAGCTTTAGAAACCCTTCAAATGAAGGCTAAGAAAAATAAGTTCTAATAAGCTCTTTGTCAATCATGAACCTGCACATTCTAATTGATCTACCTGCACAGTCTAATTGATCTTATAAACCATAATTCCTTACCAGCTGGTTAAGAATGGAAATTAATTAATTTTAATTGTCTAATTAATTAAAGCATTTTGCAAGCAAACACATTTTAGATGGGCTTATATACCAAGAACAAAACATTCATAACTCTTTATCACGAAGAAAGCATTAACTAACAGCTTACAAATGCTAAGAAAAGGCTTCACAGTGTGTAGTTATCAAGTTATCTAGAGAAGTGAAAGAAAAGTGTTTGATTATTCTTAACTTTTCTTGTTTTTTAAAAAGTTCATGCACTAATATCTCTATTTCAACATATTTTTGGTTGTTTTAAAAGGATGTAATATTCTGTCAGAACCTTGTGTTTTAGATAAGTTTTTTAAACGTAGTTTATTTTCCGTTGAATCTGCTTTAATGTTTTCTTCAGCAGTTGTGTAAATCATTAGAAATTCATTCTCAGTGGAGCCATGATCAACAGACTCAGACTCATACTTGGGTTTCCGACCACTGAAAGGAAAAAACGAAGAAAAAGAGAGAGATGCAGAGTTGTAGTGATTATTTTCTTTACTTCCTGAGATCAAAAGTGTGAAGGCTCTTCTATGAGCAGGAAAGTTAGAAAACACACAGAGAAACACACACGAACACATGCACGCACAAACACACACACACACACCCACACACTTTCTATGCTAGAACTGTATGCATCTGGACAATCGGGTCCTTGGTGAAGGCAGGATGAGCATTCAAGCATGTGGCAGAGTCACAGTAAACTTAACCCCTAACTGGGTTCACAGCACAAACTCCATAGCATTTCAGATAGAGCACCTGGGATACACTACACAAACTCATCCCACACTCAAAACCTCCACACCCAGTTATGAGCTGTATATTGTGGGAGGTGGGGAGTGTGTGCGTGTGTGTCTGCATGTATGTTTCTGTGTGTGTGTGTGCATGTGCATGTGGTAGTCTGCTTGAGAAAGGGTTTTCCTCCAGCTATCTGGGTTGCTATCTGACGCTCTTTGAACATGTTTCTGACACCACGGAATGCCACGTGAACTCCAAACGAACCCTCCTGCATAACTGCCCAGCCAATCCCTTTAAGAAATCGCTCATGTGTGCTGTACGTCTCGATGGGAGCCTAGAATCTATTACATTTTTTCATGCTAAACTGATCCTGAACCTTCAGAGAGACAGCTTGCTTGGCCAATTCCTACAGGGACAGTTTTCCTCTGTTTCAAGTTAAATGTGGTTTGGGCACACTGGGATCCATCTGGTCAAGAGAGCTGCTAGCATAGAGACACACACACACTCACACAGACACGCGCACACACACACACACACATTCATTTCATTTCAGGTTAATGATGCCACAGGCAGCCGTGGGCTACTGGTTAGGGTTTCGGGCCTGTAACCGGAGGGTTGCCAGTTCAATCCCCGACCAGTAGGAATGGCTGAAGTGCCCTTGAGCAAGGCACCTAAGCCCTCACTGCTCCCTGAGCGCCGCTGTAGCAGGCAGCTCACTGGGTCGGGATTAGTGTGTGCTTCAGCTCAGTGTGTGTTCACTGTGTGCTGAGTGTGTTTCACTAATTCACGGATTGGGATAAATGCAGAGACCAAATTTCCCTCATGGGATCAAATGAGTATATATACAGTACTTAATAGTTACTTAATTCAGAGTCTCTCTGTTCTACACTGAGCTCTTGTCTGGATAGCCTGGGTCTCCACCAGACCCACTCAACCTAACCAGTCTTACCAATAGCTGAATGATACCCTCTGAATGTTGTACACTCACATTAGAACTGCTGAGAGGAAATGGCACAAAATCAAGACCTATGTCACAACCTCCTCCAAGGCAATGTATCACTGAATTAAAACTACAAATACACAAGTTAATGTATCACTAACATTAAAACTACAAATAGACAAGGCAGTGTATCACTAAATTAAAACTACAAATAGACAAAGTAATGTATCACTCAATTTTCAATATTACTTATGTTTTCAAAAATACAAGTAAGATATAAACAATCTTAAAGACACAGCAGACAATCTGACAGACAGATAATCGATTATGGTTGGCCACTGCATCGACACACGACGTGTGATGCATCGATTATTTGATTAATTTCAACACCTAATGGTGATACAGTTTTACTTTCACTTCATATAGCTCATTGTTACGGAACCCTAGAGGGGTCATTGCAAGATATTTTTTGGTATATATACAGAAAACGTGCGCTCATTTTACTAAATTGTGCTCTCAATTTAATTGTTAAATTGAGTGCACAATTTAGTAAAACGTGTGCACAACATAATAAAACGTGTGCACAATTTACTAAATCGTGCACGCGTTTTACTCAATTAAGAGCGCGATTTAGTAAAATGAGTGCACAATTTAGTAAAACGTGTGCATGATTTAGTAAAATGAGCATGCATTCTCTCGATACACAAAAATATCTTGCAATGACACCTCGATTGTAATAAATTTCTTTACTGCTACGTCTCCATTTCTGCTCATTACGTGTTAGCCTTACCCTGAAAATCCAGAGTTCTCGCGAGAGCACAATGGAATTGTCTCTGCGAGACACTCTGGCAATGAGCAATGATGCATGTTACTTTTACCCCAACATTCCGTGGAACCAGCTAAACTGATGAAGACAGCGCTGCAACGTTGGAGGACAGTACACATTGGTCGTAGTGTTATCCGATTGCGTCAAAGTCCGAAATCATTCAGAGTAAACATGGTCTAGTGTTATCCAATTGCGTGCAGTGAGATTTTTAAATGCATGCTTGTTTGCTGCCCCTCGAGTTGGGCCATTACATTGTTCGTGGTCAGACCCTTAATCTTTCTAGATTACAGGGTCTGGATTTCCCAGGCTATGTTAGCCTATATGTTCAAAGGAACTACTTTTGTGAAGAGAACTATTTTGTGTGTAGTAATGCGGCACTATGTTTTCCTATAAAGCCGCAGATTGATACAGTTTACAGAGATGCATTGAGTGAGCCTGTCCAGAAGTAAAAATATCAGTAAATAGATAGAGTAAGAATAGAAAAGAGTTTGTGAACCTGTACTCCTGCATCGTTATTATCCGTTTGTTGTAAGTGTAGAAAACACAACATTATGAATGTGTCATTAATCAGCTTGTAATTGGTCAGCTGTCAAAAAAACGCTTGATGTAGGGCGATTTTTGTTGAACTGCTCAGAGCTTAAAAAAATATGCCTAGTCTGAACGTAGTCTAGAACTGCTGCCCCTACACACATGGTAATCCAGACAATTTTTTCATTTGTAGTTAGTTCCCCATTGGGGTTACGACCTACCAGAGGCGTCCCTCACTATCTTTACACTCTAAAAAATGCTGGGTTATTTCTGCACCCAATTACTGGGTTGTGGCAGTTTGACCATTTATTTTCCATAACCCAGCCACAGGGTTGGTGGTATGGAACTCAATCTCCAACAGATACATGGTATTCTATCCACTGTCTGGGTCACTTAACTACCAGTAGCCTAAGTAATGGGTTAACTCACTGAACATTTTAAGGTCATCATCTCAAGACAAGAGAAAAATAAAAATGTCATGCACATTAAGTCACCTTTCTTTTGTATAGGCCTACTGAAAATTGTGAACTGAACAAATTCTTTGATAGTTAAATACCCTTCTAAGGAATGAGCATGTGTGTGCAACTGTGTCTAGTTGTGAAGAAATAGTTTTGGCTTTGTCTAGCTTTCATTTGGTAAATTTTTTGCTGATAAAAAGACACTTTCAACAAGTTGTTGACCGTTTGCTCCGCTTTAACCCTCTGACAGCAATCTGAATTGCACTTGAACCGCACAGCATTCTGGCCCCCACCCCCACCCAAACTAACTTTCATAATGTAATGTTAACCAAAACCGTTAGTCATGTTAATACTGGCTAGCTATGAGCTAACGTTAGCGAGCTAAGAATTGCTAACGTTGACTGAGTTAATGTTAACTTTTCCAATTCACCTTATTCACCTCGAACGTTCCACCGAGCCTGAGGGGTACAATTACCAGTTCTGGGAGTTCTCACAACGCAATTTCTCAGTGCAATGGCGCCTCACTGCTGTGTTCCCCATTGCACTTCATCGCACAGAAAAAAATCGAACAGAGGACAAACATTTCACCGTTTCCCCAAAGATCCGGGACTACGTAGACAGTGGATTATAAATATCAGAAGGGATCCTGGTCGTAATTTTAAAGGAACCATATGTAAGATTGTGGCCAAAACTGGTACTGCAATCACTTTCAAATTACTGTAGAGCGGTGTATCCCCTCCCCCTGCCCCCTGTCTTGAGGTTGCCAACCCGGATGCCGAAACACTACTGACTTTGTGATTAGTAGATAGATAGAGGGTGGCGCATCAGGCCAAAACATGACATGACAAAACACAACATCAACATCAGTTGAGGGCTGCAACTTCACTTTTTTAATGACAATATCCTGGCCGGACTACTGTTGTCAGTGATATAAGTATTTGAAATGAACATGATTTCTTAATGTCTAGTGACATATCAGGGCCATTTTATGATTAATTGAAATACATTTCTTACATACGGTTCCTTTAAGGTAAGTTTTATATGTCTGGTGTTGTGAGGCTGAGCCGTCTCCATATCTAGCTTGTATCGCTAGCAGCTAGCTAGAACTAACAAGTTTTAGTAGATAGATTAAGGCAGAGAGCCAGGTTTGTTGAAAAATACAGCCTAGTCCAAAATTAGTAGTATGTTATTAAAATCTCCACAGATTCACTAGTATAAGCATATTCTGAGTGACCTTGTTTGTATTTCTTGTTAGACCTTGTTTGTAGCTAGCCTGGCTGGCGCCACCACTTCTCAATGAGACGTGGTCTGGGAACCAAACGTTCATTTTCTCGTATTTGAAAAAAATGCCCAGGGCCCACTTCCCCAAAAGCATCTTAAGCCTAAGAGCGTCGTAAAGTCCCTCTTACGAACGTCTTAAGATTTGCCGACTGTTTCGCGAAACCATCGTAGCTTAAGAGCATCGTAAAAAACACTCGAGATCTACGAAAGTGCTCCAGAGTACTGGTTACCGGCTAAGAGCGCCTTAACAGTACTTCTCACTGAGGTCACCAACAGGACATACAGAGGAATTACAATTTAGAATACATAATCCAATTTACGTTCCCATTCTTTATTGTGTTTACCTGTGATGAATCAGATTTTAGCGTGCAAAATAGCCTACATTTAATGGTCATAATAATGTGATGAAAAGCGGACAAAAATGCAATCAAGTTATGAAACGAGACGTTGCCAGAATAGTTTGACATTATCTTTGTTAAGTGAATATTTTATTAGGCCTATGAGGTAAAAAGCAGAGAAAGGAACATGTGGTTTAGTCTGTAGCCTACTGCATCAAAATCTAAGCCTACACATTTCCTCTCTTTCTTACTCGACTTCTTTCTTATCTTCAAACGTGTTCTTAAGTGGCACCACGAAAAATTATTGCATGGTGCAACAATCAAATCTTAAAATAATTACAATTATTTATGTCTCTGTGTGGTATATAACCTACTTGGGATGCTTACATGCAGATGTCAAAGTGTTTCTATTTTCGTATTTATGTGAATTAATGTTTAGATCCGAAGTTTAAATGGTAGGCCTATAGCTGTGACGCGCAGTCACCTGACATCACCGTCAAATCAGAGGAAATTTAGAACTATTAACGTGGACAGCTCCCCTTAAGAGCATCTTAAGAGCAGTGCATGCGCGTTCACGCTACGAGCATGTTCGGGAAACAGTCGGAAAAACCAAACGAACGATCGTAAGATGAATCGTAGAAAACCCTCTTAAGAGCGTGTCTCCGTCGTTATCGGGGAAGTGGGCCCAGATCCGTTTATTGGGTGCCACGGATGTCTTATCAAATGCGTCTGTGCATAGCTCATCATCGTCTTGCTTTCCCCCCTGTTCTGTGATTGGTTCCCTATCTCAGGCGAAAATTTGCTCCATGGTCTCCAGGCTGCCTTAGCAGCGTGAATCAAATCGCGCGCAAGGCAGCATGGGAACACCCAGGCTAGTTTGTAGCTACTAGTCACAAGCTAACCTAGGGAACACATCACATCAGTTTTCCTAGCAGGAGTCACATTGAGTCTGATCAATAAAATTATACATGTAAAATGTTTTATATGATATACATTTTACTTGTTGATGCAGATAAACACATACACAAAAGTGTGCTCGGAGCATTTCCTCCCAGAATGCCTTGTGAAAAGCAAGACTGGCATCACAAAGTTGAACCAGGGAGCTGTGCCAACTGTGTTTGCATGGAGTTCTTCTGTTAGACCAGAGAGGAGGAGTGTTGGTAGAACTGCAAGGTAGTATTTAGATTAATTAAGTTACTAGTTTGTAATGCATTTATTAATTGTGTAGTGACAGTATTTCTCTGTTGATGATTTCCAGTAATGTTTCCACGGATCTCGATGATCGACATGGTGTGAATGTGTTGAGGTACGTAAAAGGTGTAATTGGTTACATAAATTGAGCATGAGTAGCCTTGTAAAAGACCTAATGTGTCCATCAATATGTTTCTCTTATACTTCCAGTGAAGAGACACCCCCTCCGCACCCAGACCATGAATATGCTGCACTGCCTCCCTCACTTCAAGATCAACTTGAGGAAGCCCGCAAGACCATCGGTGATCAAGAACTTTTAATTTTAGAGCTTCAAAAAAAAGTTTTTGATTTCAAATGTTCAAGGTGATGATAAACAGATTTCATTTTATACAGGGTTCCCAGATTACGATAAATTTAAAGCTGTGTTTATGGCACTGCAACCTACTGCAGAAAATATGGTGGGATGGAGTCAGGCTCAGCGACTTAAACATACACGTGGGGAGGTACTTCGTCAAGGCTTTAGCGCCTCTAAATTGTCCACTATGGACCAGTTTTTTCTTTTTCTTTGTAGGTTGAGGCAGGGATTTCCTGAGCAGGATCTTGCAACCCGTTTCCATGTATCACAGTCAACAGTAAGCAGGATCTGTGTGACCTGGGTCAATTTTTTGTATTTTATGTTGGGATCACTTCCAATGTGGCCTTCACGGAAAACTGTGGATGAACTTATGCCAGATTGTTTTAAATGCACGTTCCCGGCTACTAGAGTCATATTGGATTGCACAGAAATTCATGTACAGAAACCTAGCTCCAAGGTCCTTAACTCAGCGATTTATTCACACTACAAAAGTAACACCACATTTAAGGGCCTAATAGGCATTGCCCCCTCAGGTGAAGTGACTTTTGTCAGTGAATTATATACAGGTTCAATATCTGACAAAGAAATTACCAAAAGATCAGGTATCCTTTCTGTTCTCGAAGAAGTTGATATGGTAATGGCCGATAAAGGCTTTCTCATCAAGGACCTTCTCTCTGAAAGACAGGTCTCCCTTGTAATCCCTCCCTTTTTAGGCCCAAATGGGCACTTCACTGCAGACGAAGTTCGAAAGACTCAAGCGATAGCAAGACTGCGAATTCATGTAGAGCGTGCTATTAGGCGGATTAAAGAGTACCATATTTTTGACAAAGTCTTACCCATGACACTGGTGGGCTCCGTTAACCAACTGTGGACCGTCTGTGCCCTTTTAACTAATTTTCAAGGTCCTCTCTTTTAAAATTGTAATGTTAATGTAAATATCTACCAATGGTATGTAAGTCTTTACAACTGAAATCTTAATATCCACAAATGTATTCAAATCTTGAATAGAAAGTGTTCATCTTTACGAATCTGTACAAAACCTAAACCATCATTATTGTTCATCTTTACGAATCTGTACAAAACCTTAACCACCATTATTGTTCATTTTTATGAATCTATACAAAACCTTTACCATCATTATTCTTCATCTTTTTACGAATCTACAAAATCTTAACCAATATTGTTGTTCATCTTTACGAATCTATACAAAATCTTAACCAATATTGTTGTTCATCTTCATGAATCTATACAAAACCTTAACCACCATTATTGTTCATTTTTATGAATCTATACAAAACCTTTACATTCATTATTGTTCATCTTTACGAATCTATACAATATGTGAACTTGTATTGTTACCATAGCACCTTATCATGGTCAATGTATCACAGGATCAGTCCCTGTCAGACCTTATAATCACTTCTCATGCTCTTTACTTTTACATACCTGTGAGTGATTTGATTTTGTATGTGTATGTGTGTGTATGTATAAGTTCCTGGATGTCTGTCTATCTAAAGAATAAAGTACAATTGTATTACACATGGATGATGTCCTTCATAACTTTATAATTTAATATACCGGAACCAGAACAGGTCGGAACATCAGAAAACATTAAAAAAACATTGATAGGCACACTGGTCTAGGTTTGTAAAGGTAACTATGTACAAAGAAGTATGGAAAAGGAACCGGAACAGGTCAGAACATTAGAAATTACCACATTAGGAACAAACCATTTAAAAACATTAACAAGAGAGAACTATATACATAAACAGATTATCAGTGATGTATTACATGACTTTGTTACACAAAGAAGGCAGAAAGTGAGAGAAAAAGAATGTGTCCAATTTACATTTCATGTTCTCCCACTCCTTTGACTGGAAGTGCACCCGCTCCAGGTGATGGTCATCACTGCACTTCACAAAAAAGTCACACCACTTCAACCCAGTGATGCCCATCTGCCCCATCACTTGAAAATAGTATTTGTGTGTGGTCTTCAGGCTAAGGCTACCATCAGCCTTGCAACGCAAGTACTTGCAATCCCTCACGCTGCCTTTGTTGGGGCACTTGATCTCCAGGAGGCCGTGCGTTGGTGAGGCACTAGGGTCAATCACTTTTCGGTCAGGTGAGGCACCTAGGTGTGGGGCGTGATGGTTGATGACAAATCCACAGGGGAAGATTTCATAGCCAGTGAGGTCTTGATATTCGGCCGCAGCAACAGGCTCCAGTTCCAAACCTCTCTTCATCACCTTAGTCTGCACTATTTTCTTTTCCAAATTGGCAGCCAACACATTGTAGCCTGCCACCCTTGAACAAATCATTTTGAAGGAAGAGGAGGTAAGACGGTTGGCTCGAACTTTATGCCAGGTCTTGCTATGGCTCTGTTCCCTTGTCTCTATCTCCAGCTGTATTGCAACAGCCTGAGTGACCACCAGGCCACCATAGTAGCACGACTCAGTGTCATCCAGGACAGTGTAAAATGAGCATGGCTGTGATGGTAAGGGAAACGGGATCATCATTAGCCCTGGAAGACTGTGTTGCGTGGTAGGTAAGCACAGATCCCTTTGGAAGGTCTCCAAAGTCGGTAGAGACAAGAGCAGCAGGCTGTTTTCTGTTCTCCTCCAGCAGCTTGAACATCTGACTCTTGCTTTTTATTTGACTCAGGTTTCGGTGTAGGCTCTCTGCATTTGTTGGAAGTGGGAGTGGCACAGGACAGTACAGGTTTGACATCACCCTTCAGACGAGCGTTGCCTCTTTGGCGGAGCTGCGCCGGTCACCGGTGGTTTTAGCTTTGAGACACTCACAGAGCTCACCGTTCTTGGACTGACACCCAGGGCCCTCGATGGAACGTGCCAGGCTTGAGGCAGTGACATCTTGCTCGTTGTTGGGGGGACAGATGTGTAGCCCATCTTGGCAAAGTGAGCGAGAGTGTAGAGCAGCCCGATGAGATGGTTGCACTGTCCCAAGCCAGCTTTGCAGTTGCACTGAGTCTCCCTTATAAATGGCTGCTCAAGTGACAGCTCCACCTGAAAAGATAATCAAACTTTAGACACTTGACACTTCAGAGTTGCTATTAACAAATATATATATAATATATATATATATATATATAGTACACACACACACACACACACTGAGTGTACAGTGAATTAGGTACATCTGGCATTTAAATGACTTGCCATGAAAATATTACAGCTACATGCTGGTAGTGGTAGGTTGTTTACAGCTGTGATACTTGCAAACTCAACTTGAAAGATACCTAAATCTTGGACACTCATTGTACAAAAAAGTCAGGGTTGTGGAAAAGTTCATATTAAGATTGAACAGTATGCATTCCATCTTATGTCAATTTTAAACAGACAACCCAGGTAAAAAAGTAGTATACTTTAGTGTGTTAGAAATATGATTAAAGTACATGAAGTATAAAGCAAGTATGCTTACACTTTTTGTACTTTATGTAAAGTATGTTTAATGTGTACTTTTAGAAAGTATACTTCAAAGTAGATGCTATTAAGTTCAACTTTAGTGTACTAAAATTAAATATACTTATTGTGCAATATTCAAAGTGTTTTTGTAATGTACTTTTTAAAAGTGTACTTTAAATGGTAAAGAAGTTTATTTAGTTTAAGTGTATTAAATTGCTACTACTTAGAGTTGTAATATAGTGTACTTATGGAAAGTATATTTTTTTGGTAGGCCTAATACATTGTTTGCATAGTTTCATAGTCATCTCACCTTTAATGAAATACTAATGTGTGTAGCTTTTAGGCCTGATATGTCAGCCGCATGGATGGCAGTGTGCAATAACCTAGCCTAGACACACTGATCTATCAGTTTTGGTCATTGAATAATATTTTTTCTTTTGTTGATTTTGTGCCTTAAGGTAGTAGCCTATACGTTTGTGATGTAGTAGAGGTTGTAAGAGGATGAATATGGCATTTTGTTAAATTTATAGGCAACACAGTTAAATGTATAGGCAGTCCAGTTGACCAATAACATGGCTGTTTGAATTTAAAATGGAGTGGGCGGATCTGTGCAGCTTTCGAGCAAAACGTGGTGTGAGCAAACATTAACGTTATTTTATACAGTCTATTTGCTATATATTATAACGTTATTTGCAAGACAGATGGACTGTAGAGACCAGAAAATGCATACGTTTATACGGTCCGTATAAGGTTACAGGTTTGTCCAAATTAAAGATACCATAAATTCTAGTCATGCCAGAGACGTTGGTCCTACAGAGCCAGAAGGACTCGTCATATGAGATAACAAGGGCAGAAGCCAGTAGGATCTAAAGTGCCAAGTTATTCGTTATCAGGCGAGTCCCAAAGCATATTGTTAAATGATTCTGATGTAGCTTACTCTTTATGACCTTCGGTAGTCTTTGGAGAAGTTAAATTGATGGCTTTCAAGAGTTTGTTTTTATCCTTGCTAGTACAAGCTAGCAATGCCAGATCACGTTAGCTAATTTAGCTAACGTTAACGTCATAAACGTCGCCCAGATCCCTATCAAGAAGAAAACTACATTAGCCTGCTTTGTGTTTGTGGGATTATTGACAAGCGTTGGCTAGCACTAACGTTAGCTGCTACACAAACTATGATGGAAGAAAGTGTGTTCTTTATTAAGCAACGTTTGCCTAAAGTTCACCAATGTTCTTTAATATTATGTGTGGTGTAGGCTAAGTTAACTCACAGAAAGGAGGATGGTGCTAGGCTAGTCACACTTCACATTCATTAGGCATGCTAATGACATTGTAGCTGTTTTTTTCTTTAATCGTGGAGACATCTTTTAAAATGAGTCTACAGGACAAATGACATGCATTTTATGAAGTAGAACGTTTTTTTCCACCATTGATATTAGAGGGGGAATTAAACCTGGTGTTCTACTAAGTTAGTGCTATGATGATTGATAGTATGCCTTGGTTTATGCGATAGATTTAGATTTTTTTTAATTATTTGTGTTTGACAGAGCATTCAAGTTCATTTCATGGTAGTGTTTGTAATTTACCTAGTTTTAATCTGTAGCCTAACTATGTTATTACAGGTGTTCCTGGACAGTTTTGAAACCGAGATGTCTGAACGCCTCAAATAATCAGCAGTAAAGGTAAATATTCTTCATCCAGGACCTTGTCCCATTACTCTTAAAGCATAACTCAAGCCAAAATGCAACCTAGGGTCTTTTTGTGAATGTACCCGAGTCAAACTTTCGTTTGAAAGCATAATTAAGTCAGAAGCGCCACCATTAAGCTTGACTGTATTGTCGTTTCTGGGTCAAATGCCATTTTGAATGGGAGTCGTAGGGGCTGAACTATTTTGATACATGATGATTTTGATTCATGCATCAAAATAGTAGGCTAGTGCCCTCGACTCCCCATTTAAAATGTCATTTGACCCAAAACGATAATCTGTTGTATTGGAAACAAAGGAATCTAAGGTAATCAAATGCAGAAAACAGGGTGGTTGCACTCATATCGGTGCCAAGGTGCACAACGCTTTAAGGAAACACTACCTGGCCAGGTCTACCCATACCAGGATGGCAAACAGATGGTGTCAATACCAATTTGACCCATAAAAAGTAAATGTCAAATAGGTACAGATAATCTGTATTAATCTCATCATTGCCAATGGATTTCTGTGTAAAATATTGTTTATCTTGTAAAATGTTGTCCATCTTCTTTCTGTTCACAGACAACAGAGACAAATTCTCTAATACCAAGGTCAATGCATTTGACTGCTGTCCAGCCCCCGGTTGCCACTTTATGCATCTTGGACTGGAAGATGGTGTGCTAGTAAGGAAGCTAGCTACCACAGCTTTTGCCACCACATCTCAGTGTTGGGAGGGAAGTTCACTCACTCCACAACTCTACCAGCTGTACCTTTCCTCCTCAGCCATGATCCGTAACCACCATGGTTTTCTTTCTGGGCCAGAAGACTTTGCAAACAAATAAGCAATAAATGATCATGCATTACAAATGTAGCCATGTTAGACTGTTAAATTGTTGGCTTGTAGGCTGGGTGTCCAGTAAACAATTTCAAGCTTAGAGGGCAAATTCTCTCACCTAGGAGGGTAAACAACTTTTGTTTTTCATGAAATCTGCATTTTGAATTGATGGTCTACCAATGAGGCTGTAGAGTATCGCGATACAATAGTGGCAAAAAGCACTTGCGCGATGAAACATGCATTCGGGTGTATTATATTATATATTATTTCACACACGTAGATATTAAATGTGTGCGCACTCAGAAGAAAACTACTCCCCAAGCATGGAAGAAAATGCTGTGAGCGAGGAATCTGACCAGCGCTCCAAACAGCCACTCGAAAAATCTATGCATGTGAAATAATATAATACGGCCAAATGCATGTTTTATCGCGTTACCACATCCAACTTGAAAAGATATGCTCAAGAGATCCATAACTTTCAGGAAAATGTTTTACTTTTGTTATGGATGAATATTATGTTTTGTTTTCATTCAGGTCAATAAAATGTTTTTCTCATAATCAAAGTGTAATTTGTCATGTAACAGAATAGGTAGGAGAGTACTTATAGTACAATTTTAAATCACTTATTGTAGTCATGAAGTACATTTGAAGTTAATTTAAAATATTACAGAAGCATGCCAAATGAATAGAAATGAGGATGATAAGAGTGTGTTCAAAATACACTACTACACTATTATTAGTTATACTGTAATGCCTTTTAAGTACATTGCCAATACACTTGGGATGTTACAAAATTGTACTGCGATTGTGTTTCGAATGCTCATAAAATCTGTTTTTGTATAATGTACTTAAGAACACTTAAAGTTTGAAAAAAGTTGTTCCATTTTAGCACACTAATTACACTCAAAGGTACGTTGTTGATATAAACTCGTAATGAACATTTAGCAAGCTGATTTAACTGTGGCACTGCTCTGCGAACTGAGCAGTTTATCCACTTAGCACTATGATACCTGTATGTTGTAAGGTGCCTCATTTTTTTGTAACCGAGGGAAAAGACCTAGCTCTCACAAACATGTGCGATGGGCTCCTATTAACTGTCGATTAAATACATGTTAAGTGTTAAATAAAATCTTACATAGTATAGACAGTCAACAACTCCATATCACAGCTAAGCTTACTACCCCTAGCTGCTACAAGCTAGCAGAAACTGAGGTAAATTAGCGTCCATTCTTACCTTCAATGTCGTGGATGAAACCTTCAACCCAGTTACTGTATCCCTTAAAGGTGCCATGTGTAAGAATTGAGGTAAAAATATCCAAAAAATGAGCTACACGCATCAAAAGATTAAGAAATAAGGGCGATGGTGTCATTAAAAAAATGACAAGGTATAGTGCTGCAGAGATATCAACCTGAATTAGCATGCTAAATTACTAGCCACAGCCCGACAGGTGTCATAATACCAGTTTCGGCCATGGGAGGCGGTATGCAGGCAACATAACCGCCAACCAAACTGCAATACACGTGTCTCGGTTGTTACTCTAGGGTAGACCAACTCACTTTCTGGAGGTATACTGCTCCATCTTTTATGGAATGTGGAGTATGAATTGATTTTTTAGCAGACATTACACATGGCACCTTTAAGTAAAACAGCCCGGGGGATGTTGCAGTCGATACTGGCCCACTGCTCCACATTGTGTACGGTTAATTCGGGCAGACAAGAAAGGTTGGTCCACACTGAAGTTTCCATTGCTGGTGGTGCTGAATCTACTATGGATCGTATGCTTTGGAGTCAAACTTCCGGGTTTGTGTACCCCTCAACGGCGTTCGAATTTTCAAAATGGCCGCCAGGTGAATAAGGCGAATAGCTAACTTAACTTTTATGTTGAATATCCGGAATGGTAGTTAATATCATATCCAACAATACATCTGTGTGAGATGTCATTGTGAATGTCGTTTTAGTTTGAATAAAATATCAGGCGCAAGTAAGTTAACTGTTATTTAAAGTGGCCACATGCAAGCTACAGTAGCATTAACTTAGCTTCTACTTCTAATGTTACAGACAAAGATGAGAGTTATTAACATTAGAGAATTTCCATGGGGCATAGGCCTAGGTATATAACATTATTTACGTTCAATATGCCTGTAGTGTTGATATTTAAATGGAAAGAGGACCAGTAAAACAAATGAATGTAGTAACTATGTAAGTTATTTCCCACCCTCATTTAACCCTTAACGTTCTAAGTTCCGCAACAATTGCAGGTTCTAAAATTCTATGTTGAATTCAGTGAACCCAGATATTCTTTAGAACGTTCATTTCTCAACATTCCGGTGTGACGGTACTCCTTTAAGGGTTAAGGAACTGCAGTGTAACGTTAGCCATTGTCATTAACAGACTTGTCATATAATGGATGTGAATGGGGGCAATTATACATTTGGCTAATAGGGGACATGATGCACTTTAGGTTGTGAAGAGTAGTGTTTGGCTACATGTTCTTAATTTAATATTTGCCCCTTGTTTGATATACCTGACTTGCACCAAACTATGTGTTCATTTAAGATGCGTGAGTGTAGTAGTGCTTCAGTGATGGTCTTTTTATGTTCTGTGTGTTTTGCAACTTAACCAATTAATTGTAGTCTCCCTCTGTTTGCAGGCATTGTGTTGTGAGGACTGCTGCCCTGAGAACGCTGAGTGCATTGTCGAATATTCAAATGTGTGCCACTTCCATATGGAAGAAGTTCCCAGCCTGCAAAAGAGTTCACTCACCAGGTAGACACACACATACAGGGCTGGTTCTGGAGGGGTAGCAACGTGAGCAACTGCACCGGGCCCAGTCTGGAGGGGGGCCCAGAACATTATTTAAAAATTACAAATGACACCTTGTGCGTGATGTTGCTCCCCGACCCAGAATAGCGTATTGTAGGACATGCACACTGCACACATACAAAAAAAGCACAAGTAGAATCACATATAGCTTTATGATATGTGTGCATGTATTTGTGTCTGTAACTGTTTAGAGTATCAACTAGGGTTGCCACCTGTCCAGGATTTTCCTGATTGTCCAGGATTTCCATGGTCTGTCCAGGAAAATAAAAATAAAAATCCTGGACACTGAATGTCCCGGATTTTTGTACATGATGCGCAAAATGTGTATTTCAGTTTAATTGAAGCGTGCCTACGTACTAAATGTATGCACAGCCTTATTGGCTCTACAAAAATGACGTAGCATAACATGGGTGGCGACTGAGAGAGAAAGACTGTGCTGAAACTGAACCGGGTCCCTGGGTTTATGGTTCAGTTTGGTCCGTGTATCATTCGTTCATTTGATATTCAATTGAGAATCCAAAATGAAAAAACCAAAAAAGGACTTGTTTTTTCATTATTTGTTTATGAATGTGATACAAACCAACAAATAATGCTTTGTTTTTCAGACTTTTGATTTCATGATCAGATCAAAAGTAGAACGTTTAAAAAACGGCCTCAGGCCCAAAACTGATTTTGATATTTATTTTTTCCGATTTCTGTGACCCGGAAATTATTTATTGACTTCCATTGCCAGCTGCTGCTTCTGTTTTGCAGTGTTAAATCGGACTAGGCCTACCAGACAATAGATTGACCATATTGTAGGCCTACAACTGCAAAGCCTTATCATATGCATCTTACATTCATGACATAAAAAGTAGAACTTATTGGAACAAAAATGGCAAATGGCAGTCGGCTAAACATTTTTAAACTTGCGCAAAACGGCATGAACCCAGCAACAGTGCGTCGCATAACTTAAAACACAAACTGAAGCAACAGCTTGGACAATCCTACTGCAAAGCCTTTCCTTCCATAGGCATGCAACGTCTATGACATAAAAAGTATATGAGAATATGAACGCATTTCACACCTGACAATTAAACGGAGCTGCCGCCTGTTCGTGATTTGACTATTTCTTGAGCTCTCAGAGCAGTGTTAATTGCGCGTCTTTTTCAGATGGTGAACGTAGGCCTATAGTTGGACGGGCAGGACTGACAAGTAGACGGGCCTAGGCCCGCCTGTGGCTACGCCTATGGCTCGATTTAAATTATTTGCTCTGTTTGTGAATGAAGTTGTATCCCCTCTTTCCTTTGATCAATGTGCTTGTTGAACGATGTGTCCCTAGTTTCCCTGTCATAGCTACTGTCTTTGGTGTAATCTCACCAGAAGGCTACTGCAGCTGGCTGCCTTCCAATGGCGTTGGCGACAAATGATGATCTGAGCTGATAGATCTAACATCTAGGCCTACGTTCCCTAACATGGGCTGATACTACATAGCCTAGGCCAGTCATTACTTCTATAATGCTTTGGGCGAACGCGATGTTCATAAACGAAACAGGCATGAGAAGGGAGATGATTTTCTGTCGATTCACCTAAACCAAGTTTGCCATCGTTGCTAAAATTAAGCCCAATTTCGCTATAGTTGTTAGACAATATTTTCTGTCGCTATGGGATGGCCAAAATTAAATCTAGCAACAAAGTCACTGAATTGGCAACACTGAGCACTGACAGGTCTAGACCAAGAAAGTGACTTGGATAGACTTCCAAATCCGTGTACTTTCCGTTCATTCGTTTTTTGTAGTGAAACCAAAGACAAAAAAAACGAGAAACCATTTATTTTTTCGTTTCCCGTTTTAAAAACCAAAATGGAAAAAACGGATAACGGGTCGTTTTTTCATTTTTCGATTTTCCACCTAAATGAAAATTCTAAATTTTGGATTACGGTGAAAGAATTTCAAACGTCATCTACTGTACACTCAATGACGCACACCACTCTGCCCCTGATTGGACAAGGATAATACACAACACGTTTTTTTCAGTTCGCTTGGTTGATGCTAACTAGCCTACGCTCTTTAGGCGCGCTAAGAGGCACTGAGGAAATATGAAGTGATAGAAGCCTACAGTTTACACCAAACTGGCAACGATGGAGTGATAAAAAATAAGTGTGTTTAAATAAAACTTGATGTGTAGACATTTCGAAAAAAAAAAAAAAAACTGCTTGATGGTGAGATGAATATTATTAGCTGGCAGAGTGTTGTCTAAAAAAAAGGCTCGAATGAAGCGGTATCAAAACCGTGCGCTAGGTGAAATGGATAGATAGCTAGTTCAATGTCCCGGGCACATTCAGAGTAGCTAGTAGCCCACATTTGTGATATATATCAAAAGTGCAGTTCTTTGTTGCTGTCTTTGGTTAGTTATTTGAATCAGTCACAGGTGCGCATATGAGATGGATGCGGTTACTGGGGCACACTCATCACAGGAGCGCTCAATTAACCCTCTAGGCGCCACAGGCGACTATAGTCGACAAGATGCGGTACTGAATAAAACGGCCGATTTAGTCAAATAGGGTGTCATATTTCGTTCGACTTCCACTCCACTAGATGGCAGACATGTCATCGTCATCCCGAAGTCGAAAAAAGGACACGCTTTAAACAAAACTTTCTAGCTACAGCGCATTGAATCAGTGCATGAAATACCGGAGCTAGTAATGCGTGTGAGCCACTTTGTCAGAGCGATATTGTCAACGTCAGCGCAGTATTTGCATTTGATTATCGTCTAATGGCATCAAAAAGTTTACCTGAAATGAAGTGTTGGGTCTTCTATTCGCGGACCCTGATTCTGAAGGGGAATATCTGCCTTCAGAAAATGGCGGTGATTCGTTTAGTGAGGCTTCAGATCGTCCCTGCCTTGCAATGATGCAGCTGGACAAAGTGAGAGTTTACTCCATAGTTTAGCTTACACCAAGCACAAGCGTTGAATCGTTTGCCCAATGTCACTGGTGGGAATAATGTTTCCACGGGTTCGGAGTGTTCATCGGGAAGTTAGCAGGGTGTTAGTGGTGTGGCTTAACGAGGCTGGAGGTAGCCTAATATCCATAGCGCTAGCTTCTGTCTTCTGAGCGTGTGCCTCTCCACAATCGCGGCGACAGTAGCGTGGTGGAGCCTTTGTCTAATGCCACTGGGTATGTTAGGCGGGTCGAAGTGCTCATAGGACAGTTAGGGGGGGGAACGTTGTGGCAGTGTGGGGAGTCGGAATGAGAATGACAGTAGGCCTAGTCGAGCTGCGCAAATTCTCTCTCCACTCGGCCTTGCGTGAGGCAGATCTGGCCATGCTGCTCGCATGGTGGAGGTGGTGACACGCTCTCTCCCTCTCACACACACACACACACACACACACACACATTAGGTCATGCATAGTCTATCACAAGATGATGGGAATGCCGGCCCTGTATGGATAGGGATAGGGAGTCATTATCTCTACAGCAAAAGGCCTGCTACATAAAAAAAAAAGTCAGCCATTTAGTAATGATTTACACTGTTGATTTGCTATCTACTTCCCTGATCATTTAGGACATACAGTACACTATGTGTTCCTTTTTGTGTGTTCATGTCCTTGTGATGTGTGTGTCTTTGTCAGCTAAGAAAAAAAACAAAAAAACATCAACAAAAACAACAAAAAGAAAAAAAATACTAACATTGTCTCTTGTCTTGTCTCGTCATCTCACTCCTGATCTGTGCCTTGCCGTGGCAAATGAGCTTTTGAACTAAACAGGTCTTGTCTACTTGTGTTTGTGTGTCATCTGAATAATATATATGTGCCCCATACATGGAATCAGAGTGCCCACTGTATGTAGTAAATGGAAAATCTCTACAGCAAAAGGCCAGTCTACCGCTACATGCATTTGGTTTGTTTCTGCCATTTATTAGTAATGATTTACACAGTTTGTTCACTACTTACTATTTACCTGAGCATTCAGTATTGTGCAATATAGCATACAGAAGGTGAGGGACATTTTGGGGGGAAAGAAGTGGTGCATTTTATCATTCAAACATGCAACTTTTCATGAAAATTCTATAATCCAAGATGGCCGCCACCATATGACGTCATAATATGCAAATTAGATATAAACATTTAATCTCTACATACACTTTGGGTCATCCTTAATATTTCTCTAATTTACAGAAAGTCTCTATCTCTTATCACTTTTAAGATATAGCCTTTTGAAATGAAGATGTCAAAATTGATCGTTTCGGAAAAAAACCTCTGGCGCCTAAAGGGTTAAGAGCGAATGTGCAGGCAAAAGTTTTGAGCTGAACTGCTAAAATGTTTGTAAAGTACAGTGTGGTCTAATTTATGTCTTTATGCAGATGTCGGCATTTGTCCTATTCAATGGCAGCAAGAGGGTCACTCTAAGACCAGAGGACATGACGACTGAGAAGTTAAGGGTCATTTTTCAGGTATATATTTAAAAATGTCATTGATGTGCGTCAGTAAAGTGAATATAAAATTGCTTATTTTTTAGCTTGTTTATACCAATTAGGGTGTGTCAGTGTGTGTGTGTGTGTGTGACCTTTATCTCTCCCTCAAACACACAGGTCCAAAAAGAGAGCGTGTATCTCACTGATGATGCCAATGTAGCCATTTTTCCAGAAGAAAACGGGTCCTTCTTCTGCTTGGACCTCCAAGATCGGGGGCACTATGAAGTGCATGGAGACAGGAGTGGACCTGTACAGGACTCAAATCCTGCCATAGACCCTCCTGCCCCATCTGTCCGCTTTGCTTTCCAGCGCCCACATGCTGCCAGTGCTGCCTCCTCCAGTCGGTCAGTGACCAAGGCGTTCTAAAGGTAATCAAAGAAAACTTTTAGATTTTGTTGTTTAAATTATCACTATGGTTTGTAGACATCATGATGTGAGAGAACGAGTTTGAAACTGTAAAGCATGTATTCATATAACCTCAATCATAATCAAGTAATACACTGAAGTTATTCCTAACTAACATACTTAACATAACACATACATATCATTTTAAATGACAAGTTTAACTATTACTAATAACATAACGAAGCCATCCTACCAGAATGGGCACTCTGTATCCCGATGTCTCTGTTTGCTGCCCTGTGTCTCCTTTTGTTGCACTGTGTCTCATGCTGCCTTAGCCTAGGCCTTTGAAGAAACCAAAGTCGGCCTTGAAGCTGCAAGATAACGCGTACACAGGGCGAGCTCTACTCATAACAACCAGTAGGAGAGTGCAGGGGGGCAAACGATATTTAACCCATGCACAATGTATGATCACTCTATACTGTACACCCCTGAACTTTCCGTGAACTTAAGGTGAAAAGTTCGTTCGGGGTAGTGTTGTGTCAGCATTTTGGAGGGGTATAAGTAAGAGATTTCTACCTTTGTTCGGGAGTGCGATCGTGCGATCCACTCAGGCTTTGCTCTATGTAGTCGTTAAAGGAATTTTTGCACGGAACTCTGCCGGACTTTTGAGCCTTCTTTTTGGGACAAGTTTTTGACTTCAGCACTTATAACGGTGTTACGTTGTAGGCAAGATATTCAGACTTAATTTCTGGCCTGAGTCTGAATATATGCCACGACATTTTTCACTAACCTAAAATGTATCAAACCCAATCACCGACATATACACAGTGGCACCAAAAATTATTCGACCCTCTCATGAAATGTATTTTTTTATTTGTTAAAGTAAAACTCACACACTGTGAAAGATTTTAAGATAAATCAAGCCAACCAGAACAATTCCAGTAGGTCAACTGTAGTAAGATGTTTCTAAACATATTTTAAAATAAAGGGGTAGCCTATAGAAAATTAGCCTGACTCCGTCAGATGAATTGCTTCGCATTTGCTTGGCATATCCATCTGGGAACATTCCGTTGGAGAACTTTTGGGACGGGGCGAAAATGCTGGTTAGCTGATTGGATAAACCTATGTTGGTGATAGACGGGCCAAATCAACCAATCAGATCAACAAAGTGTATGACATACTAAAAGAGCGTCGTTGAAAATATAACTACAAGCTAGGCTAGGCTTCTTGTTTCATCACATCTAAACCCACCTCAAAACCAACGCTGATTGGCCGTTCGTTTGGCGAATGGCTCCACATTTTATCTATCGCAAATAGCCAGACTGATCTGCGAGTGAAGTAAAATGGAGCTCGCGAGATTAGGATGGTCTCACAAGGCTAACAGAAAATAGCCATGCAGTATGATATTTTTTTTGCTGTTGTAAAACTCTATGATCTATGTTCAGGAATGTCTTCATTGGTGAAGTGCTGGAGGGGAAGTTGGAGACCAGTAAAATGGTGACTGTCCGGTTTGGGGAATTTGAGGCCTGTCAATTCTGGCCAAAGTCAGGGAGGCCCTTGGAGAGCAGGAAACCATGATTTTGACGGACAGTCAAGGAAATGAGATCCTTGACTCTGAGGGCACCAGGGGTGAATATGAGTCCATTCAAATAATTTTACCTACACCTACAATTGTTTTTGAAGATGTTAATTCCCATCACATTCTGGTATTTGTCATTGTCATTGCAGGATCATGGTTTTGGAAACAAAATTCCAGGAAGGTGTTTGCCGTGCCGGAGAATCAGTTGGGTCATCTACAGGCCAACAAGAGGAAGAGACTTAGGTAGCTGGACCATACTGATCGTTTTTATGTGTAGCGAAAGGCCCCAAAGAAAGCAAGTCACCTCCCTTGGGCTGACTTGGGCTGACGAAACTGCCTCTGTGATTGCCGAGATAGAGGAGGTGGTTGAGGCAACCCAGGAACTGAAGGAGGTGACGAAGGTCATCAAGGAGTTGAGTGGCGCGTCTGCACGGTCAACTGTCCCGGTGTTGGCCGAACCAGAAGTGACTACCATAAGGGCGGCATTTGGTTGTCTCATCTGCAAAGGTTAGTGATGTTTTTGTGCCTTTCTCACTCATTAAATTGATTGCATTGTCAGGGAATGAGATATATGATTCAACTGTTGGACTCCAAGACTACTTTTGGGCTCCAACACTCAGTTCTACAATACAGTACTACAGTTCCATGTGAAAGTTTGTGAACACCTTGGAATTATTTGGTTTTCTGCAAAAATGAGTCACTAAATCTGATCTCATCTTCTAACTCACCAGTATGACCAAACACAATGTGCTGAACCTAATTGTGCAAAAGGAATTCTTGTCTGTCATGTCTTTGTTCAAAACATTCATTAAACATCCAAAGTGCCAGTGGCAAAAATAAGTGAACCCTTGGAATGAATTACTGTTTAAGCCTCATTTAACAGTAATAGTCTCAACCAAGTGCCTGTTAACTGTGAATCAGATAATGAACAATGCCCAAGTGGTATTTCTTTCTTTAATTCAGCCATATATTTAGGATGTCTGGTGTGAGTAGTCTTAAGGTTCATTCCATTCCATTCTCTATTGCTATTGAGGTCTGGGCTAGGACTGGGCCTCTCCAAAACGTTGATGTTCTTTATTTAAAGCAATTATGGATCCTCCCTGTCATTATTGTGTTGTCATAAATAAACTTGGTGCAAAAAGTATCCTACCCTAAAAAAAAAAAAAAAAGAGTCCTTTGAATAAATAAAATGAAAACGAATAAAACAAATTATTCAATGTGTTTCACAGGTCTTGCTGTTAGACCAGTGTTTGCCACATGCTGCAGGAGCATTATTGGGTGCCAGAGGTGTGTCCGTGTGTGGACACAAGAAAGACCTTCATGTCCAAAGTGCCGGGCAGATGCAGTGGAGAGCTGCAGCCATGAGGTAGCAGGGCTGTCAGAGGCGTTGGCCCCGTTTGAAAAACTGTTTCAATAAATTCAGTTAAATTAAAGTTATTGTCTAATTTGCTTTTTTTGTCTAATTTGCATTACATGTAATGTTTTCACAAAAGCATTCCGTTTCCCTTTGATTCAGTGAAAAATTAAGTGTAAGATAACTGTCCCAGCACCGATTGTTTCTCTTGAACGTAAAGAGAGAAGAAGAATTCCCTTCCGTGGTCCACTCTGATTTGGTCCCACATACCATTGCTGGCAACAGCTGCTCTGTAATATAATAAAATTAACTTGTATTATACCAGTGTTGGGCAGTAGCTTCACTACGTGTAGCTTGGTGGTAGCTTCACTATTTCCAGAATCAAGTAACTTTTTAGTAGCCTAACTCCTTTATTGATCAAGTATCTTGACCACACAAGCTACAATTTTCTGGAGTACTTCTGTGGCTAAACACAGCGCAGCCATTCATAGTATAGAAAATATCCCTGATATACTTTAATTAGTTGGCCTATATTTGGAATGGAAACTTAATCACAGATTCAATCCAGAATTTCACACACACACACACAAACATGTGCATGACATTTGGTTCAACTTAAACATGCGTCATGTAACATTAGCGCAACTTAAAGTAGCTTCCTACAGTATGTACAGAACTACTTTTGCTGTGTTTGTGTAACTTGGCTTGCTACATTTGACTGGGTGGTAGCTTTTGTGTAGAGAAGCTTTATTTATGGCAGAGTAACTGATAGCATAGCTCACTACAATTTCCAAGTAGCTTGCCCAACACTGCATTTACCTGTACACTTCATTGTAAATGACCAGGTTGTTCTTCACTGGCATTGTAACATTGGCTACAATTTTGCTGCTGAAGCCATCAACAGCCAAAACATGTGTGACACCAAACATCCCCAGCTTCTCGTTTTGGTCCATGTGAAGCTTATGTCCCATGTATTCCGCATGATATGGAATAGGGTTTAGATTGCGTGCTCCCTAAAACAAAGAACATACAAATTTAACTAAAATAGGCCTAATCATGAAAATACTTTGCAAGCACATGGCATGTCTGGTTCTGTGTAACTGGCATATACTTAGTATTGATCAAATATAGCACAGGATATACGACACAGCCGATGATGACCTTTTGTTAAAACTGTTTCGTCACTGACTTTTTGTCTATATCAATCTTACCTGACGACGCAAGATATTATATGGCTGATGCACATCCCTTAGTATCCTCCCGACACGTCCTTCGCCTGCCTTGATGCCCAGAGTTGACAGGTATCCAGTCATAAATTTACGTCCATAAGACGGGCCCGTCTGTGAGGGGTAGGAGAGTGAGGTTATGTTAAGGATTCACAATGATAGTGTGTGATGATGCTGAAAATGCTGATTTAAGTTTACATTGGGGCCAATGTGTGTAAGTTCAGATGGACTACAGTATGTACAGTAGGCTACCTATTTTCTCTTTAATACCCCAGTACTGAAATCCCTGGTTCCTATTAAATTACAGGATTGACTTTAAAGCTAAATCACTTCATGGGATGAGGCCAAAGAAACATTTTACATGTTTTAGCAATTTTACTCAGATCACAGCAGAAACATCTGCACAACAGCCTAGAGTTGGGAGTAGGCCTACTGATCTACTTGAGTCATGTCGCTTTGCATTGAGCGAACCAGCTGTGTCAACTAACATCGTAGAGTTTTGAGTAAAAAGACAAAGCCAACGTGTTTACAACATGACCAGAAGCCTTGGAGTTTGTCAAAGATCAGATGGGAGGGATCTAAGCTACAGCGATTGTAGATGACTAGTTGCTAGGTAACGTTATCCTTGCTAGCCCCCACTGTCACTACTGTAGCTCGCAACTTGCTCGCTTTACTCAGGGTTGATAGCAAAATAAATACATGTAGATAGATCCAAAGTCGCTGTCTAACTTTGGACTTTAGCTACACAAAATAGTTAAAATACAAACATGGTTAATGGCAGACAACACCTCGCATCCCAAGCTCTCGTCTGAGACGAAGTTTCTCCTTCGGAGATTGTGCTCTGAACAAAACCTTCTCACTGTCATTAATGAGCAGCTTTGTGCACCGACTCGCTGTAGCTCAGTGGCAATTTCAGAATGGGTTTTCCCACTCTCAAACAGTTCTGTGATAAACTCTGTATTCCTGAAGAGCCATTTTACCGTTCTTTCAGTTTGTTGTCAGTCAGCACAGCTGGTGGTCTTCCTCACCTTGGCAACCAAGTTCCAAAAGAGACGTGCCCCCATGGCAAAACGAAAAAGAATGGGCAGATACCGTAATCCAAAATTTAGAATTTTCATTTAGGTGGAGAATCGAAAAATTAAAAAACGACCCGTTATCCGTTTTTTCCATTTTGGTTTTTAAAACGGGAAACGAAAAAATAAGTGGTTTCTCGTTTTTTTGTCTTTGGTTTCACTACTAAAAACGAATGAACGGAAAGTACACGGATTGAGGCCGTTTTTTAAACGTTCTACTTTTGATCTGATCATGAAATCAAAAGTCTGAAAAACAAAGCATTATTTGTTGGTTTGTATCACATTCATAAACAAATAATGAAAAAACAAGTCCTTTTTTCGTTTTTTCATTTTGGATTCTCAATTGAATATCAAATGAACGAATGATACACGGACCCAGTTTAAATGTCCGCTCTGTTTTATTATTTTTCTGTTTATTTCATCTATTTATTCTGTTTTTTTATTTTTATCTATTTGTTCTTGTATGATGACTGCTTTTTCCTGGTTTTTAACCTTTGATACATTTTAAATAAATTTAAGATTGAGGATTCAAGATTCTCTTCATTACATCTTATTATATTAGTAGAGAGTAAATGTGTAATGTTTTGGCTCCTGGAAAGAAACATTAGTAGCCTAGTGATAGATGTACTAAGTGAGTAATTTGTTCAAAATGGTCAGTATTATATTCTTTGAACTTGTTTGCTTCTTTAATTGGCTTGTATGTTTATAACCCACAAGCTAAAAAAAGAGCATAACATAATTCAACAAAATTGATGGGTCAAATGAACCCAACTAAAGAGGTTAATGTAAACAATTATTGGGTCAAAAGGACATGCCCATTTTCTAGGTCACTGTAACCCAACATCCCTGTCAGAATAACCCAATATCTGGGTTGATTAAGCTACCCACAAGTTGGGTTAAATTACCAACCCATCTTGCTGGGTCATTCTAACCCAACATGTTTGCTGTCCCATAGTGACTCAGCACTTGGGTTAGAAACAACCCAATTTGGGTCGTTTCCAACCCAGTAGTTTTTAGAGTGTAAGCTACTGAAAATCCTACTCTTCCGAAAGCACCTTCTCTCTTAACACATCTAACACACCTAAAATGTACTTACCATCCTTCAACTTCTACCACTATTTCATTCAACATCACTTTGATTTTGTTGTTACATAAGGTCTCATTAGCAATGTAGCTTCAATTTTAATCCCCATTTTGTAAGTTGCTTTAGTTAAAAGTTCCAGCTAAATAAGTAAATGGAAATGTAAAGTAAATAATGCAGGCTCAAATATAACATGTCTGAACAAATGTAAACAGATGTTTATAAAATACACATGTAGCGCTCGTAGACCTGGACCAGTAATTCAAGCACTAAACATCAACCTAGGCTCGGGAGAGGGGTATGCTTAAATGGACTAACTCACAAGAGGAATTAATAAGTTGAACAATTGACCGTTATATTGCCTCCAAAACAGCAGTGTGGTTACACAGCATTGAATGGGCAAAATATAAATGAAATGATAACGAAGAGCTCTTCAAACAAATAAAATATGAAAATCAAAGGAAACTTAGAATTCAAGCCCCTTATTCCTGTATGCACTGATTCAAGAGAGTTCAATTCCTGTATGAAAAGTGTATATCAGTTCCTGTATGAAAAGTGTATTGATTCCTAAAGTTCAGTTCCTTGAACGTGTGTGTGTATCGATTCACAAAGTTCAGTTCCTTGAATGTGTGCAGATATGACTACTGTGTTGAGTCAACAGTGTGGAAAATCTTATCTGGTGTTCGATGAACGAATGAACAAATCTTGGGTTTCTCTGAGACAAATCGTACGGTTGGCCACACCGCTTCCACGATCGTTCTCAGTCTCACTGGGCTGGGCTCGCCATCTGGGATCCAAATCTGATCTGGTCGTTCAAAAAAACCAATCTACACAAAGTGCAGAATAATAAAAATTCTGTTTAATTTCTAGTCTTCAACATGAGACCTCATTAACTTCTTTCTTTCTTTTAGAACATCTTCTAATGCGTAACCAATAACTAAGGATGCACTTAAGATTACATTGAGATGAATTACTTACATCACAATAAACTATACAAATGAAATATAAGCAATTACATTACTTATAAGCATGTACTTTCAGTACAATTCAACGAATTGCATAAATGAAACAATAATGTTTTTAACATCATTAAGCAGTGTGCTTATCTATTTTACACTTCCATTTACTAAAACATTTTCCTTTTTAACCTTTTCAAGGACTATTTTAACATATTGCATTGTAACATGACTATGAATTTAATATTACAACTAACTTATTCAAAATATACATGTGAAACTCAAAAGCTATGCATTTGTAATGCATCTGTATTATAACTCATTAGCATCCGCTATTACATCAACTGAATGCTAAAATGTAAACAAGTTAAGCGCCACGCATCTCACATGGTTCAAAACGCTACTAATGGCTCGGCTGACTAGGCTACCATGCTGCGCCAGCTAGTTAGGGCGTTAGCTAGGATTTAACATTGAGCACAATGATACGGCTTGTACCAAAGTGGCAGGAAACATTAAGATTCTCGTCAGAGATTAAACATTCTATTTAACTATGATATGGCATACCAAGGTTTCATACAAACATTGAGCACTGTCTCACTCATACTCCGATTGGTTTTTATGAATTACATCCTTTCCTAGATGGCTAGTAAGAAACTAGCAAAGCGTGCTTTACTCACCGGAGTTCCAATTTGCTGTAAACTCGACAGAATCACTTTTCTTTCGTATTCAAAGTTGAGTTTGAGGTAGACTAATATCTTATGGATATAACTAGATGTAAAGTATTGACTTTTCAAAAGTATTTCGTTATTATTTATCTTCTAATCTGGGAGCTCTTTCAGGTGCACGTTCACAGGAAATATGTCGCTGGTAGAGAGAGAGAATGTTTGCTAGTAGGACGCTCTAGTCTTCTGACACATAGAGCGCCCTCCATAGGAAGATACATGTAATTGCATCTAGATTAGTAGCCCTAATTTCATGAGGGTTACACACATATACTTTACTTCTCTACATCAAATGAGAGTAGCCTTTAAAAGGGTCATAGAATGCAAAACTGAGTTTACCTTGTCATAGATGAATAGCGATAGTTCAGTGGGTGAAAGAGTGTCCCAGTGACGCCACTTCCATTAGCCTCCATGGGACCTATCTTTCAAAAAATTTTGAACGCCAGTCTATGGCGAAAAGGAAATTATTTTGGTTGACTTGTGCCTTGAATTACCCGTATGATGTTTGTCAATTTTAAAGACAAATTTTCATGTAAAGACATTTGCAGTTTGTTTCTTAACTATTGAATTACAACATTTTGAAAGATCGTAATTCCCACAACTACAAAACCATCAGTCGCGCTAGTGACGTTAGCTCATACACAGCCACACTAGATTGTACAAGCATATGTCGTGGAAAAACCGGTCCACTTCCGAATCCACTGAACAATTTATCACTTAACTACTTACTAATTAGCACTCTGGAACAAAGCGTCCGAAGGAGACAATGCAGACAGGAGATCTCTGAAGACTGTTGATCTTTATTCACCGTATTGCAGTGATAGTCCAGCCTAAACGATGTCCAGACCAGGTGTCAAGCAATAGGGTGATGTGAGATGTCATCAGCTGGCGCCCCCGATGAGATCTAAAATCAAAATGGCTGCGGCCTATCTTTTATACTCCTTAACCTTGAAGTTGGGCCTTCTCGCCACCCTCGAAAGACACCTGTTGGCCTATCAGCATCCACCAAGGTTACTGATATTGGTGGGACCCCTTGTCATATCATGCATAAAAATGATATGCAAAACTGTCTGATTCTGTTTTTTTCCAGTTACCATTACCTCATCCTCTCGCTCTTGACCGTCTAGGCCCAGTGTCACTGTGCACTCATTCACCCCACTCTTTGACACCTGGTCTGGTCTGCTTAAAATGTGTACAGGCCTTGAAGTCTCATAATAATTGCAGTAATATCAAAGTTTATAAAAAACATACATGCATCCTTTAAGTCATAGAAATCCACCACACATACCAGCAACAGGTCTTAATTGGGCTTTCCTTGCCGATGAAAATACCATGAGTCAGAGGATTAAACACATCAGGTAAGTTGTATTCGTCCATAGACTGTACATTAGAAACTGTTAAGTGATATTGCAGGCAGCAAGATGCAACGTTAACTAGCATAACAGGTAATCATATCGTTAATTACGTTGGTGACGGACATCGTTCGAGACGAGAGATGTAGTCCACTGAGCGGATTCGCACTAAACCAACATAACTTTTGAAGTCTATCGAACAACAGTACTTTCTTGACGTGAAAAATTATCTTTTAAATTCACACACATCATATGTGAAATTCGTGGCACAATTCAAACTGGACCAAAAAATAATTGTTATCTCTCCATTAACTCCCGTTCATATTTTTTTGAAAGATAGGTCCCTTGTAGCGGAAGTAAAACGGAAGTCACTGGGACACTCTATGGCAGGGGTCTCAAACTCAAATGAGCTGGGGGCCAATTCTGCCAACGTCATCTGATTGGAGGGCCGGCTATTTCTGAAAATGCAATGTTCTTTTTTTCAAATACCACACAAAACTGCAAACAGAAAGTGCAAGTGTTTTTATCTAGTTTTAGACACCTGTGAAACATAAAAACAGGTATGTGTGTGTGTTTCACACCAAATAAAAATATTTCCTCTCATAACTTTTTTAAAATTGGCAAACTAGGCATCAGGGTTAAGAAAGCAACACCATTGGATTTTTATATCAAAAGGCCATGGCTTGAAAGTGGTCAGAGATGAAGTCCTACTGTAAATGTAAAAATCTTTGAGTAAAACAAAAGTTTATGAAGGGGGTAAATTTACCCATGTAATTTGTCACTGGATGGCAAGCACTTCAAATTATGCACCTTTCAGTAAATGCTGGATGAACATATTTAAGCAGGTTTACTTTCCTTTTTTTCATATTACCCACATAACAAATTAACAGGAAAACACCTAAGATGTATACCAACACCTAATATGTTGTGATTTAGTAATAGATTACTACAATATAGGCCTACAATAAAGTATTCTGGTCAAACAGTTCCTATCGCGGGTAATCTGCAGTACCCAGAAGTTCGCATCATATTGCGGGTGACTTTGTAGTTCTTTAGAGCCTTATTTCTACTAGCCCTGCTGTCTGTACCACATCCATTACGGACACTATCATCACGATTACCACTGCAACCTCCAAGCTATGTTGGGCAGAGGGTCGAAACAAGCATGGTATGCTTAGTGGACACCGTTGTATACACGCACCTCCATTCACAGACGCACCGTGACTATCACTGTCATAGACGATCGATCATAATCTCCAAAAGGATATTCTCCTTCAGAATTAGAATAGGTGAATAAACATAGCTTACCTAAGACTTCATCGCGACGTGAACGTTTTTTTCAACATTTGGTGTAGGCCTATTTCTGCTTCAATTTCTGCAACACTATGGCCTGCATCGCTTCCGCGTCATTACATATGCACGTCTTTGTGTTTCTCGCGTGTAATACAAGTATTTCCTGAAAACTTTGCGCAGCGATTTTGGGTTTGAATCAAGCTATGGATGTCTTGCACATAGTGGAGCAGAGTAGGCCTACAAATGAGATTTGTCACCGTACCTGGATCTATCGTCTATTTTAATCAGTATCGTTGTTTGTCGCAATTAATAGCCTCAAGGGCCGGATTACATTATTATTTTGTCATTCGTCGCGGGCCGGAATTGGGCAGGACGCGGGCCGGATTTGGCCCGCGGGCCGGGTGTTTGAGACCCCTGCTCTATGGAGATACAGAGAACTTCAAAACCCCATCGACACCTCCTTCCTATGCAAATCTCACAATTCGAAACTCCCGCCATAAAACGGGCGAATCTCAACGAAGCAACAGTACGAGTTTACGCAAACTCGCAGGTGGTACCTTATTTGGCTCTGGCTTGTACATTTGTCACGCCTCAAAATTTTCATACAGACCATAGACTGTAAAAAATATGGACAAAGCGTCTGTGACGTCAACCATAGATTTTCTGAAGAACGGTTATGAAGCCGTTTATGGGGGGTATGGGCGGCGCCATCTTGGAAAACCTTGGGAAGTCCTAACCCCGCCCACCTCCTGAGCAAGCCGGTGAACCCGCCTCGTCGTCCGCCGAGCAGCCTCAGCTAAGCTATCTGTAACGTTAGGCCTACAAGATGGACTGGCACAGACGTTGCTGTAACATAATTTGCTGGTAAGTTTGATCTGCTAACGTGAAGTTCATGTATGTTTCTTAATGCCATGTTCAGACACTTTTTAATTTTGTATGCTGAAAGGTATTCGGGTGAACGGTTGAAAAGTTGAGAATGAAGAGTTGAGTTTGCAGATTCTATAGCTTCTAGGTAAAATAAACTAACGTTAGCTATCCCTCCCTGGCTGAAGTTACGGTAAAATAACGTAGAGTAATTTAGCAGTTTGGCGTTACAGGTTCAGCAACTCATACTGACAAAAATATATCTTTGCCTTTATTGTTTTGTGATTAACGTTAGCATCTCATATCCTCAGTGGCAGCCATCATTGTAACGTTAATTAATTTACGATAACATCAGCCAGCTCGCTGTATTCTGTCAACGTGTGGTGTGAATTGATAAAATCGTAGTAGGGTATTAGTTAACTTGTACATCATGAATTCATTTTGATTAACTCTCAATATCACGTTTTGAAATCGCTATATTGCTCTAAAGTTGTCAGTGGTAGCTTGGTCTAAGATGACACTGAAATTTCTCATCGGTGGCCATTTCACGATCCAGCGTTCATGTTCGGTTAGCTTGCCTTATTTCCCCTTCTTGTCAGGCTATTATCAAAACGTTAAATCCAGTTACAGTGTCCGGTGTTTGGCATAACAATGCCAATATTAGTGTAGTTTGTCACTGAAGACCCATTTCAAAGCGCACAATAGTACTACAGCATTGTACAATAACTGTACTTTTGTTGATTACAACAAGTAGTGTTGGTTTGCATTATTGTATTATATTGTAAGCTATATAGGTACTAATGAAAAGTTTACCTTTCTATTTTGGCAGTTCGCCATGGGGAGGAGGCGGCAAGGAGGTCCATGGGCTCTAACCTGGGACTAGAGGTCCAGGTGAAGTGGTTTGGCTGGGGTGTGGTGATATTGAACCCATTGAGACTATACAGTACATTTCACTTTGTCTATTGATGGACTGTTACACCTACCCTTTACTGAACTTGCACTTGGAAATGTTTATGGTACTTTTCTGAACTGTGAATTACATTAAAACTCATGCCAAACCAATTTGCCTGTGCTTTCAAAAACATTTATACAAATCCGTCAGCTTCAGTCAGTAGGTTGAATTGAAGACCCAGATGCAGAAGTAAAGGTGATTTTTTTTACTTGTATATCTTGAGCATTACAGGTAACCACTGAATTTGTGAAACTAAAATAACAAAAACTAATATGTACTAAGCTAGTACATAGTCAATACATATTAGATCACTTTAAAGACACAGATGCAAATGCTGTAAATAAAGGTGAACAAAGTCCTTGAAATCAGAAGCTGCCACTGCTCAATGACTTCTGCCCCATCTGGTAGGATTTCAAAATGTTCCAGATCTGAAAACAGAAATATTGGTATATGTCACATCCTTGAACTTGAACAAGTGAACAAGTGCTCACAAATTAAGCTAAAAAATTTATTTTTTATGTGGTAATCATAGACTGTGGAGGCAATATATGACAACAACGAAGTAAGATTTGCAGACTCACTCCCAATATTTATAATGAACAACAAACTCACAGAACACTTAGCTGAATGGGGACAGGACACGCCAGATTCAACTATTGCACATGCCCTGTTTATGCGGGCAATAAGCAAAAACAAATGTGGTGTATTTAAAGTAATGTAGAATAAATATTTCTTGTATTTTTGTGTTTTCAGTGAAACAGTGTAAGCTCATATCTACACCCTATTGAGGTAGTTATTAACAGTTAGGCCAAGGTCCAGTCAAACAATAGCCAGCCACTGGTGCCATATTTAATTATTTACGCGTTTAATTATGCAATCTGTATCCAACCAAAACCTGCTGATTTGAAGGCATAATGCAACTACTTTCCGTGTGTGACTTATCAAAAGGTGCTAATGATAAATTATTTTGATAGTTATTGCACAGATGTGCCCTGGACTGCTCAAAATAAAAGGCCACTCTAAATGTCTGAAATGCATTCATGTTTGTTCAGTATATGGTAACGATGTCTGGAATATACAACCAGTAGGTTGCTCCAATTAAATGTATGAAAAATGTCAAAGTACCATGGAATCAGTGCTGAAGTGATGCTTCTGAGTGTCGACTGCACAGACGAGAATTGAAGTTAGGAGTCCAGAGCCCTCTCCAGCACCCAGCCTGTCTGGATTACCTACAGGGAAACTTTGCATAGACAAGAAGTGTTCGTTCAAATTTGTGTTTAACAAATAAATGGCATCAATAAGAGTTTCAAACGTCAGTTATAACTATCGCTTGTTATCACAGCTCCATGTTCAAAGTATACGGTCAATGGTTCATAGCGGTTCACAATTTTGCCTCAGCTAGCCGACAACAAGCCTTTTAATGCTTCGGCTCTTAAACGTGATAACCCAAAGACTGTATAAATTGTCAATGGACTAAGCATTCCCACAGAGCGTATTTACAAAAAGGTTTTGACGAGAACATGCTTTGTTGCCCCAGTATGTTTGTGAACTAACGTTAACTTTAGAGCTGTCTGTTCATTGACTCACACCTGGCTAGTATGACCAACGTTAAGCTAACTCATAACGGGAGCACAATGGTTTTCACTAACGTTAACTTTATTCAAGTTAACTAAATGTATGTGTGTGCTTCTGCCATTCGGTCATCATTTTCGACATTAACTTATTTGAGGCGATATGGCGCTTAACGTAGCCTAACGTTAGTGCCCACTCGATGCTAAATAATGCTAACATCTAGTGCTACGTGAAATAGTAGTGGAATGAATGTCACTTACCTGAAAAAACTGGAACGAAGTCTTCTGAAAGTGTCGGTTAGTAGGCTTCAATTAATAGCTTAGCAAACCATTTTATGTCAGCTTTTTTGAATAAAGATGTTCAGAAAGGATGTGGTAACTTTGTGTATAATCATGGCTGAGACGTCAAAGTTTCAGGGTTTCCACTCAGCTGGCAACGTCTGCTGCTGTATGCCTCGACGTCAGCCGTCAATCAAGCCGACCACGCCCTTAATTATTCATATATTTTATATCTAAATGTGATCTAAACTAATGAGTTAGAAAAAAATTCACCCCCCTCACAGTTGTCAGGCACTGGGAAACTACCGAAAAGTAAAATAAAAGTCCATGGGACCAGGCTTTAAAAACATGTATTTACGCTGTGAAAACGGACATTTTAACATGGGAGTCTATGGACATTTGCTCGCTTTTGGGACCAGTCCCTAGCGGATTTTCGATGTATTGCAGTTTTTCGAACTTCCGGGTAGGCTTCATTGTTCAGATTAGAATGTTGCCGCTTGATACAGACCAGCCCACTGGTGCTCTGAGTCCAGGAACGTGAATGGTGGGCGAAGATGAGACAAACACTAGTTTAGCCAGAGAATGTCTAGCTGCCTGCTCGTTTACTTCCACAGGAATTATAAAGCAGACAGTTCTTTAAGGATATCGAAAATGAGCCACGGTCGTAAATGCAGTGTTCCAGGCTGAAACTTAGGCTACAAAGAAAGGTGAGACTTTCTATAGTCTTCCCAAGGATTCAAAAGTTCGAGGGGCATGGATAAAGTTTTTCTACCAGAAGATCACTGCAAAGTTCGACACTCCGTTATTAATTTGCAAAACATTTCACCGAAGGCAGTTTTCAAAACCTTGGACAGTTAAGCAGGATTTGCTAAGCTGCTGTTACTGAAACGAGGGGCTGTTCCGAGCGTAAGGTCATCACAACCGCATGCTGTAAGTATTATTTTGTCGCTAAGCAGTATGCCAACGTGTGTCTAGCAAGTAGAATGTGTGATTTAGTTCATTGGCAAGGCTATTTAATTTCCCTGTGTGTCATTCGGATAAAACCTGTGTTGTCATGTTAACCTACATTTTACTATGCATGTTTGTCGAGATCTCTGACAGGTTATGTTCTCAGCAAGATAGCTAACTGAAGCTGAGTAACACGATAGTTTGGTTGCTAAACTGTAATATAACCCACATACGTTTTTGACGTCAAGTGGAAACAACTTCACGTTATCAATTCAAATGATATCTAGTCGATATGTTGAAAACTGTGTTGTCTAAATACAATAGATTTATTTGCACGTTCTTATTTTAGAACATTACAAGAACGACAACATGACAAACGCAGCATGCCAAACAGATGCTCCAAGTGTGGCATCTTGCGGGGCTTAGAATATTAGCAAATGCTTTTGCTGTGAGTTAACAGCTTGGTGTGTGCATGCAAAAGTGACTTTCAACATTTCTGTTGTTTGGTTTAGGTTTTATCTTGCAGCCATGCACTGCAATGAGAATGCTGAGTCCCCACAACAGAAGACAGCCAAGGAGAAACTATGTACAGACTTGCCAAACAATTTGTAAGTTTAATAAAATATACTTTTTTATTACAAACAACAAATCAAAATGTGTAACAGTATAGGCACTAAAATTAACTTAGCCTGTTGTGTGTGAATCGATGTCTTAGACCTGATGCTACTGGTGTCGAAATCATCATCAGTACTGTAAACAAAGCACAATGTTCTGGGCCATACAATATGTTTATTGTACAGTATACAGCCTACAATGCACGGTATTACAGTATCCAATATAAGTCCTCTTTCTTGTCCCCTTCGAGATCATCAAAGACCCTCTTCCTGATTGGGATGCCGTCCAGCGGATTCCTGTGTATGGAAGCATACGAGTAGCTTTATTCATATGAGAATGCAATCTGCAATATGCAATTCAAAAAGACATTACATTATGCAATTGACAATTTAATATTGTAATTTGCAATAATATCCAACAAATTGTATTTTAATCTGTAAAGTGACAATGAAATCCTAAAATCAATTCCAATAATTTTGGTTAAAAAATAGAATAAACATGGATTGAATTGCATTCCATTTTGCCATGGTACTTCAGTCTCAAAATTCAAATGGCAATTTATTTTGCATTTCAATTTTCAATATTCAGTTTCATCATTGACAACTGTCAATTCGTTTTTCAATTTAATATTTAAAGTGCAATGTAGGATTGCATTTTAAAAACATATTTGACAAAACTGTCAATGCCAGCCTGAAAAGATTTTGGATTATTTTGGGCAAAACGTTTTGCCATCTTTTTGAGGCATTTTATTCAAATGTAAAAGAAATAGCGCCCCCCGTGATTGCATTGCACTTTGGTCACGCTCTTTGTGTTGCAAAATTCAAATGGCCATTCAATCTGCCAAATGCACTGCAATCTGTCAAGTCACTCGTCAAGGCGGGAACTAGGCTACGTCACTTCCGTGTTTCCGTCTTACCCAGTTACTACAGTGGATGTGGAATATTTATAAGTTTAAATGTTGTTTGTTCATGTTTTATCAATAATAAAAGGCATTCCTATACATTGTGATGAATTTCTCTTCAATTTTTAATAAAACAATTAAATTAATACAGTAGCCTAATCTTAAAATAAAAACAGTAGGCCTATCCAGAGCCATATAAAGGTACCTTTCTACAAAACTTAGTTCATATTTTAATTAGTTTTTTAACATGCATTTTAACCTAGTTATTTTATACAACTTCTGAAACAATAAGTTAAGTGAACTAAAGATTTTTAGTAAAGACTACTAATGTAAGCTTAATTTGTCTACAGCATCAACATAAGGTTGTTAGTTGACACAACTAAACCTGTTTAGTTTTATGTTTTGTAAAAACTAGAACGGTTTTATGGCAATCGGTTTCCACGCAATTTTCTAGTAATGACAACTAGTTCGGGTTTAGAGTGTAGAAGAGTTCACTCCAAACAGTAGCGTGAGAGAGATAGTGAGCCCCAGCCAGTGCAGGACATAGAACAGGAGCTAAGAGAGATAGTCGGCCGAGACAGAGGTAGGCTGGCCAGTTTTATGAGAGAGTCCTTGTCAGTGTCAGTGTTCTGGAATAAGGAAGGGAACAGTAGGGATAAATATTCAGTTCACATTGAGCATTTGGACAAGTACGGAGGAACCCACTCGAGACTAGGCACCCGCATAGCCCTTTGGCCCTGCAGGCAGTGATAGAGCAGGTTGGAAAGTGTGTAGGAGTGAACACAAGGCCAGTAGTTGACCAACTTTTCGCCCCACCTGAAGGCAGGGAAGCTTAAAGTTTGAGAGAGGTTCCCAGCTGCAAGAAGGAGAAGGATAGATAGAGGAGCTGAGAGAGATTAGGGAAATTCAAAGGGGAGGTACTGCTGCAAAGCCTCTATAATAACTGCTTAGCTAAATAAAATACTGGTAATCTGCTAACTTTGCTTAAATGAAAGTTTTGTACTTGCTTCAATAAAATAAAAGAGAAAATAAAGCCAATAAATGTACTTTGTTAAAACAAAATAAAAGGTTAAAAGGTAATTTCGAGTGAAGAGATATTATTGAAAAGGAAAGTAAAGTCCCCACTGATAAAATAACGTTGGTAAAATAAGGATAATCATAATAATAAAATAAAGTAAGAATCTAGAGAGAACAAACAAGACAACGCCCACCAGTAGTGAATTAACTTAGAAAATAAGTGGCATATATCTTTCACTAGACTGCAAGATAATAAGTGGTATATAAATTTACAAGGAACCGAGAGGGCCTTGTGAGTGGAGCATATACATTGGGTCCCCGTTAAGTTTGGACGGGTTCCTTCATGAATCACGCACCCCATTTTCTCAGCAGAAATGGCACAAACTGCAGTTGACACAAACAACCACAAGGTGTCACTTGGGTGCCACTACTGTTTTTGATGCGACTGACTTACTGCTTCCATGACGCAGCGGGGGCACAGGAACTTAAATTGATCACGGTAGTTTAAGCTTACACTTGACAAAACATTCTAATATGAAAATGTAGATGCAATTGTTGTAAAATGGTGCCGCTCCTTTAAGAAAGCACCATGTGCAGGGATGGAGAGAGAGAAAGCGAGAGGGGATAGGCCTATGTGTGTTAGAACTTAGCGTGTGGAAAAAGTATGTGCTGTTGAGACTGGAGCGAGTCATATTCAAAATAATGCAAAAAAAAAGCAATTATCCTCATTCATTGCAACCAAAGCATGCCTGCTTGCCGACGTTCAAACGAAAAATATATCTCAGCACCTTTTGCGTTTGAATGTAGCACGAAAAAATGTTTAAACAGCTGGACAAATGATTTAGATAATTGATTATATAACCTGTACACCAGCAATTGTTGAACATTTACCTGTACAAGTACATTGACAGTAGCCCAGCCTAACAGCATGTTGTAGGCCTACTGTAGAAATTTCACTTAAATTGCAAGCTAACATGCCTGCTTGCCAACGCTCAAACGATAAACGAAAAAGATAATAAAACAACAAGAGGGTTGAGTCTGAATGACACTGAGTTTTTAGACACTGAGTTTTTGTAGTTAAGAAATATTTTTGATAAAAAAAATGGTCATTCTTCAATCTCCTTCACTGATGCCTATGGAAAGGCTTAACGTCCCAAAACAACGATCAATGATCATCAAATTTCTCTTTCACATTGCTCCTCATAACCGTCTATAAAAAGTGTTGTTTTTTTTCTTTTTTGAGCACATCCGAATCCCAGGACATAACGCACTGGACCTTATAATAGGCTCGAGATATAATTCCAAAGGGGCAGATAGGGGCCACTGCACTTAAAACTTAAAAGATGAAGCTTTCGAACTTTGAAATTGCGATCAGTGACTGGCATCGGGTGAACGAAGCTTTTCGAAGTTGAACAGGCTATTAAAAACTATTTAAGCACCTCCATGTCACAGGAGAGACTGGGCTCTCCCTTCTATGAAAAAGACGTTAGGCTACCTGCAAACTGGCCTATGATTTCATTGCTGAGTTTGGCGGCAAAGCAAGAAAAAATTTTTTTTCCTGAGTCAGGATATGGCGAAGTCAGTGTCATTTATTTGTCCAATGTTAGCCTATAGATACAGACCAGTACATCTTATCAATAGTTTGAATGTCGTGTGTGTTTCTGCTCATTGACAAATACCATTCAGCACAATGATTCATGCCCAATTAATTCCCCCTGTTAAAGTGTTTGCCTTTGTTACATTATTTGGTTTCGTGATGTAGCCTATGATGAACACCATATGGCCAAATATGTGACTCAGCTAATGTTATAGGCTATACAATTGAATTTCCCTCTTAAAGGCAAGCTGGTGTAGCTTATTAGACTAGGGCTACTATTAAAATACACCGACGGTAGCCTTGGCTATGTGTAAAGTAAGCTATCGCATGATTTCATGCACGTAAAGTGAAAAGGGCCTTGCATCTGTCAAGTTCGCGACAGGGCCTCGCGATGCCCTTGCGACGGCCCCTGCAGCTCCTCCTAAGACAGCGAGGAAAAAAAAGTTAAAATCTGCCGATAAACCCGGAAAAGTTGACAGGTTTGTTTTTCGTCCCAGTAATTATTTGTGAAATTGTGCAAACGACAGCCTTTTCAAGGAAGGAGTCGTAGCATGCAAGCTCCCAAATTGATCCAGTAGCCTAAGGCATCAATAAATTGTTGGGACTGGGTAGGGTCATGTTTTTTCTCAATCACTTTGGAGGGTCATAGAAAAAATTTTGCTGGCGAGGGAGGGTCACGCGTCTTTTTTGACTAACGCTCCCAAAACTCCTCCGGTAGCCCCTTAATTGAATAAATAACGAACAGTCCCTAATTGATTAATAGCCTAGGCCTACACCAGCAATTGTTGAACATCGACCTGTACAGGACATTGACAGTAGCCCAGCCTAACAAGCAAATGTTGCAAAATAGGCCTACATCAAAAGACGCAATTAATCAGAAATAAATAATGTAATCCGCATCGCTTTATTTAACAAACTGCAAGCAACAAGAGCATTGAGTTCGCTGTAAGGCCAAACCCAAGAGCAAAGCCTATCTGTTAAGGCAGTCGATAGGCTATATAACGACCTGTGTGCCTGGAAAGACGATAGATGACTGCTCTGGTCACACCCTCCCCCCACTTCCTGTAGCCTACCATTATGAAGGCCTGTAGCCTAAAACGACTCGTTGCCGTTTTGTGACATTAGCTTTTTCACGTTAAGCCCCCATCCCCTTCTTTCACAAGCAGTGGGGGCCGGGCACAAAGTAACACTTTTGGTAGACAAAGGAGGGTTCTCCGCTTCTGTCGTTTGGCCACAATCCGTTTGCAACCAGGCCAGGACAGATATTTTAGAGAGGAGAGGCGGTGCAGCTCAGATGTCTTCTTAATTTTCTTTTTCTTCAGTAAAAGGTGCAGAACATTATTAAACTTTGACCAACATTTCGATGTGTCGATGTTTTTGACTAACGAACATCGAAACGTTAGTCAAAGTTTAATAACGTTCTGCACCTTTTACTAAAGAATAAAGAAAATTAAGAAGACATCTGAGCTGCACCGGAGTCTCTCCTTCTCTCTAACACTTTTTGGCTTTGGCTAAATATTTCTAAAATCATTTGAGTATCACTAGTCACATGTTTTAACAAGCAACACTTGTTATTGAACTAATAACAGACGTGTGTCGAAAATTGACTTTATTGCCAAAAAAGCCCTCAAACCTGAAAACACATGAGGCAAAAGTGCAAAACATCACAAAACTAACTAAACTAACACGCGCATATTTTTGTATTGCAATCATTGTAGCCTACAGTTGTAACAGTCGTTTTACTCCCCGGATGCGCTCATTATAAAGAACGTTTAACGTGTCCCAAAAACAGCTATCAATTAATCACCAAACGTCTTATAAACAAGTATTGCCAGGAGCAACACCTTTCAAAAAATGATAACAATAGGCCTAGGCCTTTATATGGCTCTGCTCCTGCCTAGATTCGAACTCAGAACTACCTGAAAGTTGCAGACCTGTTCTGGAAATAATGCATTAACCCACTTTCGACCGTCAGACAACGCTATCTGCTTCGAAAGTAGGCCTATTGCAGGACTGTAGCCTACACTGGTTGCTGTGGCACAGTCTTGAGTGACCGAATTCGTTTTTCTTTGTCATATGAATGCTGTCATTTTGTTAACATTACTGTTAAGGAGATGCTGTAGGCAAAGTCTATATTTCAACCTCGTTAGTGTAGTAAAAAAAATCAGAACTGTTCACAAGGTTTCTGGGCAGCATATTTATGTTCTGTTAGCAAGTTTAACTTCTCATGACTACCGACAAAGTAGCCTACTGCCAGCTGACGAAGCTCTCATTTTAAAACATCACTGAGAGACAGACACTGTACAATCAAGAAATCTTGCCACTGAATTCAAAACTATGTTTAACATTATGTACAAGGCTTAGGCTACAGTGGACTAGCATGTTGCAGGGGCTGCTAAAAACACAGAGAAACGACTGGCTTCGGCCAATCACAGCCCTTGCTGTCGAATCGCCGCCTGGTTCGACCGTGGAACTCCACAGCGGACTATGCTGCCCCCAAGCGGCTGCAGTTGTACTTACATTTCACCATTCACCATGATCGTGAATGAAGTGTCAATTTTTAACTGGGACCCACTGTACAGTTGCCAGACGACATGCTGAATACAAGCATGGATTTAGTGAAACACGCATTTGTGTTACACCTACAGACTGGGATGGCGCAGGAGCTGGTGACTTCAACCCACAGTCTTCAGAACCACCAGTCACCAAGCATAGCTGCTCCTAATGGTATGATGCTATTTCCTATTGCCACTACAGTGAGCATATTTTGTCATTCATTTTAGAAACGCCAGGTTGACAGTGGGTTATGAAAGTTAATAACAATTAAGTTACTCAAACTTGTTTCATTTTCTTCTCTCCAGACATTTCCAATTCTAGAGCAGATGGTTCTGTGTAACCTCTCCTAAACTGGTATTCCGCAAGATGCAGCACGGAAATAGGAAGAGGCCACTCAATGACTTCTGATACAAAGACTTCAAATGGTAGGAATATTCCATCTTTAGTGTTTTGCTACCGTAATTTTCACTTTCAAATGACCCATCGCCAGTCTTCAAATCAGAATCAGGCTTTTCTAACTGGAAGCAAGACGGTGGCTTCAAAGACAATTCCAAATAAGACCATTGTAAAAATAGTTGTTGAAAAAATTGTGTAAATATGATGTAGTTGTTGCTCACATGCTGTGTGTGTGTGTGTGTGTGTTTGTTTTAATGTACGCAAACTGGCAGTGAAAGTGGTTTCTCTTATCAACAAAAGGGGAAACAGTTAAAGTAAAACTTGTTTAATTGAACGAAAAATGTGTGTATGATGATGTATGATTTCTGTTTAAAATATCAATGTATTTCCACTGAAGTGTCTATTATATTTTAGTTTTATATTGTGTTTTCAATGCACATTATAAATAAATGGGAAAATTGTTAAGAATTGTTTTGGCTTTTTTGTTTTTTAGCATTTAGCATTCAAGTATTTGAACAAGGTAAGACTGGTGAAATGTATGCACCTTACTGCTGTGGTGTAGTCTAGTTAGCTGTAGTGGGTATACTGTGATCAACCCCAAATATTAATACCTATCCTTGTCTGTTTTAAGTTGGTATACTGAGATGGTGATGCTTTTTAAGTGGGTATACCAGAGACTTTCTAATGAGGAGACACAGCACTCAAAAAATCCTCTATAGAAATGCATGGGGCTAGTTTGTAACGCCAATATTGGCGTTGTCTACACATATCCCACCCCTTCCTCGGCAAAACGTCAACATGTGAATACATTGAGCCAATCATATGGTGTGTTGTGAAGACATCGTGCCAATCATGTGAACTCGCTGCTGGAGCAAGATTGGTGTCGTGAAGCCTTGCGCACGCATATTTCTGCCGAATAGGATGCCCGATGAGTGACCAAAAAGCGTTGCAATATGGCCGTCGAGTGGAGGGACTTGCCTAAAAGGACTTTGGGTATACCGCGTATAGTCCTGCATATCACGTAGGCAACGTGCCTCTGCCTTACTGAACAAGGGATTTTCTGTGTATGGATGTTGACTGGTTCTTGGCCCCTCAGTGTATGATGTGGCCCCTTTATGGCCCCTGTCTCAGAAAAACCCTAGAACCGCCACTGACTAGGGGCGGGCATATCGATCCAAATATCGATAGTATCGATACCAACATTGGTATTGGTATCGGATCGATACCAGCGTGATGGGATCGATACTGTAATTTCTGTTCACTTCTAATCTAATCTAATTCTAATCTCTCAATTTGTTCAAAATGCATTGTTCCTGTTTCACCAAGGGCTAGCCTACAGTCATGCAAACACCATTTCTTTCACATATTGCATGCCCACTTTGCAATGTTTCGTTGCTGAAATATTTGTAAATTATTAACAGTGGAAATCCTAAAATCATTAGGCCATCCTTAAAAATATTTTTGTTTGCAGTAACAGCCAAAAAAAATTAAAAATGGGTCGGTAGGTAGGTGAATATTTTTTTTTTTTTCAAGATTCAAAGTAAAAAAAAAAGTACAATTTTGGTCATGGTGATTACGTAGGAATGAATTTACACAAATGTGCATATCGTGACGTAACTGACTGGGTCTTCAACCCGTGCCTTCAGGCGCAACATTGCAAACCTCATTCTGATGCAGGTTATATAGACCAGCCTTTTTCAAACTTCTTTGACCTGAGGCCCGGTCATGGCAGACTTTTGGGTCATAAGGCTCATCTACATGTACCCAGAAAGAAGGCTACAATAGCTCTTGGCCACGTTATATTAAAATTTGACTATACAATACTCAATGCTATACAGTGTATTATACAGTCTCTGCTCTGTTTCTAATGAAGTTCCAAAAAACAACGTCGTTCTATTAAGTTTCGTTAAATAAATAAATAGCCTTCCAACAGATTGAAGCGGAGCTTTGATACCAATGTTATCGATTAGTTTCAGTTTCTCTCGCGCAGACGCGCATTGAATGAATGCTCATACCACCACTTAATTGTAGGGCTCCATGTTTAATGACATCGATAGCAGAAATGTTTGTTTTCTTTTTTTCGCCGATCCAGCGGTTTCTTGATCAACTGCGCAGCAAATTATCAGATGAAGCACCGGGCCTAATTTCACTCCACGACTCGCGGACCAGCAGTCTCCATGTTGCGGACCCATATTTTGAGAAATGCTGAATAGACCACAACCAATTTCAATACTCCGACACGGTCACCGTTAGACTAGGGGAGAAGGGATGAAAAGATCTGGCCACAGTTCTTCCAGAACCGTGCCAAATAAAAGCGTTATCAGTTTGTGTGAATGAAACGAAGCGTAGGCCATAGTGTGACATCGTAAAAAACCAATGGTGTAGAGATGACGCCACAGGTTTTTTTTTAAGTGAGCCACGTTTGCATGTAGGCAATTTATATTCACAATACTTGGGCCTACTAAAAGAAATATTATTTTATTGCATTTGTATTGGTTGTTTAGAGTAAAAAAACAATCGGTCGGTATTAATAAGTTTACAACCGGCAAGTCGGTCGGACTAAAAGGGAAAAAAATAAATATTTGGGTCAGTTCTAAATTGACAGGGTCGGTCGGGTTACGGCAAACGAAAATATTTTTAAGGATGGCCTTAGTGGTCATGGAAATGTATTCAAATTTAGCATGTTTTATTCACGTCATAAATCTTGACACACTGTTCTCCCCTACATAAAAGTATATAAATGGCTTTAGTTACAAATATCAGTATCGGTATCGGCAATACTGGCCCTATATTTAATTGGTATCGGATCGAAACCAAATTTTACAGTATCGCACACCACTACCACTGACTGTATGTGTGTGTGTGTGTCTGTCTGTCTTTCTGTCTGTCTCCGTGGTCCAGGGCTCTACAGTGTGCCCATTTCACTCGCACATGCGAGTAAAAATTATGCCGTGCGAGTGCAAAAAAATATTTAGGCGCATGGTGCGAATGACTTCTAACCATGTCAATGTTTGTCTACAAAATACACCGCAACATCGAGAAACATTACTGGTGCAAACCATAGAATCACGTCGCGAATGCAGCATAAAAACTACACCTCCAATCAACGTTAGCAGTTTCGCGTCATGACTCGCTAGTAGTCGCTTCTATCAAATCCAAGAGCGCGCAGGAAAAAACGGAAAGTTAGACTAGCCAGCCAAGATGCAAAGATTGAAGAAATTAGTTCTTCTATCCACCGAATTCATTGGATATAGGAGGAACAGGATGAGATTCTGAGAATGCAGTGAGAGAAGGAAAGGTAACCTAACATGCCTTTTAGCCCAGTTGACGTATTGGCTGCAATATGCAAAATATAGCTGTAGCGAACCGGCACAAAAGTAGCCTCCCGTAATACTCCCATTTTATTCAAAGGTAGAACGCTACTGACAACTCCAGGCTTCCACGCATGCTTGTTTGTTTACACCGCTTACACAAGCTGTGCAAAATGAAAGTAGGCCTAACGTTTGCCTACTGCCCCCATCAATGCAGATATTTCAAATAAAAACCGCTTACACAAAAGTGCAAAATGAAAGTAGGCCTAACGTTTGCCTACTGCCCCCATCAATGCAGATATTTCAAATAAAAACTAAAAGTATAAAACATATATCATTGATTAGCCTATGTTGGGTTTTGTGGAAGAGGAAATGGACTGTTTTAGTTTGGCAGTATGCAGTCAGATACTGTAGGTCACCATGGGCATATTTGGATTAGCTATAGATGGATTCACAAATAAATAAATTAGCCTACATTTGGCAGGATACTTGATATACAGGCTAAATGCAAATATGGCAATGTATTATATTATTTTACATTAACAAAATGTAGGAAAATGGAACAGACTGAAAATAAAGTAGGCACTGATCTTTAAAATCCTGTTTCCTGTAGCCTAAATGTTGTCAGTCATTCTTAATATTCGCAATTGGTGCACTGGCATGTTTAACTGTTTAAGCTGCAGTATAATGTTAGATTATGTGAAAGTTAAGTACAGAACTGACTGCGCCCAAATTTTTGTCTGTGCTCCTAAATTTTTTAACTTGGGCGCAAATTAACTTGCTCCTGAAATTTTTTTTTAGTGTAGAGCCCTGCCGTGGTCTGTGTGAAAGAGAGAGAGAGAGATAAATCCCCAGATATCCCGACTTTGCTGACACTCCAAGTCCAAATCTGTCGTGTGTGTGTGTGTGTGTTTGTATGTGTGTGAGAGAGAGAGACTGAGAGAAAGATTGATGTCAAGTCTCCTTAACATGATGTCAGAATGAAAAAAAGAGACTGCACAGAAGAGGTTGAACATAGACACCATGCATACTGCACTACACACACACACACACACTTCACAGACCCCCAGTTTCAGCCTTCTCCTTGTTTCAGGCTCAGATCCTCTGACATGAATTCCAAATTTTTGGAGTAGAGTGAGAGAGAGATACAGAGAGAGATAGAGGCAGAGAGTGAATGAAGAGATAATATGAGGGCGCTGGATAGAGAAATACTGCTAGGAAAAAATACACATATACTTTACTTTTATTTGGTCAACATAACTCGATGCTATACTACAATAAAGGACGTCATGCATAAAACATAAAGTTTAAAAATTTAGAGCATGATCGAAATAGAGAGGAGAGTACCAGGCGGGAGAGTGATGGAGGGAAGGAGGGAATGGTGATGGTGTCCATGAGAAAGAGAAATAGAAAGGGAGCTAGAGGAGAAGAGAGTGGAGAGATGGTGGAATGCACGACTGGATGCTGGATGATAAAGTGTAGTTTATATTCTCTGTGAGTGCGACTTAAAACAGTAAAAGCATTTCTTAGGTCCCATGGCGCTATGTGTTCGTGTGTGTGTGTCTCTGTGTGTGGGTGCATGTTTCTGTGTGTGTGTGTGTGTGTGCATGTCTGGATGTGCGTCTTTGATAAAACGCCAGGGAGCTCATTCCAACTGTTTGAGTGACAGAAACATAATTCCTCGTGGCACAAGTTACAGAGCGAATGAAAGGGACAGCAAGAGAGGCTGAGAGAGCAAGGGAGAATGAAAAGAAAAGAAAGAAAGAGAGGATGAGAGATGGACAGTGCCAGAGGGAAGAGAAGAGGAGGCTGGAGTCCAGTTTAGTTGCCCTTCTGTCAAAGTGATGATCCTCTCTGAAGACTGACCGCCTGAATCTCCTTATATGACCAGAACCCTTCTCTGGTCTCTCTCTCTCTCCCTGTCTCTCTCTCTTTCCCTTTATGTCTCCCCTTCTCTCTGTCTCTCATGACACCAGAGCTCCTCACGCACATGGCCACAGTCTTGTGGCATCACTATCTTAGGATTGCACTCACTCCAAAAGAGTTGTTTGGGTTTTTGTTTGTTGGTGAATATTTTGTGTTTTGCCATTGGGAGGGTGTGTGTGTGTGTGTGTGTGTGTGCAGAAGAGAATACAGAATGGTCTTGGGATTTCTATCTTATTTTATGTATGTATGTATTTATTTATTTATATGTTGAAAAATGTGCAGTCTGCCATGAGACTTAGAATGTGTGTACTTTGAGAAGAAGACACAGAAGTGTTTTTTGTTTGTTATTGTTATCTTTGAAAATGCTGTAGAAGTTGATGGTAATAATATGAAAATTTGCCCCAGTATTGCAGAGCTTACGAGTGCCTACTCGGTGGAGAAAAATCTTAAATTTTATGCCTAAGACTTCTACCCACACATTTTCCCTTAAAAAAAAAAAAAAGAAACTGACAAGACAAGCTGACAGCCTAGGCATCATAGCCACTGAGTTCTATTGTACTGCTCTGCACACTGGAGCTTAGATGTTTCAGCTGTAATGGCTAATGGATAAATACAAGTTCAGCAAGCACAGCAATTCAAAACTAGAAAGTCATAAAAATAATTAGAAAGATGCAAAGGGCACTTATTTTCATTAAATCACAGGAATGATAATTTAATCCTTCAGAAGTGGGTGATGGATTTCCACTGGTTAGTCCCATTGAGATAAAAAGCAAAAAAATAAAAATATAGAATTTCATAGGAGTGACCTATCAGCGGTCTGCAGAAACAGCCACGGCTGGCCGAGGGGTGCTTAGTGGGTAAAACGCCTATTAATAGCCGCAGACCAGTCTAGGATGAGCATCTTTTAGGAAAAATGGGCTCCACCAGGCAGGGACTGGGCAGTGGGGATGGGGAATGGGATGGCGATTGAGGGTGTGGGGTGTAAGGGGTCGTACGGGTGCTTTCCAAAGCAAAACGCTGAGCCCAGAAGAAGTGGAGCCATAGGCGGGACTCCCAGGGTTTGGTGAGTCTGGGACAGATGTGGTCCAGATGCGGCCCAGATGACATGCATGCAGACGTGCAAATATCAGTATTTACTAGTCATTCTTAACTCATTGAATGCCAAGCTGTTTTTGGAAGCTTTGTCCTAGAGTGCCAGCAATCTAGACCATTGTTGATGATTTTTGTACAGCCACAGCATATTCTGTGTTATAGCTATGAACACATACAATGGCTTGTTTGAAAGGTGAGACTTTAAGCTCTCAGTGGGTGCAAACCGTGTATTTCTACATGCCTCTGTTCCTGAGAAATCCCAAGCTAAACAGTGGCTGGTTTTCATCAAAATCCCTGTTTTGTTTTTTTTTCTAGAAATGGAGATTTGCGTCTTTTATGACCTGAGAAGTGTTGCCTGCAAAGTTTCTGGGAAGAGATCTAACGAGACCTGCCACCTAGTGAACCCACGAAAATAAATGACCTGATTTTGACCTGGCGTGCATGTCACTGATAGGCTAATCAGTGACTGATTCGAAACAAAGCGGCAACTATCAAAAGCTGAGTTAAGATCAAACGTCCAGATAAAATGTCCAGATCTTGCGTTTTCATGAGTTTTCGATCGTCATATATTTCATTTCCATTCATCACAGAGTTCCCAAAATCACATATAAGGTGTGTTAGAGTGTCTAGCTACCATTATTTGCCAAGGTATGCTCATGCGTTTTGTAAAATGCCCTTTGGAAACTCCCCATAGGACTTTTGGTTATCCAAAATGCATACTGACAATCAAATGCTTACTGCACATGAACCCCTTTGTGTAGAAGCATAATCCTGGTCTCAAATGAAAGGTAACACTTTGAGGTTTCTTGTGGACTATTTAGATTGTATGTCAGGTGTTCTGATATATTTAGTACTTGCAAACTTACCTTCTTGGCTGTAGATGGGGTAGCAGGAATGACATCAGTTGATAGTATTTCCACTCTCTTTGGGATCCTCCTGATGATCCACTTTTAGGTGTTTTTTTCTCTCTCTTACGAATCGGTCTCTTAAGTATTTCCAGCATTTTGGCAGTCCTCAGCTGTTGAGACAAGTTGTTTTTATTACTTAAAATAATTAATAGTTGTATGTATGTATACACCAGTAAAATATTTATCACTTTTCCTACAGATTCCTAGCTACTGGAGAGTCCTTCAATAGCCTAGCTTTTGCCTTCCGGCTTGGACTAAAAAACTGTGGCAGACTCAATCTACATGGCGTGAAGAGCAATCATCAGCGTAATGATGGAGACCTACATTCCAAAGCCAACGGAGGAAGCATGGAGAAAAATAGCAGCAGGTTTTTGGGAAAAATGGCATTTTCCAAACTGTATTGGGGCTATAGATGGCAAGCACATCACTATTCAAGCTCCAATTAATTCGGGTAGCCAGTTTTTTTAATTATAAAAAAAACTTTTCAATTGTCTTATTAGCACTTGTTGATGCAGATTCGCGCTTCAGGGTGATTCAGGTTGGGGATTTTGGCCGAACCAGTGATGGTGGTGTTTTTGCAAATTCGGCACTGGGGAGGGGAATGGAGGCCCAAACACTGCAAGTGCCAAAGGACGGTCCCCTGCCTGGTACTGATCATTATGGCGATGTGCCATTTATGATGGTGGGGGATGCTGCCTTTCCTCTAAAACGATACATGATGAGACCCTATCCTGGACACAATCTGTCCAAGCCCAAGCGAAAATTTAATTACAGACTTTCAAGAATGACTGTTGAGTGCGCTTTTGGGATTCTTGCTGCACAATGGATGGTGTTCTACTCCAGGATTTGCATGTTACCCTGTCATGTAGACATTGTGGTGATGGCAGCATGTATTCTCCACAATTACCTCCTAAAACCAACTGACCGGCGGTGGTACGCAAAAGAAAGACAGCAGACAGAGAGACCGAGAAACAGGGAGTTTAGAAAGTGTGAGGAACATGGGAGGAAATAGAAGACCCAGGAAAGCAGGTCATATAAGGGAGCTGCTCTGTCAATTCATCAACTCCCCTGAGGGAAATACGGTGTAAGCCTATATAGTTAATTAATAAAATGTAAAGTTTCACATTGTCTCCAGATAGTGAATATCTCCAAATAGATAGTCTCCAAATAAATGCGTCACATAAGTTTGCATGGAATAAAAACACCCTGTTAACCAAAAACGTTGTGTCTCGTGTATGTATAGGCTCCTGGGGAGGCGCTATGATGATTCAGGTATTAGTTTATAATGTTCCCCAGTGCACAAAGAAATGGCTTTTGTTGTGGAGGACTAACAACAAGCAAAAACTATCTCCAAAGAGCTATATCTACTGACGAGGTAGGCTAACTTAATGTTTATCCTGGCTTAGATAACTGACAGCTAGCTTCTATGCTAACATTAGCCTACATAACGTTAATTAAAGCCGTTTTGAAATGGTCACTCCCCTGAAGCTCCGACTGCCAGTAAAATCTTCCTCCATACTGATACTGCATCTTTTTTGAAGTTGTCCTTGTAGTTAGAGTCACTTGGGTCATACAGTAATGGCTTTAGTTCCACTAAACAAATTAATGCATCATCCATCCTTATAATGTAGGCTAGCTTCTAACGTTACCTCGATAACTGAATAACCAAAACATGTATCTCCATGGTAACGTTAACAAGCCTTGAGGGCGTTCAAACCAAATATTACAGATCTTTGGTTTAAACTAATCTGGTTCTTGCTAATATATATATATTTATGTAGTAGCCTACTCTGTAAAAGGGCTGCGCATACCTCGCGTAAAAAAAAAAAAAAGAAGACTAGTCTATTTGTGCGTTTTCAGCGCGTATTAGGGGTTTGCTACCCTGGAAATCCAGAGTTCTCGCGAGAGCACAATTTGAATTGTGCCCGCAAGATACTCTGGCCACGAGCAATGATCCAAATTTCTTCTATCTCTCGGCGAGAGGGACCAATCAAATCGGGTGTAGGCGGGATAAAGGCGAGCTACACTGATGACTGACACTGATGAATTGTTGTGATTGGTCGTAGCGTTATCCAACTGCGTGCAGTGAGAGTTTCAAATGCATGCTTGGTGCCGCCCCTCAAATTGGGCCATTTTCATTACTCGTGGCCAGACCCTTAATCTGAAAGATTCCAGGGTCTGGTTTACCAGGCTAGGGGTTTGCACGGCGTGTCATCAGATTTGGACGTTGCCATATTGGAGATACTCGCCTCATTAGAAAGCATTAGGCACTGAAGTAAATCCCTAACATCGTCAAGGAAAATGGTTAGTTATTGCCGTGTTTTAGGTTGTACCAATAGGTCAGACTGAGAAAAACATCTGGTGAAGGTATCGACTTCCATAAGTTATTAAAAAACCAGGGAGAAAGGAGAATAATGCCAGAAGTTGTCAGAGGAAGGGGGGCGCTTGTGGTTGAACTTGGTACTTTCGTCTCCCTCACCCAACTCATATGGATCTGCGCTGCCAATAAAATGTAATTTCTCGAAACATCGCACATTTTCTTGTGGTCCAAGTCCTGCCCTATATGCCTTTGCATCTTAGACACATTTTGATGAGCTTTTCTGTTGTTTAGACACGGCTACAATCACGTAAGATATCCAAAGTGCATAATACTCCATTGTACTTCATTCATCAAGTATCGCCAATATGGCCGCGCGTGCTGGGTTACCATGGTTACCGGCCAGAACGTGACGTCCGTGCAAACCCCTAACCAGCTAGTAATCAAGGATCTTTGCCCTAACATACGCAGCGCTTACGCCCCACTGTCACGTCTGGTGTAGCTACTTCCATTGATTACAATGTATTCTAATTGTTGCAGCAGACGCAACATGAACGGAACGCTTCAGTTACGCGCCTGGTGTAGCTTAGACCTTAGAGTGTCTAGTTTCGTAATTTAAAAAAAGCTAAAAACGTAATATTACGTTTTTGGCACTCAACGCATGGGAAGGAAAAGGCACTCAATGAGTTAATGGACAGGTAATGTTTGGACATTTTTGAAGAACTTTGAGAGAAATGATCTTGTTACTCAGGGAAATTGTTACTTTCTTTGATATGATTCAAAATAAGTGCAAGCTGGCTTTGATGCCAACTGAGGAAGGAATTGAAGTGGGTATTTAAGATCTCTTAAACAAGTCTCAGAAGACAGGTACTTGGATGTCCCCAAACTAATGTAAATGGTTTCATGAATCATATTTTCAAATCATCTTCAGATGTTCGGCACGGCTTCCTCTTGACTTATTAAGGACCAAATACAATAACGTGAAAAAAATAAATAAAAAGTATAATTGTTCGCAACTTTACTTTTTGGACCATCAGCCCCAGAGTACTTTGCCAAACATTTTAGCACAAGGGGCAAAAAAGCTGCTCAAAAATCTGTCTCGGGCCTCTTAATTCACAGAGATAAAATCCTAATCAGACACGAGAGGTTGCTGCCGCAGTTGCTGCTGCTGGCAATCATCTTCATCCCCCTAATTGAGTAAACGTTTCTGAAAGATGCAATGATATCAGGCTCCTGAATAGATATTGGCTTTGCTGCGAGAGTAATTCGATTGTGGCAGTGTTGGCTGGTGAGGCATGCACCTCATCAACAAAAGCATCTCTCCATATCAGCAAACCTGGCCACTGGGACCGCAGAGCTGGGAGGAGGAAGACATCCTCATCATCTGTCAGTAGAATCACATGCCTCCCCAAACCACTCTGGACCTAAAGCACACACACACACCACAAGATAGTCTCTGTTTTACAGTACAGTCAAGATGACATGTTTGATGAGTTTGTAGATGTTTGTGAGGGATAGGTGAGTCATTTATAGTCTAGAAATCATTATGGAACAAACATGTGGTGATATGATTAGAGTGTGGTGTTATTATCCAATTTTACTTATATTGTGGTATGGTAATAGACCACTTAAACTAAATGTAATAAGACTGACATAATCATGTTATAAACATATCAAATAGCAATGTCACGTTAAAGGCAGCCGTGGCCTACTGGTTAGCGCTTCGGACTTGTAACCGGAGGGTTGCTGGTTCGAACACTGACCAGTAGGAAGCGGCTAAAGTGCCCTTGAGCAAGGCACTTAACCCCTCACTGCTCCCCGAGCGCCGCTGTTGTTGCAGGCAGCTCACTGCGTCGGGATTAGTTTGTGCTTCACCTCACTGTGTGTACACTGTGTGCTGAGTGTGTTTCACTAATTCACGGGCAGAGACCAAATTTCCCTCACGGGATCAAAGAAGTATATACTTTTTCTTACTTATACGTGACCATTATTTTTAATCATCAGAGCAACTTTCAAATGATCTGATGGCATGGCAACATATGAGAATTTTACATAGGCTTTATGACATGCAAAATTGTCAAGATAATTTTAAATAATCATAGTAATAACACTGAGAATGAAGCACTGTCCTGTCATAGCATATCAACCATCATAATGACAGCTAACATCCATATGTATACTATAACGATCACTTCCGCAGCCAGGAATCACCTTTAGCCAGAATGGCCAATTATTGGAAAAGGCATCAAGGAATACAGTGGGTCCCAGTTAAAAATTGACACTTCATTCACGATCATGGTGAATGGTGAAATGTAAGTACAACTGCAGCTGCTTGGGGGCAGCATAGTCCGCTGTGGAGTTCCACGGTCGAACCAGACGGCGCATTCGACAGCAAGGGCTGTGATTGGCCGAGTTTTCAGTGCGTTTCTCTGTGTTTTTAGCAGCCCCTGCAACATGCTAGTCCACTGTAGCCTAAGCCTTGTACATAATGTTAAACATAGTTTTGGATTCAGTGGCAAGATTTCTTGATTGTACAGTGTCTCTCAGTAATGTTTTAAAATGAGTACTTCGTCAGCTGGCAGTAGGCTACTTTGTCGGTAGTCATGAGAAGTTCGCTTGCTAACAGAACATAAATATGCTGCCCAGAAACCTTGTGAATAGTTCTGATTTCTTTTACTACACTTACGAGGTTGAAATATAGACTTTGCCTACAGCATCTCCTTAACAGTAATGTTAACAAAATGACAGCATTCATATGACAAAGAAAAACGAATTTGGTCACTCAAGACTGTGCCACAGCAACCAGTGTAGGCTACAGTCTACCCAATAGGCCTACTCGAAGCAGATAGCGTTGTCTGGCCGGTCGAGTGGGTTAATGCAGTGTTTCTCAAACTTTTTCAGATGGAGGACCACTTAACCAATAAAAAATGCATGGACCACCTAGCTAAAAAAAAAATAGATTAGACCTACTTCAACAGTATATCAGCACAATAGGCCTACTCACTGAACCACCTTGTTTATTGTATTTTCACTTTGCTTATTGTGTCAGAGGATTCATATGATTTAAACTGGCATATCTTACATAGACAGTGTTGCAGAACTGTTTGGATTTACATACAAGTTGGTTCAATATTGCAAACAACTCATCTATATCATATTTTACCACGTCTGCTCGCGGACCACTTGGGACAGCTTGCGGACCACCAGTGGTCCCCGGACCACACTTTGAGAAACACTGGGTTAATGCACATATTTCCAGAACAGGTCTGCAACTTTCAGGCAGTTCTGAGTTCGAATCTAGGCAGGAGCAGAGCCATATAAAGGCCTAGGCCTATTGTTATCATTTTTGCAAGGTGTTGCTCCTGGCAATACTTGTTTATAAGGCGTTTGGTGATTAATTGATAGCTGTTTTGGGACACGTTAAACGTTCTTTATAATGAGCGCATCCGGGGAGTAAAAGCGACTGTTACGCTGTTACAACTGTAGGCTACAATGATTGCAATACAAAAAATGCGGCGTGTTAGTTTAGTTAGTTTTGTGATGTTTTGCACTTTTTGCCTCATGTGTTTTCAGGTTTGAGGGCTTTTTGGCAAGATTGACCTTGGTTAGACTCTGCATATGTTATTTCTCCATTATGGAAAATAAAGTCAATTTTCGACACACGTCTGTTATTAGTTCAATAACAAGTGTTGCTTGTTAAAACATGTGACTAGTGAAACTCAAATTTTCTTTATTCTTTAGTAAAAGGTGCAGAACATTCTTAAACTTTGACTAACGTTTCGATGTTCGTTAGTCAAAAACATTGACACATCGAAATGTTAGTCAAAGTTTAATAATGTTCTGCACCTTTTACTAAAGAATAAAGAAAATTAAGAAGACATCTGAGCTGCACCGGCGTCTCTCCTCTCTAAAATATCTGTCCTGGCCTGGTTGCAATGGATTGTGGCCAAACGACAGAAGCGCGGAGAACCCTCCTTTGTCTACCAAAAAGTGTTACTTTGTGCCCCGCGCTCCCCCACTGCTTGTGAAAGAAGGGGATGGGGGAGGGGGGCTTAACATGAAAAAGCTTAATGTCACAAAACGGCAACGAGTCGTTTTAGGCTACAGGCCTTCATAATGGTAGGCTACAGGAAGTGGGGGGAGGGTATGGGATGACCAGAGCCGTCATCTATCGTCTTTCCAGGCACACAGCTCGTTATATAGCCTATCGACTGCCTTAACAGATAGGCTTTGCTCACAGACACAGATAGGGCAACACACAATAAGGGTTTACCACACACATAAACACGCTAACAAATACACAACATGGTAAACGCAAATACAGCTACAATTACCGGCATAATGCAACATTACACATTATAGCATTCACTTGCATTGCATTCTGGGATACACTCGTACAACATTAGATAGTGTCTGATACATATTACTTTAATGAAATCTAGGTTTAAGTACAGTGTTACTATTTTAGAAATATGTTTGATAAAAATTCTCAGTATACTCCAGCAGGCATGAGTGGTAATAATAGTGTCCATTATGAACAGTCAGCAGAAGCAAAAAGGTCAGCCACACCCTCTCCAGATGCCCCCCACTCCATCCTCAAACACACACCATGTCTGAGTAAACGTTGCTCTTGGCTGCACACTGAAACATATTTTAAGAGGCCAGAAAGATTTAGTGGCATTTAGGAGAATTATTAATGGAAAGTTTAAGTGCTTGAGGACGTCGGACCCCAGATGTATTGCTTAAAGCGGTGTATATCACAGGTAGTGTGGTTGTTGTAGGGAATATAGTTGATTCTGAAGTAGCACTTATAAGCAATATGACCCTTTGAGAGTTTTGCCATACAGTACCTGCTGCCTTTCTGGAGAATAAAGACTTTCTCACAGTGGCTAGGGCTGCGCTTCTCCAGTACAAGATGGTGTTAAAACAAGATGGTATTTAGTGTGTTTGCATAACTCTTTGTGTAAGTGTATGTGTGTGTGTGTCCGTGCGTGTGTGTGTTCTCTGCTCTTTTGAGAGCAAGAGTGTGGGTGGGTTTGTGATGGCCCTGCTTACGTGGAAAAGTGCTCTCATCAAGAAAAATCAAGTGTGTGTGGTGTGTGTGTAGGAGAGAGAGATGAAGATAGATAGATAGTGAAATAAAGCAAAGAGGAAAAATGGGAATGAACTAGTAGAAAAGAGCAAGAGTAGTCAGAAAGTCAGAAGAAAGAGAGAGGAGAGAGAGAGAGAGGGAGGCTGAAGGCCGTCTCTGTAGGTCTGTTTTACCCTGTTCACCTAAATATTTCATCCTCGTACAACTCAAGAGCTGTGAGACCCCAGCTGCGAGCATATGAGGCCAAAGGGAGTATAAGATGTCACCGCAGGTTTGGGTAGAGGTGAACAAAGACATTATTATCTATCTATCTAAATTTCTATCTAATAGAGCAAGGAACGTCTGTCTGTGTCTTTATGTTTGTACCCACCTGTCTGTCTTTCTGTTCTATAGATATCTCTTCCCATTAATTTGACCGACTTCACACTTGACATGATGTTGTTTGGATATGAAATGTGAATGATATCATAAATAAAACAAACAGACACTATCTAACCTCAACGATACAACAGTCACCTGTAGATGTGATGTGCCTGCCTACTGCAGACATTTTCTTACAATCCTGAGTGAGAGCTATTGCTTTTCACTGAGTGTGATGGAGAAATATGTGTCAAAATGAAAAACTAAATCATCATTTCATTTATTTGCATTTTTCTCAGCTATCATCCAGAACACAACGAAAGCGGATTGCATTACACAGAATTCAATGATGAAATTGCGCCATACCACACCATAGTGGAATAGGCATCGTTCATCATCTCCTAAAACACTATTTGATCGTTTCATTTTTGAAAAGTGTAACATGCTGAATTTACTATGAAATCTAATCACAAGTTCTCACAAGGGGTCATGGTTGAGCTCTCTGAGAGCATATAGCTGAGGTGAGACTCTGGCACTTACAATGACTCCTTTCTTAGATGTTTATTTCGATGCCCACACCAAAATGTGCTTCGCTGGGAATCAAATTCAGGACTTTTCAGGCTACTGTATGCAAACCCAGCTCACTGCTATTGCCTCCTATCAGTGTTGCCAGTATGCTTAGCCTATTGAATAACTTGATGATAGAGAAAACAAACCATTTTGTGGAATGATGCATCATATGAAATTTGCAACGGTGTGACTCAAAAACAGTCTCTAGTGGCCTACAGCAGCGGTCCCCAACCACCGGGCCGCAGGACATTCCTAACCGGGCCGTAGCCTACACCATGAGTTTAAAAAAAAATGCATGCAAACTAAACTAAATTTAATTCGCAATAATGTCACGTTTTACATGGCATAGGCCTATATGCAGTTGTTTGATTGCACGCATGTTTGCATTTTGCAAGGTCTATTTTCTTACGTCTGTCTGTCCCGCCTTCAACACTTTTACATATTGCCTTCAGCGCTGCGCAGCCTCAGGTCAGCTCACTTCACTTGATCAGTTCTTGGCGAACGGTAGTGTCACACGAAGTTAGCTAAACTGCTAGAATGAGCAACAAAAAACAAGCATCTTTAGCAGGTCACTGGCCAGAGTGTTTGAGTTGCGAGAGCCGCTGCAGAGATTTCTTACAGAAAAAAAGTCACCGTTAGCTGCACATTTTAGTGATGAGGACTGGGTGTCAAAACTCGCTTACCTGTGTGACATATTCGGGTTGCTTAATGACCTCAACCTGTCACTCCAGGGGAGAATGACGACTGTCTTTAAACTGGCAGATAAAGTCGCTGCATTTAAAGCCAAGCTTGATTTGTGGGGACGACGAGTGGACCGGGGTGTATTTGATATGTTCCAAACAGTAGTGGGGGTTTTGGGAGAGACTGAGGCAGGGCCCTTTCTCTCGCAGCTGGTGTGCGATCACCTTGTTGCGCTTTCAAATGAGTTTGAGCGTTACTTCCCATCCTCCAAAGATCCACGGCAAACCAATGAGTGGGTCCGCAACCCATTTGTCAAAATCCCAATTAGTCCTAACTTGTCAGCGCAGGAGGAAGAGCAGTTGATCGAAATTGCAAATGACGGTGGTCTTAAGAGTGTGTATAAGGAAACCTCTCTGGCGGGTTTTTGGATCAAAACCAAAGCAGAATATCCCGAGATAGCCGTAAAAGCGCTGAAAAACGTTTCCCACCACGTATCTATGCGAGGCCGGGTTTTCGGCAATGACAGCAACTTGACCAAATTGCGCAATCGACTGGACATCTCAAACACACTGAGGGTGTCACTGTCTTCCATCACCCCCAGATGTAAGCTTCTTGTTGCAGGGAAACAAGCAGGGCTCCCACTGATTATATTCGTAATGCAAGTTTAGTTCCCATGTTTTGTTCCCATATTTTGTTAAGCATGTTCACACTTATAGATGTACTGTAGCTTCAAGTTGTTCAATATTCATAGTTCATATTGTTCAATTTTCACTTTTTCAAGTTCACGTTTTTCACAAGAGATCGTTACCTTCACTGTTCATACATAACTGGAGCTAGTTCTTTTCAAGTAATGCATGCACAACACATATGGAACATGGAACCCCCGAACCCCCCCCGCCGGTCCGTGAAAAAAAAAATAGGAATCAAACCGGTCCATGGTACATAAAAGGTTGGGGACCCCTGGCCTACAGTATAAGTGACATCACACTCTGTCTACCACTCGTTGCTTGTCACTGGCAGTGATGCCAGTAACGCATTACTTAGTAACGTGTTAGTCTATTTTGACCACTTTTTTCGGTAACGAGTAATCTAACGCGCTACTATTTACAAACCAGTAGCCCAATCAGATTAAAGTGACTTTTTTTGTCATTTTCCTTAGTAAAAAGATATATTCTTTGCTTTCTTCTCGTCTCGGGGATTAACGTCATGTAGGCTATGCCAACCTTTTCAGCATGAGGACAACTCGCGTGTAAAACCACGCAGCGACACAAACGTAAACAACAATGGAGGGAGGAGAGAGATGCACGTTTTATCTATACAGTCATTATTTTGAGTTTGTGTCAGCTAAACACGACAACATTAAGGTACGTTGTACATTCTGTGCTGGCGACAAAGTGCTGTCTAGTTAGACATCCCAAGTCTCCCGAAGTTTTGGGAGTCTCCCACATATTGATATCCTGGCGCTCGCAAATGACATAAAATCTCCCGGAACCTAGAGCGAACAAGAGCACGCAAGCCAGACCGGACTTCGCGTGTGCATCTACTGTAAGTTTAACGCGCACACAACGGAGAGGGAGAGAGAGAGGAGTGGTGCGTGTGTGCCTGCAAGCGCATCCAAGACAGAGAGCATCCTGGTCTGTTTTGCTAAATCAACCAATCAGTTTTCAGTGTAGGTGGGCTTATATCTCTTTTCTCCCGAACTTAATTAATCAGTTCAGTTAGTGTATCTAGGAACAGGAGCGTCATGGCAGAGTCAGTGCCCCTCAAAAAGGAACATTTAAGACCCATTTCACATCAGACTACACAAAAGTGTACCCAATTGTCTCATACGAGTAAAACATAATGATAGTATTGCACACTGCAGTTTGTAACAGTGACTTAAGCATTGCTCACGGCGGGTTAAATGATTGCAAAAGACTTGTTGAGGTGAGTTTAACAAGTGTAATTTCATTTGCATATTACTCAGGCCTATACTAGATGGCTAGTTGCCAAGGGTACATGAAAAGGCCAAACTACCAAAATCTACATATTTTACTATCACAATTTCTATCAATAGGCCTTCCTTATTTGGTGTAGGCCTACTGACTAGACATTATTGAACAAACATCTGCATTTCAGTATCTAAGTAGGTTAGGTTGGGATGTCTGCTATACATTGTTAAAATGCACTTCCAGTATAGTGAGTATTGGCAAAACCGGTTATCATTTTTATGTTGAGACGGTGGGGGTGTTGTCGGCAGCTGCTGAAAGTAACTAATAAAGTAACTTGAAATCTAACTTAGTTACTTTACTGATTACATGATTTTAAAAGTAACTAAGTTACTTTTTAAAGGAGTAATCAGTAATCAGATTACTTTTTCAAGGTAACTGTGGCAACACTGCCCCTATGCAATCCCACGGGCTTGTCTCACTGCCATTGCCCCCCATTTGCAATCCCACGGGGGCAATGGCAGTCAGTAATTCCATTAAAAAAGTTAAACTTGTATATTATATTGATTCATTACACACAGACTGATATATTTCAAATGTTTATTTCTTTTAATTTTGATGATTATAACTGACAACTAATGAAATTCCCAAATTTTGCCTGAATTACTGCAGCAATGCGGTGTGGCATGGAGTTGATCATTCTGTGGCACTGCTCTGGTGTTATGAGAGCCCAGGTTGCTCTGATAGTGGCCTTCAGCATTGTTGGGTCTGGCATATCGCATCTTCCTCTTCACAATAACCCATAGATGTTCTATGGGGTTAAGGTCAGGCCAATTAAGAACAGGGATACCATGGTCCTTAAACCAGGTACTGGTAGCTTTGGACACTGTGTGCAGGTGCCAGGTCCTGTTGGAAAAATAAATCTGCATCTCCATAAAGTTGGTCAGCAGCAGGAAGCATGAAGTGCTCTAAAACTTCCTGGTAGACAGCTGCGTTGACCCTGGACCTCAGAAAACACAATGGACCAACACCAGCAGATGACATGGCACCCCAAACCATCACTGACTGTGGAAACTGCACTGGACTTCAAGCAACGTGGATTCTGTGCCTATCCTCTCTTCCTCTAGACTCTGGGACCTTGATTTCCAAGGGAAATGCAAAATTTACTTTCATCAGAGAACATAACTTTGGACCACTCAGCAGCAGTCCAGTCCTTTTTGTCTTTAGCCAGGCGAGACACTTCTGATGCTGTTTCTTGTTCAAGAGTGGCTTGACAAGTAATGCGACAGCTGAAACCCATGTCTTGCATACGTCTGTGCGTGGTGGTTCTTGAAGCACTGACTCCAGCTGCAGTCCACTCTTTGTGAATCTCCCCCACATTTTTGAATGGGTTTTGTTTCACAGTCCTCTCCAGGGTGCGGTTATCCCAATTGCTTGTACACTTTTTTCTACCGCATCTTTTCCTTCTCTTCACCTCTCTAATGTGCTTGGACACAGAGCTCTGTGAACAGCCAGCCTCTTTAGCGATGACCTTTTGTGTCTTGCCCTCTTTATGCAAGGTGTCAATGGCTGTCTTTTGGACAACTGTCAAGTCAGCAGTCTTCCCCATGATTGTGTAGCCTACAGAACTAGACTGAGAGACCATTTAAAGGCCTTTGCAGGTGTTTTGAGTTAATTAGCTGATTAGAGTGTGGCACCAGGTGTCTTCAATATTGAAACTTTTCACAGTATTCTAATTTTCTGATACTGAATTTGGTGTTTTCATTAGTTGTCAGTTATAATCATCAAAATTAAAAGAAATAAACACTTGAAATATATCAGTCTGTGTGGAATGAATGTATACATTATACAGGTTTAACTTTTTGAATGGAATTACTGAAATAAATCAACTTTTTCATGATATTCTTATTATATAACCAGCACCTGTAATCTTTCTGTCTCCAAAAATCATCAATTGCCTCCTGTGAAATGTCTCCTACTGTGACAGCTGCCATAGCACCCGTCACAGAATCTTGACTGTTTGTCCAAGTGAGTGGAGGGGGCGGGGCTTAGCCATAGGTCAATTGGACTTATTATCTTGTTTGGTAATGATGAAAGTAAGGGTTCTGTTTTGCCCAAGAAAATTCAAGTAGAAAACAAAGCCTGTTTCCATCATATTGTGTGTGCTCTCCCGATCAACTTATTCGGATTCGGGTTCCTCTCTAGTATAAGCGCAGGGCTAATCAGACGGAGGGCAAATGAATGAAATGAGACAAGAAAACGGCAGGGTATGGAGAATACAGACGGCATGTTTGACTGATGGAGCTGTCTGAGATGAGTTAGGCTGGTTTTTGAAGGACACTTTTGCATGCATGTGTGTGTGTGAGTATGTGTGTTTATTAGCTAGTGTCATCCAACTTTGTTTATTTTTTTCTGAGGATAATAGATTAATGTGTGCATAATTAAGTGGAACGGCAGCTCAAGATTAGTGTCATTTGAGGGGCGTTTAATATGTCTACCCTGTCAAAGTCACTCTTCCTTTTTATGTTCCACATGTATGAGTGCGTGCGTGTGCGAGTGTGTAAATAACACAAAAAATAAATAAGATATTTATTCACTAGACACAACTTCCCAAACATATACTGTAGTCCGCACAGTCCAATAATCTATGCTTCTCACCACAGTGGCAGTAGGCTTTGCGGCCTGTTGTGATAAGCAACCCTGATAAGTGACCGTGGACGTGTACTTGACCACTGTGACAGGTCCCCAACTGGGGTAACTAAGAGCCACACAGAGAGCAGACACCACAGCCTGGACAATGAGATCACAAGATAGAGGATATCTGGCCTCCTCCAGGAAGAACAAACTGCCAGCAGTGGTGAGAGAGAGAGAGAGAGAGAGACTCACAGATGCTCCTCCAGATACTGCATATGTTGAGGAAAGGAAGTGGTGCACTGGATCCAGAATCGGGAGAATGAGATGGTGCTCCAGCTATGTATGCATGCTCAAACACACACACACACACACACAGAGAGAGAGAGATGCACAGAAACAAACAGATATATTCAAACAGACATTTAGGCGCACACACACACATACACATATACCTCCTCAAAGGATTGGACTCTAGATCCTGCCTTGTAGGTGAAATGTTGCCATCTAGTGGTACTGTTTGAGTTGCACAGGAGGCAAGAGTAAGTTTCCAGTGTCATAGGTCAGTTGGACCAGAGGGTCTGCAGATCCAAATTTGGCCTAAAATGTAAACATCTGATTTAAGATAGTTTAAGTATAAGTATAGTTTAAACACCTCTACATAAACAGTCTGTTTTACTGTAAGAAAGACAAATTGATGCACAGGCACCATGCATGCACACACACACACCCATATGCAGACACACACACACACACACACACACAGAGACACAATCACACAGACGTCCAAGCAAGAATGTGCGAAAGTAAATGAGAAATTGCTTTTTTAAAAGTGTAATTAGTGACATTTAATGAACAACAGCATGTTATCTCTCCACTACCCTCTGTGTGTGTGTCTGTGTGTGTTTGTGTGTGCGTCAGGCTCGTAAATGCAGGACTGATTCCTCGCAGTTGTCTGTTTATTCCTAACAGGTTTTTAAGACCTCACACAGTGATAAAATCACTCAGCTGAGAATGGACCTGATGAAAATAAATGTCTGTCAAGATGTTCTGCCATCAGTACACAGCACGTCATCAATATGCACAGAGAGAGAGCGAGACACACACACACACACACAAATGCAAACTCACCAAGACTAATTTCAGTTTAGCAATAAAGATAACATTAAGTTGTAGATTGCCAACCCCAGGCGCCAATATATGCATGCATGAACACACATATACACCCACACACACAGAGAGAGACACACACACACAAGTCTGTGCACACACTATTTCTGAGGCAATAAAGTCTGGTAATGAACAGGTTTAATAAGACCGAGTCAATAGAGAGTAAGATACTTCTGGAAGAAGCCAAGAAACTCATCAAGTACATGATTGTGTCTCTGTGTGTGTGTGTGTGTGTGTGTGTGTGTGTGTGTGTGCGTGCGTGCGTGTGTGTTTGTTGCTGTGTGGGTCTGTATCTTTGTGTGTGAGTGTGTGTGTGAGAGAGAGAGTGTTATCTAATCAGGGTTTTCCTCGAATTTGGGTGGATAAGTGCTCAGCTAGTGCAGCGAGTCTGATCTTGCTATTTCTCTTGGCAAGCGAGAGGTGGGTAGGTGTCAGAGACCAGGTCAGAGGGGGAGAGCAGAGCACACGTCTGTTCTGTGGCGATAACAGTGTTTGTGCATTAATGTCTGGGCATGTGGGTGTGTTTACGTTTGTGGCTTTCAGTTCCATATCCAACGCTATTAGCATTGCCTTCTGGTTGAAGTGCAGCCTTGGATTGCAGCAATGAATGTTTGTGATTCAACCAGAGGTCATCTTACTGTCGCACGCAGAAAATCAATGCACAGAACGAAGATCCTGACAGTATATAAGTATATATACTCTTTTGATCCCGTGAAGGAAATTTGGTCTCTGCATTTATCCCAATCCAAGAATTAGTGAAACACACTCAGCACACAGTGAACACACAGTGAGGTGAAGCACGCACTAATCCCGGCGCAGTGAGCTGCCTGCAACAACAGCGTCGCTCGGGGAGCAGTGAGGGGTTAGGTGCCTTGCTGAAGGGCACTTCAGCCGTGCCTACTGGCTGGGGTTCGAACCGACAACCCTCCGGTTACAAGTCCGAAGCGCTAACCAATAGGCCACGGCTGCCCCAGTACAGTAGTCTCTTGACAGCATCGCTTCTTGGAATCACCACTCTGCATTTTAGTGTGTGGTCCTCTCTCTCTCTCTCTCTGTCTGAACAGGTCATTTAGTAAGTGTGATATATATATATTTTTAAAACATTTCTTTTTGAAGAGAGACATTTTTCTCTTTTACTTTTTGAAGAGTGTTCTCAGCAGACTCTTTAAGGGAAGTTGAGGAGTGTTTGAGTGTGTTTGGTGAATATTGAAGATGATAATCTCGGTCTGTAATGAGTCCCACAGGGAACGGGCAGCATGAAGGCTCATTTGAAAAATCTCAGGCCAAATAATTGCGAATGCAGAAAAAGGCTTCGGAGATTCGTTCAAATAAAGAGTGGAGTTCAGGCGCTTCAAAATGGTCGAAAATGTGTGTTGTTGACAGCAGGGATATTTGTATATTTCATCAAAACAGAATAATAGACTTAGCAGAGTTAAATTACTTACAATAATACAAAATTCATGTTTTGCAGAGATGAGATGTAAATTTCCACGATATGCAGGGGAAAAGTGCACTTATATCAATTAATTTGGTGATAAATATTGCATTGCTTATTACATTTCTTACATATATTCATGTAGCAATTAAATATAATGTGGACTCATGAAAGGAATGTATTGAAAATGTACATATTCATCGCATAAGATAAATAACCATGTCATAAAAATGGCTTCTTTATTGCCACACCCTGTTACACACTGACTGACATTCAGTTTCCAGTGATGTCCTGTTCTGACTATCAATAACTCTCCTGGAAGGTCTCAAAATCTTTGATGCTTCTACAGCATAATAACATCCGATGCAAGGACCTATATGAATGAAGAGAATGATTAGAGGCCAAGTGTAGGGTCGCACACACTGGATATCTAGGTGGAGTGGACAATTCTAGCCATTATAATAATGACTCAACAATGTGAACCTTTTATGGACACAAACACACACATATATGCTAGAGTCAGTAGAGATAAAACTGAAAGAAGTAAAGAGTGTATTTAGGTCATCTTCAAGAACATGTACCAGCAAGTTGTTCAAGATGTTCATCTCAACTGAGGTCATATGGAGATGTACACATTGTTGTTATTTTGTTTTATCTGTTATATCTTATAGTGAATACAGACAATCCAACCAAAATATGATTTTATATATATTGATAATATGATATTTTTTATTGATTTTTTTGGATTATTAATAATAAAGAGTGATAATGATTGTGATTTTGATTTAATGTGATAAAAGGGAGATTTTGTAGCACAGTAGAAGTCTACAAGACTCCAGCAGCAGCAGCAAACTTATCAGGCAGGCTAATCATGACTGTGCTTCCTCTGCTTGTGGTCTTCTATTGCAGGTCTCCTCCTCGGTCTCTCCTGTCCACTGCAGGTCCCCTCCTCGGGCCAGCCCAGTACCAGTACCCATCTCTACCATACCAGCCATGCTCAGCCTGGCTCTCCTGCTCCCAGGCCCTGTTCCACCAAGCTCTGGTTCCTCTCTCCATCCTTCCGTTCCAATCTGTGTTATCTCTCTCTCTCAATCGGTTCCTTCCCATGTCCTGGGGCTGTTTGTTCCCGTGCCTCTGTGCTGGGGTGGTCACCTCCTGTCCGCGCCTCTGTCCTCTCTCAGTTGGTGGTTTTCTTTGCCTCTCCACCCTCTCTCCCTTCTTGTCCTCTCGGACAGGCTGATGGCTGGATTGTTTTCTGTGTCCACTGGGCCCAAACCTCTGTCCCCTCCACTGCCTGTCCACAGCAGCGGGTCTCCATAGCACGTTGTTTCCTGCTCGGTCGCCCTGCCTCTCGGGCTCCTTCCTTTTCTCGTTGTCTACGTCTTGACCGCCTGGGTGGTCACTCTCCCTGGTCTCTTTAGCTTTCGCTCCTCTCTTGGCTCCCCTGCCTCGCTTTCCTCTCCTCGTCTTGTGTTTGTGTTTGTGTTCAGCTGGTAAAACACTCTCATCATCTATATATTATGTACATTGAAAGGAGCGGAGGTTCAGGGTTGAAAACAGTAATGTTTTGCATGTCATGGAAACTGCTTATCTGCTATTAAGACTGCTGTGTACCTTCCTGTGCTTCTTTGTCCTCCATCTTGTCTTTGGCGGCAGCTTCTCCTACACTCAGGTGCCCAGCTTGAGCCAGTGGCAGACCTACAAGCAAATGAATACGCGTAAAGAATCTTAGCTGACATGTATCTATCCTCGTTTCAGTTTGCAACCAGATCAGTACACTAGTGGCAGTGACATCAGCTCTTTTTTTCACCCTCAAGAAGTTGCATGTCCAGCTTGATGTTATGTGCTGCTTCACCTCCATCCAAGTGCATAGCCTCAGTTTTCTCCTTTTCCTCCTTTCTAACCGCGTCCAGTTCTTTGATCAGATCTAATGCAGACATGGAAGGCATTAGGGAATTAGCTTATAGGGAATGTTGGGATATTCGCTTATAGGGAAAGCTGGGATCCATTTTGTCATTTTACTTACTCAGGTCAGTGTCCACCATATCCAGAATACCCTTAGGCTCTATGTGGGCCATCTCAGTGGCAGCTTTGTCCCGCTCTGCTGACAGAAGTGAAGTAAAATGCATGTAAATTTGATTAAAATCAATGTTAGACAGCATGTGTTTAAATGTTGATCTGTTTGCTATTCCACTCTTACTCCAGACTTACTCAGAGCAGAGTCTACGTTGTCCAAGAGATCAGTAAGCACAGCCTTCGCCACAGACGTGCCCTCCTTCTCCTCTCCTTTCAGTGTTGTGGTCAAATCTAAAGCATCAGTGAGCAAGATACATCAGTACCAATCCTGGGAGAATTGAACCAAATTCTGGGATGTCTGCTCTTTGTCGTACAGGCTACTCACTCAGATTAGAGTCCACGTCTTCAAGAATGTTGTTCAGGACAGTCTTTATTTCGGATATCACTTCCTGCTTTTCTTCTTTTAGCTCTGTTGTCAAATACAAAGCAATCATATTAAAGTTACCTAACCATTAGAAGTATTTGAGGATTAATCATCCAGGGATTTCCGTGTTGATAGTTAACTCACTCAAAGCAGAGGCTACGCCATCCAGGAGGTCATCAAGAACAGAAATCGCTTCAGCTGTTCCCTCCTCTCTTGCTCTTTGTTGCTCTGTTTTCAAATATACAAAAATCCAAAAAACACACAGAAGTCCATTACTATACGAACTAGGCAATATACCTCAATCCTGGAAAGTTCATCAGTAGCCCTACTACACTCACTTGAGACACAATCAACTTTGACTAAAACATCAGAGAGGACGGCCTCCACCTCACGGTCCCTCTCTGCTTTCTGCTCAGCTTCCAGATCTGAAAAAGGAAATTATAAAACATAGGTTATTGCAAGTAATGCTGGAAATCTTGTTCAAGTATTGAGTAGTTCTGTAGTTCCTTGAACTTACTCATAGCATTATCCACCCCATCTGGAATGTCATTTAGCACGGCAGAGACTTCAGTGGCGTCCTCCACATTCCTGTTAATCTTGGTAGCAGCTTGATCTAGTTCATTAAACCAATTAAAATCAATCAATGCCAAGACCTTCATTAACTGCACAGTAGCTCATTACTAGATAGTAGTGTACATAAATGCTGGAATCTTCATTGTGTACTATACTCACTTGAGATGGAGTCAACCTTGGCTACCATATCAGAATGGACTGCCACTACTTCACTGTCCTTCTCTCCCTGCTGCTCTCCTGTCAGAGCTGAAATAGGGAATAAAAACAAGTGAAATCAGTCCTGCCCAGCAACTGGAGAACTGAAATGGTGGCGTGTACTGTATCTATACAGTAGTGAACAAAGGCTCATTAAAATCAATACCAAGCACTTTGATCAAAAGCTGGAGAATGTGTTTGGTAAGTTATAGTCTACTCACTCATATTAGAGTCAACCTTGTCCAACAGGTCATCCAGGACAGCCACCATATCCTGGTCAATGTCCTTTTCCTCTGGATTGGTCACCCCAGCTGCTTTAACTAGCCCTACAGCAAGTCATTTGCAGATAAGTTAGCTCAACTCCACCCTCAAGTGTTTAGATTTGCATTTGGAAGGATCTGTGCTGTGTCACTGTACTCACTCAGAACACATCCGGCCTCGCTTAGGATACCATTGACCTCGTCCACGCTGTCAGTCATGTCAGCCAGTAGGTCGATAAGCAGGGCATCTTTCTCCTTTTGACCCTTCTCCTTCATTGGACCATTTGCAGCCGAGTCTCCATCCTGCTGCTCAGCGTTGTCCAGACCAGCTGCCCTTCCTCCATCTGCAGGCTCCTCGGCTCCTTTCTCTGCCTCTGGGTCCCCCTCTCCGGGGCCCCATTCAGAGCCTCAGCGGCCTCATCCTTACCCGCCCGCCCTCGCCTCCGTTCGGCTCTCTCCAGCTCCGTTCTCTTCAGTTCCCTCAGGAGAACCTTCCTCAGCTCCCTCTTGAGTTTCTTCTCATTCTTACGGTCCTCATCGGGCTGAATGCCCAAAGCCCCCAGCTCTCTCTTCAAGTCCTCAAGTTTGTACTTCTTGAGTTTCTTCCTAATCTCCTGGGTGCTCTCCACCACCCCTCCATGAACTCCATCCACTGGCACTGCAGTGCAGCAGTTAAGGAAGCGGAAAAATCCCATTCACTCACCAAAAAGGTGTCCAGCTATATAAAAATATATATAGATGTGACTATTTTCCAAGCTATATAAACGCTGTTTAAATAAATCTGAACTTGAATTTTGAGCAAACCAACTATCCTCAGCAGTGTCTCAGCAAAGAGTGAGGTAGAATTTAGATTTACCTTCAGGTATGTTCTATGTTCTATCATGATGTGGTTTGGTTACTTTTATGACATAAACAGAACCTTTGTTATGTAATGGATAGTTACGGTTACTAGGTTAATTCTACAGTAGGCCTAAAAAGAATGTTGGCAATGCACCAGGCATTTGCCTTGAATAAAATGTTAATATAATAATTTATGCACAACATAGCCCTTCTGAATCAAATGGACATCAAATATGGTGTTTGTAGACATATAGAAATGTTTTTGAAAGTATTTTTTACTAAGTGCCATTTTTATGTTCAGCAATGCTGGTCATGTCTCCTCCTGGCCACAAGAGGGCATGCCGTACACAAACTACATCATCATTCTGACAGTCCCCACAGCCAGGCCTACCAGGAGGCCCCAGAAGGCATCCTGGAGGACATTTACACACACACACACACACACACACACCGTTTTTGACATGAGTTCACTACTGCTCATTACTGACAAATGTAATGTGATTACAGTAACATGTTACTTTGTACGTTACACCCCACTCTGGTGCCAGCCCAGCAAGGGAACTCTATTCTCAGCCTCTAGCCTGCACAGCTGTACAGCCTGCCTGACCAACTCATAGTTAAGGGGCTGGAGAAAAAATGAGGAGTTAGAGGGTGAGGAGAGAGAGAGTGTTTTAGATTAAAAAAAGAGTGGAGGAGTAAGAGAGAGAGAGAGAGAGAGAGAGAGAGAGATGGGTGTTTTAGGCAGAACAAGAGAGTGAAGGAGTAGGAGAGAGAGGGAGAGAAAAGGGTATTTTAGTAACAAAGAGAAAGCAGGAGAAAGAGAGAGAAAGAGAGAATGGAAGTGTGTGTGTGTGTGTGTGTGTGTGTGTGTGTCTTGAGAGCAAATTCCCACCTCCTTTGTCAAAACTTCGATAAGCACAATGAATGGTTCTGCTGATTCTCCTTTTCCATTCTGTGGCCCTGCAGCAGAAAAAATAATGACATACAGTATTCTTTGCAGACACAGAGCTGTGTTTTCCCTCACATTTTTCTTCTGCCTTCGATTCCTACAATTTTGTAGATGTGCATGTAGTGAAGGTGTGCATAGGTACATGTGTGAGAAATAAACAGATAGATAGATAGATAGATAGATAGATAGATAGATAGATAGATAGATAGATACAGTAGATAGATAGATAGACAGACATTTATTGGGAAATGCAGGCATCCAGTGCCTTATATGGTTATGGTTATGGGATTTGGCAGATGCTTTTGTTCAAAACGATATACAAATAACAACAATACAATAGGTACATTTAACAGTAAACAATTTAAAAAGTTGGTTAGACTACATTAAGGACAATAGCAACAATAAACAACAATGTCAATTATATAACACTTACAGAACAAGAGAGTGTATACGATAGGCCTCATGTTTTAACCTTCACCATATACCCAACCCTGATAGGAATGAGGGTCTGATTCCACCATACAATGTTCATTCTCATTTCCTCACAGGATGGTACAGTATTCCAGTGGGGGGTCTCTCTCTGATCCGTATCATCCACAGATTAGTGCACCTGCTTGGTTCTCCAACTACGGCCTTGAGCTCTGTCAGAGAGACACAAACAAGAGAAGCTCCCATCACAGCTCCATGATTCCTGACTTAATTCCTGCACACTGCCTCCTCCTCCTGTCAGGGCTGCCCAGGGCTTAACATCCTGCTTCTCTTCTCATATTGATCGTCAGTGATGCCCTTGGTGAGATGGGTATTAGTTGTGTATGAAATTGTATGAGCATGAGATAACCCCCTCACTTGCACATGCAAACACACACACACACACACATACTCACACACAAGCAAAATGAAAACAATACTATTATGCTTTTGCAGAACCAAGGCCACCTGAGTGCAGTTGAGTGGAAGTGGCTTCTTCTGCTCTTCAGGAAGAGCACTACAAAAGACAACAATCAATCCAAACCGCAACAGGCACCTCCTAATGAAAAAAGAGGAAAACAACTGAAGAGTGAAAAAGAGAAAAAAAAACTAAATTCTTCTTCCAAATGCTTACAGCAGAGAGGAACGGACAAACAAATCAAATACACATTACCTGAAAGTAAACATTTCTGTTATGTCATTATATAGAATAGAGAAGTCTCTGTACTTGTACTTACTGCACAATGACAATAAAGTTGAATCTAATCTAATAATCAGTGCGGTTGAATGAAAGAAAGGCAGAGAGATGGCAAGACGAGGAGAAGGATGGAGACACACAAACAATAGCCACGTTTACATGGACAGTTTTTGTCTTTCTGATGAAACTATTGTGATTGAAAAATCTGTGCCGTCTGTTTACATGGGGTACGTTCTATTCTGATGAGGTGCTCTCTCTCAAACGGAATAGCTGTTGTTGCCTACTTCACTGGTACTTGTGACTGACAATAAAGAGCACTACTACTACTACTACTACTACTACTACTAACTACTACTACTACTACTACTACTACTACTACTACTACTTTTCCTTGAGAAGATACAGCAGGCAATCCCATTCGCCTTATTCATCCGGCGGCCATTGTAAACCAGAATGAGGCTACTGGGTACACTTGCCATCACACATCAGTCCAGCAGATGTCACTAAAGCACTCTGTTTGCAAACTGCCAAGAAAAAACTGGCCTGCTGTGAGTTTTTTTGTTGGCAGTTTGCAAACAGAGTCAAAGGCGAAATTGAGCTATACAAGGCTGTTAAATTACCCTGGAAATCCATAGTTCTCGCAAGAGACACTCTGGCAATGAGCAATAGACCTGTCCGGAATAAGTCCCGCCTCCGAAACAGCCGTGTCCACCCAACTTCCGGATGTCGAATTTCTATGCGAAATAACATGGCGTTTCGAAATATTATACCTGTCAAACATCTGTAGCAGAAGGGGTTACAGCGGAGCGAGGCGCAAACGTTCAACAATTTCCGCGTTCGATTATTGCAGGGGAGATCCCCCTTTATGCGGACCAGAGTAAACCCTCGCTGCACTAATGTCAATGGAGACTTGTGGAATTTTACCAATATATTGGTCATTATGTCTTTCTGGATTTGTTGAGGGTTTTTTGGATAATTTTGTCATAATATGTAAGTGTTTGGGATCATTTCAAGCCTAAAAGTGTAATTCTTTAGTGTTCAGATTTGTAATAAAATAACTTAATATCAGACCATGCTGCTGCCAGTTACTGTCCGATTGTTAGCATGCTAGCTGGTCTCTTAGTTAAGGTAACATTTCAACCTGAGAAGTGTGATTTCTTTGAAATGACAACTAGCTGAATAACATTACTGACATTAGTTAAAGTGGATAGTTTATACTCAAGTGAATTTGCAACAGTATATTAAGTTTAAGCGAAGTCCTTCAACTACTAGTCACTTGTTAGCGCATAGCTGTTGCCATAGCTACTCCCATCCACTTGTATAGCATTTTAAGCTAGCGTTAGCTAGCTAGCTAGCTCAGTTCACATGACTAATTAAATTATCATGTCCTAAAGAATGATTCATTGGTATTATACATGATTATAGACAACAATACTGTGAACACAATTATGTTTATCTGTTCTTAATGCTTATTAAGAGAGAAAGTTTTTTTTAGTGACGTAAGGTGACACTCCCACTTATGCAGACCGGAACTGTCCCGTTTTGCTCCCATAGTAATGAATTAAGTATAAGTATATATACTTTTTTGATAATTTGGTCTCTGCATTTAACCCAATCGGTGAATTAGTGAAACACAAACAGCACACAGTGAACACACAGTGAGGTGAAGCACACACTAATCCCGGCGCAGTGAGGGGTTAGGTGCCTTGCTCAAGGGCACTTCAGCCGTAGCCCACTGGTCGGGGCTCGAACCGGCAACCCTCCGGTTACAAGTCCAGAGTGCTAACCAGTGGGCCACGGCTGCCCAATTACGTTGCTCTATCTTGCTAGTAATCAAGGATCTTTGTCTGTAGGTGGTGAAGTAGAAAAAAATGGTGGGCCGATTGGCCTACACACTTCTGGCATCTAGTTCCACTAGATTTTTTGATTGTCGGTGCCGTTAAAGTAGAAATATCTCAGTAAGAAGCACTACGCTAACGCACGCTTTGGACGCCGCGACTCCCCGAGTCAAGGTTGCATAGCAACGGCAATGTTTCATAGTTTGTTTTCACCGAAATGGAGCTTGTGGCACCAGAGCCTGTCTACGGAGGTGGCACTAACCCTGCATGAAATAGTCACGTTTGATCGGTTGTTAATACATTCTGAAAATGTTACTGTTCTGATCAAGGTCATGCAAAATAAAGCTATCGACTCAATACGACTCTGCCTCCGATTCCTAGTCTGCTTATCATTATCTGTTTTTCGTAAAAAAAAAAAAATGTTTTACTGTTTTTACTAAAAAAATGTTTTACTGTTTTTACTTTAATGTTTTAAATGTTTTTACGATTTACTTTTATAGACCACTGAAATCACAGACCATTACGTTAGGTTGTGACTGGTTGTGAGAGAGATCTAACGCCCTCCTCTGCCCGCGTACATCGGAACTAGCTCCCGGTTAGCATTAATAATCGTTTACTACTTTAACGGCACCGACAATCAAAAAATCTAGTGGAAACTAGATGGCAGAAGTATGTAGGGCAAGCGGCCCACCAGCTTTTTCTACTTTGCCACCTACAGAGTTTGACAGGTACGATATTTCGAAACACCATGTTATTTCCCACAGACATTTGACGACCGGAAGTTGGGTGGACACGGATGTTTCGGAGGCGGGACTTATTCCGGACAGGTCTATGGTGCACATTACTTTTCCCCCTTGCATCCCGTGGAACCAATCAAATCGTATCTGATATAGGCGGGCCAGAGGCGAGCTAAACTGATGACGACAGCCCTGCAACGTTGGAAACATTGACCGTAGTGTTATCCAATTGCGTCGAAGTCCGGAATCATTCAGCGTAAACATTGGTCTAGTGTGATCCAATTGTGTGCAGTGAGATTTTCAAATGCATGCTGTGCCGCCCCTCGAGTTGGGCCATTACATTATTCGTGGCCAGACCCTTAATCTTTCTAGATTACCAGGGTCTGGATTTTCCAGGCTACTGTTGAATCAGAATAGGAACGGACTGCATCACCTCTTTCATTCCGATTAAAATTCTGATTGGATCAGGCATTTTTATTCCAATCAAGCTGTTATTCTGTTTAATCAGATTAAAAGTGTCCAAGTAAGCGTGGCTAATGAGAAATATCTGGTGGTGGTGGTGGGGCGCTGCTGAGCAATAGGTGATGTGAGACGTGTTTTACAGTGGCTCCTGGAAATGTGGCATTTTATATGACATAATTCATCAACTTTCACGTTTATTTGACATATTTTGTGTACTGAGTAAAGATTATTTCAACCTACACAGATTGGACAGCTTACAATATCAAAGACGGCTGGTAAACCACCGAAAGACTCATCCAAAACGGGCCGCAATACCAAACCACAAGCGTCTCCGGAGGAAGAGACCTCAGATGGTAACCTTTTAGTCAACATCAGGGAAATGATGGAAGAAATGCGTTCTGACATTATTAGTAAATTTGACACCGTCGTGTCTCAGTCTGTGAAAAGGGAGATAACAGCGGTTCTGGAGCCATTTGAGAGTAAACTTCGCTCAGTGGGTGAAACTGTTGGCGAGCTAGAACGCGCTGCTAATGATCACAGTGACAGGCTAACGGAGCTTGAAGCTAAAGTTGCTACGTTGACCACTTTGGCTGATTCCCGTACTAAGAAATGCGATGACCTGGAGGGGCGTTCGAGATGTCTCGTAAATCATCGTACACTCACCCGTACAACATGTACCAATGAGTGGCTTTAGGAACGCCTTTCTCTCGAGCCACGAGGGGCATTAGCAGGAGGCTAGTCATTGTTATTGTTTTGTGCTACATGTAGCCTCTAGCTAAACGGCTGGAAAACAAATTGTTACATTGTATTGCAGGCACAGCAAGACCGTGCAATGACCGGATTGAAGCAGCAATGTAATCTAGTGTGTAAGAGCATTACATCAACTTTAACATGACCAACACAGTACATATGCAAAAAAAATACATGTCATCTCATCTCAACTATGGGCGCAGCCATGTTTGTTGTAAGGTCGTACGTCCACCTCGGGGTACCCTCAACAAAGATTGTTAAGGCGGAGCAAGATACTTCATCGTAGTTCATGTCTATGGGCGCGAAATGGGGATCGAATCCTGTCTGCATAAAGAGGCGTGTCGATGACGTATTGACGAAGCCGCACGTTGCAACCGCCAACAGCAGCTGCATAAATAACCGGCGCACACCTGATATAAGGTCGATTTTCTCCAGACTGGAATGCTCAAAAATGCTAAAAATGTACCTGAAATGTTCAGAAGGGTTTGAGGATCATGAAAACGTGCCCGAAATTCACATTCCTAACTCTATAGAACCAAGACCTTAGCATATGTGGTGAAATTCTGAGCTATGCCCATAGACTTCAATGGAGCAGTCGCTGCCTCTGCTCTGCATAAAGGGGGATTTTGACCCCCCCTCGTGCGATCCGGGTTCCCGGAAGTGGCTCCTGATGAAATATCTTGCTCCGCCTTAACAATCTTTGCCCTCAAGTACTCCGAGGTAAAGTGGGCGTGCCTGCCCAAAATGCCGCAAGAAAGCTGGGTAATTTACACTTTCTAACTCGGGCGGCAGATTTTCGAGACATTTACAAGACATCTCGAAAGCAGCATAACATACGCTTGTTGGGTCTGCCTGAAGGCTCAGAGGGGAGGCAACCCACTGACTTCACAGCCCAGCTACTTCAAGATCTACTTGGTCTCCAAGACAAGCCAGCCCTTGACCGGGCGTACAGATCTCTTCGCATTAAACCCAAGGAGGGGGAACCTCCACGACTTCCACTTATCGCCAGGGTGAGCCAATTTCAAGTCCGCAACGACATCCTACGGCGCGCGTCGCAAGCGAACTCTCTGGTTTATCAAGGGAAAAGAATTTCCATCTTCCCCGACTTCGCCCCGGCGGTGGCTAAGAGACGGGCCGCATTTGCTCCAGTGAAAAAAGTGTTCCATGTCTGTCCAAATGTCAAGTTTGGTCTGCGCTTCCCGGCTACTCTACAGATCACTCTACCAAGCGGCGGTGTTGAAAGATTTGAGGATCCTGACATGGCATTAGAGTTTGTTAAGAAAAACATTCAGAACTTTGCTGCTCCGGAGACTGTTGAATAAGTCTAGGTTGATTTTTTTTTTTTTTTTTTTTTTTCAAACTTTGTTTATTAAGCAAAGTGATCTCAAACAATGTTTCACATTCATGTACAGTTTTCTTTTTTTTGAATAACAATCAACCCCCAAACATACAAAAGAACAAACATACATAGACAAACAAAAACCTACACATCCGACAGAAAATGCTAAATACAAGATATAACTAATAGCTAAACAACTTCATATACATAGCCACAGACAAATATAGCATATTAAACACGCTCAGTATGTCTCCTTCAGGTGTTGGAGTCTGGAATAAGTGAGACATCAGACTTGTTGACATACTCAAGGAATGGTCCCCAAAGATTCATAAACATATCACTTCTACCTGTAATTGATATTCTGATTTTTTCTAGTTTGAGAAAGTAAAGGATGTCCCTAATCCAACGGGTGTGTGAAGGTGCTATAGATGATTTCCAGTTCAAAACAATCAGTCGTCTCGCCAGTAGGGTGGCAAAAGCAAGAACATCTTTCTTAGATTTTGCAAAAGAAGCCAAAGAAAATGTGTCTTCAAGGAAGGGGTGGGTGCCAAATAGCGCAGTAAGTGCATTGGGTTCAAGATTTTCACCCAGTACTTCTGACAAAGTGGCAAAAATGTCTGACCAGTAACTGTATAAAGAGGGGCAGTTCCAAAACATATGTACAAGGTTCGCCGTAGACTGCTGGCATCTATCACAAGTTGCAGTTACTCAATCATACATTCTGGCCAATCTAACTTTAGTGTAATAGACACGATGTACCACTTTACATTGGATGAGAGCGTGTCTAGCACAGATAGAGGATTTATGTATTCGCTGCAATATCTCTGTCCAAATTTCTTGTGAAAATGCCATCCCCAAGTCCTCCTCCCACCTCCCTTTTATAGAGTACAGGTGTTCAGGATTGAGAAGATTAATGTGATCATAAATATAAGATATGGAACCTTTAAGAGTTTGTAGTGGTCTAAAGAACACATCAAGGGCTGTGTCCTCTGGTAGGGTGGGAAACCCAGGAAAAGTAGACTGAACAAAACAACGGACCTGCAAATATCTAAAGTGCTGCTGAGGAAGTGAATATCTTTCTACAAGCTCCTGAAATGAAGCAAACACCCCATCAATGTACAAGTCCCTAAAATTGTTAATACCAAGACTTGCCCAATTTGTAAAGGCACTATCAACTAAGGAGGGAGGGATAGCGTGGTTGGCTGCAAGTGGTGCATGAGTAGATAAGGTCTGTAGGCCAAAGTAGTGTTTAAACTGGATCCAAATTTTCAGGGAAATTCTTACAATACCATTTTTAGTGTAGGGAGACGTGGAGGACTGAATGGGAGTGTGCACTAAGGCATCCAGAGAAGCTGGATAAGTAGAGTTTGCCTCCATAGCCAACCACAGAGGGCAGGGGTCAAAAGTTCTCAGTTGAAGCCAATATTTAAGAATCCTAATATTCTAAGCCCAGTAGTAAAATATATATATAAATATATATATTAAAAAAAATAAGGTTTGGTAACGCTAGCCCTCCAAGAGGTTTAGGTCTTTGTAAGTATTGTTTATGCATCCTATGGGTCTTTTTATTCCAAACAAATTCTAAAATCAGACTATCTAGCTTGTGAAAGAAAGACTGTGGAAGAAAAAGAGGTATGCACTGAAAGAGATAAACAAATCTCGGGAGTATATTCATTTTTGACAGAGTTGACACGGCCCATTACAGATAAACTAAGCAGTGACCAACGCTCAAAATCTTGCTGAATACGAGTCAATAAGGGGACAAAGTTAGCCTTATATAGATCTTCAAATTTACGTGTGACTTGAACTCCAAGGTATGAAAAACTATTATGAGAAACTTTGAAGGGCAAACTGTGTAGGGGATACGTTTTGGCAGCAGTATTTATGGGAAATATCTCACTCTTATCCAGGTTCAGTGTGTATCCAGATATCTGGCCAAAGTTTTTAAGTGTGTCAAGAGCAGCAGGGACAGACACCAGAAGATCAGAAACATATAACAAAAGATCATCGGCATATAGAGAGACCTTTGACTGAACACCATTTCGTAATATTCCTGTAATGAGCGAGTTAGACCTGAGAGCTATTGCAAGAGGTTCAATGGCAACTGCAAATAACAAAGGGCTTAAAGGACAGCCTTTTCTGGTAGAGCGATAGAGGCGAAAATACTCTGACTGAATGTTATTCGTCCTTACTGAGGCTTGAGGAGAAGAATATAATCCATGAAATAAAGTTATATTATTAGAAAATGAGTGTCTGTTTTTAAATAATTTAAAATAAGAGAGATAAATGCTTGAGAGAGTGTTTGTGGGAGGTCACCAGACTTAAATGATTTGTTGAACATGTCCAGTAACAACGGGGCCAGTTTAATCCAAAACTTTTTGAAAAATTCAATTGGATAGCCATCTGGCCCTGGACATTTACCATTTTGCATTGAGATCGTAGCTACATTGAGTTCAGCAAGAGTAATGGGTTTTTCTAAAGATTCCGCAGATGTCTCATCAACCAAGGGAATCTCCAGGTTGGTAAAAAAACGTGTCAAAGTCAGGTAAGGCACTCTGATCGGATGAATAAAGAGACATGTAAAAGTTCATGTAAAAGGCATTGTTTATCTCCACTGGATCAGTAGAGATACCATGGTCTGTTTTAATTTGTGGAATGCAATGGGATGCTGATGTCTGACGTAGTTGGTGTGCTGACAATTTGCTAGCCTTATCTCCATGCTCATAAAATTGAGACCTAGACTGAAGCAAGAGTTCAACTGTGCGATCAGTCATAATCAAATCAAATTCGGCCTGCAAAGAAAGGCGTTCTTTATAAACCTCTGGTGATTTTGATGTGGCATACAAGCCGTCAAGTTCAGATATTCGTTTAGTTAAGTTAGTCAGTTTTTCTTTTTTAAGTTTCCTCTCAAACCCTGCATAGGAAATTATCTGTCCCCTAATATATGCCTTCAGGGCCCCTCCCACAGTACTGTAGCAGACACATCTGGGGTTCTGTTAATGCTCACAAAAAGGTCAATTTGTTCAGACACAAAATTCACAAATCCTTCATTTAGAAGCAGCCGTGCGTTAAGCCGCCAAGGCACATGTTTAGGGGTGGGCATTTTAAATTGAATATTCATAGAGATGGGAGCGTGATCAGAGATGGCTATAGCATCATACTGACAAGAAGATACAGATGAAAGCATCCTGCTATCAAGTAGAAAATAATCAATACAAGTAAAAGTGTGATGAACAGGGGAAAAGAATGAGTAAACTCTTTTAGAAGGGTTAAAAAAAACGCCAGATATCCAGAACTGAAAACTCTGCCATGAAGGATTGAATCACCTTAGCAGCCTTAGACAACGGACGGACCTTTGGCGATGACCTGTCCAGATAAGGGTCCAGCCAGCAATTAAAATCACCTCCCAGTATTAAACAGTGCACTGACAGGTCAGGTAAAGTTGAGAAAAAAATGTCTAAAAAAGCCATCATCATCATAGTTGGGGGCGTACACATTCGCCAGGACAACTGGTGTATTATAGATCTGACCAGAGACTACAATAAACCTACCATTAAGATCAGAGATGGTACTTGAATGAATGAAGGGGATAGATTTATGAAACAAGATAGCAGCACCCCTTGATTTACCTGAAAAAGAAGAATGATATATCTGTCCTATCCATCCTTTTTTCAGTTTTAGGTGATCTGAGCTTTTCAGGTGAGTCTCTTGTAAGAAAATGATGTGGGCACCCAAGTGTTTAAGATGATGAAATATCTTACTTCGCTTGATAGGATTATTGAGACCCTTACAGTTGAGACTGGTGAATCTAATTTCACACCCATTAGTTGTGGTGTGGTAGAGACATAACTAGAAAATGAAAGTAAACATAAATTCAACAATAAATGTCTGTGGGATGACACAATGCAGAAGTTAGCCTGAAGTGTAGGAACAAAAAACAAACACATACTGTACATACAACTAAACCCTGACCCCCCCACCCCCCATCCACCCACGAAGGCTGAAGCATCCCCCCAAACCGGATGCGCGCCACATAATCCCTCTTAAGCAAACTAACCATCACGCCTTATACTCCACCGCCACCAACTGCTAAAGCAATAGAAGAGAGAAAGATAAAAAAAACACCTTGACGATGGAGATGTGACAAGAAGCAAATCAAACTGCAATGGAATTGCACATAAAGATGCTTAAGTAAACCGTAGGCCCTATAGGGTTAATTTTAGTGAACCATAGGTAAACGTGAGACAAAACAAGATACCTTGGGATTTAGAAAAAATAAATAAAAAAAAAGATTATCCAACCAATGTGTCAGTCCTCCGGAATGGCCATCCACTTATGTAGATCGGCAGCATAGCGTTCATTCGGTGGAGTTGGTGTAGCCACCCCTTTTAATGTGTTTCTTGACAAATTCCGCTGCACGAGCCGCATCTGCGAAGGAGTGAGTATCTCCGCCCGGTAGAGATATATGAAGAGTTGCTGGGTAACGGAGCCCAAACTTCACCTCGGGGTAGGAGTGCAGAACCTTTTTCACCAGTGTGAATTCAGCACGCTTTTTGGCCACCGTTGGGGTGAAGTCGGGGAAAATCGAGATCCTCTTCTCCATGTAAGAGAGAGGAGATGATTCAGTTGCACGTCTCAAAATTTCGTTCTGTACTTGAAACAGATGGACTCGTACAACAAGTGGTCGCGGGGGTTTGTCATCCATGGGTCTTTCACGTAGAGCGCGGTGTGCCCGATCCACAGTGGGTTTCTCGTCGAGACAAAGTATTTCTTGTAAAAACTGGGACGTGAATGCAGTGGGCCGAGAGCCCTCGGACCCCTCAGGCAGACCGAGAATACGGATTTTGTTCCATCTCGAGCGTGATTCCAAGTCCTCGCATTTTTTGGTTAAGTCATCCACGGTGGCTGTCAGCTCGCTAACGGTAGCTTGCAGATTAGCTATTGCCTCATCCTGAGAGTTAGCTGAACGTTCGAGGTCCCTGGTTGTCTCACCATGCGAGGCCAGTTGAGTTTCAAGCGGTTCTAAAGCCGCAGTCACCTCCGTCTTGACCCTCTCCGACACGATAGACTCGAACTTGCCAATAACGTCAGTACGCATTTCGTCCATCATCTCCCTCATGCTAGTTAGCGGAATCGATTTGTTGGTGTCAGAGCTAGCCTTGCTGCTCTTAGCAGATTTAGCTTCGGATTTCCCTCGACCAGCCATTGGAGAATGTCCATAAATATAAACAAGGCATCAGGTTTGAGTATGAAATAAAACCCTATTGGCAAAGATGGGGTGCAATAAAATATGTATAAAGTCACATTCCTGAGGAGCCAAAGCAGAACACGTCTACATCCTACTTGCTCCCCCTGGAGGCCCCAGTCTAGGTTGATTCTTAAATAATTTTTGTAGCTAGGCTATACGTTCTAATTTTGCTTATTTATAATGCTAGCCTATTTGTTTCACAGCTTCTATAGTGACTTTTTGTGAAGGCTAGCCCTGGGACATTCTATTATTAGCCTAGGCTACTGTTGTTTTATTTTCTCTACATCAGCACTCGGTATAAGACTTAATTGTTAACAGTGCAGTTTGCACTTTACACTTTCCTTTGTGTCGCATTTCCTCACGCCTCTGTGTGTTTAAAACTAGAGGGCGATTGTGTTTATTAATAGGAGGGGTATGCGCGCATCTCCACTAGGGAGAGGCTTATGTCACAGATGGGGGGTGGGGGGCTATATAACTGTACTGTTGTATCCCTGGTATTGTCTCATGATTAAGCGGGTGGGGGGTTATCCATGGATGTTTTTGTGTGGGAGGGGTGTGCGTGGTTTTTGTTTTTCTTTTTTGTTTGTTTGCTGTGTTATTCTGTTCTGTCTCCTTCCATCTTACAGTCAGGTGCTTTTGTTTTCCACAGCCACATGTCACTTATACTGCTTTACAGGGTAGATACTCTATGACTGAAGTCATGCTCCAACTTATGTCTTTATGGTGCAATGGTGCAAATGTAAAATTTGTCAGTTTTAACTGTAAGGGGCTCAATAATCCTTCAAAACGCAGTAAGGTACTTCACCATCTCCAACACTTAGATGCCCACATTGTGTACTTACAAGAGACACATCTCAGAGATAGGGACCAGACAAGGCTGAAGAGTGGATGGGTGGGGCAAGTTTATCATTCTTCATTCCTGAGCAAATCAAGGGGGGCAGCTATCCTACTTCATAAATCTATTCCATTTGTACACTCCAAGGTGATTTCTGACCCAAATGGCAGATTCATCATTGTTACTGGTCAGATGTATAACACCAATATAGTTTTGGCCAATGTTTATACACCTAATTGGGATGATGATAGTTTTTTCAAACGTCTATTTTCAAAACTTCCTGATCTTTCAACGCATTATTTAATTCTAGGAGGAGACTTTAATACCTGGCTCAATCCGCAACTAGATCGTTCCTCCTCTAATAGATGTTCGCCATCTAAATCCTCCAAAATAATTCAAGCCTTTATGAACAAATTTTCTTTTTCCTTATTGATAACAAACTCCTTCCATCTGTGTCATCTTGTAAATACGAAGCAATCGTTCTTTCTGATCATTCTCCGGTGTCCATGGCGGTTTATTTTAAAGGCCATGTTGGATCGCGTGTTCCATGGAGACTCAATACAAGCCTCCTCATTGATCAGGATTTTGTTAATTTGATCATTTGTCAAATAGAACTGTTTGTTAGTCTAAACAAAACTCCTGGTGTCTCAGCCTCTGTTGTATGGGAAAGTCTGAAAGCTTATATTAGGGGGGAAATAATATCTTATGCAGCATATCAGAAAAAAGTCAGGACTGACCAACTCTCTATGCTAACTCAGCGTATATCTCAACTTGATATATGCAACTAATCCATCCCCAGATGTGTATAAGGAACGTTTATCTGTTCAAGCCGAATTTGATATCCTTATGACACAACGCTCCGCTGAACTCCTACTTTGAACCAGATCAACCTATTTTGAACATGGTGATAAAGCTGGTAAATTACTTGCACACCAACTGCGTCAGGCAGCCTCTTCCCATCAAATCCCTCAGATACAAACAGACCTGGGCAAGACATCTGACCCATTAGAGATTAATAATGCTTTCAGAGACTTCTACATGTCACTTTATGAAACCGAACAAACTTCCGCCTCTCCTGATTTCAATAACCTTTTTTTTAATGGTTTGGATATCCCTTCTATTGGGGAATTTGCTGCAGTTAAATTAGATCAGCCTATTACCGCAGAGAAGCTCGAGTCAGCACTCCTGACACTGCAAAGTGGTAAATGCCCAGGACCGGATGGGTATCCCACTGAGTTCTACAAGGAATTTTGGGTCCAGCTCCCCCCTTTGCTATTGGAAATGTATACTGAATCATTTGAAAATGGCCTTCTTCCTCAGACTCTCAATCAGGCATCCATTTCTCTCATTCTGAAAAAAGACAAGGACCCCTTGGCCTGTGCCTCTTTTCGCCCTATAATTTTACTAAATGTTGATTTTAAAATACTGTCCAAACTTCTGGCTCTTCGTCTAGACTCTATTCTTCCAACGATCATCTCACCAGACCAAACAGGGTTTATATGCAATAGACACTCTTTCTCCAACCTTAGGCAGGTATTTAATACCATTTACAATCCCTCCATCTCTCACATGGCTTTGATATCCATGGATGCTGAGAAAGCTTTTGATAGAGTGGAGCAGGCGCGTTGTTAGACCTGGGCATTCGGGGCTTTAGCCCCGGATTCTCTGGGGATAGCCCCGGATCTATGGGCCGTCAACAACAACAACAAAAACTCTAATCGTGAATGAAATAAATAGCCCCGTAGAAGAGACTTTTGTGTTTTGTGTCCATTGTGTGCATTAACAGCAGCGCAAGAAAATCTGACGTGATCGGGGCAGGTTTAGAATCATTTGTTGCAAAATGTTACAATTTCAAGTACCTTCTCCTCTAAGCTATTACACATTGCTGTTTCGTGCTTCTACTAACTAGCCTTAGCGAAATAAGTGTACAGAAGGACAAATGGATATTAGAAGTTTCTTTAGGAAAAAAAAGGGCAGAGCAGGGACAAGAAGTGGAAACTCACAGTGCATCATCTCCCGCAACCCAGGAGGACATTTCGATCAGCTCAGGTTCGTGAAACGCAGCCCTCAAAGACAACGTTGATCAATGCTGGTCTGATGTTACTAGCTAGCAGGCTACCACTGCACCTCACTAACTTGAAGGACACTTTGTTTGAATAACTAGAAAGAGACACTAACTTACATTTGGTTCTGTAGAATGGAATCACATTCTTCACCACCAACAAAACATTGTTTTCCATGACGGTATAGTAGTTGCGCCAGTCTTTTTTACCACAGGTTAGCAGTGCAGACTTATTCATTCACTGGACGTTGGTATGATTCCAAGAAACGGTCGAATGTGACCTAGCAGCGAAGTTGAGCGAGCAAGCGGCAAAAAGTTGAGCAGAGTTGAATGAATGAGGAGCTTGGCGGTTTTCACAGACGGACTTTGGCTATAATACCTAACATCAAGCTATTCCCCTTCACCAATCCAGTAATTGTGTCCAATATTATACTTTCAGTGATCATTTGAAATACATAGTATTTTATAATAAACAAGACAGCAGTTTATATTGTGATTTACTATTGAATCATGGTCACATGTGCAGTAAATATGGTAAACCTGACCTCGTTTGAGGGGGCTTCCAAGCAATGCATGCTGGGCTTGATTTTGACAGAATGGAACTTTTTCTTTGGGCAAAAGTTTGTGATACACAACCCAAATGCATTGCTTTCAAGGCACCCATAGCCCATTTATTGAAGGTGATGACGTCCAAATGTTTATCCCGAGACGAACGCTCACACCTGTGCACTTGACAGAGGTGCGTGACGATGTTTATTCTACAGGCTATTTTAATGTCATATTTTGGGTGTTGTATGTGGTGCACTTTGGCAGAAGAGACGTTCTCCACACGGTCTTTAAAACATCAAAATATTCGGAATGCCGTGACGTGAGTCATTACGATTGGCCTTCCTTTTCATTCTCAAAGTAGGTTAAAATGTCATGTTCGATTTTCAAAATCTCGGGGAAAAAACCCCCGAACCCCCGGACAAAAAGGACTAACTTCAGGGCTCTAGCCCTGAATGTTTTCAATAGCTAGCGACGTCCCTGGAGTGGAGTGGAACTATCTGTTCTACACTCTTGGGAAATTTGGGTTTGGAGAAAAATATATGTCCTGGATTAAACTGCTTTACTCCCCCCACAAGCCTCAGTTAGAACCAATAACATTCAATCTGGGTACTTTCATCTCCATCGCTCTACGAGACAAGGTTGTCCTCTAAGTCCTCTTTTATTCGCAATTGCCATTGAACCCCTTGCTGTGGCACTTCGTTGTGACCTTAATATCTCTGGCATATACAGCAACGGTATTGAGTTAAAGGTTTCTCTGTATGCCGACGACCTACTCCTCTTTCTTTCCAACCTCACTGTTGCTATACCTGCCTCTATGGTCTGTCTTCAGTCCTTTGGTCAAATATCTGGCTATAAATTAAATCTTACTAAGAGTGAGATATTCCCTGTCAGTACTGCTGCTCAGACATTCCCTTTACACAACTTCCCTTTCAAGGTAGCCCACCATAGTTTTAAATATCTTGGAATTCATGTCACTCATAAATTCAAAGACCTTTTCAAGGCAAATTTTGCTCCTTTGCTATCTAAAACTCGAGGACTTTGAACGCTGGTCTCTTCTCAACTTGTCTTTGGCCGGTCGTGTAAATTCTGTGAAGAGGACTACTCTCCCACGTTTTTCATATCTGTTCCAATCTGTCCCCATTTTCCTCCCTCAATCTTTTTTCCGTAAACTGGATAGTCTAATTTTAGAATTCATTTGGAATAAAAAGGTTCCTAGGTTGCGTAAACAATATTTACAGAGACCCAAACCACTTGGGGGGGTTGGCTCTTCCGAATATGACATTCTATTACTGGGCCGCTAATATTAGAATTTTAAAATTCTGGCACCAATATTAAACTTTAGATCCCGCGCCCACTTGGGTAACCATGGAGGCATTCTCTACTAAACCGGTTTCATTGAAGGCTATGGTGCATTCTTCTACTTTATCCTCCACTTCTCCGTACAGTAAGAATGTACTTGTGAGAACTTCTCTTAGAATTTGGGCTCAATTCAAACGCTGCTTTGGTTTACAATCTTTCTCCATCCAAGCTCCAATAGCCAATAATCATCCTTTCCCTCCATCACTTGTAGACCATGCTTTTTCAATTTGGTCTAATCAAGGCATAGCATCTTTTCAGGATTTATACATTAACAATACCTTTGCATCCTTCCAACAGCTCTCAGAGCAGTTCTCACTCCCTAAACATCACTTTTTTCAGATACAAGTTCGTAGTGTCGCTTGCACAGCCTTCCCAAACTTCCCCAATTTGCCCAACGAGGCAAGTCTTGATAAGTTTTTCAAATCTAGTTATTCACTGAAAGGGTTCATTTTGGATATTTATAATCAAATTCTCTTTCTTCGTCCAGATCCACTGGATAATATAAGAGCCTTGTGGCAAGAGGATTTGGGAGAAGAGTTATCTGAGGTTTTGTGGGATGAAATTCTTAGTCGTGTGCATAAATCTTCAATATGTGCGTGCCATGGCCTTATTCAGTGCAAAATTCTACACCGTAAGTATTACACTAAAGAGAGGCTGGCTAAGATCTACAAAGATAGATCACCAGAATGCGATAGATGTAAGCAAACCCCAGCCAATTTAATTCATATGTTATGGCTCTGCCCATCTCTGTAACTACTGGACGGACATTTTTAAAACTATTTCAGACATAGTGGAAGAGAGGATCGAGCCGAATGCTCTCACCGCTTTGTTTGGTGTCTCCTCCTTTGTACCTTCCCTAACACACTAATAATAGAGATGTTATTGCCTTTGTTACCTTATTAGCAAGAAGACTAATTTTAACTAAATGGAAGTTAAGAACTCCCCCTTGTCATGCATGCTGGTTGGCAGATGTTCTTTATTTCCTTCAATTGGAAAAAGTCAGACTTTCTACCAGGAGTTCTTCTCAAAAATTCTGGAAGGTATGGGGCCCATTTTTTCTTTATTTTGAGAGTACTAGTTTCTCACATATTCCTGACTAAGTCTAGACTGGCCTTGACCTAGCAATTTGTTGTATTATATGCTCTGTTGGGGTAACTACCTATTGTGAGATTTTGCTGAATCTGGATAACGTATATGTGTCTGTGTTTTTGTATTTAATTACTGACTGTGGAGGGTTGTGTTGTGTTTTGGTTTGATTTGTTTTGTTGTTGTTTATTTTATTTTGTGTATGTAAGCTTTTGTATTTTTGTCTTGAAATTAATAAATAAACTTGGGGGAAAAAAATAAATATCTGGTGGGGTAGGAACCATGAGTAGAGACTGGGAGGACTGAGGAGGATGATCCAAACAGGGCATAATGAGAAGATGGATGGATGCAAAGAAGAGATGAACCGAGACCGAATTCAGGAATCAGTAATAGAGGTAGGGATGGAGAGATGTAAACTCTGATAGATGGGTGACAGCAAAAGGAAGACACATTAGAGAATGGCAATAGGAAACAAAGATTTAGATAGGAAGACAGATGAGTGTAGAAGAGAGAAGTCTGCTGAGACCCTTTCCATGTAGCATATAACGTGTAATGACTTAATAATGTAATGTGTGAAGATGCTGACTACATCTTCCCTGTTTTAGGACACGGTTTTTAATTCACTGCACTTTTGCACATGTTCTTGTCTGCATGTTAGCTGACTAACTGTCTACAGGTGTTTGTGTACATTTGTTAATTGGGCGACACCCACTCTGGTGCCTTACAAAAGGTCCAGGATTTTGGTGTGCAGGGGCAGACTGATGTAGATGTGCAAATTGTATATGTAACAGCCATTTTAAAACAGTTTGTTAAAAAAAAGACTGTTTTCTACAAACAAATAGCTGGACAGTGTTTAATCTTTTAAAAATGCAAGATGAAGGTCCATATTTTTCACAAATGACTATGGTCCCCTTGATTCTCTATGTCAATGCGTCCACCAAAAACAACAACTGGACATCTCATAACCTTCTTCAGCTGAACAAGGACAAGACTGAAGTAATTTTATTTGGCAAAAGGGATGAAAGGATTAGAGTAACCAGTCTCCTTGAAACCAAAGGGCTTAAAACAGTGGTCCCCAAACTACGGCCCGCCACCTAATTTTGGGTGGCCCCCCAAAACATGTCCGTGGTATACATCAACCGGCCCGCACGGGAGTACGACATCGTCAAACTATAACCTCCGAAATTTCCAGCTACAAAGGGAGGGAAACTTAACTTCATGTCAGAGTTCAGCTTGATAGAATACTGTGGCGGTAGTGGGGTAGCGTAACGGTTGGGCGCCAGGTGGATTTATCCACCACCACTCAGACAGAGTGAAGATAAACTAAAGTTAAGAAATAATAACTAAATGGCTTTATAAAGCACCACAAAACATTAAATTATTTTAACTCTAACTAAAAGACTTCAAGAAATGCAAACAGGTGTGTTCAAAAATGGAATATATTGTTCAGGACACACATGAACACCACACAAGCAAACAAATCACCACAACAGCAGTAGCAGTCCATTCAGCCTATTTTTAAGTCAGGCCACTAGGAGGCGGTAGGCGGTAGCCTCGACAAAAATGCAAAAAGGCAAGACTCAAAAAGGTCCAAAAACAAGAGGGAAAAGTATTTTCGGTCAAAAAAGACCTCTTTGGCCTAAGGCCACAATAAATTCAAACAGTATGTAGCAGGTTAAACAAATTATGCTGCTATTACAAGCTACTCAAGTGCAGCACAAACAAGACCTTTTATTTAGGCTATAACTAATTGGCTACTATAACATAGCCGACTGCTTCAAAGCTCCCAGTGTGGATAAACCAATAAACAAAATAACATTAAAATCACTTAACAAAAAGAAGAGCTCTCCAACACTAGAGCACAAACGGGATTGCTTTCAGTTTACAGTTTAGATTAGATTACAATAAAGGCAGGCCGGCGCCGGAGGAAAGGAAAATGTAGAAATAAAAATATCCCCAAAAGACAAAATAATAATCCCCAGGAAAACCCCTAAGGAAACCCTCCCCAGTAGCCTATGTAATCTATATTCAACTTAAAAGTCGCGTCGCTCACGACTAAACAACAAGAGCGCTTTTAAAGAGCACAGGACATCACAGAGAAGTGGGCCAGCTGCTACAACCTCGCTACTGTCGCGTGTCTCCTGCAAACAATGGTAAAACAGTTCTAATGCAAGGAGATCACGGAGCGAATTGAGTGCACACCAAAGGACCAAACATCTCGCACAAAACTACTAGCTTACCCACGTTGCGTGACTCCTGCAAACAATGATAAGACAGTTACAGCGCAAGGAGATCACGGAACGAATGGGGCAAGACAGGCCGACAGGCCAGGAACAACAACTTTGCTGCCGTGATAGCTTGCTGAACAATGATAAAACAGTTCGTTATTGCAAAGTGATCACGGAGCTCGGTTTGGGCTAGACCAAACACGCACAAAACTCTGAACAACTCGGTGGAGTTATCAACCTGCCGAACAATGGAAAGACAGTTCTTTGAGGCTAGGCAATACTCACGGAGCGTCCGAGACAAGGACCAAACCAGGCCGCTCTCACAAGGCAAAACACTCTACCTGTCGTCACGTTCAGCCTACGCAGGGAAACCCCAGTGAACCAAACACGCAGCAGACGAAACACCGGCAGAGGGAAACGAGATAGGCGGAGACAGCGTTACCTGGGCTGTTTTTATAGACGCTGACCATCTTCCGTATGTAGCTGCCATGTTTTCATTATATTACTTTATTATAGGGGGTCAGGTTTGATCGCCACAATATGAAACTCTTAAAAAAATGATACAGAATCTCTACTCTTCCATATGAGGCTTAGACACTCTACCTACCAATTTCTTTAAAACTGTTTTTCATCTTACAGTATACCGGCAGATGTCCTTCACATTGTAAGTGTACATGTTTTCACACTGCAGCCTGACATTTTTCCAAGTCCTTGAAAACAGCTGTTGTAAAGCCCTTTCTCAAGAAGAATAACCTGGGATGCCTCATGCTAAACAATTATAGGCCCATATCCAATCTACCTTTTATTGGCAAAATTATTGAAAAAGTCGTCTTTAATCAACTAACCACCTTTTTAACATCAATGGGTATTTTGATTTGCTTTTAGTCTGGTTTTCGGGCAAATCACAGCTCTGAAACGGCTCTTATTAAGGTTTTAAATGACATTGGCCTCAATACAGATGCAGGCAAAACAACAGTCCTAGTGGTGTCATAATTGACAGTGATCTTAACTTTGACAGCCACATGAAAGTCATCACCAACTCAGCCTTTTATCACCTTAAAAACATTGCCAGACTTACAGATTTTATGACACAACGTAACATGGAAAACCTCATCCATGCTTTTATTTTCCAGTAGGGTTGACTACTAAAATGACTCCTTACAGGCCTTCCCAAAAAGACCACCAACAGTCATAAAGGATGTAGCTGCAAGGGTTCTCTCTCAAAAAAGATCTGACCATATCACCCCCATCCTATACTGGTTCCATGTAACTAACATAATTGATTTTAAGATAGGCTACTGTTGCTTGTTTTTGAATCACTAAATGGGTTGGGACCAAATAATTTGTCAGATATGATTGAACCATGTATTCCCCCCAGATCTCTCAGGAGAAAAAATAGCTCAAAATACACACTGTCAGAACCAAACATGGTGAAGCAGCATTTGCCTGTCATGCAATTCACCTCTAACCAACTTCCAGATAAACAAGACTTACAACAACACTGTTTATCCTTAATTATTTGTACGCAGTGTTTTATGACTTTTGGCAGAATGGCAGAAGTGCCATTCGCCCTAGAGTTTATGTGCCATTGAAATTATAAGGTCAACATTTTAAAGTAAAAAAAAACTCTTTAGGAGGCCTTTAATCAGAGAGAAGAAATGCATTCCCATGAAATTATTTTGGAAATGTTATTTTAAGGTTGAAAAAAACTCTTTAGGAGGTCTTTAATCAGAGAGAAGAAATGCATTTCCATGTATAGTCGTCAGTACAATGATGAAGGGATCTTTGACGAGTCAAACACAACATGAGTGAAGTTGAGTGAATGATTAAAGTATGTACACAGACCTCTGTCTCTGAACAACGTTTCATCATGGGGCAGAGTAGAGGGACATGAGCTTTTGCGGTGCTTCACTCTGTGTTTACTGATATATTTGATGAATAGGCCATGTCTGTTTCTTGATGTACAGTAGTATCTATCTAATAATGCTAGGTTCTTTGTTTCTGTTGGATGTCTGTTATTGTATGGTATTAAGGTGTTTTCCATATGTGAAGATGATTTTATTATTACTTCTTCATAACTTAAGTCACACTTTGGACACTTCATACTTAAGTCAGTCGAAAATCCCCTTGGCATAGTCCCCTTGGTTGTATCACAAATTAATTGTGTGAGAAGCAGTCACATGAGTGACAATTTGGTCAGTGACTCTTCTGCTTTTGATATTGATGTCTCCAAGGTCAAATCATTATTTAAACAAACCAAGGTTAGGAAAAGTCCTGGCCCTGATAACATCAGTGGTCGAATTCTCAAGTCTTGTGCTGGTCAGTTAAGTGAGATCTTCAAAGTGATTTTCATTCAATCTCTCCAGACTCAAACAGTGCCAAAGATTTGGAAACACTCTACAATCATTCCTGTGGCTAAGTGTAAGAACCCCACATTTAGTGTGTGCAGGATGACTTTGTTTTACCGGTGTTTTATTGAATCAGTCTTGACATTTTGTATTGTGGTGTGGTACAGTACAGTGGTCTTTCAATGACCAGCAAATGACTGTAGGAGTAAGTATGAGAATAGGCACTGCATGGAACAAAGCTGGTTAATGAGGTGGGGCATGGTCCTAAGGTGGTTGGGGTCAACAAGACTGAGAACACAGCACAATGCTCATTCAACATTTATATGATAATAGGGTCAGGGGTGTAAAAAAGGCTGACCACATGTGCAGGTATACGGTGTTTTATTGAATAATAGGGTCAGGGGTCTTTCAATGACCAGGCTGACCACATGTATATTTGATAATAGGGTCAGGCTGACCACATGTATATGATAATAGGCTAAGGCTGACCACATGTATATGATAATAGGGTCAGGGGTAAGGCTGACCAAATGTATATGATAATAGGGTCAGGGGTAAGGCTGACCACATGTATATGATAATAGGGTCAGGGGTAAGGCTCCAACATGTATATGATAAAAGGGTCAGGGGTAAGGCTGACCACATGTATATGATAATAGGGTCAGGGGTAAGGCTCCAACATGTATATGATAATAGGGTCAGGGGTAAGGCTGACCACATGTATATGATAATAGGGTCAGGGGTAAGGCTCCAACATGTATATGATAAAAGGGTCAGGGGTAAGGCTGACCACATGTATATGATAACAGGGTCAGGGGTAAGGCTCCAACATGGATATGATAATAGGGTCAGGGGTAAGGCTGACCACATGTATATGATAATAGGGTCAGGGGTCAGGGCTGACCACATGTATATGATAATAGGGTCAGGGGTAAGGCTAACCACATGTATATGATAATAGGGTCAGGGGTAAGGCTGACCACATGTATATGATAATAGGGTCAGGGGTAAGGCTCCAACATGTATATGATAATAGGGTCAGGGGTAAGGCTCCAACATGTATATGATAATAGGGTCAGGGGTAAGGCTGACCACATGTATATGATAATAGGGTCAGGGGTAAGGCTGACCACATGTATATGATAATAGGGTCAGGGGTAAGGCTCCAACATGTATATGATAAAAGGGTCAGGGGTAAGGCTGACCACATGTATATGATAATAGGGTCAGGGGTAAGGCTCCAACATGTATATGATAATAGGGTCAGGGGTAAGGCTGACCACATGTATATGATAATAGGGTCAGGGGTCAGGGCTGACCACATGTATATGATAATAGGGTCAGGGGTAAGGCTAACCACATGTATATGATAATAGGGTCAGGGGTAAGGCTCCAACATGTAAATGATAATAGGGTCAGGGGTAAGGCTGACCACATGTATATGATAATAGGGTCAGGGGTAAGGCTCCAACATGTATATGATAATAGGGTCAGGGGTAAGGCTGACCACATGTATATGATAATAGGGTCAGGGGTAAGGCTGACCACATGTATATGATAATAGGGTCAGGGGTCAGGGGTCAGGGCTGACCACATGTTAAACTGCCCTGATCACCCACTTTATGGGGAATTTAATCTGCTCCCCTCAGGGCGCCGTTTTAGGTTCCCTCTATTAAGAACTAGACGTGGCAGGGATTATTTTATTCCTGTGGCTATCAGGAACCTAAATTCACTTGACTGATTTCTTGTATCTTTTATACATTATGTGATTATTTATTTAATTATGTATCCTGTCCATGCTGATAACGACAGATGTACCTGTGTAAGCTACTGTCCAATTGGATTCGGTCATTGTTTTTTTTAGGGGAAGGAGTGTCTTTATTGTTGTTGTGTGTCCTGTGCTGTGCTGTCAATGTTGTTGGCATCTGCCGGTGCTTTTACTGTGTAGGCCTATGTGTTTTAGACACCCTGCTGCACACTAAATTTCCTTTTCTAAGGATAAATAAAATGAAAACTTGAACTTGAAAACAAAGCTTTGGTTCTCTGATGTCAGCTGTCTTTGTTATTTACATGATACAAGGATACAAGGATACAAGGAAGTTTATTGTCACATGCATATAGTTACTGGAAGTAAGAAATGCAATGAAATTATGTCTGGTGTCAGCCTATTTGTGCATTTATGGGGGGTAAAAAGTGCAGTAGAAGGGGTTTAGTAGATTAAGTGGCAAGGGCTGCATAAAAAAGGTGGGGGAGGATTGGGATTGGGCGGGGGGCACCAACAAGGAGCACCCAAGAGCAACAGGGGCAAGGAAAAACTCCCTCCCAAGAAACCTTGGGCAGATCCACGGCTCAAGGGGCTAACCCAACTGCCAGGGGTCTTGGTGTGTGTGTTGGGGGGATGACAGGGGAGATGGGATAGTGTGCTGTGTATGTGTGTTGGAGAATGATGATGTTCATGTAATAATTCCATTGGTAGGACATCCCACCATCCCTTTAAGTTTAACTTAAATGACAAGGGGGCGGGGGAGGGGGGGGGGGCAGTTGACTACTTTAAACAGGGGCTGTAGGCATCACTCCAAAATGTGCCCCCAACTCAGTAATACAAAGACAAGACTCTTTACATATTGATGATCACATCAAAAAGGAAAGTATATCTTCATGAAACAACAAAAGGAATAAAATTACATTCACATCTTGAATTCAACCTACACATGGCACATATGTATCATCGAAGTGAGGTCTAATTCTTCTCGGTTTGGTTACAAATGTATTCATTTATTAATGCTGGTTCACTATCAAGCACGTTATATTGCATTGCATTTCACACATGTAATTGGTACCATGGTAGGCTATACATGGACTAAGCATAGCATTCTGATAGGCACTCTGTAGAGTGTAGAGATTTTCCTTTCACACCAATCACATGTTGGGTAGACCATGGATGGGCTCCTCTTGAATCTGACAAGAAAGAAAGACATGTGTTGTATAAACATATTAGTGGTGTAAAAGTTGGTATGTGCTGTCCCTCACAGTTGTAATTCACATTGAATATTCAAATATTTTAAAAAGCTAGCTAGGCTACCCACAAAAAGAGAGCATAAAGCATTCATAATAATAAATAGTTTTATTAAACATTTAAAATGGTTTTATTTTTCAGCATTCAAGAATGGAATCTACTGTAAGTGAAAGATCTGCTAACTCCAACCTTGTGTTCAGACCAGAAGAGATAGGCCTACTCACCCATGTAAGGACTTTCATTCTCTTCTTCAACTAGTCTGATACTGTAAGAGAAGAGAACTTATTTATTGCTGAAGGAGAGAAGGAAGCAATTGCAGCCTTTTCCAAACATACCTATCACAGGTTTAGGTCTGGGTAGGCTACTGTTAGTGTAAACCTTAAAAAATGGTGGCATTTTGGTGGCAGCCGTGGCCTACTGGTTAGCGCTTCGGACTTGTAACCGTAGGCACGGCTGAAGTGCCCTTGAGCAAGGCACCAAACCCCTCACTGCTCCCCAACCGCCGCTGTTGTTGCAGGCAGCTCACTGCGCCGGGATTCGTGTGTGCTACTATGGCAAGCCATTTTAACATTTACCCGCTAGACTGGATATGTAGGCCTATTGCAGATATCTGTAATTCAGTTTTGCCTAGTCAAAACGAACATTTTAGATATCCGCAACTACATTCTTCCTATCCATAATTGTCATTTCAGATATCCACAAAGACATTCTTCCTAGGACAAATGATGCCACATTTGCCATTCATTTCTATGGGATTTATCATTACGGATATCTACAATTCAGTTGCAGATATCCACTATGTGAATTACGGATATCTGCAATTGAATTGTAGATATCCGTAATTCCAGTTAGAGATATCTACAATTTAATTCTGACTAGCCATAAAGATATCTTTAATTCACCTCAATTCAAGATATCTACATGTTCCTTTTCAGATATCTTGAATTAACTTTTGACTAGGCAAAATTACATTGTAGATATCTTGAATTAGAGTTTTGACTAGGCGAAATGACTTGATGAACAATGTTGTTGTTCAAATCATTAAATCACATAGCACCTGTTAACTGTTAACTTTGTAATTAGCACTAATTAGCCCTCTGGCTGCTCTGACATGGTGCTAATTACAACCCGGTCTCACGGCTTATCGTGAAGTCATCACGAAAATGAATGTATTCAAACGTGCTGCGATCACGATAAAGGCCCTTACAGTATTTCGTGATAGGACAACGGTTCCCTGCTATATGTATTTTAATGGGCAGTGTGTAACACCGCCCCTATCGACGCTATCTGTGGTGACTGAGGGACAGATGTATGAGATAAATTTGTGGCCTAAAAGAGATATTTTCACCGTCTTTGCATCAATTTAATGCGAATTTGCGTCGTAAAAATCTACCAGTGGTTTTGTACTTCGCCTCTGCAGCGGTTTTGGCCTGTTTTAAGCCATTTCTGCAGGCCTAGGCCTGCATGCAGATTGTGCCTTTAGTTGCCTTGTTGACGCTTTTTTATTGTGAAAATAGGCCTACACATTTCCGCTATAAGTACAATAATAATGGCTTGATTCCTTGTCGTTTTTGTTTGCTCAGCTTAGGGTTGAAACAGGTCGAAAAAGCCGTGAGACGGAGAAAAGTCGTGACCTGATAACGCTGGTTATGATGTCGCAACAGTGCATGTGATTTTCACTTCAGTTGTAGTCTATGAATGAATAAATGAGTGAATGTATGCAATAGGCCTATTAGAAAATCTTCATCGTTTGCAAAGGTGGGCATGACATGTTCGTTGCGTGATGGTGGTAACGTTAGCTATCACGAAAATGAATCTATTCTATCGTGATACCATCACATTATTTCGCAGATTTTGCTGACTAAACGCTCACTAATCTTAAATAAACAACTGTATTTGCTTATTGTATTTTCTTACTGTGTTAGACTGTTACATTCATTGGTGCGGTGACCTTCTTAGGGTACATTTTCGTGGGACAGAAACTCTTGTCTGAATCAACTTGAAAAAAAAAAATATATATAGGCTATAAATCATTTTAGGCTACATTAAAATGACATTATAGGAGTTACAGGACTGCATATTTGTGTAGGCTTTAAACATGCCTTAATTTAGGAAGGATATTTTATAATTGTCGATAGTATTTAAATTTACAATGGCAAGTTTGCCTTTCTGTACTTGGTTGTGTCTCTAACGTTCTCATCCAACCAGCAATGTATAGCAACCGTCGCTATGGGTAAACAAAACCTCATGGTGCGTTAATGAGCAACTGGGAAGTGGGAGGTTATCTAATTATTATTAGCTTATCTAATATTTTTTTGTGTAGTTATGTTTTGTAACTGCAACTCAAACCAGCTGCAACTGCAAGGATATAAAATATTAAGACAGTACTTTTTCATTATGATTGATATTTTGGCGCAATTTTGTGCCACGCGTCACTGACGATCCCAGAAACCATTGCCCAGCATGACTCCACGGTAAGTACAGCCAGTGAATGTCTAATAAGGGGAGAACTGTCACTCTCGGAAAAGGAGCTGTAGCTTGTTGAGGTAAGACAATACCGAAATAAGAGTGCTTAAGAAACTCTTGGCCTTTTCTCATTTAGCCTAGCCTACCCTACAAGAATAAAATAGGCCTACAAATCAATGAACTCTCTGGGCTTATTTTGTTCCAACAGTAGACCTAATGCAGAAACCTATAATGCCACAAGTCTGAGTGAATATGAACAAAATAATTGGCTAATAATTTGTGCATCGTTTTAGCAGCAAGGGCCAAATTATTATTTAACATTAAGGAAATCCCTTCATCAAAGGTAAGGCTACTCTACAGACTATCGTTGCTGTTTAGGAACGCTATAAGCAGAGAATGTCTAATAAGGGGAGAACTGCCACTCTCGGAAAACTTCCGGTTTCTGAACTGGTTGCAGTTCCTTCTGTTGTTCCACAAGAGGGCGCTCGTCCACGAGTGCAGAATGCATGGAGGTCTATGGAGCTGTACCCCTCAAAATCCACTTTTCTCGGGATATAATTTTTTTTCAAGTAATTTGAATATTGTATTCGAAAGGGGAGGCAAAGAAAAGACACTTGGTTGAGTATTATATTTTTTAAAGTCACTTAATTGTTCTAAAAAGCCTTTCAAACGTGTCAGTGACGTCATTCATTAGCACAATGCTAGCGTGTTATGGGCAACAACGACCCAACCTGTAAGAAAGCAAAAGGACATAAGTACTCGTTCATTCAACTTTTGACCTATAACCCATGTTGAAGTTATACAAACTACAATCAAATCTGAGATTTGTCAACGACAATCAGGTGAAAGAGACAAATCTAGCCGTCTAGCTCCATTGATTCCCATTCATTCTGCACTCATGGTGATCGCCCCCAGTGGAACTCTGGTGGAACTGCAACCAAAATTCGGTACAATGGGACTTAATACGGAGTGGTCAGGCTCTCCGTAGACGGGCTCTGGTACAGCAGTCAAATAAGCAAGAGAAATGAATAAGCATTTATGTCCAAAATGACGAAGTTATGGGCAAAAAACTCTCCCAAACATGTCGTATTTGTTGATTTCGACCCCCACTGTAAGAGCTGTATTAGTAAGAGACTGAGATAACACAACTTTGTTGCATCAAAATGAAATGCAAAGTAGCTAGCCAGAGCCTTTGTTAGCTAGCTAGAATAGCTAATTCGGAGCTCTTGGTTTATTGATGTTGATTTGGACATGTACTTTTGGCATTGGCAGATATTACATACATATATATATGTGTGTGTAACACATTTGCACCTCATTTCTGCGCCAGTGTTTAGGGCTCAACATGAACTCTTTGAAGTGGTTGCCAACTGGACAACCAGGCATGGGCTTTTGCTAAATGGTTGACATCCTGTTCATGTACTACTTAGTTAAACGCTTTAAGTCTGGAAAGGTAAAGTACTCTGATTACCTTCTATGTTGTTCCTGTTCGTTCATCAATTTGAATCATCCAGACCAAAAGGATGTGTTCAAAATATTATGATAGAACCCCTGCTCACACAATGACTTCATTTTAAAGTCATTTTGTATGATATTGTGATTGCCTGAATGAACAAGAGCAGCATTTACTTAATTTCTTAGCCTAGTATTCATATTCTAATATGTAGTTTGGTGATCTATTCTATTTTTATTTGTTCTTCTCTTTCTCTGCAGCTTCCTTAACCCTTGATCTTTTCAAATACTTATTAGTCACATCTACATAACATAAAAATATAGTACTTAATATAGTTGTAGCCTATAGTAGCTCGAATTAAATGTAAATGTCTCACTTTGGCCTATAGGACACTGACTGGATCTGCTCCTAGTTATTTTAACTCAAAAATGAAGGCGTATATCCCCAACTGCCCACTGCGGCCTTCTGATGAGCGTCTGTTATGTCGACCAGTCTTAAACACTAGGTCTAATTCAAGACTCTTTTCCTTAGTGGTTCCATTTTGGTGGAATGAGTTGCCCAGTGCTCTCCGTTCCTGTGGTAGTTTTGGGTCGTTTAAGAGGGGTCTAAAGACATTCCTGTTCAACATGCACTTAGTTCTTATGTGTTATGGTTTGTTAAATATTGTTTTATTTCCTTTAGGCTGTTGATTAACTTGACATTATTGTTTATTATTGATATTCTCCCTAATGTAGTCTTACCATGTTCTTGTTTTTTTTATATTATTGATTGAATGGACATTATTGTTTATTATTGCTTTTCCCCCTCATTTTCATTGCTTACTTTATTAGGCTATTGATTGAATCGACATATTATGTTGTTTTTTGTATTTGTGTGTCGCTTTGGACAAAGGTGTCTGCAAAATCCCATAACCACAAAGACTTGTTTTAGAGCCATGTTTGTCTTGTATGTTGTTACTCTTTTTACTGTTGTATTGTGTCCTCTCTCTCTCTCCTGCTGTCTTAAACGTCCCACATACTCGACGCACCTGACCTGTAGCGCGACAATGTGACGTCACAGAAACCCCATAACCATTTATACTCGCGCGTGGTGGTCGCGACACTAGTTACAATATTCTCCTGAACAGAGGTGTCGCTAAAAGACTAACGCTAACTACCTTACACAGCAGAAGAAGCTGCAGTAAGAAACACTGGTAGCTACCTAGCTAGCCCCTGTGATGGTACTTCAGACTTTGGTTGCTACTATTCACAACTACCATCATCATTATTAGGGCTTTGACTTTTGCCCAAAAATCATATCGATTTGTTTATTAATATTAAAATTAGAATATATTCGAATATGTATTAACAATATTTTAACCATTAAATGTCTTCAGTAAGACCGATATTGGTATCAAATTTAAGTTCTATTTGTTCTGTCCACCAGAGGGCAGTGTATCAGTCAATGTCAATAGACTACGTGCACGAAAGGCTGAGTATTTATGCGTGTGTCAAAATTGTTATTATTGAGCATAGGGCTGGGCAATAAAACGATAGCGATATGTATCCCACATGTAATCGATATCAATAAAAAATACGTTCGATAGAACATTCATAATTAAAAGCAACACACACCTCCTGCCTATGTTGTCCATAAATAAAATAGGCTAAATATATCTTGCATTGTAGTATGTCAAACTCTACCAGAGTAGGCGGTAGAAGTAGGCCTAATGTTACCTCAACACAGACTCTCCTTGCCCCGTGCACTCTCTCTCTCTCTCTCCCTCTCAACAGGCGCATCCCTCCTCAGCATGCACATGTAATCCAAACATTAATCGTGCAAGACGACTGGCTAAATTGCTATTAAATCCGGTTAGCATCATTAGCACGCTGCTTAATTTGTTCAAAACTACTGCATTCAAATTGACTGCTAAATTCTAATCATCTCAATCCCAATGCAAATGGAAAAGTATTTTCCAAGACTCAAACGGGCCTGTCCCAAGGAGAAAAAGTATTCAATTGAAACTTAAACACACGTGGGGAAACTGAACAGTCTAACCATAGACTATGATAAACTAGCAAATTAAGCTAACGTTACTTTGTTTACAATATTTCCAGGCTTCAACCAGTGCTGCTTTTCATTCAGACTTATCTGCACATTTATTTATTTGAATGTTTTTAATGATTGTGTTGCCATTTCTTTTCCCTGTTTGCTTTGATTGATAACTAAGGTGATTAAAATCAGAGGAAGGTTAAGTTTAAAATAAAAATGTCTATGTGGGAGCTGAGCTCACTAAGCGCGAACCAGCCAGGATGCTAACCTACAGGAGCCCAGATGGCCAATAATAGCCTTGCTAATGAGCTCGCGATTTCACTTCAGAAGGCGTGAAAAAACCTCGGAATCTGAATTGAAAACAACGTTTAGGCTACAACCAAATACATTTACAAAAAAATATTTCCATAGGCTACAGGTTCGAATATTAAGAGATACCTAAAATTCGTTCGAATATCTTTCATTTTTAAAATAATCAAATTATATTCGAATAACGAAGTTCGGAGTCAAAGCCCTAATCATTATCATCTAGTTTCCAAGGTGTGTGCACAGGTAGATAGATAGATAGATAGATGGATATATATATAGATATCTTTGTCATCCCGAGGGAAATTTTAATAATTTAAACAGTGTAGTTAGCTGGCTAGCTAGCTAGCAGCTGGCTGAGTTTGTTTAATTTCCTGAAGTGGAAAGAGATTTTGTTCAGGCCTTAATAGATATCCTTTGTTTGAAAATAAATCGTTTCTATTACAGTATTTCCTCTTAATTCCATGTGTTGCAACTCTCACTAGTAACTTTGTTAACTTATCCAGCAAACTATTAACAAATCACGACTGCAACTCTCACTTGCCCTCGAACTAGTCCATCTTCCTGTTTCCGCCTTGTCGCGCTCGTCTGAAAAAAAATGAGTGGTGCGCTACCTCGCGCTACCTGGCTTCAACCCTGGCGCGCCAGCAAGATTTACATCATTTTGACGTCACGTTGTCGCGCTACCGGTCGGGTGCGTCAGGTATGTAGAAGCCCTTACTCTCTCTCTCACCCCCTCTCTCCCTCCCTCCCTCCCTTCCCCCCTCCTCTCTGTCTTGTCTTTTGTCTGTCCCTGTGTGTTTGTAATGTGTTTATATTGTGTGCCATGTCTGGTGGACTGTCTCCTGAAGGTGCAGTGCAGTCCAGTGTCATCGCAGGACAGTCCATAGTTGTGGTTACAATGAATGGTAAGAAGAACACTGTAGAAGTGGCTGCAGAATTTCATCCACAGCTGTTTGCTGATCACACCCCATATCTACAGTACTCCCTCTCACTTTCTGTCCCAACTATGCACATATATAAATCATGATTATGTTACATTCATACATGTTACATTGTGGAACACATCCAGAAGTTTTATTTATCATAGCTGGAAATCCAGAGGTGTCAATAGGTTGTGTGTTGATTAGATTGGCTGGGCCCACCCATGAACCATTGTTTGAATAGAGATAGTTAATTTGCCTGACAAAAGTGTGACTTCCAATGAGTGCCTTACAAAAATGTTTGTAGGAATGTCCTCCTGATCCATCCTTAAGTCAAAGGTTCCCATATTAGTGTCCCTCAGTCACCACAGATAGCGCCGATAGGGGCGGTGTTACGCACTGCCCATTAAAATACATATAGCAGGGAACCCTTGTCCTACCCTTGTCTCCCATGAAAGAAGGGCCTTTATCGTGATCGCAGCACGTTTGAATACATTCATTTTCGTGATGACTTCACGATAAGCCGTGAGACCGGGTTGCAACTAGCACCATGTCAGAGCAGCCAGAGGGCGAAGGAGTTTTTAATCGTCTTTTTAATGCTGCAGCCTATGCAAGACAGGAGCTGGCAGCAAGAATTGATGATTCAATGTTGCTTTGATTTTTTCAATTACAGCCAAGTAAGTTTCCTGTAGATGGTGCTGGTGCAATTAGTAGCCTAGGCCTACTAATTTATGTAGGCTACGAAACAGAGATCAAGCCAGTTGATAACGTGAGAGTCCAATAAACCACACGGTGTCCCTGAGTTTTAGTTATTTTAGATGTCAACAAGACATTACAGCCATGACTGCTTCTTCTTCTTCCATTCATAGAAATAAGGAAATAAGCCCACTTCTTCTTCGATTATGTTGGGGAGGGGAAATTAGCCTACGGACAGATAATGTCAAATAAGTAGACGGGCTCTGCTACGGATCTAAAGAGCAACGTCTTGCACAATAATTTGCACTAGTCATAATGACATTTGAGATCTTCACCTTTCATTCTGCCTATAGTCAAAACTGAATTAAAGATATCTGCAATTGTCATTTAAGATGTGTGACGAGTTGAATGTTGTTTTCAATGACGTGATGACAGATATCTGTAATTCAGTTTTGCCTAGTCAAAACTAAATTACAGATATCTCTATCTGACGTTTCGACTAGTCACAATTACGTTACAGATATCTTGAATGACAATTCCAACTATCCAAAATGTAATTGCGACTAGTTAAAAAGACGTTGTTGATATCTACAATGTTAATTCCGGATAGTCAAACTTAGCGGGTAAATGTTAAAATGGCTTGCCATAGTGCTTCACCTCATTGTGTGCTGAGTGTGTTTCACTAATTCACGGATTGGGATAAATGCAGAGACCAAAGTTCCCTCACAGGATCAAAAGAATAGGCTATATATAGGCTACTTATATACTTAAAATCCACGAGAGGGTGCTCTTCGTGTAGCAGGATAATGACGTCATAAATAAACAACTTTCCTTGCTTTCGAACCTCTATTAGGCCTAATATTTAATAATTATAAGTCCTGTCTGTTTTCCCCTTTTGATTACTTTCTGTGTTTATGGGCATATTCGTCATGTTATGTCATATTCAACTTTTTCACGGCATAAGCATGATACACTTTTTCAAGAGCGTTTTACAATGTCTTTTCTATACAAATGGGCCGAACATTAGCCTATACATTTACAATCAGTCGTGTAGCATAGCCTATTATTAGGAAATAGATGCGGGAGAGTTACTTAGGCTATCGCAAACATAATTTCACATAACGCACATAACGGTGGAAGTGCCCCTGGGTGTCAACTATACAGACCTTGGCAAACTCCAAACACGTCCACTCTAAACGAGTGGAAGGGCGGGTACACGCACTTGAGCCCCTGGTCGCATATCCCGCGCAGATCCAATTGGCCGCCACAGTCCTCTCCCTTCACCTTGGCGCAAACATTGCAGCACCCGCAAATACTACGCACCAGCCCCCCTTTGCAATCCTCTGGATCCTTGCATGTCACTTTATGACAAGGAATGCATAACAGAGTCTGGCAGGTTGTCACAAAAAGGATAATAATTTGGAGGATGAGAATGTATTTCGCAAAAAGATGCATGCTGGAGGAGGCCGGAGCAAGCTGTTATAATCCCGGAGATCCAATTTTGTTTTCCGACACAACTTGAACTTCAAAATGCGTGTGTCTCTCTCCCTGTCTATCCGTTTAAATGCAATATGATTGCACAATCCGTCCCTGCCCCCGCCCCGCCTCGCCCCCACCACTTCAGTATTGTCTTGCTTAGTAGAGGAAAAGCCTTTAAGAGTTTAGAGGTAGGCTATAGCCTACTCAAAACAAACATGTTTTTACATTCTTGTCTATTTTATGAAATAAGGCGCTCTATAAAATATTGGTAACACCCACTTTCTATAAATCAACCAGCAGGCCTATGCATAAGCCATTATAAACACATTAATAAAGATGTATATGGCATTCATTAAGCCTGACATGATAGGTCACACATCAGGGACGTCGTTAGGCCTATTTTTTATTTATTATTATTTTATTTATTTTTTTATTTTTTTTTTTTTTTTTTTTTTGGGGGTGAAAATTAACGTTGGACATACATGACACCCATTACTCTTAGTGGTATATCTCACGAACTCAACACATGGTAAATCATATACATGCTATCAGAATAAACAGCAGACCTTACCGGACACGATGATATGAAGCATTCTTCTGTACAGTAGCCTTAAGCCGTTTCCGAGTTTTGAAATTGCAGCAAACTTCTACATGGTATGACTTTGGGCTGAAATTCTAATGTAGCCTAATAGCAGCCCAAAATAATGAACTTGGTTTCCATATCAAAGAATCAAAAGTTGATCATGGCATGCACAAATCAGCTTTTGAATATATATTTCAACCATCATGCTTTAGGTGACATGAATGCAACAATCACGAGACATAACTTATTTTTCCTTGACATAAAGGCTGACATAAGATATATGCACATCATACTTTCCCAGATATGGGTAGCCTATATTGTCTTGAAAACGATATAGCCTAACATAATAGATGGCCCTTACAATGACCCTAATAGTAAAATTACTCTGAAAATAGGCTTCAAATGACTAATATATGACTTATCTGGTTAAAACGTCTCATAGCTTAGTCAAGGGTGCAATTATTTTGGTTTCAATATTGTTTGATGATTGTTTGATTATTGAATGATCACATAAGTTGACAGTAGTTTGTAGTAGCTTTAGTTAAGCACTACCCTAGTTCAACTTAAAGAGAGCACTAATCCAATGCTACTGGAGAGAAAGGGCGGAGAGAGAAGGCAGCGCGTAATTTCTCAATCTGTACATCTGCTTTGTGTTCAATAGTAGCCTATTCAGCAATTTACACATGGATTCCAGTAAGCGATGGCTAAAGAGATGATTATTGTGTAAGTCACGTCAGTGTTCTGTAATCAGGTTTCACTTCACTTAACTGAGATTATCTCACCTTTGCACTCCCTTTCTCGGTCAGATATGTAACCGCATACAATTTTCCACTCTGTAACAAGTAGGGATGTAACAATGCACCGTGAATTGGCTAAAAATCGGTAAAGACCAGGGATGAAAATTAAATATTTTGTCCACCTGCCACTGTGGCTGGTGGATTCCAAAAATCTACCAGCCAGTCAACATGTTTACCAGCCACTAGAGATACGGTATGAAAATATGATATGATTATAGTAACCAAAATGATCACGGTTGTCAGCATTATTGCGATACAATTAAAATGTGCTGAATTTTTCTCTAAACCTACCACCAATGTTGGACAGAACTCATAATTGGCCTGTCCTCCATGTACAGTAGCAACAAAACTAAAGGTCAACGGAACAGCATTCATATGCCATAGTGTCTTGTCTTAAAAGTGGTGTGGCTCCGTGTGAGTTTTGGAGCATCCTATAATCCAACTATCCAACTTGATCAGTTATCTACAGTAGGTGAGATATTTAACATTTACCTTGTATTTGGCATTTTATGAAATCAGCCCAATGTTGGAGACCATGTAGATTTGCTACAATTTCAAAGTCAGATTACTCTGGAACGGCTAATTGTTCAGGGGAATGCTTTACACCTTTGTGTTCAGTAAGGTCTGCTGTTTATTCTGCTATATGGTTGTAATGTGTTAAGTGAAGAGTTTGTGGGATATTCCACCACGATGAATGAGTATGGAGATGTGCGTCCGTCTGTCTGCCTCATAGGTCTAAATCCTCCATCTTCCATCTTAATCAGTGTTCCAAGTGCGGTCTGGGGACCACTGGTGGCCTGCAAGCTATTCCAAGTGGTCCGCGAGTAGACGTGGTAAAACATAATATAGATGAGTTGTTTGCAATATCGAACCAACTTGTATGTAAATCCAAACAGTTCTATAACATTGCCTATGCCTATATATATATATATACGCAAGCATACTTTCCCAGATATGGGTAGCCCCGTCTTTCAATCCGACGTCCCTGTCACACATACAGTACTTACATGCTAAATTACACACACTTATGTGCACGGAGCACACACACCCATATGGAGAACATACACATGCACACAGACACAGCATAGCACACAGATATACCACGAGCACACATGCACACACACTATGTGTGTCTCATACTCTCATATTCCATCACAACCTACTAGCTATCGTAAATGAATCATGATTCCTGCATAGCAACCTTGGAAGTAAAGTCCAATAGTGTGAATTCTCTCCAGTGTACTGCTGTGCACTCTCCCTCTTTCTGTCTCTGTGATAGACTAATTCCATCTCCTCCTGATGAGAGCCTCTCTGAAGACTATTTTGCCGCCTTTTAAGGCCTAAGTGTTTTCCAAACGCACAAGTTCTCCTCGGTGATAGTTAAAAGTGTGAGAGATCTGTTAAGCATGTTTTAATGAGCTCTCCAGGGAAACAGTCCTTCTGAGGAAGGAACTACTTTCGCAATCATCTGCAGAGCAACCAACCCGTGCAAGACAACCCACTTGGTTTCTTCATCTTGTGAACATGAGATATGTGTGTGTGTGTGTGTGTGTGTGTGTGTATGTGTGTGCGTGTGTGTGCATGGGCGTCGGAGCCATTATGTGACGGTGGGACTGGGACGTGTCCCACACACTTTTTATAACTGTTAGTTTGGACCCCTCTTTTTTTGTCAGGCGAAATATTAGTGCTGTTTTAAAACTGTTCATATCATAGCTCCGACGACCATGTCAAATCCATTCCACTTCATTACAAATGCTAAAATGACTCCATCTCACTCTCAGGTTTTCATTGCTACCTGCTTCACTCAACACGGATTTATGCACACACACACACACACGAGCGGTGGTCAAATTGTAGCTACTCAGGTTGGAATATTACATACAGCTCAAAACACTTTGCCTTCTCGTTTTGATTACAGGGGCACTACACAATGCTAGGTAACGTTAAAACTGTATTTAAATTAATAAAACACTGCTAACATTATTGAACAGTTTTTGTGAGTGCTACTTTTTGTTAATATTTGTGAAACTGCGAGTAAGGGGCTACGACCGCACTACCTAGACCAAAACGTTAACGTCTCTCAAAGCTCCCGATTAGCCTCTCCGGGCCTGCATTCAAAACATTAAATAAATTAATTTAACAGATATTTCAACTGCATGCAAGGTTAACTACAGTATGCATATATCATGAGGTTATTAAAGCTGGTTCCGAATTAGTCATTGAGTCAATAGTTTTACTTTGTTAGATAGAAGTAGGCACAACCTGTTAAAATGTACCAGAATTCAGGAAATATCGACTAGTTCACACATTTTTTTATGGGGGAGGACCCCCAGACCCCCTCTAAGTGTCCCACCCACTTTGAAAAACCCTCCGACGCCTGTGTGTGTGTGTGTGTGTGTGTGTGTGTGCAGAGAGGAAAGCTGTAAATAGATGGGTCTACATGGTCTACATGTGCCAGTGTACATGTATCCAAATGTATGCATTCATAGAACTTGAAACAAGTGGAGAAGTAGTTTTCATTATTGCAATATAATTCCACTTAAAAAAACATGCATGTTTAGGCCAGATGGATTGTTTAACATATCCAAGTAAAATAATTATTTCAATCTAATGTCTACATAGTTATTGTTCTGCAGATCCTAGGGTTGTTCTGTTTTGCTACACCACACAGGAAATGAAAGAACTGACAACATGCTCAACAGAGCAGGGGGTAGATACACATCCAGGAGCAGGGGGTAGATACACATCCAGGAGCAGGGGGTAGATACACATCCAGAGCAGGGGGTAGAGACACCCTGAAGCACTGCTGATTCTCCAGACTGAAAAAAGTTCAACACAAGTTCAAGATCCAATTTAACAAATCACTTGCTCTCAACCTTTGTATTGCACAGGGTTTCCTGTGAAGTGATACTCCTGTAGTCCTGCACTGTATATGACTCTAAACATACACACACACATTCTTAAATCTTTACATTGGCTCCCAGTTAATTTCAGAATTGATTTCAAGGTTCTACTCCTAATACAGTATGTCACTGAATGGACTTGGCCCCAAATATACACCAGGTAGAGAGCTTACAGTAGATCTACAGGAACTGGTCAATTAATAGAGTTAAAACCAAGCAAGGAGAAATGGCATTTGGCTATTATGTCACACAGCGCTGGAATCAGCTTCCAATGGATATTTTCCCCAGTGAGTGTTTTAAAAAGATACTCAAAACTGAACTTTTTCATTTTGCATTTATTGATGAATGAATTCACTTCAGATGGGCTACAGTATGTTACTTGATAAAATGACTGCGACATAGTTTTAGGTTTATTTTTATTTTATTTATTTTTATTTTACCTACTATTTATTCGGTCATATTTTCCCCTTAATCTATTTTATTATTTTTACAATTTTAGTATTATTATTTTTATATTATTATTACTGTTATTCTTTTATTTTTAAGCACATTGAGTGACATTCTATGTATGATAATGTGTTATATAAATAAACTTGAACACACACACACACACACACACACACACACACACACACAGGTATTCAAAACGTGGATGTTTATTTCAATACAGATAAGGGAGCTTGTCAAACAAAAACAAAACAAAACCAAAAGCATAGTAGAAGAACAAAACTATTTTAGTTAGAAAAAGTTCCCCCATGAGCCATAATATGGGACAAGGTCAAAAGAACAAACTGGAGGGCAAATAATTACTCAGTATTGTGTGCAGGGCCGGAGTGGGGCCACTTTTCAGCCCGGGAGTTTCAGGCCCAAGACCGGCACACTTTTTTAGTGGTGGTGGAAATTGGATAAATAAGGCAACATTTCAGCTCTTACTATCATGTAGTTTTTATTATAGGCTACCAATATTCCACTATTCCACAAGGATAGGTTGATAAGTTAACAAAAACAGGAAGGAAGAAATAAAGCATTTGAAATGTATCCCACAATTCCACTAAGAGGCATATTGAACTACTGTATTGTTTACATGTTTTTTTCTGCATGGGTCAGCTATCATGTTGTTTGGTGATTTTCTCCTTTACTACACCCACTTCTGAGCAAACAAGGCATATAGGTTGATCATGTAGCCTACTGCTGTCATAGCCTACTGTTCTTACATAAAATAACTTTAATTCATATGGTTAACTCTATTAAGCTTTCTACTTGTCCCTAGTCATAGCTAATTTCGGGCTCATCATTTTTAGCGGGGGACTGGCTGATATGCTGCTCAGAGGCTACTTTTGTTTTTGCCTAGGCTACTGCACACAGATCAAGCTTGAGTTTTGTTATCAATATTTGCATAATATTTGCAAAGTCTATGAATCGCCATATGGGATGATATAAAAAAGCTAATAATTTAATTAAATATGTTGCTTGCGAAGACAACGCTACAACGTCCATAGGCCTATTAGCCCAATAATTATGCCGCTATAATAAGGCTATCTCTCTTTAACAGATGCCACTTATGTCTTCTTCAAAGCAAAAGCTGGAAGCTTGGCATATTTGGCAGCAATACTTTTCGTATTTTTTACCTGGCCTTTTCAGTCCCTCATGGCCTCTTTCTACCACCCACCTCCCTGACGCTTAGGGCCGGCCCGGCTGGTAACTGAGAATTTTTTTTTTTAGAAAAAACGGGCTATATGGACCCAACCAATTAACTCTTCTTGGGAGGGGAGAACAACCCATGCAAACGCTGCGGTGTTAGGCATAGAATGCGAACGTGTGTAGCCAACTTTAAGACAAGATAGATTAACGCGGCAAATGTCAATATTTTTCCATCGACCGGCCCAGAAGTGAAGCGGCCCACCGGGAATTCTCCCGATTCTCCCGATTACCCACTCCGGGCCTGATTGTGTGAGGTAAATGTAATTTTCTCTCCTCGACTTATGATAATAAATTACATAGGAAAAATAGAGTAATACCATACATTATGGGAACTTGGGAAGGGTTTATTGATGTCTGTTAATAATAATGATACAGTAATAGCCTACTAACAACGCAATACAAGTTACAGTTAAATGTTTGCCATCGAGTAAGTTTAACCTGTCCTCAGTGATAGATGAACTATGAAAGGTTAGGCTACGTCAGGATTTGGGAGACTGAAGAGGAAAATAAATGTAAACACTGTCTGCTCCAAAAATGATTAGGCAACGTGTCACTCACTACAATGGGCATTTTATAGGTATTTAAGATAAAGAAGGTAAATATACACTGGAATATTTCTGTACAGGCCTTTTACCTATTTACAAACATTGATAATAATATTTATATGCCTGTTAAGGGTGAAAATAAGCAATTTACTTCAAAATAGCATATTTGCCCCCCAGGGTTACGCTGTAGAGTCATCTGATGTTGGTCTCCAACATGGCGCCCATGATTTGAGTTGGCCAAACTCAACTTTGCTCCTCTCTGTACAGTTTTGTTATAATCCTCACCTGTGACTTATTGATAGTTTTCAAGCTTTGATTGCTCAGAGAACGTGACATCTATGATTGTTTTAACATTATGTCAATGTAGGAAGACCATAGGCAAAATAGTGTAAATAGTAGACACCAATGTGTTCCGTTTTCTTTGAAGTGTATTATTAAATTGCAAACTGAGGGTAAAGCAGTGAGTTGTGTTTACAGTTGTTGAAATAAGGGTCTACAAAATAAAATAAAAAATGACAAAATGTAAAGCAGTAAATGTGCATTCAGTTTGGCAAACTTGGTGAGTGGATTGGCTACAAGTATTAATGGTTTCAGAAATTTTGCTTTAGGAATAACTGTCAGTGTTTAACATTCATAAGAAACTTAAGGTTACTCACGTAACCCCGGTTCTCTGATAGCATGAGTGAGGTATCTCACTATGGGACACGCCCCCTCGCGAGTTCCCCAGAAGCCATTATTTCATTACGCCAGCCATCATTGGCTGGACGACTGACGTATGCAACGTGGAGGAGGTACTTCCTCCTCCCTTATATTCTACGGCGCAACGTCATTGCTTCAGTCTAGCTAACCAACCTCTTCTCGCCACCGGCAAGGAGGGTGGTCTGGTGAGATACCTCACTCATGCTATCAGAGAACCGGGGTTACGTGAGTAACCTTAAGTTCTCTTTCAAGCATTCATTCGGTATCTCACTATGGGATATCGTGACTCCCGGATTGCCAGACAAGCTTGCGATCCCCAACAACATCAGTGCGCCCCCGGCGTCCCAGTGCCTAACACTGAATGTGCCAAAGTCGGGGCAGTGACATCAAGTCTGTAAAACCTGACAAACGTTGTCGGGTTTGCCCAACACGCTGCCAAGCATACATCCTCTATGGGGAAGCCCTGAAATAAAGCCCATGATGTCGACATTCCTCGAGTGGAATGGGCTCGTAAACCGACTGGGGGTTGTAACCCCTTAGTCGTATAGGCCAGGGCAATAGCCGCCACAATCCATTGTGATAGACGCTGCTTAGTGAGCGGTCTACCCAGATGTGACTTTGCACAAGACACAAACAGCTGTTCCGTTTTCCTTAACTCCGCTGTTTTGTCCACGTACGCACGCAACGCCCTGACCGGACAGAGCGCATTCAGCCGCTCCTGCTTCGGGGAGGCGAAAGGCGGTGGGTTAAACACAAATAGTTCAATCGGCCGACACGACAGTGACGGGTTGAAAACCTTCGGAATGAACGCTGGGTTGGGTTTTAATACAACCCTCGAGTCACCCGGGAAAAATGGCATACAGGCTGTATTCACAGATAGGGCATGAATATCGCTTACGCGTTTAGCCGTAGCCAAAACCACCAACAAAGCCGTCTTGAGTGAGAGCACTTTAAGATCCAACTGTTGTAATGGCTCGAAGGGAGGGCGAGACAGAACATCCAAAACCATCGGCAGATCCCATGAAGGGGCCAGTGGTTTAGAAACCGGGCGGAGGCGTCGAGCCCCTTTCATAAATTGACGGATGAGAGGGTGCTGGCCCGCTGTTTTGTCCCCAAAGCCTACATGGCAGGCCGAGATGGCAGCCAGGTAAACTTTGACAGTGGAGAAGGACTTGTTTTTATCCAGTAAGTCTTGCAGAAACGTAAGGATAACGTCCACAGAGTACTGGAAGGCTATCGTCCCTGTTTTAATACACCAGTCATTAAAAACACGCCATTTGCTATCATACAACGTCCTAGTTGATGACGCCCTAGCGCTCTGAATGGTCGCTATGACATTGCAGGGCAGTCCTGCAGCTGTCAGATTCAGCCTTTCACGGGCCAGACCCAGAGGGCCAGGCGCTCTGGATGAGGGTGAAATATTTCCCCGTTCGCTTGGGACAGCAGGTCCCTGCGGGGGGGCAGCGGCCACGGTGGGGAGTGGAGTAACGGGATTATTTCTGCTAGACAGGGTTTCCCTGGCCAGCGCGGGGCTACGAGAATGAGTGAGAGGCTCTGTTCCCGCACCCTGGCGAGCGTTGGAGTGATCAGTTCCAACGGAGGGAAGACATAGAGCAGGACGTGTGGCCACTGGTGTGCCAAAGCATCTATCCCTAACGGGGCTTTCTGATCGCGCAGGGAGAAAAACACCGGACATTGCGCATTCTCCTCTGAGGCGAATAAGTCCACTTTCGCTCGACCCGTTCGCAACCAGATTTGAGCCACAACATCGCTGTGGAGTTTCCAGTCTCCGTAGCGGGGGTTGCCCCTGGAAAATAAATCTGCACCCAAATTCAATACACCGGGGACGTGTGTGGCTCCACGACAGGAGCCGTGTGCTGCTCCATAAGATCAGTCTGTGTGCCAACGTGTGCATATGACGAGACCTCAGTACCCCCTGCTTGTTGACATAAGCCACCACAGTGGTGTTGTCTGTTCTGACCAAGACATGATGCCCTCTCAGGATGGACAGAAAATGTCTGAGTGTGAGCCAAACCGCCATTAGTTTTAGACGGTTTATGTGCAAAGATTGCATGTGTGAGTCCCACACCCCGTTTATCGACCTGCCCTCGTGAGTAGCTCCCCAGCCGCTCAGCGAGGCATCCGTCGTCACTACTTTCCTGTGTAGGACAGCACCCATCGTAGTTCCCTCTGTGAGGAAGAGTGGGCGTTTCCAGGGCCTTAGCGCAGCGCAGCAGGCTGCTGAGATTGTGACAGGGCGATGGCAGTGACGCGAGGGATTCAATCCCAGCGACGCCACCCATCGCTGAACAGCCCTCATGTATAAACGGCCGAGGGGAACGACCACCAAGGCTGACGCCATGAGGCCCAGGAGTCTGAGGCAGACCCTGAATTTCACAGTAGCCCCCCTGCGGAAAAGCGCGAGGCATGCGCGGAACGCTTTGACTCGTTCCGCTGACAGGCGTGCTCTGAATGAGACGGAGTTTAGAGACAGCCCTATGAAGGTGGTGATCTGACACGGGCGCAGCACGCTTTTCTCCCAGTTTATTCTGAAGCCTAGTAACAACAGGTGCTCCGTTAGGAGAGCCGTGTGCTGCTGCGCTTCCTGGTATGAGTACGCGGCCACCAGCCAGTCGTCGATAAAAGTAGCCAGACATAAACCTTTTTCCCGGAGCGGCGCGATAGCTGCTTCGGTGATCTTGACGAAGACTCTGGGGCTGAGCGCAAGGCCAAATGGGAGGGCAAGCCACTCAAAGGCCACACCTCGAAAGGCAAACCTGAGGAACTTTCTGTGGGGCGGATAGATCGGGACGTGTAGGAACGCATCGGTCAGATCCACTGAGGTGAACCAATCGCCCGGGCGCACGAAGCGCATTAATGCGTCGTTGGTTAGCATCCTGAACCTGTACTTTCTTAGGTATCTGTTCAGTGCACGCTGGTCCAATATCGGGCGCAAGCCCCCCCCTTTCTTTGGGACCAGAAAATACCTCGAGTAAAAACCGTGACGGCTTTGCTCGATGGGGACTACCCTGATCGCTTGTTTGGGAACAGGGAAATTATTTCCCCCTGTAGAACACGGGCAGATTCCCCTGTAGTGTGGGATTGTACAATCCCATTGAGCGGGTGGGGGGTGTAGCTTAACTGTAGGCGGTAGCCTTTCGCTATAATCTTTATTATCCAGTCTGACTTCACGTGCATCCGTCAGTACTGGATGCGCTCGGTCAGTGGCGAAATGACGCCATCTAGTGGTGCTAACTGGCGCGACCGAGCTGGCGTGGGCTGCAACGCTAGCGTGCTTATGTTGCCCATCGCCCCCGGTGGAGCTTTGGCTCCGCCTGGTTGTGTTATTAGGGAGTGATTGCACGCCATTGCCACTGAACATGGCTCGTGACTTTTTGTGAGAGCTTTTTGGTTCATTTGACAATTTTTTGCATTCTTTTGACGGATACGCCCTCGGCCCTCGGCCTGGCTGCGCACCGAAACATTTATTTTTGAAGGGGGGCACAGGCACCTTTGAGCTCGGGGGTCTTACCAAGGCTCTGAGTGGCAGTCTGGGTCGGGAGCTGACGTCTCGGTATCCGGTACTGCGGTGGGCGTGCCGCTGCCTCGGAGAACGTCTGTCTGGGTGCTTTGGGAGTGGGGGCTTGTGCCTTTCTGGGGAGGCACAGCTGCAGCGCTTCACCGTCCCGTTTCTTTTCCTCACACCGCTTTTGCATAGTGGCCACGGCTGGTCCAAAGAGGCCTTTGGGGTCCACGGGCACATCTAGCAGCTGGGTCTTCTCCTTGTGGGAGAGGCTGGAGAGGTTGAGCCAGCTCTCTCTCTCTTGAGAGACCATGAGGGCCATAGCCCGTCCCGCCGTTTGCACCGCACACCTGTGTAGCCGTAGGCAGAGATCTGTGACCACACACATTTCGTCCCACACAGCTGGCTGGTTGGGGGCGGACGAGAAGTCTTCCTCCAGCTCGGCTTGGTAGGCCATGAGCAGAGATGAGGCGTTGAGAGCTCTCACCACCGACGCCACTGCTTTGTAGCTTTTTTCAGTCACGGCGGACTGGAAATTGTCGGCTTTGAAGGGGAATGCGGGTCCCGAGGGGGTCATCGCAGACTTCTGGGTGGGGTGGAGATGGGAGGCCAGGAGTGGTTCGACAGGGGGCAGATGAGAGAATCCACTGCTTTCCATGTCTGGCCATTCCAACGCCGCGAGCCCTTGAGCCGGGTTTTTCGCTGAGAATGGGCTGCTCCATGAGCGCAGTGGCTTCCCTCGAGGCACTCGGGAAGACGGGCAGTAGTTGTCTGGTGGAGCTTTTAGCCTTAGGGAGCCTCTTTCCCTCGTAGCGAGAGGACACGGTCTCCTTCTGGGCCTCAGGCCAGGGAACGCCGAGCTTTGCAGCTGCTCTCTTGCAGACGTCGTGAAGGCCCACGCTTGCGGCTTCATCAGCCTCAGTGGCGGTGCTATCACTTCTCCGCCGCCGGGCGCAGCAGCCTGAGTGGCTGGGGAGGAATAAGTCGTCGCCATCTTCATCCCCCAGGGATAGTAGGCCGACGGAGTCATCCTCTGAGATGTGTTCAGCTTCGCCAGTCGCACCTAGCATCCCCATTGGGCTGTCTTCGGTGTCGGATATAGGTGATAGAGCGTCGAGCTGGTCGCCCCAGCTAGCGCCCAGTTCTCCAGCGCCGGCCGTCCTGGGAAAGGGTTGCTGACTCAAGGGGAGGGAGGTCATCCGCTCCTAGCATGGGGTCGTCGTCGGTGAGACTAGCTAGGCGTGCTAGCCTACGTCGGCGAGACCGGAGGGAAAGTCGGGCGCAGTGTTCACACTCTTCCGGGGATGTTAACGCGGTCTGGGCGTGTTGCAGCCCCAGACACGCGGCACACACCTGGTGGGTGTCAGCGGCCGAAATCTTGTTCCCACACAAACACATCCTAGCCGGGGCTTCGCACTTCCTCATGGGGAGGGGGGGCACTGGCGTCGGCATGTTGTTTCGCTACTGTTTGAGGACAGGCTAGCGGTTGCTACTGTTTGGTGACAGACTAGCTTTGGAGCTACTGTATGGAGACAGACTAGCTTTGGGGTTTGGAGGCTACTGTTTGGAGACAGGCTAGCGGGCTACTGTTTGGAGACAGGCTAGCAAGGGAGAGGCTACTGTTTGGCGACAGGCTAGCCAAGTCCAAACCAGTGCTCTTCGAAGATGAAGCGGCGTTAAGGTAGCGTTCGGGGACCGAGTTGTTACCTCGCTCAATGAACAGTTAAGCCACCAAGCCACAGCACCTGTATACGAGAGAGCAAGCCTCTGGGGGCGAGAAGAGGTTTTAGACTGAAGCAATGACATTGCGCCGTAGAATATAAGGGAGGAGGAAGTACCTCCTCCACGTCGCATACGTCAGTCGTCCAGCCAATGGTGGCTGGCGTAATGAAATAATGGCTTCTGGGGAACTCACGAGGGGGCATGTCCCATAGTGAGATACCAAATGAATGCTTGAAAGAGAACTGTATAGGTAAATGCAGTGGATTAGTGCTGTGTGTTGTACACAGATGAGCCACTAGAGGGCAGAGTTAGTACAGAAACAGCTGCATCAGACATGTACTTTATGGTCATGTCACAGTGTCTCTCTCTAACACACACACACACTAGCATGTACAGTATGTATTGGAAAGAAGCCCTTCATTGCCTGATACTGTCTAGAGTCACACTAGAGTGCCAAAGAGAAGAGTTTTGAGTGTGGAGTAGAAAACCTTCAGGGTGTGGACAGGCTATCTGGTTACTCCAAACTCCAAGAGGAAGAGAAGGTCAGAGAAAAACAAACTAACTGGTGTTGTGCGGCTGAGCGACAAGAGTCATAATGTAAGGCTAAGTGTCATGAGTCGACTGGACTGTGGACCTTCCAGTTATCGAGGAGTTTTGTGACATATATAGATATATAGACTTTACTTTACTATTTCTGCATTGTTGCACTGTTGGACTTACTCATTTGCACCATCACCATTGCACTACCACCATGACACTCATTCACACAGAGCACCTTACCATACCTTACTATGCACAGAGAATCACAGGCTCAGTCCCGGCCTCAGTCATTGCAAGCGCCTCTGATTGATTAATCACCACTATGTGGATACTGTTTTTATTATTGATTTAGATTAAGTGTTAGTTAGTATAATTTGTATTTTAGTATATTTAGCATATTCTTTATCTTCTACGGTCCTTATTGCTTAGTTGTGTTTTTATATTATATACATTAATTACTCTGTCTGCTGTTAAAGAATGTGTTTGTGTTGTCTGTATGCTGCTGAGACCTTGAATTTCCCCTGGGGATCAATAAAGTATCTATCTATATCTATATATTATTAATATATCAATCTATGTATCAATCTATTGGTCAATAAATAACATTTCTATAACATCAAAGTTTTTATTTAAGAAATGACTCCCTCGCAAGCATGCTGAGTCTCACTACACATAGTGAGAAGTTTTCATAAATGCAGCTAGTGTCTCTGATTACTAAAAGAATACAAAGGCTCGAAATCAACCAAGTTGTCTTTTTTATTTGAAAGTCCAGCATGAAAAAAAACTACATACATTGACTGCTTTACCAGTGTGAAAGTATTATTGTATAAAAAGGCAAGGAAAAAGCACACACCAATGCAGCCAAATCACACCACATTCTCCCCCACATAAAACTGCAGGCTTCGCAGCTAAAGTTAAAGTTCAATCTAACGAAGAAGGTGGGATTCTTGGGGTCAAAGTTCATGACTGTAATACCAATGAGAGCTAAGTGTACTCGCACGTCTCGAACAGGAAACTTCCCCTTCCCACAGTACACACTCCCATGGTGTTCTCAAGCAGACTTACTCTTATGAGGAAACACACAGATATGCGCGCGCGCACACACACACACACGCCTACACAGATTACACATACACACAGACACATAGTAGTCACACACACATGCACAGATGGTGTTCATGTATCTAATACAAATAGAGAAGAGTTGCATGACACACCCTCAAACACACAGACACAGACACACACACAAACACACTCACTCACACACACAAGCTATTTTGAATAGCTTTGAATGTTTGAGTAGATGATCATCTTGGGACTGAGTGACAATTATTTGATCATGATTTATTCCTTCCCTTCTCTGGAGAAAGCACTAATAAAGAGTCATTAAAGTCAGTAAGTCACATAATATCATTCACATGGGGAAAAAAACAGTAAAAGGTACACTCAAAACAACTTTATGCTTTCTTACTCTTTCTCTCTATCCTCTTGTTCATTGACTCACACTTACAGATACACACACACACACACACAAGCAAGTAGTTTGAGGAGGCAGCCTGTTGAATCCAGTGTGTGTCAGCATGTTGGTTAGAAAGCGTCCCGATATCTCTCTCGCGGTGACATCACTCCTCTCTGACCTCCGCAGTCGTTTTCCGTGAAAACAGACGCCTCATCTGTTTCTCATCATCATGCACTCCCTCGTTCCCTTCCTCCAACTCATTCCCTCTGCTCCCTTCCTCCGACACCCTCTCTCCTCACTCTTCCTCCTCGTCGTCGGCCGTGCGTGTGCAGGCGTGTGCCAGAAGGCGGAACTTAGGACCCAGCGTGTCCAAGAAGTCCAGGGAGTCCTCCTCGATGCCCATCAGGCTCAAGCAGTCCAGCGACCCCACCGACGAGCCCTCCCCCTCGTACCCATAATCCTTCAGCAGATCATCCGCATACCGCCCGTCTGCCTCCTCATAGAAGTAGACCAGTTTCTGCCGGACAACATCAACAACAAAGACAAACATCAACAAAGACAATCAACAAAACAGGGCATTTATTTAGGACTTTTTTGCCCATTGACCCAGTGTCATTGTCCATGATTCATTTTTGTATATTTATTTACGTGAAAGGGGACCTATTTGCAAAAACAATAATGAACACTTTTAAATAGGATAATTAGAATTGACCCAGTCAGAGAAGATAGAATCTTGCCAAGTCAAAACTGTGTCCATTAGAGAATTGAAAGGTCAGTTTTGCCCTCTCAGGCATCATAGAGAGCAAAGAAAGACACTGTTATTGTCGACTTCATCAAACTTGTGACATCAGTCAGTCAACCTCTTATCAACTTTATCACAGTCTGTTTTAAAGGGGAAATCCGGTGTAAAATGGATTTTGGACATGCTTAGCATGATTAGCATCAGCTAAAAACATGCTAGTTTAGAAAGCATCGGATTAGTGTTTTATTGCTCCCCAATGAATGTTCACATCGGATTTCCCTTTTAAATGAGTATGGGATGAGTATTTGTATTAACTGTACAAAATTGTTACTGGAGACTGCAACGTACAGCATGTGAAAGTTTTGCTCACCTTGTCCAGGTAAAGCTCGTTGCTCCTCCACATATCAAGCGCCCCAGAGTAGTTGACGAAGCCTGCATCCCCATAGAACCCCTGGCCATATTGTCCAGAGGTGTAGATGTTGGTATGTCCCTCGGTCACAAACTCCCGGTTGGAGGTCTGGAAAGCGTTCTCCTGGTACATGTGCTGCTGATCCAGACCCCCACCCATACCTCCACCCATACCCCCACCCATACCTCCGCCTATTCCCCCGCCCAGGCCGACCCCCTGCCCCTTTAACTGGCTGTCCACCGCCTCCACGGGACTGGGGCACACCAGCAGAAATGGGTCTGTCTTCTGTTGAATGTGTAAACAACAACAACAGCACAGTTAACAGTCATCAGATAGAAGATAGTGAAGAAGTGATATGACAAAACAGAAAATGTTAATTGTTTTAAAGGATGCGCTTTCCCACATTTTGGTGCTAGACCCAAATTATGATTACAGATTCTTTAACACCAATCACCTGTCAGTACCTACACCTACACCTTCCAGATTCTTTAAAACCAAGAATGTGTGTGTGTGTGTGTGTGTGTGTGTGTGTGAGTGCACGTGTGTGTGTGTTTGTGTGTGTGTGTGTGTTTGTGCATGTGTAAGTGCATGTGTGTGTGTGTGTGTGTGTGTGTGTGTGTGTGTTTGTGCATGTGTAAGTGCATGTGTGTGTGTGTGTGTAAGTGTGTGAGTTCTCTCACCACTTCCTCTCCTGGGGCTTCTATGTTAGACTTTAGCAGCATGCCTCCGCTACCATCATCGATGTACAGCTTCTCCCTCTTAGTGGAACAGATGAAGACGAAGAGCAGGACTACAACATGGAACAATCAGACTGATCATTTACAGTTTTTTTTCAACTGCTTGTGATATAAATCTTTGCTTGTCACACAATTTTCTAAACATGTCTTCCAAACATAACCCCACACCAAATCTGCAAAACCATACACTAATTCTCAGTGTTTGAATCAGTTTTCAATTTACTAAAAAACATTTTGCAAAACACCACACGCAATTTTCTACTTAACACACAAAAATCTAACAGGAAGTAACTTGATTTCATTTTTCAAACACAACCCATCAAAATGCCACACTAAATCAACAGTGCTTCACTCTCTCTCTCTTCACATGTGTAAACACTCATTACGCCATCCAATCATTGGCTTAGTATAGGTATGGACCAGGGCTCCGAACCGATTCAAGGAACGAAAACCGAAAACGAACGGAATTTTACGAGGAGCGGAAACGGAAACGAAAACAAAATGGTCTTCAACTGTTCCGGAACAGAACCGTTATTCTGAAATCCACAAAACCGGTTAATAACGTTTTTTTCCGTTCTCTATATATTTTATAAAATTTCACAAAAGCATATCCTAAGTGTTCTACTCGTTTGATTGTAGGCGAACAGCCTAATAATTTGATTTCTGCAGTTTGAAAAAAAAAAAAACGAATAAATGGACATTTGGTCCAAATGTGTATATTTTGTCTTGCTGTTGTAATGTAACCTATCCGTCTGCCCACGGGATCTTAGGCCAGCTCAGCGTAGCGTAGGCTACTGAAACTGATTTGGAAATTGTTTGTAGCCTATGCGTAATAGCCTATTTTGCCTGTCCACGCCTTGTAGTTTTAAAGTCGGGATTTGAAATGTTTGTGCAATTATAGCCTATTCTATGTAGAAGAGTTAAACAGGAAATTTGAGATAGGCCTTGTCAGCAACAGACAGGTTCGTTTATAAACAGGGTTGGCATTATAGCGCAAGCCTTTGAAGATCTCCATATGGATAAAACTTAGGCTACAACCAGGTAAGGAGTTTAGCACGTATCCAGAAATATTTTTGATAAGAAATTATTTATAGGCATAGGTTAGGCCTAGAGTAAGTCTGTAGGCTATGGGATGGATAGCCCATCTGAATGTTTTTGGATGCCGCCTGTGATTTATTATTTTTGGGCATAGCTACGGTATAGGCTAAATCAAGGGGAAATAATGAGTACGTCTATTCTAAGGTAAAGTCCACAAAAATAGACTTGATAGGCCCGCCAAACACTGGCGGAAGTTTAAGAACGAACAATATTTTGCATTCCGAACCGGTTCAGGACCGATATGTTGGTGGCGGAACGCATGCAAGAACGAAAACGTTAAACATAGGCCTACCTGAACCGTTCGGAACGGAACGTTTGAAAAGTAATTTCGTTTTCAAGCCCTGGTATGGACCCTTTCAATCTCAATTTCCGGTTGAAATGTTCAGAACCAATGCTATACTTTGAAAGGAAAATTGCAGTAATCGGACTTTAGCTTACAGTAATGTTCTACAAAAAGTCGACTTTATGTAAAACGTATCTTTTTTACTCTATTTTTGTTTCTCCCCAAGTTACCATTAGCTCAATACATTTTTCTATAGACCTACCCCGCCCCCATACACACACACAGACACACACACACACACACACTCACACACACTTTTCTTTGGAAGAAGCAAAGTAATTTGATAGTAGTCAGTCATTTCCGTCTTAGGCAAAATCAGCTTTTTCAAAACTCCATTTACATCTGGTGGTCATTGTATTTTGCTTTGTTTTTTTCTTGCTGGCTGTAAAATACTGTATTCGCAACAGCAAATTATTTGGGGGAAATCACTATTTTTGGTTTCAATATTGCTTGCATTTTTACTGTATATTTCAACTTCTCTCGGTAGATACTATAACTTTCACTCTTCTATGGAAATACATATATAATGCCTATGAAAGACAGAATAGCTTTAGGTTTTGAGCAGTGTGTACATGATGTATCCAAAATGTCATATTATGACAAAAGTATTTATAATGTGAGGCGAATGTTTGCTTTAAAGATTTGCATTTCTGTGTTCATGTGTGTGTGTGTGTGTGTGTGTGCTTGTGTGTGCAATGCATTTCTGTGTTCGTGTGTGTGTGTGTTTTGGTGGTGTATGTCTGTTTGAGTGGTGTGTGTGTGTGTGTGTGTGTGTGTGTGTTTATGTGTGTGTGTTTGAGTGGTGTGTATGTGTGTGTGTATGTGTGTGTGTGTGTGTGTGTGTGTATGTGTGAGCTTGAGTACATGTCTCCTGCGAGGGTCACTCACCAAGCAGCAGCAGCAGTAGCAGGGCCAACAGCATGGCCAGCACTCCCCAGCTCCCCAAAACAGCCGACCGCTTCTGCGCTGCACACACCTCCTCTCCCGGCGTGTCTGTCACACACTCACACACTCTCACGTTGACCATCTGGACCTCCCCTACGCCCTGCAGGTCTCTGACCACCACAGGGACGTTGTAGAGGCCTAAGGGCAGAGCCACGGCCTGCTGAAGCACCACTGAAGTGCCTGAGAATGCAGAGAGAGGGAAACGAGAGAAAGAGAGAGCGAGAGAAATAAAGAAAGAAAGAAAGAGGAGAGTGATTGATTATTTACAATCTGTCTTTCTATCCATCATGGTCACAATCTCAGTCCAAAAGACTGTGTCATCTGGTGAGGATGGTGGATTATCTCATGGCCAACTGTTTTTATATGGAGGGCAACAAGGTCCCATGTTGGCACACTATATACTCTATTTCCCTGCAGTCACAGGAGACAAAGACAACCAGCAACTTGCTGCTGACTGGGTGTTCCTAGCTTATAAACAAGACTGTGCAGATAGATGGCAGATAGATCGTAGCCTGGCCACGCCTACCTACTCTCCTTTTAGGGAGATACTAGTCTGTACTAGTCTGGAACACAGTTCACTAATGCTTCCCTTAGGTCAGCAGACTACCTGCCCAATCAGCGACAAGAGGAGATGACGTTATAGATTCGAAACCGAAAGAGGTTGTAGTAAAAGGTAGTAGCAACGCCTGCAAACATCAAAAATTGCAGTGGGAAGAATGTGTACATTTATTTACAGCAAAGGTAGGCTCACATTGATTGTTTCCTGACTACCAATGGTGTTTTTTGTCTGTTTGTAAAGTTTAGGCAAAGTAGGAAGTAAAGTCAGGAATCCCTGATCAATGTGATTAGTATAGTATAGTATATATACTTTTTTGATCCCGTGAGGGAAATTTGATCTCTGCATTTAACCCAATCGGTGAATTAGTGAAACACAAACAGCACACAGTGAACGTTCAAAGTAAACAATATGTCTACACCTGTCACCATGCTATTAAACGATTCAAAACGGTCCTCTACTGACCAGATTATACTGACCTCTATTCACTGAGTTTGGCTTGCCAGGCTAGATAGATTGTACATCACGCCCGACATATTTTTTGTCATAGTGCTTCTTTCTCGCTAATTTCTACAAACCCTGAACATATTTGTTTTATATAGAAATGCCACCATCTATGAGCTGCTCCACCATCTTAGATAATTTTTTTGAGGTAAGTTTCAAGCAACGTACGTCATGTTGTCTTCACTTGGATTGGCTGTCGCATCGCTCAGCATTTGCATATAATACACTTGTTGAGATTATGGCCCTGCCTAGCTGGTGAGATACACTTGTTGAGATTATGGCCCTGCCTAGCTGGTGACATACACTTGTTAAGATTATGGCCCTGCCTAGCTGGTGACATACACTGGGCACACAAATGAAGCATTGTGTTTGCGGAGTGAATTAGTTTGCATGAATTAGTTTCAATTACAATCAATGAAACTGGCGACACCAGATGTGAGAGCACTGCACACATTCAAAAACGATTTTTACGCTTCACAAATGAAATGCTTTTGGAATGTGAATGGAATTGAGTTGTATGCCCTGTGTAGATTGTTCCAAATCATATGAAATGTAATGTCATTGTTGGACAACAAAAAATATGTGACCGAATGTAGAAGTCACAATGTCAAAGCTTCTCATCTGTTTGCCAGTTTGTCAAAAGGGCCTAAATCAAAACTTTGCTTCCATGGTAACCTGCAGCTTACCTTTGGCATCCTTCAGTTTCCACTTGCCATCTGCCTCCTCTCCTAGTTCAAATGTGAAGGGCTCCCCGTATGGTCTGGCATCAGCATCCTCAGCGTGAAGTGTAATGGACCCGAGCTCACCCTCCTGCTCACATAGAATCTGGTCCGGGGCGGTGATCTTCGGGTTGTTGTCGTTCACATCGTCAATCACAATCAGCACTGTCCCAATGCCTTGTTTTTTAACTGAGGGAGAGCGCATGGCACGTAAAGAACAGGGAGTCCCTTTACTCTTATCACTTTGAAACAAAACCCTTTCATTTCACCCCTTATAAATGTCTTACTTTTGACCTTAAAGCCCTTCTATAATTAAGTAGTTTTTAAAGTAGAAATGTGCATAGATTAAGGGTGATTAAGGAGAAAAGCCTACTGAATTTACCCCTTACTTTTTTAATTTCCCCTTAATATTCCCCCTTAATCAAGGAATCCCTGAATCAACATATACATCTTAAATTGTCCTTAATTACCCCCTTAATCGAAACAAATAAAGAGAACCCCTGACTTGATACCTTATATATAAGATTAAGGGGTTTCACACTTACACTTTAAAATGGCATTTAAGGTAAAATTAAGGGCCTGTTTTACAAATAAGGACTTTGGTCCTGGTTTGGTATGTTTTCACAGGTAATTTAAGGTAAATTTGAGTACATCAATCTTCGTAGTGTGTTACAGGTGTGTCAGTAGGAGGTATCACTAAGTGGCATTATGTCAACACCCAACATAAACAGGAATAGCCAATCAAGAAGCTAAAATTATGCATAAGAAGATTCTTGAAAGATGCTGAACCTAATTTATTAAACAAAACAAAAATTTGAAAGTTAAACGACTGCCCATGAGCATAATTTCAAAAAGGATAAATAATTACATAGAAAACGTTATTGCTTTTTGTGGCCCGCCTTCATCACCTGGAGGACAAATTGAACTAGCCAGCATTTTCAAATGTATTTCTCCACAAACAAATGAAATTGTTTTACAGCGACAACCACACCACACCTCTTAAACACCTGACAGATTCTGGAAAGAAAAGACACAGTCCCCTTTGTTTGTGCTCTGACAGTTTTACAAGGGGCTGACCCTTTTACACACATTCTAGGGCTGAAACGATTCATCAAGTTACTCGAATAACTCGATTACAAAAATTACTTGAAGCAAAAACCCTGCCTCGAAGCCTCCTTAAATTCCTATGACGCGCACTATACGCGCAGGGATCTGATTGTTCCACACGGACCGTTGTTCAGGAAGCACACCACTAGCGCGTAAATCGTGATACATCTGAATTATTATTAGCTGGCGCGATTGCGGAGTCAAGATGTCCATAAATGTCAGAGAATGTGTAAGAGAGTTGCAGAGAAAGTTTTCAAATAAAGTTTTGGGATCATTACATACTCAAAAAGGAAAAGAACAAGCATCTGAACCGAAAACATCCACTCCATGCTGTTTCACCAAGCGTCAATAAAGTAGGCTATCTATCAATTTATCTAGCCCAGTGGTCCCCAAACTACGGCCCGCCACCTCATTTTGGGTGGCCCCCCAAAACATGTCCGTGGTATATAGCAACCGGCCCGCACGGGAGGACGACATCGTCAAACTATAACCTCCGCAATTTCCCCCATTCATTCTCTATGGCGAGTCTTAACAGTACACATGTAATACTCCTTTTGTCCACTGGTGGTTGTTTTGGCGCTGTTTCGCGTTTGCCATCAAAAACGGAATGAAGTGTAGGCCTATCTGCAAACAATGTAAGAGGCCTATGCTGACTGCATCAGTGCTCAAAGTATTCTAAAAGTTTATCAATGAATTGTTAATAACTAACTAACTTATATTCAAGTCATTTTTCTGGGACTTTCTGGGATAATTATTTTTATTGGTTCAAATGTTCATACAATGTTCACAAGTTCAGGTGAGTGAAAGTTAAAATGGTGGTCATTTCAGACCACTTCAGCACTTCATAAAATTCAGAGTTCACACATTTTTAATTAAATATACTTTTGGGACTACCTGCTAATACTTTTGGGAATGCAAAAGTCTTTTTATTAGTATTATTTAATTTGAGTTACATTTTACACTGATATGGCATGACGGCAATATAAACACAGCTAACAATGGTATTAAATTGCAATAGCCTATAGATTAAATGTAATGGAATATTCAACTAAGGTAGACTGCTGTTGTTCACAGCACTAAGCTATTTATGGTTACTGATAAACTCTGAGTCTCTGGCCCTCTCTTACAGCCAGGCATAGTAAGCTGGCCCTCGGAAGAAAAAGTTTGGGGACCACTGATCTAGCCTATCTATCTATCTACTGTACGTAGCCTATAGCCTACATTGATGTTGGCTGATTTTAATCACATACTGTATTTGTAGTGATGTCGTGATATAATGTTTAGCTTTGATGCTTTTAAGTAGTAAACTTATTCACGTTCAATTGCAAGACAGTAGCCTATGACTAAAAAAAGAACCCCTTCTTATACACATGCATGTACCCTCATCTTCCCTCACGCACCGCACGCGTACACACACAGGTTGCTAGGTTACCATAGCAAATAGGCTCACTCCAGAATTTTTTTTTAGTAGCCTAATGGTAAAATTATTTGTTAGTAGCCTAATGGTAGGCTATTTTTTAGTAATGGTAAAATTATTTGTTAGTAGCCTAATGCCAAATGCTGCAGGTGTAGAAATCGACATAAAACAGATATTTACTTTGATGTCAGGAAACAGCATGAAAAGTCATGCACAAGAGGTTGCAATTTTACAGAGAGCATTTTGAACATTATTTAATTGTTGGCACTGGCACTTATAAACACTAAATGGGTAAATTGCAATAAATGGGCTTAGTTTTGGAGCCCTATGTTGGGAGTTAGAATAAATACCTCTGTGCTAATTGCTTGATCATTTTACAGCAATGTCATTTTCATTATGCGTTATTTGTTTTGGTTGTTTAAAAATGCAAAAAAAAAAAAAATATCCGATTAATCGATCAATAAAGTGCTAGATTAATCGATTACAAAAAGAATCGATAGCTGCAGCCCTAACACATTCCTTACTCACTTGTGTCCACAGCTCGCACCGTGATGTTGTACATGCCGTTGGAGACAAATTTAGACTCTCGGTCGATCGTGTTTGTGGTCTTCAGCCCTCCTGTGTTCTCATCCACACTTATCCATGAGGCGGGATCGGTGTCTTCATAGTATCTGATTGGACAGGGAAATTAAATCACACCAGTAGTTAGTGATCTTGACCTATAAAAAAGCATATGGTTGAAAATGTTCACAATTAAGTGATTTGTGTTCATAAGTGATTTTGCATCTCGACATTGCTTGGCAGAAGAATGATTATCTATGAATAAATCGTTACATTTCTCATTGCCATTCCTTTATTCTGTGAAATCTTGCCTGGTATATGTGGTATCCGTTTTAGAAAAGCAATAAGCAACTCGAGTCTGTAGGTTCCAGTGATTTTTAGAAAAGCTAAGGGGGGTTTTAGGTACTGACAAAGCCCCTTAGCTGTTTTAAAATCACTGTAACCTACGGCTTCTTGGGGCTTATTGCTTAAATAGAAGATAGAATATCATGATACGAATATCATGATCATGAATATTCCACAATGATTGATACTCTGTCCCCTCAAACACACACACACACACACACAGACACACACAATCTTTACTCACACATATCCTACACACTCTTTCTCTCTCCCTCTTTCTCTTGCTCTTCCTCTTTCTCTCTTTCTCTCTCTCTCTCTCACACACACACACACACACCACACACACACACATCCTTACGTGATGCCATTGCTGTTCCTAGTCTCTGGATCTACGGCCGTGTAGGTGCCGATGAGTGTGCCGTTGGGGATGTTCTCCTGGACTCTGAGACGGAGGAGGGGCGGCGAGAACACAGGCCCCTCGTCCTCGTCCCCCACCGTCAGCTCCACAGGGACCTGCATCCAGGCACCACTGCCCACCAGAGGAGCCTCGTTCTCGGCCACCATCTCCAGCATAAGTTGACCTCCTTCCTCATGATCCAGAGGCTAAGAGAGAGGGGGGCAGAGGAGAGACATTGGGGGTGATAGAGAGAGAGAGAGATTATATGAGAGAGAGATTTTATATGACTTAAATATTTTATATGATGTAAAAATGGAAGTGGTGAACATTGCCAAAACAATTCATGAACAAATCAACAGGAACCCAAAGTGTCACCGGCATGTATTGAAGATAGTGAATTTCACTTTTGATGAACGAGCTGCCATGCTATGGCATCCTGAGCACAGCAGTGAGAGCAGGGTGTGTCTGTGCATCTGTGTGTGTGAGAGCAGGGTGTGTCTGTGCATCTGTGTGTGTGAGGGCAGGGTGTGTCTGCGTCTGTGTGTGTGAGAGCAGGGTGTGAGAGGTGAGCTCATTTCAGCATGCACGTCCGAGATGAGAGGACCTATTAATAACGGGTGTTCTGAAGCCATAACAGAGCTGTACATTCGTTAGCTGTAGCCAGCTAAGTCAGAAACGCAAACGGTGATTAAGAGTACAGACAGTACATTAGAGATAGGCAGACAGTCACAGCTGAACAGGGCTTTTAACTGCGCAGGTCAACACTGAACCAGACCCCAAATCAGAATTTCCATCAAACCAGAAACTGTAATTCAGTAGTAACTTTTGTGTGTGTGTGTGTGCGTGTGTGTGTGTGTATGTGTGTGTATTTGTGTGTGTATGTGTGTGTGTGTGTGTGCATGCGTGTGCATGTGAGTGTGTGTATGTGCATGTCTCACTTTGATGACGTAGAGCAGGCACTCATTGGTTTTAGGGTCTGTGTCCACCCTGAAATATCCTTTTTCATTTCCTTTGACGATCTTGAAGACTACTTTCCAGTTGGGTGTTCCCTTCAGGTCCTTGTCCTCCACCGGGATCCGCAGAACCAGTATGTTAGCTTTGTTCTCCTCAACTCGGGCCTTGTACTGTCAGACACACACAGCGCACACAGAGATGTGAGAGTCAGATAGATAGTGTTGTCAGATAAATGTCTACTCTGAAACCAATTGTATTTTCTAATTGTTTAATTGTATCTCCTCATTGAAAAAGCTTCTTAGCTTATCTGCTAAATGGCTCTTTCAAATACAACACAACAATGACAGTGTTGCCTTCTGAAACCAATTATGTCCAATGGCCTGCACCACACACACAAGGATGGTTTGACGCTGCTGTTTGTTAAACTTGACCCGCAGGATGCTGTGGCAAGTAAAATTTTGCAGCAAACCCAGTAGCCAGTGCAGTGTAAATCACTGACTCTGAAAGTCTATCGGCTGACGGTTGATTATGCCTGCAGGTGGTCCAAATTAGCAAATTGAAATGGATGGCACAGTAAGAAAGATGTCTAGGGTTCACTTCCTAAATCTCCATGAGGGAGTTTCTATCTCGACTCTTTGTTGAACACACAATAATATTATTGCATTGCATGTAAATGCAATGGACTATTATCGCTGTTCTTCTTATTGCATTGCATGTAAATGCAATGGTCTATTATCGCTGTTCTTCTTATTACAGTGCATGAAAATGCACTGTACTGTTCTTCCTAGGCTTCTTCTTCTTCTTCTTCTAACGCAATTAATGCAGCTTCAACCGCATAACGTAGAAACTTCATTCAAACTTTAGACACCCGGGCAATGAATTTTTCATCTTTGTAACTTTTATACTTTTTAAACTATTAATTAAAAACTACCGGTACTCAAAATTTCCCCATAGACTTAACATTGGCTGATGACATCACAATAGAGCCGTTAAGCAATTAGAATCCTATGGCAGGTGTTCCGGCCACCTGGATCAACTGCCAGTCTCAGGCTTTAAGCATACAAACTGGCCCTATTTAGACTACACATCCTGTTCAACTGCTTCCTCTGTCAAAAAACTGTTTCAAAATAAAAGTCCGCACTACAATATTTCACTGTTAAACAATTTAACCCTTTAAACTACTGAACTTTTTAACTGTTCAGCCATTGTAACTGTTACTTGTCATCAACTATGACTCCTACCCACTGTAGCTAGTTAGCGTAGTTAGCATGTTAGCATTGCTAACATTGTTAGCATTTTTAACAAAACTGCTAAAAATGATTAGCTAAGTAACATGGTTAGCATAGTTAGCATGCTAGTTAGAATAGTTAGCATAACTACTAAAAATGATTAGCTAAGTTAGCTAAGTCATATGGTTAGCATAGTGAGCATGTTAGCATGCTAGTTAGCATAACTGCTAAAATGATTAGCTAGGTTAGCTAAGTAACATGGTTAGCATAGTTAGCATAACTGCTAAATGATGGGTCACAAATAACTAAACTAACGTTATAACGTTAGGTAACGTTAGTGTTAGTGAAATAGTTGACGTTAGCACCTTGCTACGTTGATATGTATTATGTAAGGAAACCCACTGTTAATCAACGTTAATATGTCGTCAACTTTACAGTGACCGATTAGCTGTAGGTTTCGATAGCTAACGACAATCAAACGTAATGCACTAAGATACATTTGTTCATTAGGCCTACCTACCAGGAGCGTTTTAACTAGAACGTTAACGTAAACCAGAGAAGTAGGCTTACAGATACTAGGCTCTGGTTCTATTCAACATCAGGTCACTTTCCACAGGTGTATAGAATCAAGCACCTAGAATAGATTATGAATGCAGACTTCGTGGTGCTTGATTATAGCCTAGGGCTAGGCTGTGTGAAGGGACCTGATGAAACCCATCATGGGTTTCATTCATGGCATGAATAACGTTAGCTAACGTTACTTGTTGATGGTCATAATGTTATAGCTTCTACCGTTCTCATTTTAGTTAAAGTTAACAAATATATGCTCCTGTTTTTATTTTAACAAATGTTTAACGTTGTACACCGCTTGTTTGTGTATCAAATAGGCCAGGCTACGTTTCATTGTCTATTGATGGGTTTCATCAGGTCCCTTTCAACAGACAATCAAGCACCTAGATTATGAATGCATTGGTGCTTTATTAATACTCCTGTGGAAAGGGACCGTATGAAATCCATGAATAGGCTACTGCTAGGAAATGGACAATACGACTAAAGTCTTGTTAAAACACATAACAGAAGTTGAGCTATAATGTTTGTGTTGTCAACATGGGCTACAATGTTTACTTGGCCTACTCATTTCTGCATTGTTCTAGTCTATAAATTAAAGTGTAGCCTGGCACGTGAATCAAACTTTCCAGTTGTAGTACATTGTAAATCTGTAGGAAAAAATGTGGCTGACAGACCTAGCAAGCTGTTTAAGTTATAGCAGTTGGTTATTAAGATACTTAGTATCAGAATGATCCGTCCTTACTCATACGATTATCAACAGCAACAACAGACCCTTTACTAAAACTGAAAACAATAAAAACACAGAATTCTGCTTTGTTTGCAATTTAATATTATAGGCTAGTATTTAATTACCAGTAGCTTGATGGTGCAACAATTGTATTGTAGGCCTACTCTACCTTTTTTTTTAATTGTCCTAGAATTGTTGAGATAATTGTTTAAAAAGCTTAAACTGTTTACCATGTTAGTCATTAGGTTAAAAATGTGTCAGCCTAATGTAATGTAACAACTTCACTTAAATAAATGAGTTGTATTAAACAATTGTACAATTGCAGACATTCCTTGTATTGTTATGGTATAACTGTTAAACTTGTTTGCTTTTGTCTTTTAGGTTCCAGACCAGACCAGTGGTGATGGCCGTGTATGACATTTTGTGTGTGCCTGTCTGTGCACACCTGTCAACCAATCTCTGACAGTGTTGCTAGAAACATACCTACTAACATACATTCTTACAAACATGTGACCATATCTCAACATATCTGTGCACATACCATTTAACCATACTGAGACTTATCCAAGATCTACACTAAGACATTCTGAGAACTATATTGTTGTGTGAGGACTATACTAACTATATGGAACTTGTATACTTGTGAATCATATTTGTCAACCATTCATACCTTTGAATCATACCTGTGCTGTAACATCTGTGAAACTTAGCTGTGCTGTTAGTCCTCTGTTTTTAGACCTGAGCTGTGCTGTGTGAACATTAAGATTCTAACCTAAGTTCTGTCTAAAACGGATCATCTGAAGGGCTGACTCTTTTATTCTTCAGTATAGATCACCATCAAATTTGACCTATTATCATTAACTGAGGCCTCTAGCTGTTGCTGCCAGTTCAGAATTAAAACTGATAAATAGATCTGTCTTAGGATAGTATGATTGGCATCATCAAGTTATGTAAGAATGCAAATTCAGACATCTGGTTTCTCCCTTATCATTATTGGTTTTAACTTTAAAATTGGTTTCAACAACTTTTTTGACTTCAAGCTTGCATTGGTTGTTAAGTGTTCATTAGTGTGTTCTGAGTATCATTCTGCTGTTTCTGCAGTACTGTATTAAAACAAAGAATTGTTGATCAATATTGAATTGACAATTTATTTGTACTGACCGTCATATACTCTAAGCTAACATCTAACCAAGTAAGTGGTTTTCAAAAATACTGTAAGTCTACATGTATGTAATCTGAATAATCATACTGTAAGTAATGTTATACACAACAGTTTTTACATTTACATGCAATGGTAATTCCCTGGAATTACATTTTCTAGTTCAGAACTGCTGTTTGTGCTGCCAACCAAAACTTCACTGAGAAATGCACACAAATCAAGATATGACACAATGCTGCAATAAACACAACTGGAATGTGTTACCACACACCAAAATGGAATCAATCCAATGTACTGTTCCTGTAATCTGAACTGTTTTGACATGAATGCCCTCAGAAGTAATTATAACTCAAAATGCCAGCTTTCACTCAATTTAAGGGTTTCCTTGACACTTATTAAGCCTAGTCCTAGGGTTAAAGATCTTCACTCTAATTCTCCTATATGGTCTAGGACCAGCATTCTTCCATGTCCAGGAAACAAACCACTTTCAACCACAGAATGTTTTTTTTTTTTTTACATTTCATATGGTTTGATTTTTAAGTAAGGTTGTGATACTAGGCATGAGAGCATCTCTATTTTTCTTGTAGGTGTATTTTGACGTTTATGAGGTGTATCTACTTACCTTTGTCTCAGAAAAAGTAGGGGCGTTGTCGTTAATGTCTGTCAGTGAGATGGTAGCAGTCGCTGTGTTTGACAGACCGTTGGATGCTCCACCCATGTCTCGGATCTCCACGGTGACCAGGTGTTTCTCCTGAGTCTGGGACAGAGGAACAACAGGACTGGGAGTGTAAGCACACACATATTCATCAATCAGCTTCTGGAAAACTCTTTTCAAACAGACAAATGTGTGTGCTTATTCAAGATTCATGACTTGCTTTCCATGTCACAGAATTTTGTGCATTTGTACAATAAGGGCCAGCTCTGGAATATTCTTTGAGTTTTCTCTCCAGGTTATTTGACATTCTCAAAGTCAAAGTCAAAGTCAAAGTCAGCTTTATTGTCAATTTCTTCACATGTTCCAGACATACAAAGAGATCGAAATTACGTTTCTCACTATCCCACGGTGAAGACAAGACATATTTTACCAATTTAAGTCCACAGACAAACATAACATTCAAGTAAACAAAAAAGTAAGTAAATAAGTAAATAAGAGGGCACATATAATAATGAAAAAATAAGAGCAGCAAAATTTGGTTGAAATTGTGCATAGACAGTCAATAAAATACTAGTGCAAAGTCAGGCCAGTAAAAGGCTTGGGTAGTTCTGTTTGACCTAAGTAATAAAGAAAGTGGCATAGTGGTGCAAGTTATGTAAGAGCAGCAGAAGTGTTGTGTTTTCAGGACAACAACACCAAGTTGTAAAGTGTACAAGTGTGCAAGTGTGCAAGTGGAGTAGTGCAGGCGGCCATTGTGGGTCCAATGTCCAGGATGTTATGTAGCTGAAGCTGTTGGTGAGTCTGGTAGTGCGGGAGCGCAGGCTTCTGTACCTCTTCCCAGAGGGCAGTAGATCAAACAGATTGTGAGCATTCTTTTTCTATTCTTACGCTCACTTGGCTTTGGGTTGGGCTTTGTGCTCACTGTGGTGACTACATTACTGTAAGTGCTCTTCTAAACTTCTGTGCACTATGTGGCCAGAGTTTTTCCCCCCGTGGCAGACACAAAAGAATTCAGAATCATGATTATATTATGTGTTTGATTTTAGCTTGTGTACAGACAAAACTGTTTGTGTGTGTGTGTGTGTGTGTGTGTGTGTGTGTGTGTGTGTGTGTGTGTGAGAGAGAGAAAGAGCGAGAGTGTGTAAGGGTGCGTGTGTACCTCTCTGTCCAGAGAAGCTGATTTGATAGAGATGATTCCGGTGAAGGAGTGTATGGAGAACAGATCCGTGCTGGACAACAGGATGTATCTGATCTTGGTATGAGACGTATTGGGCTCATCATTATCAGTGGCATTTATTTGGCCAACCACAGTACCTGAAAACACACACACACACACACACACACACACACACACACACACACACACACACACACACACACGGGATTATATATGGAAACATGATTGTGCTTGAATACTCAGTAGATGGTACATTTCGAGTTCTCTTGCATATGTGTGGGTGTGCATGAAAATATTTATTTAATTTTGTGCTATGCGTTGCCTTGAACAAGGTCTCACCGATTTTACTGTGTTCTTCTACACTGTAGAGTAGGGACCCAACAAATTCTGGTGCGTTGTCGTTGACGTCCTCGATGTGAACTGTGATGGGCAGGGGGAGATCTGTCTCCTTGCGGGTAAATACGTTGAAGACTCGAGCTGTAAACTATGGGAGAATGAGATGCTATTATACAATAGCTCTGACAATGCCACTATACAATATCACATGAACTATGGTGTTAACAAACTCTGAACTTTTTTCAGCTTTCAGCTTTTCCTGTTTGAAACAGTGGGGATGCTGAATGCTGGGGTGTTGCTCAGATAATTACAAATATACTATATGTTGTCTAATGTGCTTTAGTGATAACTTCAATTAGCAATTCAGTCAGGACACACACACACACACACACACACACATTCATTTGATCCCCAAGGGGAAATTCAAGAATCACACATCAATGGCAGCACTAGACACTGATAAGTCAGATGTATGGGGTGGAGGTGGGTTGCAAAAAGGCTTGCAGAGAAAGTGGCAAGACTAGGCAGGCTACAGCAGCTTACAAAGGGCGCCCTGAATGATGTCCAGCAATAAAAAAGTGAGTGAAAAGCGGTGGCCTGCCTGAACTCATGCTATGCTCCATTTGTTGAAGATGACAGAATTGAGAATTTCCACATGGCAGATGTTCAATCAATGGGAATGTATTTCCCATCCGTATCTCATTTTGTGTGTGTGTGCGTCAGCACACTGATTTGATTCAGGTATGGAAGCAGTGAACAGAAAACATGCAGGGCACTCCTAGCAGTGACAGCACTTTATTCACAAAAACCCAAAACACAGAAGCACACACGCACAAACACACACATGTGGACACACACACACACACACACACGCACAAACACACACATGCACATGCACACACACACACACACACGTTTGAAATAGAGTTAACAAAACATGATACAACTCTTACAGTAAAATAAAGACACAACACATTCAACGCAGTGGGGTGGTGTGTGCGCGTGTGTGTGAATAAATAAAAAAAGAGTCTCTTTCTCTCTCCTGCATGTGCACACACACACACACACACACGCACACTGCACAACACAACTTGCATATTTAGCTGGAGAGTTAGCTTAGAGATTCATTTGAGTGAGAGAAGGGGTGGGTGGGGGTAGAGGCATCCAGTCTTAGCAGCAGAATCAGAATCTGGAGATGGGACGCAATACTCACGACAACCACAGGGAACTCCTCACGGTCCAGTGGTCGGTGGACCCTCAACAAGCCGCTGCGCTCATCGCACGAGAAGACGTCCTTCGGGTGAGTGGTCACGCCCGGTCCGCTGATGGTGTAGTACACTGTCTGGTTCTGACTGGAATCCGACCCAATCTGAGAGAGAGAGAAAAACAGAGGGAGAGAGAGAGAGAGAGAGAGAGAGAGAGAGAGAGATGGGGAAGTTTAGATATGTGTTCATTAGAGTATTTTATTATTATTTTTAAAAAGATGTTAGTGTCAGTGTCAGGCCATTGTATAGCACCATTTGAATGAGAGAATGAGAGAGAGGGAAGTGGGTGAGTAAGAAAGAGCAAGAGAGAGAGAGAGAGAGAGAGCAAGAGAGAGAGAGAGTCTCTGACTCAGCTAGGAGTGTTGCACATTCACTTTCACATGTGCTCTGGAAGACACTGTTCACAGAATGACCTAAAGTGCACTGATGTGTCAGGAGGGCTAAACCACTGACCCCAGCAAAGTTAGCCAACTGTTGCTAACACTGAGTGACACTTGAGTGACAAATACAAATCTCAAACAACCACAGACAACCACACAACACAAGTAGACAAATCCAGCAGTGCTATTGCTCCAGGTTGTTACTGTAAGCGTCTGTGGTAAGGCTGGCTGTGTTGGTCTCTCACCTGTTCCAGGTCCTTAGGGTAGGGAGGCGGAGCGTTCTCCTGTAAGTAGATAGGAGGAGGACTCCAGCGTCTCCTGAAGCGCCGCAGAACGCCAGTCTTCTGCTGGGGCACGTGAGGCTACACACACACACACACACACGCACACACACATACACATCAGCACACACACACACACATAAATATGTGGGAGTACAGACAATAACACAACACACATGTGTGGGTGTGTGTGCGGACATACAAAGGGAGACATGCATAAACACAAATAGATGCAAAAACATGCAGGCAAACAACCACATGCAAACATGAGCATACACATGTGTACACACACACACACACACACACACACACACAAAAATACACACACACACAAACTCTGAAGTTCATACATACACACACACAAATCGTGTCACTGCTTCTAACAAAACATAAGCTCCCCTGCGTGTTTGACACACACTTGCATATAGTGCCTATGGCATATGGTCTTGGTGTCTAGAGTTAGTCAACATCAGCAATCTCTCCATAGGCTGAGCCCAGGGAAGTTAATCAGTGGCAGATCTATAAATGTGTTACACATGTGCTTTAGTGAGCTAAGCGCTTGGTGTTGTGCCTACAGGCAAAAAGGGACTGCAACAGTTTCTACAGATTGGAGCCCCACACCTCAGTCTTAAGGCCAACGTCCACTGTTAACACCAAAGTTTAAAACTTGTTCTATCTCTTGAGCGTCAAATCCATTGACGAGAATGCCGCCCCCAATGGGCGTTGGCCCTTATCTGTGTGTGTTAAGGTAAAGTCTTTAGGAACAGCATTCCTGCCATACCTCCCACTTTCCCTCACGGCGGTCTGGCCAAGCAGACAAGCCATATAGCTCCACTGAGTCATGTCTCTTCAAGCCCCCAATCAATCTATCTATCTATCTATCTATATGTCTATCTAGTGTTAAAGCATTGGCTGTTTTTTTTTTTTTATTTGCAAACATCATTGACATTACAGAAAATGCAACACTACGACATGCACATGAATACTACATACGACAAACAGACGTACATTACATAAACACATACTGTAACTTAACAAGACATCACATTGACTTGGCTTCCACAAACATAACACAACATAACATTAATAACAGAAAGGCTAAGGATGATTTGCGTCCAGGATGATTACAGATATGATTATCAGGGATGAAATTGATGACCGGAATGAAAAGAAGGGGGGATGCGGATGGTAGCTCTACGAGTGTGAATGAGGTGGTGTTGGGATGGGGGTGGGGATGGGGGGTGAGGGGTAGTGAGTATGTGAGGATGTATGTGTGGATGTGTGTGTATATGATATGTATAAGGCTGGCTTGCTGTTGGGCCAGGAGGAGAGAAGCTGGAACATAGAGAGGGAGGGTTTCAGAGGAGAGGAGTTGTAATTATTCTATTAATGATAAGTATAATAATAGGAATAACTGATTGCCTGGTTGATTGCCTGACTGATTGCCAACCTGGGCACCCATTAATGGCCACAGTTCCACCCAGCCCCTGCAGTTATACTGCGACGAGCTGACAGAGGGGAGGACCTGTGTGCCACCCATCGCCCCAGGCCCCCAGCATATGCACACATCCCCCACTACCACGACCAACCACACCTCGCCCCCAGACCTTCACCCAACACGCCACTCTTGACCTAAATATGTACAGTATGTGAATGGCTAGGTTGAGGGGTCTATCTAGAGTGTAGCATTAAAAGAAGTGGGCATGCATGGTGAATATCTGTCAGGATTTCCCCATGCACACCACACTTACCCTGTGTAAGATGTATGCCTCCTCAATGTGTGCATTAAAATAAGTGAGGCATGCAGATAGACACCTGATGAGGCATCTACCTGCACTCCACTCTTACCCTAGCCTGTTTTGTAGTTTTTGTTTATGTATGTCACCTAACATGTAGTGCGATTAAAAGAGAGTAAAGCGTGCTGTGTGCTTCCAGGACAAGGCGTGTGCATGAGCCGCATGAGGAGGGTGCACACGTGGGGGCCCAGGGCCAATAGATAACCCACAGGACCCAACCAATGCCAAAACCACACAGCGACCCGCCAGGACCAGTCTCCCAAGCCATCCAATGGGGCCCCGCAGAATAATCCACGGGAGAGGCAGAGAGAAAGAGTGAAATTAGTAAAGTTATCAGAGAATGTAAATAAAAGGGGGAGGGAAAGAAGGGGATGCTATTTATATTACTACTACTACTACTACTACTAATAATAATAATAATAATAATAACAACAATAATAGTTCCAGCTACCCTCCCCAGCCTAGTGTTCGATGATATGTGTATCTGTTGATGAAGTGTGTTATGATCGTGTGGAGATGGAACTCAGGCAAAGAGGGTCAGGACTGTAAGTAGGTGATAAAGGGGTACCAAGGAGAGGTTGTATCCTGAGTATTGATTAAGTTTGTAGTTGATAGGTTTTCTAATGATATATAGTCTGTTAACAAGTTTTTCCAATGAGTGATGTGAGCTTTTTTTTCTTAGATTTCCAGTTCATGAGGATTGTTTTCTTGGCGATAGTCAGCGCTACCAGCAGTGTTTTATTGCAGGAGTTGCTTAAATTGACTGTGGATGTATCACCAAGTATGCATAAGGAAGGGGATGCTGGGATGTGACAGCCAAAAATGGAAGAGAGAGATTTTGTGACACTCACCCAGAAGTGGTTGATTGGAGTGCAATGCCAAACCGCATGAATGTATGTATCTGGGTTATTTTGTGTGCAGTGAGTGCAAAGATCCGAGCCAAACCCCATTTTAGCCAATTTATGTGCAGTGAAGTGGAATCTGTGAAGAACCTTGTATTGTATTAGTTGTAGATTACTATTCTTTGTCATGAGGTAGATGTTTTTGCACATTTTGGTCCAGAAGTCGGCACCGGGAGTAATTGATAAGTCTGATTGATAAGTGATATGGCAGGCCAATTGTTTTTTCTGAACGAGATATAATTTTGTAAATTTGGGAGAGTATTTTTTTGGGAGAGGGAATATTAAGCAGCTCTGAGATTGGTGGGGGAATATCATGGTTAGCTGTCTGGATGTTAATTTTTCCTAGGATAGATGATTTAATTTGCAGGTATTGTAAGAAGTGTTTACTCTCGATGCCGTGCTTCTGGACCAAACAGGAAAATGAGGCCAGATTATTGTCTTGAAGAATGTGTTGAAGGTGAGTGATGCCCTTTCCTATCCATGTGTGAAAGTTAAGTGTTTTTTTTATTGACGGTGAAATCTGGGTTATTCCAAATCGGGGTCTGAATTGATGGTGCTATAGGTGAATCAGTGATGTGGTAGAATCTCCACCAGGCTGTCAGAGTAGCTGAAATTGTTGGGGCTTTGAAGGATGGATGTTTTTTGACCGACTGACTGCAGAAAGGGAGATCTGAGATTTTAATTTATTTCTTTACAGATTGTTTGTTCTAGGTCTAACCAGGTGTTGTCTGAGGGGGTGGGGGTGTAGCCATTTTTGTGGATGAAGTGGAGCTGGTTGGCCAGGGGCATAGTGCTGGAAGTGTGGGGCCTCTAGTCCTCCCATTGCTTTTGGTTTTGGAGAGTGGCGAGTTTGATCCTTGGGGTCTTATCTTTCCAGTAGAATTTAGTGATTAATGAATCGAGAGACTTAAACCAGAGGGTGGTGGGCTGGGTTGGAATCATAGAGAATAGATAGTTTATTTTGGGCAGTATTGTCATTTTGATTCCTGAGATTCTGCCCATGATGGATAATGGGAGGTTCTTCCAGCGTTGAAGGTCATCATCTATTGAAGTGAGTAGAGGGGAATAATTTAGGCTAAATAAGTCTGACAGCCTGGGGGAGACTTTTATCCCTAAGTAAGTGATATAGTTAGTGCAGAGTGGGATAGGTGAAGAGTTGGCTGTCACATCCCAGCTGTTGGGATGTAATGGGAGAACTGCAGATTTATTCCAATTGATTGAGTATTCAGAAATTTTAGAGAATGTGTCAATGAGTTTGATGGTTTCTTCTACTGATGTTGTGGGGTCTTGAAGAAAGAGAAGAATGTCGTCAGCATAAAGGCTGATTTTGTGATGCATATATGGAGTCTGGACACCTTTGATGAGGGGGTTCTGACGGATGGCAGCTGCTAGGGGTTCAATGAAGTTTGTAAATAGTGAGGGGGAGAGTGGGCACCCCTGTCTAGTTCCCCGGTGAAGAGTGAAACTTTGTGATGTTAGTCCATTGGTGATTACTGTGGCTGAAGGAGAGGTATATAGAAGTTTAATCCAGTTAATGAACGACTCCCCGAAGCCAAACCTCCCTAATGTGGAAAACAGGAAATTCCAGTTCACCCTATCAAAAGCTTTTTCTGCGTCCAGAGTTGCTATGATGGTATTATCTTGAAATTTTGTAGAGTGATACATTATATTTAACAGTCTCAAGGGTGTTGGTGGATGAAATTCTACCTTTAATGAAGCCTGTTTGGTCTGGGTGGATAATGGATGGGGTGACCTCTGCTAATCTGTGTGTTAGCATTTTTGCGATTATCTTATTGTCCACATTGAGGAGAGAAATTGGTCGGTAGCTGGATGGCAATGTTGGGTCCTTATTGGGCTTGAGGAGCAGTGAAATTGAGGCTGTGGTGGAACTAGTTGGAAGACGTCCTTTCTGTTTTGATTCATTAATCATTCTGATGAAAAAAAGTGGAGCTAAGATGGTCCAAAATTGTTTGTAGAACTCAGCAGGAAAGCCATCCGGACCTGGTGCTTTATTATCGGGCATCTGTTTCAGGGCATCAAACAGTTCTTGTTGAGTTATAGGTGATTCTAGGTTTTTATTTCGGTCTCATTGAGTTGTGGTAATTGATGCTGTTTAGGAAAGAGTCTATGAATTCCTGGTTGGGGTTTATTTCTGAAGAATATAGTTTATTGTAAAACTGGTAAAAAACATGATTTATTTCTTCAGGTGAGCTGGTTAGCTTCCCTGCTGAGTTCTTTATGACGGGATTGTTGATTTTTTTTCTTTGTTACGTTGGATTTGATTTGCTAAGTATTTACCTGATTTATTGCTATGGTGGAAGTTTTCCTGCCTTAGACGGTGAATCATAAATTGAGTGTGTTTATTGAGTATTTCATTAAGTTTGAATTTATGTTTCCTAAGTTTTGCCTGTGTTTCTTCAGTTGGGTTGCTTGCATTGGTTTCTTCTAACTGTTTAATTTTATTGTTGAGTTCTACTTCCTGTTCTTTTTTTCTTTTTTTTTTGTATACTGAATATGAGATGATTCTTCCTCTGAGTACTGCTTTTCCTGTTTCCCACAGAAGGGAAGGAGATGATTCAGGGGAGCCGTTCATTTCTAGAAAGAATGCCCACTCTCTCCCAACAAAACTGTTTTTTATTTTATGATGTACACAAGTGATTAGATGATGTAGAATTTCAATTCAGATCTGAGAAGTGCACCAGATGGACAAAAAAATTGTAATGAAGATGAAGATGTGCTTGATTTTCAGAAGCTTTTTTTCTTGAACCACAGCTTTTTTACATTTTTTTTGTCATTATGCATTAATTTAATGTTTATTAAGATGGTTTTAATGTTAATGTTCCAATTCCTTTGCTCCCATTGTGATGAGCCTGATGTTTGGTATTGACAAAATCCAGCCTTGGAGCACACGTAAAAAATGGGGGGAAATCTTTATAATGTTATAAAGAAAACACTGCTTTGGATAGAAATGTAAGTATTTCTCATTAGTGCACCATGTTACAGTAAATGGATCACCTCCCACGGCTCTCATACCTGCTCAGTGTGAGTGAGAGTGACATCTACTTTCCAGCGGTGGTGCCTCTGGTCTTGGGCCCACACACAGAAGGACTTGCCCTCCGAGGTGACCCGCGTGACCCGTGCCGTCACAATGGTCCCGTCCGGCAAGACGGCGAAGTCAGGGTCACAGACGGAAAAGTAAAATCTCCTTGCGCCGCAGTCACCAACATTGACTGCCCACAAAAATACACACACACACACACACACAGACACACATACAGTACATACATGTGAGAATGTCCATTCACAAACTCTCACTGAACTAAACAGACACAGATCTGAAAATAGTATCAGTTTCAAACAATGGATCCATAGTATTCAGCTGTGCTTGAGGGCTGTGAGAGCAGGTTAGGGTGTTTGAGATGTACCTTTAGAGACGACATAACCTGCCTTCACCTCAACTGGCACCTGCGCCTGGATAGTGGAGGGAACACAGCATTGTGCACACTGGATCAGGACCTGAGAGAGAGAGAGAGATAAGACAACAGAATCAGTAGAGTACCAGTTTTGTTTCATTGTTCCAGGCCTATGTCAAAAGCAGGCTCGGATGAAGCTGGGAAGAATTAAACACATAGTTAAACACACAGTGTGCACGTCCACATTAAATCCATTCCACTCACGTTATCTGTACATATATATATGTGTGTATGTATATATATCCTCAGAAACATAATATGTGTATATATATATATATATATATATATATACACATATTATGTTTCTGTGTTGTTACTGTTATACTGTGATATAGTGTACACCTATGTATATGTCTACACATAGACACCTAGTTTTTCTGTGTCTTATTCCATTTTCCCTCCATACTTTGTATGACTGCTTTGGCAACACGATTGTCTTATTTGTCATGCATTTTGAATAAATGCATGTAATAAAGCATTTTGAATTTGAATTTGAGAGAGAGAGAGAGAGATAGTGGGGGTTGAGAGAGAGGTAGACAAAGGAGGAGGACCAGCAAGAGAGTGATGTTATATCATATGACTTAATGTGAGTGCATCTAGCAACGATTTGAACAACTCATGACAGCTTTAACAGCACAGTATTAGACTATACATTTACAACACAGATCACTGAGTCAGAGGAGCCACTCATTTATCAGGGTGTAACTGCTCTTAGCTCAGACCTATCAGCAGATAACATACTGTAGGGAGGGAAATGTGACATTGAATTTCTCAGTCACAGGTTTTCCAATTAACACATTCACACAGGGCACAGCTCCTGATGCTTGCATAAAAACATTCATGCACACACTGGTGCAAAGCATACATACACATACACACACAGACACACACACATGCTGGTATGAATAGGGATGTAGCGAATACCGGTGAAACGGTACACCACGGTAAATGTTGACGATAACAATCACCGTTTTCATTTCAAATATCAGAATTATCACTGTTAATTACCACGGTGTGGAAACTGTGTGTTTAATCCTTCCCAGCTTCATCCGAGCCTGCTTTTCACATAGTCCTGGTACAATGAAACAAAACTGGTACTCTACTGATTCTGTTGTCTAATTGATGGATTTAACTGCGATTCGGATTAGGCTACAGCTGCTTTTAAAAGGCGGAACATTTTCACCGCAAAACGTGCGCTGTATCATGTAGCCACTCTGCGTCTTTTTATGTGCGCATCCACATTAAATCCATTCCACTCACATTATCAAGAGAATACAATAGCCTAAAGTTTTATTTTGAACACTTACTGGGTCTCACTCATTGGATCCAAATAACAGAAATAGCAAACTTCATGTCATGGTAGGGTAAGTTAAGATGTAAGCACATAGTCAATTAAACATGACCAAGGAAGAAGTGAACGGGACAACACACAAACGTTATGCTATGTATTAAGAATGCTCAGCTCAGCCAGGTTTGCTTGTGCAGTCAGGATGTAGGCCTATGATTGTGACCGAAAATATGCCCTTCTCCAGTAGCAATAGGCCACATTAAAATGCACCAGAATAAAGGCATCACATCTACTCAGTAACAATTTTTTCCCCCAGGTGAAAATAAGTTCCAGCGTCCCTGGTTAAAAAGTTGCTCTTTTGACAAGGTTTTGCCTATTTTTTGGTAAATATAAGCAAAAATAATTTTGGTCACTATAACCATGAGGTTACATTTTCATACCATTATATCCCTAGAATGAACACACACACACACACTCACACGTTAGGACAGAGCGACATACACCGCCTGTCCTTATAAGGCATTTCCTTATTAGCTGTCTGTCATGTTAAAAAGCTTAAAAAACTTCAACATTTTCTACCTCCATACTCTCACACAAAACATACTCTCACAACAACCATTAGCATATCCAAATTCTTCTTTCACTACACACACAGACACTGGTTAATAAATACAAATCCTAAAGCCAAACAGAGGGAATGGAAACTGACGGCATGCCTTTAATGTTGGTTGAATGAAAATAATACAGGCTTAATCTACTCAATGAAATCAGCTACTATGGGAGCCCCTATAAAAACTTCTTTTGTCTCTGAAGTATGTACCTTTCTATTCAGGCCATTCTTTCATGACACTTGACAAAGTCAAAGGTAGCCTGGAAACCAGACTCTCTGACTTCGCAGAGAGTCTGGCCTAGATCTATAGGCGTTCGTTTATTTCCGGGTGGGAGGGCAGAGTTTTGAGGTTCAAAATCATTGGAGTTCCTTTGAACCGCTTTGAACCAATCACTAACAACCGGCGTTTCGTCATACAGAGAAGTTTCTCTGCAGCACGCCCACAACAAGCACGGGTGCATCTTATCAGCAAACAATCACATGTTTCATCTGCGTAACTCTCGCCAAAATGCATCATTTAGTGTTTTGTGAATGTACCCAAGTCAAACTTTCATTTAAATGCATAAGTACGTCCAAAGCGCCACTTTTAAGCTTGTATGCGTTGTCGTTTTCGGGTGAAATGACCTTTTGAATGGGATTCCTATAGGGCTACTACTTTTTTGATACAATCGCGTCAAAATCGCTATTTTTCAAATACTATGAAGGCTCGACACAACATGAAACTTTGATCGAAGTATCATCAGTGTCTCTACACATGAACTCGAGCATTGAGAACATTGTTGGTGTACACAGAGTTTACTAAAAGAGAGGTTTTGAACAACTCACTTGTTTTTCCTGCTCGCTGCCATCTTGCAAGGAGTGAGTTGTCCAAAATCTTTCTTTTTTAGTAAACTATGTGTACACGAACAATGTTCTTAATGCTCGAGTTCATATGTAGAGACACTGATGATGCTTCGATCAAAGTTTCAAGTTATGTCGAGCCTTCTTAGTGTTTGAAAAATAGCGATTTTGACCCGACCATGTAGCCTACTAAACTACAGTTTGACTCGGAATGCGTTAAGAACCTTTAGTGACAAAATCTATGACTAAAGTTTAGCTGACATATAACATCCTACTCCACTGTGACTTCGTTCATGACACTCCTGTTAATAGGCTAAACTATTATTTACATTTGCTCAAAGATTTCATAAGTATAAGTCATTTTCACTCCCTACGTTGATGTTTTCCAAGCGATCTGCTTCAGGGGCGGGGACGTAGTAATTGAAACACCATGCCTGGGTACGTAATCGCTCTCAGGGACGCCCACTGTTCGCTGGTTGGTCGGCTGCCCAACTGCCGAAGTAAACGAGCGTGAATCAACCTATTCCAGACGGAGTACTGTAGGGAAAAGAAATCGACCGGAAGTACGTAGACAGGCCAAGGCCAGGCTAAGTCAAAGGCACTCCTTAAATGAAAGTCTTTACTGACTGGACGTGTGGACTGATTACCTGTGTGCCTTGGTCTGGAGACTTTCATCTCTCTTTTATTTTCTTTTGTGCCCAGATGTGCAAAGCATGCATGCATACACACACACCCACACACACTCTCTCTCTCTCTTTCTGGTAGGACACACCAGTATTAACACACACATGATAGGAGACAGAGTGACATACTCTGCTTGTCCTTAAGGCCTCTCCTTATTAGCTGTCTGTCATCTGTTAAAAAGCAAGGTACACTTTCTCACAGCCTTTTGTCATTCATCAAAATTAACTTTATCTTCTGACAGAATGGCGGCTACCTAAGTATCGACTGAAGGAGTCCTTTACAGACAGATTATCTTTAATTGAAGTGTCTTGGTCTGAAGACTTTTATATCTATTTATTACTTTTAACTCATAATTTTGACTCCAAAGAGCTGGTCCGGCAAGACCAGTGAAGACAAAGACTTTTTAGGACTGAGCATGCCGACAACCTTTGTCTCAAGTAGCTTTACTTAAGCTGTCTATTACTTAACTACACTTTACTTAAACTAACTATTTAAACTAGTTTACTGTAAGATAGCCTGGGGTGAACCCAGACGAACCTGTTAGCAAATCTGAATGTGCTCTGCAGGTCAGCCTGGAAAGGATCACTTTGATGTCCATTCCCGAATTACCAAAAACCCAGGATCCAATCTCAATGGTGTGCATTCGACACAACCAGTGGCTGTGCTGATGGCGACAGATATGGACGTGTATTTTATTTGGAATTCAGTAAACAACTGCGTTTATAACCTTTACTTACAAAAATGATGTGTTGCACTTCTGAGATAATTTGGTTTAGTCTAATTTACAGAGTTTAATGTACCAATCTAAGTTTAATTTCACTGCTGCTTACACATCTAAGTCATACAATGTGAAACCGGAGTCAATGAGATCCTTCCCAGATAGACCTGTAGAGCTATTTTAAATTTAGTTCATGTTGGGTTCAGGTTTGTGTAGGTTCACCCAAACTGATTTTAAGCTATATTTTAAAGCTATTGTCCCTTTGAGGCTTTTATTTTTTATAATTATTGTTTTTTTTTATATATGAAGCACATTGAATTCCCTCTGTGCACTACATAAAGGTTGCTTTGTCTCACTTTGCTTTACTCCCTATACCCTCACCCCTAAACTCTGGGCACAAGCCTCTTAAACTTAAGCATCTGGACTTTAAAGCAGTTGCTCTAAAGCAACTGGACTCTAATTTGTTCTGTAGCATTAGGTGTGGAGCCAGAACAAGCATTAGAGACATGGACAGATAAGGTTCACCATGCACAGTAAAACACAGAGAAACCTGGAACACTGCAGTCTATTGTTTAAATTGGTTTGTGTGTGCGTGTGTGAGAGAGAGAGAGGGTGGGGGGGGAGAGAGGGAGAGAGAGAGAGAGAGAAAGTATGCATGCAGGAGGTTTGTGTGGTTATGAGCATCTGTCATTCACTGTAAAAATCAAACTAATATCTTCTGTGTCTGTCTGACGTGGTTGAGTGTGGGGGCAGGTAATCTCTTACAATATTTTTCAGATTATCTTTTTGTCTACAAGTCTACAGCTTGTCTGCTTGCATGCCTGCGCATGTGTGTGTGTGTGTGTGTGTGTGTGTGTGTGTGTGTGTGTATGAGAGAGAGAGAGAGAGAGAGATAGAGAGAGAGTTCTGTAAATTGGATAACTTTTTAGGAGAATATTTTAACAGTGTCTTATTCTTCCCATCATGCTACATTCAGTTCATTGTCACACTAAGACCCAAGCTGAGCATAGACTTAGCTGCTACATGTCATCTAGAATGAATGATGTCATCTGACATGCTTTGATAGTATTTCACAATGATACCGAGTGTGAACGTATGTCTCATAGCTCACCTCGGCTTGTCCCCTGCACTCAGAAATCTGGCGCTAGTTAGCCAATGCTACCAACACAGTGTTTCATTGTGGTGCCTCGGGCATCGGCCTAGCCATGCAAATAAATCACTGTTTTACACCATTTACGAGGCTCAAAGTAGCTCCATACTTCATTCCAAAAATAATTCCGTAAAAATGCATGGATTCCAGTTGCTGCTACTGGAAGCAACTGAATCCATGCATTTCCACTGAATTATTTTTGGAATCTGATCCCTTATCATACCTGTTCGTTAGGTGCTTAAACATTTCGACTTATGGTGACTAAATTCAAGATGGCGTCGAACGTAAAATTCCTTAAGGTACTGTCTGTATAAATCGTCTTGTAAATAAACTACCAGTGCTTTTTCAAAGTTCTCCATGTCTCGTTTTAAATGTCAAGGCCCTCGGAAGTCTACCGATGAAGTATGGAGCTACTTTGAGCCTTTACTGACTAAGCATCAACATGTAAAAGAATGATGATACAACCATGCAATAATAATGCTCTAGTTTTACCATTTGGACTCTATCTCTCTCTCTCTCACACACACACACACACACACACACAAACCCAAAATTAGTTCATGAGGAAAAAAAAACACATTCAAAATAGTTCAAAACACATTCATATACATTCTGGAACAGATACCCTGCATCCTTTTGTATCTCTAAGAGTGCTTCAACGACTTGCACTGTTGCTCATCATAACTAGCCTAGAAATCTAGACGCGCCCCTAGCGGCAGCAAATTACATTTGCTGTCAGGGCTAGTCTAGCAACTCTCCGTTGGCTTGTGAACTCCAGAAATCGAAACTCAATCAGGCCAATGCAATTGTGTATAGAGTCGTTAGGTGGGCTTAACATAATGATTGATGGCAGAGTTGCAACGGTTTGGCTTGAATTCCCTGCTAATTCCTGCAAATAAGATGGATGTTGCTGTTGCGAACAGTTTGAACAGTTTGACGTTTGAACTAGCCAACTAGCTCTGCTTGGGAAAGCCGTGGGACTCTCTATTACTTGCACTGTTGCTCATCAAACGTTTGAAAACTAGCAAATTACATTTGCTGTCAGGGCTGTCTAGCAACTCTGCTGGCTTGTGAACTCCAGAAATCGAAACTCAATCAGGCCAATGCAATTGTGTATAGGGACTCATAATGATTGATGGCAGAGTTGCCGGTTTGGCTGTCCCTACTTGAAAACAAATAAGATGGATGTTGCTGTTGGCGAACAGTTTGACAAAGACAAGTTGCCAAATTATCCCAACTAGCCTGCTGGTGGGAAACGCTGGGACTCATAGCCGCTGTCCTATTGCGCAACGATGAAAGACAACTGGCCGGACTGACCCGATAGTGGCCAGACCCTATATTTTAATGTGGGTCTGGCTCATCAGGCTACATCATAACACGAGTCTATCAGAATAGCGTCACCCGTTGGCACGTAAGTGGTTGAGTAGCCCGTCAGAAAAGCATTATAACAGTCCAGTGTTACATTCCAGTCCATCTGAAACATCAGCAGGCCAGACCTGGCCACTCTCCAACTGGAGGTAGGTAGGCTACTTTCCAGTGTGTCCAAACTTTGTAGGGAAAACGCAGTTTAAGATTAAAGTGGACAAGCGGACAATTCCTACAAAGCTGACAATATCTAAATAACGGCCACAACCGTAACAGGATAAAAAAAAATGCCCAGTAGTTTCCCAAAGTGTACTGACCGGACAAATAAAACGGCCAACGTAGCCGACGGGTAGCCTACAGTTCTGTGATAAACCATTAATTTAAAACAAGCTAAACATTGACCATTTTAATACGAACTCGTTAGTACCAACCGCATAAACTCACCATATATATCAGAATACTGTAGAGTATTGGACCCGTAGACATGTTGAGGACACCACCATACACCATTTGTCTAATAAATTCCTAAGCATAACAAAACCGTTGCGAAGTATCTCTCAGGCTGAAGTCCACTGGGCGACGTCCGGGAGGGGAGGCGGTAGGCTTTTCAAGCCATTCCAACCCCAAGAGAGGGTGTGGTGGAGACAGAAAGCTAGTGCCGGGGGCGGCAAGACAGCGGAGTGGTTACCTTCAAGGCCTGAGTAGACTTTACAGGTTCAGCTGAAAACTGTCTATCTCTAAAGTAAACTCCACCCCCATTCCGTCCACTTGCTCTCCCTCGGTGAGTGTGTGTGTGTTGTTTCTAGACCCGGCGGCAGACACAAATTCACGGACGGGCATTACACCTTTCGGGGGGGGCACGGGAACTTAAATTGATTACGGTAGTTGCTTACACTTGACAAAACATTGTCATATGAAAATGTAGATGCAATTGTTGTAAAATGGTGCAGCTCCCAGTGCGTAGGGATGGAGAGAGAGAAAGCGAGAGGGGATGTGTGTAGAACTGAGATGCATGTGGAAAAAGTAGACGTGCTATTGAGACTGGAGCTAGTCATATTCAAAATAATGCAAAAATAAATCCGCAGATAAAACCAAAATCCTCGTTCATTTGCTAACCACTTTCAGATAGAGTGTTAGGGAGTTAGCCCCGAAGTTACGGATAACTTCGGCCCTGGAGTGGGAAAGCTCCCTGTTCTCCGACTAGGTCAGAAGAAAAAACAGTAGGCCTAAAGGTTAACGCTATCAAACAAACCCAGAAACTACTAGGCCTACTTCTACTAACTACGATATGAGATATAGCCTACCTGCGAGCCGATAAGCCATATTTGTCATCGGATGACAGGGGTTAGTGCAGAAGTGAAGTAGACTGCGCCATGTAACCTCTCCATTTAGGTGATGGGCTTACCTAATGTTCCTGATTGATTAGCTACAGAATATTACAGATTTTACAAGTTTTATTTGCTACTTAAACATTGACAAACGTATAATATAGGCCTACATTTAATACGTGTTCAAAATCAATCTATGGGATTGGGGTTGGTTGGTGCAGCCAAGCTCGTCCAGGGCGGGCCTGGCCCCCCAAAGACCCCCCATGACGCCGGGACTGGTTGTTTCTACAGTGAGTCAATATCCCCACACTTTGTGTACAGTGTCAGTTTCAAATTCATCATTGCAAATGAGAATTTGCTCAGAGAATTGTAAAGCAATTGATACATATCCAAAAGCATTTGAAGGAGAAATTGCTACTATGATGTGCACAAATGACTAAATGTTGTGGAGGTTGAACTAATAGTCATGAGAATTTTCATTCTGATCTGAGAAAAGCACCAAAGCGACTGAGAAAAACTGTGACAACCTGGCAGATATGTCCATGGCTTGGGTCATGAATACCTACAGTATACAATGACTCAGATGCCAGATAACGTATTTCAGTCAGATAACAGGGGGTGAAAACAGGTTGTCGCTGACAGATCGAAGAGACTCTAACAGAGTGTATCATTATATCATGAGGGTGGGAAGGGCAAGACCATGACAACCTTGAAAAAAACAAAGGAAGAGTCTCAAAATCAGCTCTGGAGGTTACAGGAAACCTGTGAAGGGATTTAAAGATTGGTGTGACGTGGTTCTTTGGTACGTTAGATGTCAGAACTTTGCTAGCCACATTTTGAGTCTGTTGTCAGTTATCAGCAGGCCAAGGAGAGCTCATAACAGTCATCTAGCCATGTGTGTAGAAGTTGATTGCATAACTGTATAATAATTGCAGAAGGGTTCCCTTTTCCTTGTATGGGAGAATATCTCCGTTGGTTTGACAGCTCCCCTGTATATGGGTGTGTCAATGCTCAGGGCATAGGGTTCAGAAAGAATAACCTCACATGCCATCTGCAGGTTAAACACTGAAGCACATAACTTGCATAATAAAAAATATTATTTGTCATAAATCTGAGGAGCAACCATCAGTTCTGTTTTTGGTTCTGTGGGTCTTGGTGGAAAGATTGACATGACCTTACTTACTTACTTACTTATCTACAGGGCATTGTAATTTTATGAGTTTGGATATTCAGTTCATGATTTACGTAGTTACTCAGAAATTCAGAGAAACTTCCCTTCAGTATTTAGGAACGTCAACAGAAGAGTGAGAGGGTGTGTGTGTCTGTGGATGTGTGTGTGAAAGAGACAGAGAGAGAGAGATTGGTATGAGAAGTGACCACATTTTAACACAGAGGTCAGAGATAGCATAAGAGCACAGCAGCGGCTATTCATAGCACATGGGGCTATTGAGCATGAGAAGCACACACCCTTAACCACAAGGGTCTGGAGTTCTGTATCAAAATGCTGTCTCTCAAACTTTGGAGCTCAGACCCATAAAGAAATCAACACACTATGGAGTACAGAACTTCTCCACCCTCTCCACGTTTGAGTACTGACTGCCCACTACTGCTTTACTACTGTTTTACTAATGTCCACAGCCTAATGTTTTTACTACTGTTTTCCTGCTACACTGTTTTTCATGCTATATTAGCACACATGATCAATGGCTTCTGCTACAATACTGAATGGCTGTAACCCTATTACCTCAACCTGTTCTTGCACTGACATAGTTTTTTATATTACCTTGTCTACATTATACTTTACTCTCCTATTTGTCCATATTATTTATGCTGGTCTCTAGACCTTATTATTGCACTGTTGCACTGTTGTTACTAATGTTGGACTACTTTTTGCACCTTCACCATGACACTCACTCGCTTGAGCACCTTACCATGCACACATAAGTAAAGGACTACTGTTGGACTACTTTTTGCACCTTCACCATAACACTCACTCTCTTGAGCACCTTACCATACACACAGAACTACAGGACTACTGTTGGACTACTTTTGCACCTTCACCATGACACTCACTCTCTTGAGCACTTTACCATGCACACAGAACTACAGGCCCTGTCACTACAAGCGTCTCATGCTTGATCACCCTCAAGCACACTGGATTTTTTACATTTAATTTATATAGTATATTTAGTATTTAGTTTTGTTAGTTTTTCTTATCTCCTACTGTCTCTATTGTACAGTGGAGTTTGGTTATTTGTTTATACTTATACTTATATTTACCATTTCTGCTGTAAGTGCATGTTGTGTGTGATGTCTCTCTATGCTACTGAGACCCCCTGAATTTCCCCCTGGGGATCAATAAAGTATCTATCTATCTATCTATCTATCTACTTTGTTTAGGACACATTTTGACTGTTGTGTTACAAGTCCAAAGTTCAGTTCCCCTCCAAACACACACACACACACACCCACGCACTAGGGGTGGGCGATATATATCGTCTGCGATAATATCGTGATTGTTGTTTTAGCGATGTGCAAATTTACATTATCGAGTTAAATTACTTATGGGGAAAAAAACACTCAAAATCACGCATTGAAACCCCATACATTCACTAAATCCAGGAGGTGTATGCAAGAGAAGCCCCATTGCAGCAGAGCAAGTGTCACAGGATCGCTAGTGGGTCCACGTTGTCACACGCAGGCCTAATGTTTATTTTGTGTAGCGAGATCCAGACGTAGTCTACTTGGGATTTTGTGCAGCTACTTCTGTTCACGTAGCATTTGAGACAGTCACATTTTTTACATGGTATTATATGGAGAGAAAACATTTGCCTTTGAGTATTTTAATAGTCAGTTGTAAACAAAGAACTCTTCTCATGTAACCCTTTTGTAAATGGACTGAAGTTCGCTCTAAATATCTACGTGTATCGATTATGCTAACCGTTCTCTATGGGATTTCTCATATCTCATTCTCATCTCTATGGGATTTCTCATATACATTAGCCATAAGCTAACGCATTAGTTTCTATTCTGTAACTTGGAATCCTAGCCTACATGATTTCTCTTAAACAAAACATCGAAGGAAATAACTTAGATGTACTCTGTTGGTCTGCTTAGTTTTACAGTGAATCCTAAGTAAAGGTTTTTGAAAGGAACTTCAGCTTCAGACTTTCTCTTGGGAAACTGTTAGGCCTAGTCATCTTCTTTAATGTAGCTGGCTAGACCATGTCATTGCCACACACACACGTGGGCAAAATTGGAAATGTGTCATAGAGTGACAATGCATTGGTTGATTTGGTTAAAAGTCACAGGATAGGTTATTGGTTATTATTGTATTGATGCTATTCATAAATAATGAGCTGTAAAGTAATTCAGACTTCTACAATTTTTTTTAAAGGATAGACTAATTATCGTTATCGTCAAAATCACGAAAAATATCGAGATATTATTTTTTGTCCATATCGCCCACCCCTACCACGCACACACACACACACACACACACAAACAAACAAGCAGCATAGAGAGAGAGAGGGAGAGAAAGAGAGAGATCCAGAAGTCTCCTTAAAGGGAAAGTTAGTAAAATCAAAAAGGAAGAGCAGGTACACTACAGTATATTTAGTTCTCATTGTGTTCCCATACTTCATTCACTCTCTGCAGCAGCAGACTGCGGAGAACTCACCCCAGGCTGGAGGGAAGGAATGTTTTAGATGCTCCCTACGCCAACTCGGCAGAAATTCAGAAATGTCACATAAATAATTTGATATTACAACATTGCACTCTGTGTGTGTGTGTGTGTGTGAGGTTTGTCCTCATAGGGGTGTCGAAATATCAGTGAAATACTAGCAACACAATGAGAGTTCATCCCAGTGATCTACAGTAATAACACCATTGCCAAACTGGCAGACAAAGCGAATGAGAGAAAGCACAAAGAGAGAACAGAAGAACAGCATTGGAGGCAGGCCGTAACGTCACCCTGCTCCTCTAGGTATTTGTGTGTGTGTGTGTGTGTGTGTGTGTGTGTGTGTGTGTTTGTGCGCACAAAACACCTCTGGTGTTGGTACACAGTTTGCAAATAGAAAAATGGAAAACTAACAAAGTAGCTGAAATCAAGTGCGACCAAGTTCCTTCCAATCGACACATCACTTTATGACCACAGAAGGAGAATAACACAATGCACAAGGACAGTGCAATTATGGGATGCAGTGGGAGCAGACTTCCTTGTGTGTGTGTGTGTGTGTTTCTCTCTCTCTCTCTCTCTCTTTGTATGTGTGTGTGTGTTTTTCATTTCATTTAAGTAATTCAACTCTCCCTCCTAAAATAATTATTTTAATACCCCTGGTGGCTAAAGACTGACTGCAACATTCAACCAATGAGGTCAGATTTCAGTCTATTCCTTCTGAGAAACTGAACATGAACTGTCTGTTCTAAAGTTGTGTAAACATAAGTGATTTATCTTTTTAGGACCCTCCACAAACCAGAGCTTTACCAAAAAAATGCATCTTAGCATTCTTTCTCAAAGAGCCGAGAATTGGCTCCCGGCAGTCATGCAGTCAACGCCATTGCACACATATGTACACACACACACACACACACACTCAAACTCTCTCTCTCTCTCTCTCTCTCTCTCTCTCTCTCTTTCTGTCTCTCTTGCATCCACCCCCACACACATACACACTTAATATACATTAGTTATTGCTCTGAAACAGAGTGATGGCACAAAACGTAAGTTATTCACTAGCATCCCAATTTCACACACTCCTGCAACATACACACCCAAGGCAGATAAAAGAAGACGAATGAGTGGGTGTGCATCATGCTACAGATTTGGGAAAGGTGACCAATTAGAGACAACAGAACAGAATTCAAGATCGCTGACTTGTGAGTTAGTCATCCCAGTACTCTCACCCACAGACTGACACACACACACACTCGTGTTCACACCTGGGTTTATGAGTGACGTGTCTGAAATGCGTGTGTGTGTGTGTGTGTGTGTGTGTGCGTGCGTGCGTGCGTGCGTGCATGCGTGTGTGTTTTTGTCTGCCTAAGGGAAGACAATAACTACTGTCTGGTAACTATTTGTGATGAGTCTCTGCAATTAAGTCATGAATGAGTCATGCAGTGACACAAACACACACATACAGGCAGACACTGTAACTGTATGCACCCCCCACACACACACACAGACACACCTTTTCTTTCTCTGGGGGTCATAGGCAGTTCATCTTCCTTTAAAGTTTACAGTACAGAAAAAAGATCACCATGGAGAGCTTCTTCACTTATCAGGGTTTCGGTAACTCTCAGCACCCCCCCCACACACACACACACACACATCCATCCCTTCCTCTCCCACTCACTCTTCCTATTCATGACTCTGATATCTTTTCCGTTTTTTTCTTAGGGTGTTCACCGTTCCTTTTCTCTCCCTCTTGGCTGTCTATGCCACCTTTTCTCTCTTTCTCTCCCACGCCCCCTATCCTGTGGACTCTCTTTCTCCCTTTTGGTAGAGGGTGCAAAGCCCATGTGTGTATGGGAGTTTGTTTGGGTGAGAGAGAGCTCAAGTTTCACTCTGACCCGTTGCTATGGTGAGGTGAGGTTTGTTTTTGCTTCAGTGGTTAACAGACAGGTGGCTACAGGGAAAGAGAGAGAGAGAAATGGAGAAGGGGTAAGAGAAAGGGAGAGAGAGGAAAGGAGAGAAACAGAAACAAAAGACAGAGGGGGACGGACATTAAATTTGTAAGATGTAAGTCAGACTGACAACAAATGAATGGAACCTATATAGAGAGAGAAAGAAATTAATGGAACCTATAGAGAGAAAGTTGAACAGAAAAGCTGAGGAATAGGAGAAGAGGGGAGATGCAGATAAGGGAGAGAAGAAGTCAATACACACAAACAGGTAGAAAAGAGAGAGAGATAGAAAGAGAAATAGTGAGAGAGAAAGAGAGAGAGAGATGTCAATAACATGGTAAGAGATAAGGAGATAAGGAAATATCTCCTATATATACTATAAGTATATACTATAAGAGGAAAAAAAGGAAATAAAATATATGGCCACAGACTGACAAAAACACTAAGCATGTTTTTATTTTCATCTTGTTTGGTGAAGTATAGTTTCACCAGTAGATGGAGCCACAGGTCATTAAGTAGCATTCAGGGGGGAAAGTACTGTACAAGGAATTTACTGTTCTGTTCTCACACTATTAACCTGATCCTGTTTTTGTGTGTGTGTGTGTGTGTGTGTGTGTGTCAGTGTAAGAGAGAGAGAGAGAGAGAGAGAGAGACTTTTCCCATGAGTTCTTTCTGCGTGTCCATTCTGATCTTTATACTGCAAATGTTGGCAATACCATAGTTTTTGTGTACTTGTGTACTGTTCTTTTTGAAGTTTACTTTCATTCCACACAAATTAACTTGCGACATGTAAATTTGTGAACAAGTCAAACGTCCTTATTTGGTTGTTCTTCATTAGGTCCTATATGGAAACCAACATTGAAGGAAGCAATTAAGTACTCAATACTGTGTGATACTATGTGGTTCAAATTATTATTGTCTGCTAACTGAAACTAAAAACTAGGTATGAATCAGAACAGTGTCACCTTGTGATGACATTGTCACCTAAAACTGTGAAACCACTCAAGGTTATTAACATTCCATCTGAGTTCCGATTGAGCAACCTTCTGACACAAGTAGGAGTAGGGTTGGGAAAGGACATCACCACAGCTGTCATTCGGCTGCAGGTACAACCCCTAACAAAAATTATGGAATCACTCTATCTCCATTTTTTCACCAATCTTTTATGTTTGAGAAAAAAAGACAAATCAAAACTGTGAACAGATGAACATGTTGGCTTTGTGAAACATAGCATATATATATATATATATATATATATATATATATATATATATATATATATATATATATATATATATAGCTATATGTGTGTGTGTGTGTGTGTGTGTGTGTGTGTGTGTGTGTGTAATTATAGACAATTTATTTTTCAGGTCATGTAATGAAAAAACAAATTTCACTCAATCCAGAGGAAAAAATTATAGAATCACAAAACCTAAAATCATCATAACTAGATGTACCGCAGAGCGGTACAAAATATGACCGCCGCCCAGTCCAGCACATTTTTTCCACAAAAAGAAATCACGCTGAAAGGCCTATATGATTCTAACTGTCTCACTAAATTGCATTATCCACACTCAATTCTCACTGGTATCTGCTAGACAACAAGTACCAAAACATGATTAGTTCATAGATTTCACATGTAAAATTCATTTTATACAACCCCACCTCCATCTTGCCTGTTCATAATTCTGAGAAATTCTTGATTGTTTGTGTTATGTTTATGTTATGTGTGTGTGTGTGTGTGTGTGTGTGTGTGTGTGCGCGTTTGTGTGTGTGCCTGCATGTATGTGCCTGTGCATGCAAGCCGCATATGTCTACTGTGTGAGTATGTGTCATAACGCATGATTACTGTGAATGTATGTGTGTGTGTGTATCTGTTTGTGCACATGTGTGCACATGAAATGGGTTAACATGACCCCTGGAGGCAAACATATCGAAAAAAATGGTCATCCTAGGGCCCTACAGTTCTCAAGATATTCACAGAGAACTGTGTCTGCCCTACCCTCCTTTCGGGGTCCAGTCCAGCGGGGGCTACAGATCAAAACTAAAAACGAAAAAACGATGGTTCCATGCTATCCATGTGGGGTTACATGCCCACCAAGCCAGGTACCCGGTCTTTCAGTGTCCCAGGAATCATTGACGGAAATTTGGGCATAAAAAAAAAAAAAAAAAAAATCTGACTAAACCTATATGACCGCCGGCCAAGCTGCCGGGCGGTCATAATTAGTACTTTGTTGCACCTCCTCTGGCTTTATGATAGCTTGATTTCTCTAAGGCATAGAAGGCTTCACTAATGTAGAACAACAGTATTCTTCAGATTTCAAATCAGATTTTAACTTTAACACAGGTTATGTTATTCACCCTCTGATATTTGAATAGGGCCCCTCAATCATATACCTCAAGTTATTATGACCGCCGCGCTTTTTTTTCTTTTTCGCATGCCCAAATTTCCGCCAATGATTCCCGGGACACTGAAAGACCGGGGTAGACAAAACTTGGTGGGCATGTAACCCCACATGGATAGCATGGAACCATCGTTTTTCGTTTTGATCTGTAGCCCCCCCCGCTGGACTGGACCCCCCGAAAGGAGGGTAGGGCAGACACAGTTTTCTGTGAATATCTCGAAAACCGTAGGGTTTAGGAGGACCATTTTTTTTGTATGTTGATCTCAAGGGGCCATGTCAACCCATTCCATAACCACTCATTTCATGTATAGCCACCTAGTTAAACACAAAAAGTAAAAATGAGGTGTTGTAATTGAAGGTATCTGTGACCTAACATAGTCAAAACTGCACGAAATTGGAAGTGTAGGATCATTATGACACCCTCTGTATGCACGCCAAGTTTTGTGGAATTCCGTTCATGGGGGGCCACACAATAAATTAATTTATGTTACTATACACTAACTGGCCTGTAGGTGGCCGGAGACAGTTTTCTGTGAATATCTCGAGAACCGTAGGGCTAGGAGGTCCACCTTTTTTATGTATGTTGGTCTTAAGGGGGCATGTCAACCCATCCCATTACCACTTATTTCATGTATAGCGCCACCTAGTTAAAAATTAAAAAGCAAACAATTAGGTGTTTTCATCACAATATCTCTGGCTGACAAGGTCAAAACTGCACGAAATTAAAAGTGTAGGATCATTATGACAACCTCCGAATGCATGCCAAGTTTTTTGTACTTTCGTTCATGGGGGGCCTTACAATAAAATAATTGATGTGTACATTTAGTGATGTACAGTACACCAACAAGGATTCCCGGGACACTGAAAGACCGGGGTACACAAAACTTGGTGGGCATGTACCCCCACATGGATAGCATGGAACCGTCATTTTTCATTTTGATCTGTAACCCCCCCGCTGGACTGGACCCCCCGAAAGGAGGGTAGAGCAGACACAGTTCTCTGTGAATATCTTGAGAACTGTAGGGCCTAGGATGACCATTTTTTCCGTATGTTTGCCTCCAGAGGTCATGTTAACCCATTTCATGTGCACACATGTGCACAAACAGACACACACACACACACACATACATTCACAGTAATCATAATGCATGACACATACTCACACAGTAGACATATGTACGCTTGCATGCACAGGCACATACGCAGGCACACACACAAGCACGCACACACACACACACACACACACACACACACACACACACACACACACACTCACACACACACACACACACACACATAACATAAACATAACACAAACAATCAAGAATTTCTCAGAATTATGAACAGGCAAGATGGAGGTGGGGTTGTATAAAATGAATTTTACATGTGAAATCTATGAACTAATCATGTTTTGGTACTTGTTGTCTAGCAGATACCAGTGAGAATTGAGTGTGGATAATGCAATTTAGTGAGACAATTAGAATCATATAGGCCTTTCAGCGTGATTTCTTTTTGTGGAAAAAATGTGCTGGACTGGGCGGCGGTCATATTTTGTATCGCTCTGCGGTACAGTACATCTAGTTTCAATACAATTCCCAGCATTCATTTACAGTGAACATGGTACAAGACAACCTTATATTGCTACTATATAAAGCTACCTATTAGCTATGACAACTGATATCAAGCTACTACCTATTAGTTATGACAACTGATTTTCACAAGGGTAGAACAAAGTCTTCATTAACAAAAGCAAATAGTTGTATGAAGGATGTACCCATGGGCTCAAACTTGCTGAGACTGGAAGACGTACAAAGATAAACAAAGGTAAAAAAAAGTTCCATTTGACTGCAGGGAATCACTCCACTGTAGCATAGAAGTGTAATGATAGATTGAGCCTAGTCAGTAGCTTTAAGTACCAATTGACTTTAATGTAGTGAGATTGCCCTCAAGGCTATGCTATATACTGTAGGCTACTATTTCTTTGCAAATGCATGTTCCAGACCTCAATTGATGCCATTTTGGTCCCCAACAAAAAGTTGCACTCATTATCATCCAAAAATACAGTCTATATTAATTTTATACAGAAATATTCCTTCAAGGTAGAGTATAATTTCTGAAATGCATAGCTTTAAGCTTTGGAAAACAAGTCCCAGATATGTTATGTTCACAAATGTATTATGACATTTACGTACATGTAATATGGCACCAATACTGTTCAAGAAAGCATATAGAAAGACAGTCATGAAATAGTTTAGGTCTAGAAGATGTAATGATAGGCCAAGTGAGAAAAAGCAAAAGGAAATGTACACGTACACGGGTGATAATAAGGCATGATTATTTCTCAGTCAATTTTCACAGCATGACTATTTCCCACGGTGCAAAAACATCAACGCCAAGGACTGTCAGGATGAGTCATGATTGTTTTTATCCCTTAGCAAAGGGACAGAACACAGGGCGTGTCTGGGCGAGGTATCCAACACACCTGTAACACCTAAAACACTCATCTTTGTCTCCAACCTGGCATGACTCTCTGCATGAGAAGCAACGAAGCAACACAGTTAGTGTGTCTAGCCTTCCTTCGTGGTTCTCTCCAAAATCCAAAATTGTGGGGAAGACAAACTGTGTATGTGTGTGTGTGTGTGTGTGTGGTTTGGGTGTGTGTGTGTGTGTGTGTGTGTGTGTGTGTGTGTGTGTGTGTGTGTGTGTGTGTGTGTGTGTGTGTGTGTGTGTGTGTGTGTGTGTGTGTGTGTGTGTGTGTGTGTGTGTGTGTGTGTGTGTGTGTGTGTGTGTGTGTGTGTGTGTGTGTGTGTGTGTGTGTGTGTGTGTAGCGGCGGTCATTTTGTATCGCTTCCGCGTACAGTACATCTAGTTTCAATACAATTCCCAGCATTCATTTTACAGTGAACATGGTACAAGACAACCTTATATTGCTACTATATAAAGCTACCTATTGGCTATGACAACTGATGTCAAGCTACTACCTATTAGTTATGACAACTGGATTTTCACAAGGGTAGAACAAAGTCTTCATTAACAAAAGCAAAACAGTTGTATGAAGGATGTACCCATGGGCTCAAACTTGCTGGGAGACTGGAAGGCGTTACAAAGATAAACAAAGGTAAAAAAAGTTCCATTTGACTGCAGGGAATCACTCCACTGTAGCATAGAAGTGTAATGATAGATTGAGCCTAGTCCAGTAGCTTTAAGTACCAATTGACTTTAATGTAGTGAGGGTGCCCTCAAAGGCTATGCTTTATATACTGTAGGCTACTATTTCTTTGCAAATGCATGTTCCAGACCTCAATTGAAGTGCCATTTTGGTCCCCAACAAAAAGTTGCAAAATTATCATCCAAAAAATACAGTCTATATTAATTTTATACAAATATTCCTTCAAGGTAGAGTATAGTTTCGAAAATGCATAGCTTTAAGCTTTGGAAAACAAGTAAGTCCCAGATATGTTATGTTCACAAATGTATTATGACATTTCATATGTAATATGGCACCAATACCATTCAAGAAAGCATATAGAAAGACAGTCATGGGAAATAGTTTAGGTCTAGAAGATGTAAATGATAGGCCAAGAAAAAACAAAGGAAAATGTACACGTACACGGGTGATAATAAGGCATGATTATTTCTCAGTCAATTTTCACAGCATGACTATTTCCCACGTGCAAAACATCAACGCCAAGGACTGTCAGGATGAGTCATGATTGTTTTTATCCCTAGCAAAGGGACAGAACACAGGTGTGGTTAAAGGTGAGGTATCCAACACACCTGTAACACCTAAAACACTCATCTTTGTCTCCAACCTGGCATGACTCTCTGCATGAGAAGCAACGAAGCAACACAGTTAGTGTGTCTAGCCTTCCTTCGTGGTTCTCTCCAAAATCCAAAATTGTGGGGAAGACAAACTGTGTATGTGTGTGTGTGTGTGTGTGTGGTTTGGGTGTGTATTTGGATATATGTGTGAGAGTGAGTCCATGTGTTTGTCAGCGTGTGCCTGTATGGAAACTGCTTAGCACAAACCACTTGCATAATGGTGCAATCTGAATTTAGTCTAAGCCAAATGAAAATTACCATGTTACCCAGGGGGCAAAACACCCGTTTTTTACGAAATCAGACATGGGCTGCTGTAAAAGGTTGTCATATAAAAATGAAATCTATGATGTCTGAGGATCACAACCTAGGTGGACAACCCGGTCAACAAGCTGCTGGAAACTTGTAGGATGTGTTCAAAGTATGCATGTCCCCCCGCAAAAAAATACGCTTTTGAAGCTCTTTGCAGTTCCCTATGGCAGCTAGCAGCCGCGATCAAATGCCATCATCCATAACTGCTTTCATATCTCTACTTTATATATCATTTTAGTTGTGAAATCTACAGCCCTACCAACACAACGGGAATACAGCTTTCAAACGATATCTTGATTGTACAAGCAGTATGAAATATAGTTGTGATTATGTAACGTTATGTACGCCTATGTAGTCACAAAGCCAGAACTGAGAGACTCAGGAGAAGTTTTTATCCCCAGGCCATCAGAACTCTGAACTCACACTATACTGACTTTGCACACATTCTCCCTCAGCACTCTCAAACATTTCTGAACTCACACTATACTGACTTTTGCACTCATTTCCTCAGCACTCATGACCCCCACACACACACACACACCACACCCCACACACCTACAAGACTTTTAGCACTTTTACATCCCTCTCCCTATGCTACAGACCTTTTATTTATTTTCTTATTTCATCACACGTCAAAAACACACACACACACACACACACACACACACACACACACACACACATCTGACTTTCTCCAACTTTTTTGCACACTTTTTATTTATTTTTTTGATTTCTCCCTCCATCTACCCATGTCCTTGATTGCCTAGCCTTTCTGCCCCACTCATGAGGGAAGCTTCTCCAACACACATATTGCACACTGCCCTCTCCCCACATACACAGCACACTATCCCATCTCCCCTGTCATCCCCCAACACACACACCTCAAGACCCCTGGCAGTTGGGTTAGCCCCTTGAGCCGTGGATCTGCCCAAGGTTTCTTCCTTGGTAAGGGAGTTTTCCCTTGCCCCTGTTGCTCTTGGTGGGTGCTCCCTTGTTGGTGCCCCCACCCAATCCCAATCCTCCCCCACCTTTTTATGCAGCCCTTGCCACTTAATCTACTAAACCCCTCTTCTACTGCACTTTTACTCTACACACACACAGCACATTGTCTTCAGGATCTTCTCCAACACACATCCTCTACATACTTACAGCACACTGCCCCCACCTACCCACACACACACACACACACACACACACAGTCACTGCCACTCCCCTCCCTCCACACACACATCTTCACCCCCATTAATGCACAAATGGGCTGACACCAGACATAATTTCACTGCATTTCTTACTTCCAGTAACTATATGCATGTGACAATAAACTTCCTTGTATCCTTGTATCCTTGTATCCTTGTTACATTGAAAGACTTTGAACTTCTGTTGCTAATTATCCATGTTTCTCCACTAGCACTAGTTCTAGCTTAGCCTGCTGCAAAGAAAATAGTTTTGATTGATCAAATAGTTTTACATTATACTACTTACCTAAAAGGTGATCTTGTAAAACAGTCCATAAATAAGATATCAGTCGGTTCTGTCTTTGTATCCTTGCACTTTTACTATGCACAAACTTAGTCCACAAACACATCAAAAACACAACGTCTTCTTCTGCAGTGGTGCACGATTATGTTAACGCTACTTCCTGTATTGTTGAAAATCCCATGTAAAATAGGCTAGGCTACTTGGATTTTCATTTCACCACTAGAAGGCAATAAATAACCACTTATTGCTGCTGTGGACTGCAAAGACATCGGCAGCGATAAAATATCGAGAAGCTGGCGAAATCAAGGTTGAGAAATTTCATGGTAGCCTAAGTGCTTTTCAATTTTCATTATAAAACACCCATACAAAAATGTGATATATGGCAATATATGAACATATATGTCAAATAACAGGGACTTATAATTTTACTTATATGGACATATATGTGATTCAAATATTTATGTCAAACATATATTCAAAGCTATATGTCCATACATGCATACAAAATATTTTAATTTCCCATATAAGATGCTATATATCTTCATATACTAGATCCAGTTATTTGTTTTCCAAATATATGGAGAAGTTTATGTGTGAATATGTGACGGAGTTATATGTAGTCTCTATATATGGTGGCATACAAATCCATACACTAGATTCCGCTACTTATTTTCTAAATATATGGAGAACTTTATGTGTGAATATGTGGCAGACATATTTGTAGTCTTCATATATGGTGGCATACATATCCATACACTAGATTCCATTACTTTATTTTCCAAATGGAGAACAGTGTGAATTTGTTTTATGTCTTTCGTCACAGGTATGATGTCGAGCTATGCTGCTCAGCATCTTTTGCCTTATGTGTCATTTTGTGTGGAGCACTTTGGGTTGCACTATATGCATACAAAAAATGTGTGAGGCCACAGCTACTTTAAATATAACGGATGCTTATCGCATCTTGATATGCGCATGCGCACACAGCAATACCCATCCCCCACCCTTGACTGACTTTTGAAATCCAACCCACGGTGACTTCAACCGTCACTTTTCTGTCCTGTCATGCATCTGACTGTGTAAGCTGTACAAACTCTGCTGTCATCATATCCAAGGTAAGAAGGCCTTTAGTAAACAGGAATTAGAAAAATATTGTTTTTATAATGTAATGTTAACCAAATCCGTTTGTTAACAGTCTAACCATCATGTTAGAATTAGCAAACGTTAATGTTATCAATTAGCTATCGATAACGTTAGCGAGCTATCGTAACACCCCCAATTATCACCACTTTTGTTCAGAAATTCTAAAACAACGATGTTTTTTAACACTTCAAAATAACATTTACTAAATGAACCTTACATTTTTCAGTAGCCATAGTTGTGTAGATTTGAACAAAATCTGGTTTGGTTCTTAACGGGGCATTTACTGCCTGAAATATCCGATTTTTTGTTTACCACGCTCGGGTAATAGTGCTGGCCTGATGGGTCGCCCTATTTACACCGTTTCAACGGCACATGGACGGTTAGACCGAGAATTTCGTCGTGAAATTAAAATTCCACCAGAGCTCCAAGCGGTTGTGTACCGCAGCCTTACAACCACGGTTTACAGCTCCTCGAGTCCGCGGTAAAATGTCATTTTTGGTACATAGCTAATTTAGATACATCTATGTTTGTGCGTGGTTTGCGTTTCTATAGGAGTCTGCTGTCTTGGTTTGTATAGAAATGGATATTAAGTGACACATACACGCAAGACGGTGGAAATACGGGACCGGTGGAAATAGGGGGAGTTACGATAATATTGCTAACGTTAGCGATGTTAGCTGTTAATGTTAACTTTTCCATTAACTAACTTTACCATTATGGTAAATATCTAGAATGGTAGTTAACATCATATCCAACAAAAAGCCTGTCTGAAATGTTGTTATGAATATAAGTTTTAGTTTGAATGAAATATCAGGTGTGAGTAAGTTAGCTAACCTAGCTAGCACTATAGCTTACATTTAAAGTGGCTGCTAATAACCATGCAGGCTAACGTGAACATTAGTAGGCCTAAATGGATCTTTAGTTTGTGAAGGGTAGTGTTAAGCCATCCTTACAACAGAAGATTTTGACAAGATCTGGGAAAGATTCTTGAAAGAGTCTTTTGAGTAAAGCTTGAATGGGGGCATTAGTTAAAAAGACTCAATCTTTCAAGAATCTTTCCCCAAATCTTGTCAAAGTATTCTGATGTATGGATCATTAGGCTACATGTTCTTCATCTCATAGCCCTATATTTAAGCTTACTTGTGCCAAGGCGTGTGTTTATTAAAGATGCATGTGAAGGTAGTAGTGCTTCAGTGATGGTCTTTTCATGTTCTGTGTGTTTTACAGCATATTAATCTTCTCTGTTCCCTGTTTGCAGGTGGTGATTTGTGAGGACTGCTGCCCTGAGAACACTGAGTGCATTCTGCATGCCAAATCAATGTGTGCCACTTCCATACAGGGAAAAAAGTTTCTACCTGTAGAGTGTAGCCTACTCACTGTTTGTGTGGAAAAACTAAACTTTAATTAAAGGTTAAACAAATATTTTGTGTGTTTTCTTTGTAACATCAACAATGTTATATTTCTGAAATATACATATATCGTGACATATTTCTATAACTGTGACATAGAAGAACATTACATATATTTTGCATTATATTAACCTAATATGAGTGCAAATATATGTCCATAGACATATATTTGCAATATATTGGTATCCCTAGTATGCGTACAAATACATAACTTATCATATATTAACATATATGCAACTGACATATATTTGTAATATATTTGTATATCTGGGAAAATATATGTGACATATATAAAAACGGCCAATTTTGCTATATTTTGAAATATATTTGACATGTATGTGTATATATGTGACTTATATGTGTGAGACATACATTGACATATACATAATATATGTACTTTACATATATTGCCATATATCACATTTTTGTATGGGCAATTACAACCCAAAACAGAAAAACTTGGGACGTTGTGTAAAATGTGAATAAAAACAGAATGTAATAATCTGCAAATCTCTTAAACTCATATTTACTTGAAAAAAGGACACAGACAGCATATCAAATGTTGAAAATGACAAATTTGACTATTTCATGAAATATATATTTTAATTTTGAATTTGAGACCAGCAACATGTTTCAAAAAAAGTTGGGACAGGGATAACAAAATGCTGGAAAAGGTGTGTAATGATAAAGAAAACTAATTAGGGTAACTGGCAACATGATTGGGTATGAAAAAGAGCATCCCAGCAGGGTCTCTTAGAAGTAAAGATGTACGGGTATTCATCACACAAATGATGAAACAATGCCAACAAAACCATTTTAATGCTTCTTAAGATGAAATTGTGAAGTATTTGGGGGGTCCATCATCTACAGGACAAGGGAAGGAGCTGAAAAACACATTGGATGGTCGTGGTCTTCTGGACCTCAGATGGCACTGCATCAACACCAGACCTGTTTCTACACCTGTCATTGTAAAATTCTAACAACCAAAAGCTTGTTTAAAATGAACTGAGGTAACATGGAAAAAGGTCCTGTGGTTAGACCAATCAACATTTGTCATTGTTTTTGGAAATCATGGACTCATCTGGGCTAAAGAGGAGAGGGCCTATCCATGTATCCAATATCCAACTTGTTTTAGTGCTCAGTTCGAAACCCAACATCTATGACTGTGTGGAGGAACATTAGTGCCTACAGCATGGGCATCTTGCACATTTGGCAAAGCACAATCAATTCTGAAAGATGTATACAGGTTTTGAGCAACATATACTGCCATATCTATTCTAGAGAAGACCTTGAATATTTCAGGAAAACAATGGCCAAATGAATTCTGCACATATTTAAATAGTATTTAGAAAGAGTCCAGGTGCTAAAATGGCCTGTCTGCAGTTCAGATTTGTCAAATTAGGTGCATAATGGAATGGAAAGCATGACTAAGAATACCCCATACTGTTGAGCAACTGAAATCGTGTAGTAATGACTATTTGCTAGAGTTCATTCTCAAAACTCTAGCAAATAGTCTCCTCAGTTCCTAAACATTTACAGAATTTTGTTAGATGAAGAGGTGAAGCAGTACAGTGATAAACATGCTCCCGTCCCAACTTTTTTTGAAACATGTTGCTGGCATCAAAATGAACATATATTTTCCATGAAATAGTCCACATTTTCATTTTCAACATTATGTTGTTTGTGTCCTTTTTGCTGCTAAATATGGTTTTACGAGACTTGTATATTATCACATTTAGTTTTTATTTGCATTTTGCACAACGTCCCAACTTTTTCTGTTTTGGGGTTGTATTTCAAGTCGCTATTAATATGAACACTATAATAATGATGAATCGCTTGGGCAGTAAAAAATCAGAAATTTTGGATGGTCTCTGGATGAGGGCCAAGCATTTTCAATTCCATCTACACAGCCTGCCTGGCCTGTGTCAATGGCCATGGCAATATCATGTGGTTGTGTTAAGGGTTGTCAGAAGAGCTGCTCCTGTGCAAAGAGGGCAATTCCATGCTACATAGGATGCCTTTGCCAGGGGCCTGAAGAAGAGCAACAGCTCTGTTGAGGGGGACCTGGACAGGGTGAACCAGCTGAACCACTTCTACAACAGGTTTGACTGCCCTGCTCCAGCTCCAATGGCAGTGGTCTGTCCACCACCCCCTGCTGACTCAGACATTGCTCTTGTTTGCGTGCCTGCCCTACCCCCACCTCCCAGTCTCTCCAGCTCTGCATCCCAGTGACACCCAACAACCTAAGCCACCATCACCTCGCCCTGCCCCCACCTGGCGCCTCCTTGCCTGTGCCTGTTGAGGTGTCCACGACTCTGGCATCCTTGACAGGGACATCAAGGAGGTGGTCATTCCCCAGCCCCCATGCACCCCCTCAATACCAGTGCAACACTCACCTCCACATCACAGGCTATCGTACCCCACCATCACTGGATGTGCACCCCTCCCCACATAGCGATCACAAACAATGAGGTGACAATGACTTCAGTCAACAGCAATCGCACACAGATCCCAGATGCACCCCTCCCCCCCCCCCACCCCCCATCATCACACCAGATCAAGTAAGAGTTCAACTAAAGAAACCCCAAGAAGGCCTGACAGACTGTGTCCAAGGCTACTCAAGGCCTGTGCTGCTGAACTGGGGAAGCCACTGAAGCACATCTTTAACTTGAGTCTACGCCTCGGACAAGTTCCAACACTGTGAAAGACATCAAGACATCACTTCATTTCTCAAGTCCTAATATAGATAGATAGATAGATATAGTTTGTTCTATAGTTTTTTATATTACCTTGCCTATACTCGCTGATATGTCCATACTTATTTTATGCTGGTCTCTAGACTTTATTCTTGCACTGTTGCACTGTTGGACTTATTCATTTGCACCATCACCATGACACTCACTCACACAGAGCACCTTACCTTTCTATGCACAGAGAATCACAGGCTCAGTCCCTGCCTCAGTCATTGCAAGCGCCTGTTGATAAATCACTGTTTTTAGAATTGATTTAGACTGTTATTAAGTATAATTTGTATTTTAGTATATTCTTTATCTTCTACTGTCCTTATTGCTTAGTTGTTTTTTTTATATTATATACCATTAATTTCTTTTTTCTGCTGTTAGTGAATGTGTGTGTGATGTCTGTATGCTACTGAGACCTTGAATTTCCCCTGGGGATCTATCTATCTATCTATCTGCTGAAACACTAGAGAGCAGCAACAGCAGCAGTGACTCTGAAAACAGCTAAACAAATGGTAAAAACATTATTACAGAAATTAGTTATCACCCTGAATTGTAATCTGTTTGCCTGTTTCATTAATTGTTTTTTGTTTTGTTTTACAAATTGCTGCTTAATGTAACTGTTTTAATCAGTATTTTATTTTAAAAAACTACTCCACACATGACTCCTGTGTGTTTTAGTCTTTCAACATTTAGTTGTCTATCTTACACTCCAAACACCTAGATTGAACTCCAGAATAACCCGCCTAACCCCAAATCCTGAAATCCTTTTTTTTTATTTCGATAGAATAAATAAAGCTATCCCACTTGTGAAAGAATATTAGAAATACTAGACATTATAATACAAATAACAGATCTTGCATAAATATACAAACTATGTAGGCCTACTGTATAGAAACAGAGCTGTACTACAATTCACATCAGTTAACAGATTAACAGTAAACCTTTCTTGTATCTTGTTTGACTTGATAGGCAATCATAGGCTTGAAATTGAATTCCCTCTAAATGTGTTAATGGGTCTGAAGTCTGGTTAGTAAAATGATCAAAATATTATTTCATCTGTAAAAGTTAACTTCACATGGTATTTTGTTTATTTTAACAACAAAGGGAAAAGAATGCTACCGAATATAATGGAATGTTCTTTAAATATTTATAAATATCTTTGTATACCTATGAATTAAGAGGCATTTTTAACTCTTACATTCTAATTACATGTACAATCAAGGCTTCAGATGAAAGCCTATCTTCCACTCTTTTGAAAGGTGTGCTCAGTTTGTTTCTAGCATAAAGTATCAGGGAGATATGGCCCAGGATTCATGGATATAATTAAACCTTTTTAGCATGATTGGGTGATTCCGGGGAGTTAAAGCAGAATTTGAGGTAGCATTGTTTTGACCCTAATTGCAAGTTTCCAGCAGCTTGTTGACCGGGTTGTCCACCCAGGTTGTGATCCTCAGACATCATAGATTTCATTTTTATATAACAACCTTTTACAGCAGCCCATGTCATCTAAATCCCCTATGTTCACGTTTCTCCTTTGTGCAAAGACTACTGTATTACCGTAAACATGAAAGGCTTAGTAGAAGTGGAGGAGTATGTGATAAAACAGGATTTATACTTCAATAATACCGTTGGTCTTCCACCAGACCAGTTGGCTATCCCAGCACCTCCCTGATCACCTCTGGTCTTTTTCAGTGAGGAATATAAAGTCTAACATGAAGAAGTAAACTATGTTCTTTTTTAAGAAAGTATTATTTGGGGGCTGTCACGGCTTTTTCCATGTACGTTTAAAACATCCTCTATTTTACCTTCTGGTTATTTATTCCTCAGTATGTCATCACTGTGTTCACCCCTCCCTGTATCTCCTCTGCCAGGACAAGGTCAGACATGCTGCTGTGCGGAACGTAGCCAAGAAGACGGGAAAAGTCCGAGGGGAGGGAGGGGAAGGTGGGGCGGGCGTGGCAGGCAGGGCGTGACTCATGCTTGCTTTCCTCTTTTCTAGCCCACACTTGCATTCTTTCAGTCTATCCCTCGCAAAGAGCTCCACAGCCATCTTTCTCTCTCTCTCTCTGTTTCTCACCCTCCCTCCCTCACTTTTTCTCTTTCTCTTTTTTTCTCACCCTCAGTCGCTCCAGGACACACCTCAGCTTCATGCCACACCCCATGTCTACATAGGCTGTCCAAAGGCAAAGGAAATTAATGGCAGCCACCGGTTACATAAACATGTGCACACATGTGCACAAAAATGGAAGTTTATGCATGCAGAATAACACATTTCCTTTTTTTAAATTCAAAACCAGGTCAGAGGCCATTTTATTCCGCCCATACTTAAAGCAACACCAAAGAGTTTTTTGTACCTTGTTGTTTCCAAAATCGTTTCAGTGGTTCATCAACTTCAGTGGTTCATCACCCCTCTATCGGCTATAACCGCACTATGCAAATTTTCCAGATCGGGTAGCGGATCTGTAGTTTGATGGAATGAAACATAAGAAACAAATTTGACTTGCTTCTGATGTTGTATAGTACTTTCATAAAATCATGCAACATTCTCTACCTTGTCTGTGGACACTGTTATTTCCAAAGCCAGTGCTGGATAAACAAATAGCATGCATGCAACAGAGGAAAAGTGCTTTGGTGTTGCTTTAAAAGATGCCATGTGTGAGAGGAGACAATGTTTTAATTCACTCCAATTTGAAGTGATGAGTGATCTGACTTTCTCAAGTCTATCTTTGTGTCTGTTGATGTGTAGAGTCTGATTCACTCTGAATCAGTTGATTGTGTCCAGGGTTTGGTAGAGAACTGGACCCTTCTACCCAGGCCTCAGTGACATGTGTAACCTACCTGCTTCTATTTTTACAACAACAATTATCCAACAAGCACAGTGCATACTTCTTAAACCCCCTTCTCTATCATTATCTTGTCTATCTGTCTGTTCTGTCTGTCTAACACACAATAACAAGGAAACAAATGAAGAGTTCAGATGCAAAACCCTCTAAATCCGTCTGACCACTTTTCTTTTAAATGAGCATTTAAATTCAGGCTCCTATAGGTTTTTGCCTATAAATCGATATTTCAGACCAGGAAGATAGTAGTATTTAGTGGGTTTAGAAGTTAAATTATTTGATTAGCGTATACTATGTGTGAAGAGCATCCCCTCACCATCTTTATCTCATTTTTGACATAGGTGGCATTTAGAGGCTTTTGCATCTGGACCCTTCAAATTAACTATCTAAAATAACTTATATAACCGAGCACAAGCCTGCTCCACCCTGTTGTCAGGCCTAGAGAATGGCATGCAACAGAAGCCAACATGATCTTAAGCACCACTGCTGCATAGTGTATTGTAGTGTTTAGTCACACAGACAAGGACGTTTTTCACACAACAAAACTTTGTCAAGCATCAAAACCCAACAGGTCTCATGGTCACACCACGTGTAATGCTAATGTTGTTCAGGACCATTATTACAGCTATCTACTCAAAGGCACTCAGTGAAACTATAAACATAAAAAGAAATTGGATCAAATCAGGAAGTCTGAGAAACCAGAGATGCAGGCTACCTGAAGGAGCTTGTGGTTATGTGGCTATGTGAGGGAAGTTCAGCAATGTAACACAATACCCTCCAGAATTATTGGCACCTCTGCTAATCTGTGTGCCAATAATTTGTGTGCCAGATTATTAAAAAGTAATCTGGGTGCCAATAATTGTGTATACTGTAAGTTTAATTCATATACTGTTTTGATCCCGTGAGGGAATTTTGGTCTCTGCATTTATCCCAATCCGTGAATTAGTTTAACACGCTCAGCACACAGTGAACACACAGTGAGGTGAAGCACACACTTATCCTGGCGCAGTGAGCTGCCTGCACACAACAGCGGCACTCAGGGAGCAGTGAGGGGTTCGGTGCCTTGCTCAAGGGCACTTCAGCCGTGCTTACTGGTCGGGGCTCGAAGTCTGAAGCGCTAACCAGTAAGCCATGGTTGCCCACAAGTGTTTGAGTGTAACGAGACCTGTGTCGATGATGATGCTGCACTTTAAATAACAATAAATTGATTTTAATTTTATTTAAAAATTATCACCAAATTGGCTTTGAAAATAACTAGTCAAATTAATCACTAGTTAATCAAAACAGTTAATCATCTGTTCATCAAAACTAGTTAATCTGAGTGTGCATCAGCAACGACACAGTGCATTGTCAAAATGTGTTTTGAAGTTTTTAAGGTAAAAAAAAAACACATTGTGTTGCTTTAAAGCTTGCAGAGTGAGTGTTTCCATGCCAATCTGATTTGCTATGCCACACCTAGTTTTCAAAAAAACACTCACAAGCATGTTTGCATTTACACACACACACACACATGCCCACATATACACACAACAGTACCAAGCAGCTAGGGTGTGTCAAGGTATTGCTTCATCCAGTTTCACTGTTTTGATACAGAGTCATCTTCAGACTCACTATAGTATCTCTCTCTCTCTCTCTATGATATAGATACAGAAGTAGTATGTATGTATTTATTTATTTATTTATTTAACAACTGCCCCTTGCCTTATGGCATTCTGTGACGTCTCTCTCTTTTTCCACACACACACACACACACACACACATTCCCTCTCTCTCTCTCTCTCTCTCTCTCTCTCTCTCACTCACACACACACACACACACACATACACACGTAGTAGGCTACACTCACCTGGTTCACCAACTTTCAATGACGCAAATTCCGCCAAACCCTGTAGGGGTGTGTACGCTGTTGCAGACGCCTTTTGTGCACACACCTTTTACAGCATCCTTTAATTTTGTGTGAACATCTCGTCTCGTCAGTTTACATGAAACGGACTAAGAGTGAAGAACAGCCACAGGAACTGGTATATGATTTCAGAAAATAAATTTCCCGTGGCAATGGCACGGGCATCAGCACCCGTCACCGTGTTTATTCTTTTTTTCACCTTGTCGGTAAGTAAGCTAGCCTATGGGCTAATGTTACTGATATGGTCTTTTAAAATGCCTATATTTCAGATATGCTTCCTGCCTTCGCTGTATTGTTATGTCAAACTAGCAGTTGACTTACAGGCTAGTCTAAACACAGTCCAAAAGTAGCATATTAAATAACACTTTGTAGCCTGCGCATAGGAGACGTGCCTGAAGGCTATCTATCAACGGGGAATCTTTGTTGGTGCAGAATAGGTCTTTAAGCTATCTAGGATAGGAAGAATGAGCGGAAAGAGGCTATTCTGTTTTACGACACTAATTAGGCCTACGCTATGCGGATTGCAGTAGGCCTAATAGCGTTTTGGTGGAAAAATACAGATTGATTAACTTTTTCGGTGGGTGCGGGAGAGGTCAGAAGCAGAGCCGGACACGCACCGGTAAGGCCAGTTCCATCGGTGTAGGAGGGATGTCTCTCTAATCCAGGTGATCTGACTACACAGAGCCTGTTTGTTTTGTGCACTCAGTTGCTATGACAACCAGGTGTAGCCTGTCCTAAGTGGAAGAGTGAGGGTGTGTGAGATGCCTTTGTTAACTTCTGTGGGAAATAGGCTGACTTCTCTGTGGCAAGGGTCTCTCTCTTGTGTTTGTGTGTGTGTGTGTGTGTGTGTGTATGAGAGAGATAGTGGATGAGGGAGAGAGAGCTTATTTAAATATTGAAACGTTCTAATGCATAATAAGTCTAGTCCTTCAGACACTTAAAACCTTTACACATTCAAAACGTGCTTATAAATTATATGAGCAAATTATATATTGTGGGCGGTCGTTCTTCCTCCAAGTTTGGTCCTCTAAGCTCAGAGGCCTGGGAGCTTTAGGGTTCTATGCCGTATCTTAGCTGTTCTTTGGACTGCACTCTTCTTTCAGTCCTTGGTATTTTCTCAAGTTTCTTGTGTTCCTTCTGTCTGATGGTGCTGTCATTTGGTATTGCCACATCGATCACCACAGCCTTCTTCTCTTGTCTGTCTTGCACTATTATTTTCTGCTGTTAGCCATTACCAACTTGTCAGTCTTTATCTTGAAGTCCCACAGGGTCTTAGCTTAGGTCATTCTCCACTTTCGGGGGTGTATCCCATTTTGACCTTTTGACTTCAAAAACCTGATGCTTGAACTTGGTTCTTCGCCCAGGATTTGGTTAAGCAACTCAGTGGACCAATCTGTCAAGGATTCAATCAATGAGTGTTTCGATGACATTCATTTAATTACTAATTTAGCAGACACTTTTATCTGAAGCTACTTAGTCAAGTCAAGTCAAGTTTATTTATATAGTGCATTTCATACACAGAGGTCATTCAATGTGCTTTACATGAACAAAAGCAAACAGTAATAGCTAATAAAATCATAGAAGGGCAATAGTCAAAGAATAGTTTAAAAAGTAAAGAATAAAAAAGAAGGTAATAGTGCATAAAGACTTACATATATAAATTATAGAATTATAGTACATAAAGACTTACATATATCAATTATAGTACATAAAGAATTACATATATCGATTATATTTCACAAGGGCCATTGGAGACTTTAACATTGCTGATAATGTTAAAATATGTTGTCCAAATATTTAAAAAATGTTAAAAGCATCTTTTGTTTGTCACAGCACTTGGGTTGAATCACAGTTGTTGTGTGTCACTGCACTTGTGTTTGCATGTGCATATGTATAGCCTATGTCTGTATTTTTGCTTGGAAGAGATTTAGGTAGATGTGCTGATGTATAAAGAATAATCTGAAATCCTGTACAGTGTACACTTATTTAATAATAGATTTACAATTCGGGACTGAAAACCAAATGATTTTCATTTTGGTTCGTTCTGAGCAAAAACATTATTTTTCCATTCCCATTCCAGTGTTCCTCCTCTAACTGGTAACCGGATAAAATGCATTTTATCAACTCCTAGTAGGCTTATCTTATTATACAGGGGAGACACCAATTCATTAAATGTGTCCTGTATTAATCCTATAAGGGGTCTGGGGAACGTTGTGTGGGCAGGTGACTTTCCAAGCCTTTGGACTTTTGCATAATATTCACAGAAAGGTTAATTGGAACGATCAATACCGTAGTTAACCGGTTATCTAAAATTGAAAATAGCTTTCACTCTGGAACAAATGAAATTGGTTTGTTCCTGTTTTCAGATACGTCCATCCAAACATGTTGTCCGTCCCGTTTTCATTCATTGAACCGTTTCTAATCCCTGATTACAATAAACATGTAACACAAATGACAATAGAATTACCGTTATGTTTACTGTAAGCTTCACATAGCGCTTGTAGTGTGTAGTCTGTCATTGATGTTAGTCAGGTTGCTATAATATGTTTTATCAAGGCAGTGAGACCGAGACCAGTGTAGTTGTAAAGTCTCTGTGTGTGTGGTATATCATAATACAGAAATGTCAGTAAATTCTCCCCGCAAATATGTCAATATTCTCTCCAGTCTCCTATTATGAGTTTGCCCTGGATACTGTGAATTGTGTTTGTAAAGCGAGTGTGAGAATGTTGTCTTAGACTTAGTGTGAACTGTATGTATTTGTTTAATGTGTGCCTTTGTGTATGTGGTCTGAAACAGGTGGTTGTGGCTGAATGGATTATTCCCCCAAAGGTGCTGACTGAAGGCCAGGACTACACCAAAGATGACTACATCTCCAAGGTGTGTCTATCTCTGTCTTTTTCTCTCTGCAGGCACACACACACACATACTGTTCACTCTTGCAAACCCACACACACACACACACACACACACACACACACACACACATACATACACACACACACACACAAACACACACACACACACACACACGCACACATACTGATCAATATATTCACATTCCCCTAGTTAAATACACTATAAACCCAAGTTTAAATTATGTGTTGGTAATAACAGACACAAACAACTATGTCAGTATAAACATGTAACCAATGTAATTACTGTTTGAATGATTTGCCACTCCATTGAGAAAAAAAAAACATAGAAATAAAATGTGTCACGAAGATAGTTTGTTTTTGCTTCCTTGTTTTTGTGTGTGTTTGTTTTATTAATGGATTGTTTCTTTCTTTCTTTGTTATATCAGATCCGCTCAGATCAGGAAAGTGTATTCAACAAGCCGGTCGTCTATAGCCTGAAGGGTATTGGGGCTGACCAGGACCCTGTCAATGTGTTTGTGGTGGATAAGACCACTGGAAAGGTCAGGGTCACCCGCATACTGGACCGGGAGGACATCCACGAGTACAATGTGAGTGTAAAATCGTCTTTGTTCTTGAATTTAATTTAATTTTACGTAGGAATAATGCTTGTCTCAAAAATGCTCCGGATGTTGTTGTGTATATTCTTCATAAATTTGTGTGAAACCTCTACACTGCCTATAGTGTTTTCACTCATTTTAGAGTTTTCATGTGAACGTGGTAATTTCTGCCAAAAAAACGATGCCATGTGATGCAGAACTTTTTGAAGTTCTTGTGTGAACGGGGCCTAAATGACCAAATCTAAAAAACCCTCTGTCCTGTACTGTCTTATGCAAGGACGGTATGGCATAGTATAACAATATGCTGTGTTTCTTGTGAACACACTTTGCTTTGTACTGTATATGTCTTTACACAACGATCAGACAGTAAACCTTCTTATGCTTGGTCCTCTAGCTCACTGGAATAGCTTACTTTACGGATGGCTCAATCGCAGAGAGCGACCTCAAGCTCAAGATTAAGGTGAAGGATATCAATGACAATGGCCCTGTGTTTTCCTCCATTCCGCCTGCCTCAGTGGAGGAGCTCAGTCCCAGAGGTGAGCAGCACCCTTTCACCACAGTTATTCACTATGCTATGGGGGTTGTTTATGTGTGTGTGTGTGTGTGTCCGTGCGTGTGTATGTGTTTCTGCGGTGTGGTGTGTCCACTGGGTCTGCTCACTTTTGTAGAGTCACCCTTCTTACATGATGAAACTGCTGAAGCTTCCCTCTTTTGTAGAGTCACCCTTCTTACATGATGAAACTGCTGAAGCTACCCTCTTTTGTAGAGGCTTGATTTTTCCTGGTCAATCTAAGTTTTGCTCTTCTGGGTTTAAGCCTCAACACCCTGTGGCAAGAACTACATAGACAGAACCAAATTAATTTCAAATGAATCTAGACGGCGCTGGGTTCATTGAATTTAACATGGAATTTTAGAACCTTACATTGTTGCGGAACAGAATATTATTTTAGAATGTTCAAGACTCCCCTGCTGAAGCCACGCCTGCAATGATTAATTTAAAGGATTCATTAGATGAATTGTGGAAATTATAGGTCAATCATGGAGAAATTATGGGTCAGTAAGGTCAGTTATGTTAGTGTTTGTGACACCCTGCTCGTCCTGCTCCCACCACAGGTATGTCCATCATGCAGATTAGGGCTGTAGACAAAGACGAGCCGAACAACCTCAACTCTAGGATCAAGTACACCCTAACCAAGCAGGAGCCTGCGGGGAAAAAAATGATGTTCTCGATCACTTCCGATGGAGAGCTGCGTGTCAAAGAGCCTGATCTGGACAGAGAGGTTGGCCTACACCCCCCTCCTACACACACACACACACACACACAGGAAATATATGGCATATATAAAAATGGCTTCACAGAGTCACAAATTGGCTCGTGTTGTCATTCAGTACATTGTTAGTGCAGGAGCAAACAGCAAATCCTTTCTTTGTTTTTTTTCCCAGAAGGCACACATGCAAACATAGAGCCTTTGCATAACAGCCTTTGCTCAGTGAGGCCGGTACCAATGCTTTCCTCTTTTTCCCCTCTCAGCTGATCGCTTCCTACGTTCTGACTATAGAGGGCGCTGATCTCTACGGAGCCCCTGGAGGAAACACTGGCACGGGGATGGTCATAGTGAATCTTGTCGACGTAAATGACAATGTGCCAACCCTGGAACTAGACGAGGTAAAGAAAAACAAACCACAGGCCAAAATGCAGAGGCGTGGAGGAAATATATTTTTTATTACTTATTTTGTTATTTATTTATTCAAGAATACAAGTATTCAATAATTCAAAAACTACCTGTGCTAAGCTATATTATGTAGTATACTGAAAGTAAGGCTCAAAATGGCTCGCATTTGTTATTATGGTAAGGCTCAAAATGGCTCGCATTTTTTATTTTGTTCACAAAGCGGCAAAGCAACTAATTAGATCAGCTGATCTCAGTTTTCAATTGATCAGCTGCTTAGCTGTATCAGGTACTCTCCTGAGTGTGGATGGTGGGGCTTTGGGTTACAGAGTGTCCCATTGCAGTACGGCAACTTGGGTTTCTGCCATACTTTCATTCTCTAAGCAGATCATGACACTGCACACAGAAGACACTGCACACTCAACGTGTGTTAACATAATTGTTTATATTGTCACAGAAAGAGAGAGAGAGAGAGAGACAACTTGTTGAGAGATAATAATTGGAGTATTCATGTCATATGCTGGCATAATATGTTTATTTTGGAGCAATATTGAGCGACTCTGTCACTGTTATTCAAATACTATAAACAACACACTGCCAGCACCAAACATATATGCAAAAAGAGGAGAGAAGAAAATGTTGACTTTTATCATAGGTGTCTCAGTAATGGGTATAGGAAGCACTTTAGCCAGTGAAGTCAAGGGGAACCCAGCTATAATATTTGCATCTTTCATAAAATCATTTGCATATTTCACTGTCTCAATATGTATATTGAGTGTATCTGTGACTTGTCTTGTATACTGTATCGTTTTTCATTGTGTGTGTGTACAGAGGACACCCTCAAAAATGAGATGGCCCATCTCAAGGGGTTTATCCTAATAAACTTAGTTTCATAAAATAAATTGACCCAAGGTATGCTCATGTCATTTGTGAACTGTGTGGGATTAAATAATTGATCCCATTTGTAGTTAAAAAGGCCTTCCATATGTATTTGGTCAATATATGTTGTGTGTGTGTATATATATATATATTAGCTGCATGGTGTCTCTAACTGTGAAGAGTGTCCATATAGTACTGACCGTGTGTGTGTTCTGCAGTATGAGGGCAATATTGAAGAGAACACCAAGAATGTGGAGGTTATGAGGATCAAGGCTAAGGACCTGGACGTTGACGCTGTAAATCGGGAATTTGAGTATGTCATCGTCACAGGAAATGAGGCAGGCTACTTCAGCTTGGTAAAGGACCCTCACACAAACGAGGGCATTCTGATGCTCGATAAAGTGAGTCTTACTAATTCATTTGGGAAATGCTTTTATCCAAAGCGACTTACATATTATAATTATTGTGTCTTGCTCAAAGGTGGTATCTAGCCCAGCTCCTTATCCACTACGCTACCACTGAACCTTACCATAGCACCTACACACACACACACACTTTATACACAGCACCTAACCATGCTCTACTCGTTTCTTGCAAGTCATCATGTGAGACCAAACCCCTTCCTTGTCTGTTTCCTGTAGGTCAAGGGGTAGAGCAGTTTGATGGCTGGGAAAAACTCATTCTAATGCAAATGTCTGTCTGTGCTGCACTGATATAGATAAGCACATGTGCTAAATAAATACATAACAAATGTAAATATGAGCAACAAGCACATTTCACTATGAGTGCTTGAAGTCGTGTTACACAGGCCATTGTTTTGAACAGAGTTGCCAGTCAAAAACAGGACTGGTTTCCACATCCTACTGTATGTTCTGTTTGGATGACTGCAACAAGTTGCCTGCTGAACATTTCTCCCATTCTCCAGGGAAACACTGCTCAAAAGGTTGCCCGGTGTGTCATCACCTTTACAATAGTGCCTGATTGAGTGTCTTCCACCATGTTGTGTGTGTAGGAAGTCAACTTTGAGGATGTGAAAGACCTGAAACTGGGAGTCGGGGTGAGGAACATAGAACCGTACCATGTGAGTGTGAGTGGAGGAAGTATAGAAACCATCAACCTCGGAGGTGGAGGAGCAGGAGGCGGCGGAGGAGGTGCTGGAGGTGGAGGAGGTGGAGCAGGAGGAGGTGGAGGTGGGACTGGAGGTGGAACAGGAGGAGGTGGAGGTGGGACTGGAGGTGGAACAGGAGGTGGAACAGGAGGAGGTGGAGGTGGGACTGGAGGTGGAACAGGAGGAGGTGGAGGTGGGACTGGAACTGGTACGGGCGTGTGGAGGTGGGACTGAGGTGGAACAGGAGGAGGTGGAGGTGGGACTGAGGTGGAACAGGAGGTGGAACAGGAGGTGGAACAGGAGGAGGTGGAGGTGGGACTGGAGGTGGAACAGGAGGTGGAGGTGGGACTGAGGTGGAACAGGAGGTGGAACAGGAGGAGGTGGAGGTGGGACTGAGGTGGAACAGGAGGTGGAACAGGAGGTGGAACAGGAGGTGGAGGTGGGACTGGAGGTGGAACAGGAGGTGGAACAGGAGGTGGAACAGGAGGTGGAACAGGAGGTGGAGGTGGGACTGGAGGTGGAACAGGAGGTGGAGGTGGGACTGAGGTGGAACAGGAGGTGGAACAGGAGGTGGAACAGGAGGTGGAACAGGAGGTGGAACAGGAGGTGGAGGTGGGACTGAGGTGGAACAGGAGGTGGAACAGGAGGTGGAACAGGAGGTGGAACAGGAGGTGGAACAGGAGGTGGAACAGGAGGTGGAACAGGAGGTGGAGGTGGGACTGGAGATCAGGCTCAACAAGTTGCCAGACAGAGAGTCGCCGTATCTGAAGAACGGCACATACCTGGCAGAGGTCCTCTGTCTGACCCAAGGTATGTTCCTCACATACATACTGTCCACACACACACACACACACACACACACTGTGTCAGAGTGCTTCCTCCAGTTTCACTGTTTTATGACATGTCATATAATAGACTTCTTATGTCAATAGTTATACATTGTGTGTGTGTGTGTCTGTATTGTAATGTATCCATCACATTGCGTTCATGCTTTAAATGCTCAGTGTGCCGTTTTATCAGGGTAAACTAATTGGATATATCAGAGAGTACAGCCTACATGAAACATGCTCTGAGTCTGGGAGCCAGCCTTAATGACTGAGGTGAGCGTAAAGAGATCAGGCAGAGCCACAGTTCAGGAATACAGCTGCCTGGAATGCCAAGCACATAATTCCTTACGGCCTCCAGTAGTCGGTACCTTCTGAGGGGAATATGTCTCATAGTGATTTATGGCAAGCTATTCCACCCTACAGTTAGAAAATGGTAGCTTCTTGTGTGTTATCAACCGCAATATCCCCACAAAACTTCCGCAGCTGATTATTTACATTATGTCAATATTTCAATATTTTTTTGTATTGAAAGTTTTCTGAAATATTATGTAGCCTATACATATGTAAATGAGCCATTATCTGATGAAACATGCAATAATTTGCATACATTTTAAGTACAGAAATCCTAACATTGGATAAAGTCAGGTTCAAAATTCTCCTTTTTGTTCTGGTGACATATTTGAGTGAAATGTTATTCCTGGAATTCATGAAATACTGAGAATGTCTTCATACATTTGCTGAAAACCCATGATATAGGCCTACTTTATAACATTTATTTACTTTAAATACTATAGGTCACAAATCATATATGAACAACCTCTTCTATAAAATCCTCCAGTATATAGGAGTATATCTGGTTGTGAATATGGTAATAATAGATTTTCTTTAGTGGCTATTGGCAGTATTTTTATCTTTCCAAAATACCCAAATTCAAAACACCCACTCTTATATGTCCAAAATGAAAAACAAAAAGAAAAACTTTGAGCCAGACTTTATCCAGTGTTAAGGTTTCTGTACATACAATGTATGCAAATTATTGCATATATATTTTACATACTTATACATACAATTTCAGAAAAATTGCAATACAACAAAATATTGACTTAATGTACATAATCAGCTGTGGAAATGTCTATTAGTTAAAAGTTATTGCCCAATCACCTGTAAGATATTCCTCCATGGACATAAACCAGCTGATAAAACACAAAAAGCTACCCCAAATGCAATGATATCACATATTTTCTAATTCTAGGGTGGTATACCTTGTCAAAAATCACTATGAGACTTATTCCCCTTGAATGATTGACCAAAATTATGAGGTCTGGCTCAAGGATTGCAAGTTGTAAATAACCTCATTTACAACTGTGTAACACTCAGTGGGTGAAAAGAAGTATTTTTGCCACTAGAGGGGGCAATAGCAGCATATCTTTTTTATACTCACTTGAGAACAAGCAGCCCAAGCACTACTGCCAAATGTAGGTGGAATGAACTTTTTGTGCCACTAGAGGGAGTAGCATGTTTTTGTTTGAGGAAGGCAAAGGCACATGTGAACCCAATCTGCAACTATATGGCACACACTTCCTGGGAGGCTTTTCAGCCAGCACCACCAGGGTGTTACACCTAGTGAATGAGCATGTTACAGTAAAATTCTCAAAGATGTACACGTGTGTCGAGGTTGAATAAAGACATGTTGGTCATAAAGAGGATGTTTAGTATAGAAGTGAACACGAAAGTAGCAGAATATAACAGAAGATCCTAATGCTGACGCTCCACTGGAAATAAATGTGCTGGCAGAATCAGTGAATTCTGTGGCATATAGTCCATTCACAGGAGTCTGAACATCTTTCATAGGAACTCCTTTGAATAAGATTATAATATTCACTGTCCAATTAGGCATTGGAACGTAGTTGTCCCTCTGAAAATAAATTAATCAGATACAGAAATAATAAATAGAGTAGCTTATAGGAGTTGAAGTTTGGGTGCCTTTTGCTACCTCTCTGTATTTCAAGTGTAAACTGTTGTTTAGTAAGCAAGTAAGTAAAATGGATTTCTAGAGCACATTTATACACAGCTTATACGCTTACCAAAGTGCTGCACTGCAATGATTACAAACAAACGGGCGTGTCCTAGTGGTTAAGGAGCTGGGCTAGCATGCAGTAGTGTAGTGGTTAAGGAGCTGGGCTAGCATGCAGTAGTGTAGTGGTTAAGGAGTTGGGCTAGCATGCAGTAGTGCAGCCGTTAAGGAGCTGGACTAGCATGCAGTAGCCTGTGAAGCCTAACAAGACATTTAACCTCAAGTTGCTCCAGGGAATATATTGTAATATAAATGTCATATATTGTGATATTAATGACATATCCAAGTCGCTTTGGATATAAGTGTATGCTAATTAAATAAATGTAATTAGATGAAAGGATGTATACACATACATCTACACATTAACAAGGAACAGCGTGGGACAAACAGAACTGTTTAGCTGCACTAGTCTTCACTCCCCTCTCCCTATCCTCCCTGTCTGCAGACATGCCCGCCAAGACAGCCACAGGCACCATCGCCATCCAAGTGGAGGACTTCAATGACCATTGCCCGGAACTGACCTCCCGCCTGGTCCCCATGTGCACGGCGGAGGAGGTGATCTACATCACAGCTGTGGACCCCGACATCAAGCCCAACGGCGCCCCTTTCAAGTTCACCCTCATCCCTGAGGGCACCAAGGGCAAGTGGAGTGTGGAGCATTTCAACGGTCAGTCGTTTAGCCGCCTCCCCCAGCAGTGCATGTATAACACAAATAGACATTTACATTTGTGTAAATAAAAATGTCTCTAAAGGGTTAATAAGATTGTCAATGCATACTGGTACAATGTCAGAAACAATTAAGCACACCAAAATGACGGGAGCATGTTGTTATTGATCTACTACAGTATTCTGGAGGGATTTTTCTTTCTTTTTTACGTTGCAATAAAAGACGAAGACGAAGAAAGTTTGGCACAGCGAAACAGATTAAATAGGCCTTTCACCGAGGTAAATGCAACAGGGAAATGTGTAGTGGAAAAAACATTTTCATATAAATGTCAGCTTGTCACTATCATCATTACTCATAATGTACTAAGTAACTGGAGACACAAGCAAAGACACAAAGTTTAATAAACAAGGTGATACAAATGGGTGTAACTTGAACATTTTCAAACCCATCCACCTAAGAAATGCACTCTAGAACAGTGTTTGTTAACTGGTCTGGCCTTGGGACCCTCGATTTCCCATGGTCATTAAGTTGCGACCCATATGTTAGTTATGTTGACATATAGTGACAGTATAGTGAGCCGCGAGGTGGGACGCGTGGAGTGCATGTACTTGTTTGGAACATGCTGATGTTAGGCACATTTGCAAAGTCCTCAACTCCTGTGTCACTTTCAAAGTAGTTAGTTTTGATGGTTTCATGCTCTCATGTACAAGTTGACTTGCACATCCCAGGTGCTGAACATCCCAGGTGCTGAACAAAAAAGTCAAGTTTTTTAAGAAAAAAGTTTGCACACTCCTTGGTACTCTTTTTTGAGTTTTTTTTCTCATTATTTGGGAGATGACGCTTCGACCTTGCAGTCTTCCTCAGATTCACTTCATGCTCTCATGTGCCAGCAATTCATTGTATGCCACACTCTGGGGTTTCTGTCCCTTGTTCTCATCAAAATAATTGGAGCCATAGAATCATAGAATCTTTTAATGGAGATTATATTTTGTTTTTACCCACAAGAATGGTTCCGCAACCCACTTTTGGGTCCCGACCCACCAGTTAAAAAACACTGCTCTAGAAGGTCAAGACTTCCTTTAACACTCACAGAACACCCTTGTGTAAACTAATTGAAGCAAAATTATTATTATTATTTTCGTAAAGGGGCCCTGTTATCGATAACACAAAGGAATAATTGTGGAGAAAATGTGGTCGTAAATGCCCAGATACCCATGTGGTAAAGTGAAAAAGTCCCGGGCAGGACAAGTGACGCACAACACAATCCCACACATGGGATTTAAAGGAACATACAAACTTGGGAAACAAGCTTATTTGCTGTCTATCCCGAAGTTAGATAAGATGATAATATACCCTTCTTTTTCCGATGCTATACAATAACCCAGGCTAGCTATAGGCTTACTAGTCTAACCCCTAATTTCCTGGTGTATTTCTAAGTACTTAGTCTTTTTTTTGGTTGCTTTTGCGTACAGATACCACGGCCCTCTTGCGTACCCATGAGCCTCTATGGCCAGGACAGAACAAGGTGACCTTGAAGATCCAGGATCAGCAGGGCCAGGCCTGCCCAGACCTGCAGGAGCTAAAGGTGGAGGTGTGCACGTGCGACGACACGGGCACCTGCAGCCGGCGTGGGGTGGGGCCTGACGGGAAGCCTGGGGCTAGCCTCGGCCCTGCGGCCATCGGCCTGGGCTTCCTGGGCGCACTCCTCCTCCTGCGTGAGTCTTTCTCTCTCTTTCTCTTTCACTCACTTATTCTCTGTATCTCACACACACTCTCTCTCTTTTTCTGTCTCACTTTCTCTCTCTCTCTCTTTCACACACACACAGACATACACACACCACATTTGCATATCTCTCTCTCTCACACACACACACACACACACACACTCTTGTTCACTTATTCTGTATTCCAACCCTCAAGGCCCCCTTTCCTCTCATCCTTATTTCACTCTGTCTCTCTTTTCTCCCCTTATTCCATTCGTCATCCCTTGTTCTTCTGGATTCCTCTTATTGCATTAACTGTTGTCAGACCAATGATGTAGAAAAAATGTAGTTTTACAATCAACCACACTGTGCAAGCATTAAGCGTGTGTGTCTCTCTCTCTCCCTCTCTCTCTCAACAGTCATTCCACTGTTGTTGCTGTTCTGCCAGTGTGGTGCAGCAGGCATGGGTGGAGCAGGTTTTGCCGAAATTCCCTTCGGTGCAAAGGAGCACCTGATCTCTTACCACACGGAAGGGCAGGGGGAGGACAAGGTAACCATTCCTCATTAATGTGATTGAACAAACAAGTCTCAACATCCTTATGAGTCATTCCAGGACAGTATAATGGTGCAACCGCCTGTGATTGATCTTGTTGTGGAACAGAATCTTCTGTTAGAATGTTCAAAACTCCCCTGCCGAAGGGCAGGGGCGTTTCTAGACTTTCAGGACAACCTGGGCTTAGCCCGGCTGGACCGGATGTAAATGTAAAGATTTTTTATAAATATACAGTACATAAAAGGTGTTATTATAGTAGACAACAGACTACATTAGACTGCCCAAATGATTTATTATTGAATTACTAGGTACATACACGTTTAAGTGTGAGGTTGCATGTAAAGTATCATTAAGCAAATGTTCTGCACCTCCTTCTGTTGATCTCCCTTCTCTCTCCATTATCTGACTGCTCTTTTGTTGTTTGATCTGTGCCAGAGATCTACAAAAAAGACTTGATGGTTGATGTGAGAGAGAGAGAGAGAGAGAGAGAGAGAGAGAGAGAGAGAGAGAGAGAGAAAACAGCTACCCTCTACAAAATCATGGAATCAGATCAGTGTGTGGCAAACCAACAAAAACATACTAGCCTACTACATTGCAGGATACAGAACTTTTGAGATTGCAATGTTCAGCTCTAATTACAAATGCTTTGTTTATGCATAGGGCATTTGCATACATTTCAGTGGACATTTAAACACATTCCTATGGAACATGTTCATTCCCATGAAACTTGGGTTTTTTAATGCTGTTTTATGTTTATGTCATCAGCTTTGTAATCACGATGATGGTTAAATGGCTCATTACAGGGTGAATGAAAGCTGTCTCAGCCCCCTCTAGATATTTAATGGTTTAGTTTGTCACTGTTAAAACATCTCCCTAACGAAAAAATCCTACATTGCAGGCCTACTGTGTATCAAAATTGCATTTTTTTTGCTATAGTGTTAGAGAGTGTAACATCCTCGTCTGCTCCTCAGAACATCAGTACAAATGTTCAACAACGGGGGAAAACATTTAGCCCTTCTGGCTAAATTTAGTTATTTAGAGCTGAGTGTAATAAATCTCTCTCTTTCTCTCTCTCTCTCAAAACAAGCACTGAAATATGTCGTGTCAATTAACCTGACCAGATGCCTTGCAGTTGCCTAATGCTTGCTTAGCCTACTACTAGCAGGGCTCAAAATTGCACCAGACAAATGCTGGTAAATATTGAAGTTGGTAGATTTCAGACAGAAACGGATTACCTATTGAATGGTGGGTGAATTTCGCCACTTCATTTGTCAGTGAAGATATTCAAGATAGTGAATGGTAGATATTCACATTTCAAAAAGTTAATTTTGACTGCTTAGTGTTTACTAATCAGGGGGTCAAGAGCGTGCAGATTAGCTTCGGCATGTTAGCATACGCCATTTTCAAATATGGCGCTGCATGGAGCATTTGGAATAGAGTGTGGCTACCCGACCCGAGCCCGACGGGTCCCGACGGCACCCGACGGGTCGGGTCGGGTTCGACAAATATTTAGAAATTATAGTCGGTTCGGGTTCGGGTTCGACACATGGGGGCTTATATGCATTGGAAGCTTTACATTTAAAATTCCTTATTATGTTGGGTATCCAACAGGTCTGCTTTACATGATGCAAACGTTTGTTTGTTGAGAATAAAGTAAAATGTAAAAAAGACCTAACAGCGTGCAAGATTTGTTTATCGTGACTAAATGCACACGCGTTGTCACGACTACATAAACAAATGTTTATGCACATTTCGCATTATAAGCACAGTCTTGGGTGACGTAAAAAAAAAAAGTTGTTAGCCTATCAGGAGATTTTAAGATTATTTATGTTGCATACTGTGGTAAAGACATAGGCTACCGGTAGGCTATAAGGTCGTCTCGTTCAACTGGATGAGGATTTGCTCGAGTTGCCCCAATTAACGTCGATGCTGCATATGGATCATATTTCAATAGGCTATGCTTGCTTGGGCCTCTTGTGTTAATGTGCGCTGTGTGTGACCTGCGTGCGTGCATGCTCATCTGATTCTGTAGACAATTTGTTGTGTGTTCTAGCCTAACGAGCCAGACCCACATTAAAATATAGGGTCTGGACACTCACCGTTCGCAGTGCTCAGTCCGAGAGGCGGGATAATCAGTTGTCTTTCAAATTCCCTCTGCACGCAATAGGACAGCGGCAGCGCTATGAGTCCCATGCATTTCCCACCAGCGGAGCTAGTTGGCTAGTTCAAAAGTTTGCCAACTTAATAAAAGCTTAACTCGTGTCACACTGTTCGCCAGCAGCAACATCCATCTTATTTGTTTTCAAGTAGCAGGGAATTCAAGCCAAACCGTTGCAACTCTGCCATCAATCATTATGTTAAGCCCACCTAACCGACTCTATACACGCATTTCATTGGCCTGATTAAGTTTCGATTTCTGGAGCTCACAAGCCAACGGAGAGTTGCTAGACTAGCCCTGGCAGCAAATGTAATTCGCTGCCGCTAGGGGCGCGTCTAGATTTCTAGGCTATGTGTGTTCTGTTTAATGGGCTAACGTGAACGTTTAATCACTAGCATGGGAATAAATGAGGCATCATCTGCGTCGGGCTCAGGTCGGGTTCGGACATAAAAATGAAAATGCCTGTCCGGTTCGGGTCGGGTTCGGACCCAACTCTGTTGGACGCGGGCCGGGTTCGGACAGAAATTTGTGGCCCGATCCGCACTCTAATTTGGAACCAGCTCCATGCACGAAAATCTGTGTTGGGCACGAGCTCTTTTGCACGTACATGTTGGTGGGCGGGTACCTATCCGGCGGCTACAGCCAAACGTTATTCAGTGCGTATTTCTTGAGGAGCCTATGAGAAGACGTGCATATTGTGGTTGTTTATCCATCATATGACAAATAAAGAAAATTGTATTGATCTTGTTTCGTTGTTGTTTGTCCCGAACAAACATAGCCTAAACATGATTAAAGACAATAAATTACACAACAGCGGCATAAAGACCTTGTCTCGTTACACCATGGGTCTCCAACACGTTGCTCTCAACCTATAGCCGCCCTCTTTGGAGCTCGCCAGAGGCTGAAGCACTAGGCTACTACATTTAAACACAATTATTGGCGCGAGGCATTCCAGCCTACGAATTTAATAAAAAAGTAAACCATGCATAATTAAAAAAAAAAACTTAATTTAGGCTACTTCGCTATGCAATAAGGTTTCCATTAGAGCACAGCGCACATTCAATGAATGAAGGAAATTGCCTTGTCTCGCAATAAACAGCTGGAAATTCCAACACTTTTTCAACTACACGAAACAGTGATCATCCTCCCTGATCAATACCCTCTAGATCTAAATGCCCATCAGTCTCAACATTTAACTATATAATAAAAGTCAAAAAGTAAATTAAATCTCATACCAAAACCGAAAATCGTCTGCGTTTAATAGCCTGGTATGCGGCTCCAAACAAAAGATGTCTCACAATAACGTGAAAAGGTCTGCCTCGAATAAGCCTACCTCAAATAAATACCTGTGCTTAATTGCGCCGCCTAAGTAAATAGCAGACGCCGGACATAATTTAGGATTTACGGAAAGTTTGCCATCATACGATGTTGGACGCTGGCGATGCTCTGGCCGTCTACTGTGCCTCTGACATCGCTGCCTCATTTGGATGGTAACTCCACAGGTGGCTGAAGATTGATGTCGTGGATCGCTTTTTTTGCTGAGTCCAAGAGACAACATTCTCTTTAACGGTTACTTGTCTTCACCATCTGCGGTGTACAACTCAAAGTAAAGACACCACATTTTAGATGAGTTGGGGACGTAATTGTCCGCCAGGCTGACCGTTCTGGCGTTATCTTCAATACTATTTTAATAATATTGAATATCTTCAATATTATTTTCAAAACAGGGTGGCTATTGAGGGCTCTGGCTCCAGTCATTATTGTGGCTACTGGCTATTATTGGCTTGATTTGGTCATGGGCCAACGCTAGAATACATTTAGAGCACCCGCTATGAGATGGCAAACAAAAAATAAAATAAAAAACAAACCAATCATAGACTGTAAAAATGTGCTACACTTGGCACTAACCGAATAGTTTATTTATAGTTCGACTCACGGATATTTCCGTCATGTTGAATGCATATTTGTAGCAGGACAGCAGGCAGACCGCTCTTAGTTAGAGCCGCTGTTATCCAATGAAATTAAGTTGCGCTTCAGGGCGACTTCACTCGGACTCCATGCGCGTTCCCGAGCAACTTTTTCTTCTTGTTATGAGGCAAGGACTTTATGTGCATTATCGCCACCCTCTTACTGGAGGACGACTCTCTTTTACAGAATATCAATAAAATCGGCGTTGGTCCATCGTCATTTCCAGCTTTGTAACTTGGCGCATGCTCAGAGCCGACTGGCGCTGGATCCGAACCAGAGCCCGTCTACGGAGAGCCTTGCCACTCCGTATTAAGTCCCATTGTACCGAATTTTGGATGCAGTTCCACAAGAGTTTCACTGGGGGCGATCGCCATGAGTGCAGAATGAATGGGAGTCAATGGAGCTAGACGGCTAAATTTGTCTCTTTCACCTGATTGTCGTTCACAAATCTCAGATTTGATTGTAGTTTGTATAACTTCAACATGGGTTATAGGTCAAAAAGTTTAATGAGCAAGTACTTATGTCCTTTTGATTTCTTACAGGTTGGGTCGTTGTTGCACATAACACGCTAGCATTGTGCTAATGAATGATGTCATTGACACATTTTAAAGGCTTTTAGAACAATTAAGTGACTTTAAAAATATAATACTCAACCAATTGTATTTTCTTGCCTCCCCTTTCAATACAATACTCAAATTACTTGAAAAAAATATATCCCGAGAAAAGTGGATTTTGAGGGGTACAGCTCCATAGACCTCCATGCATTCTGCACCCGTGGACGCGCCCTCATGTGTGGAACCACAGAAAGGAACTGCAACCAGTTCAGAAAACGGAAGTTTTCGAGAGTGGCAGTTCTCCCCTTATTAGACTTTCTCTGATCCGAACCCCAGTGTTCAAGATGGCGTTGACTATGAATTGGCCGGATTTACTAGCCTAGCCTACACCATTCATTTGTATGGAGGGCGGGACTTAGTCACTCTCTCCAGTTATATATAATACCTCCATGTTACTAATGATAGCTTGCTAGCCAGCTAGCGATAGGATAGGTAAACAAACAACACCAACACTAAGAGTTGGTCGGACAGGTCTAAGCTTAGGCTATATTTCAGTTAGGCTATATTTCAGTATGCAAACATGAATTCTTACCCTTTGCCTTTCGTTTGAAAAAGCCAAACAGTTTCAAATTTTTTTTTGCTGGCCATGTCACGTCTCCTTATGTACTGAAACCAAGGGCGTAGGTTTGGTCTCAGCTTTGGTGGGGACACATCCCCAACTCCTGTTTTCACAATACCAACATTAGTGTTTCAATACCAATACTAAGTGAAGAATCTCAATTTCGATACTTTTGCGATTTTTTTAAAACTTAATTTGGTTTGTGTGATTTGTGAGATCATTCACATCAGTGGCAATCATAGAATTTGATTGACCCTCCACACACACACACACACACACACACACACAAACACAGACATACATAGAAAGTGATGGTTGTCATCAGTGTTGGGCAAGTTACTTCAAAATCGTATTATGTATTACTCATTACTGTCATTTCAAAATAATTTGTTACATTATAATATGTATCTGAATTGTAAGGCATTACACTACTATTGTATTACTTTTGAGTTACTTTCACCAAAATATCTAGAAATATGAATTTGGAATTCTAAATGCAGTTTATTATGCTCAATGCAGCTCATTGCACTTCTAATGGAGGGTGATGTGGTAGAACATAATGACTGAGCTAGAATGCAATAGGCACAGTGATGGCTCATGATGCAATACAAGGAACAATCATAGCCAGAATTTTGTTAAAAGCAGACCAAAGGTCAAAGTCTGGTCAATTGTGATAGAAATGCTGTAACTTTAGGCTTAGGCCTACTCATTAAAATTAACAGAGAGCCCACTACCTGTATATTGCAACCCAAAACTTAGACATGTCAAGATTTCTGAAACATGTAATATGTATTTCAAATACAAAATAGTATTTTGTAATTTTTATTTTATTGGGTTGAAGGAAATGGCTCTGTATTTTGTATCAAAATACTTTATTGGTGTGTATTTTTGTATTTTAAAAATACTGCAAAATACTATGTGAAAAACACTAAAAAAGTTACTACTTGATGAATAATTGGTAATTAGGCAACAATGGTTAATGTTTATCGCAATCAGCTAATGTGAGAACAGCTGTGTTCAACGACATTCACAGCTTTTCAGTGACGGCCTTTGCTTAAGCATCAGCTCTGGTCTGAAGTATAAGTATAAGTATAAATACTCTTTTGATCCCGTGAGGGAAATTTGGTCTCTGCATTTATCCCAATCTGTGAATTAGTGAAACACACTCAGCACACAGTGAACACACAGTGAGGTACCCACTAATCACGGCACAGTAAGCTGCCTGCAACAACAGCGGCGCTCAGGGAGCAGTGAGGGATTAGGTGCCTTGCTCAAGGGCACTTCAGCCGCGCCTACTGATCGGGGTTTGAACCGGCAACCCTCCGGTTACAAGTCCGAAGCGCTAACCAGTATAGCCTAGGCCACGGCTGCCGAATTGAAAGCTCTGTCGGTCAAATTCAATATCAAAATGTTTTACTTTGGCCTTTTATGGGGTATGTATTGGCAGACAGCCCTGGTAACTTACCGTTGTCGTTGACACAACTGCTCGCTTGACTGCCACTGCAAAGTAGCCTGTGCATTGGCATTCTCCATGCGTGTAGCCTGCGTGTCAGATAACCCTGACGTTTCTTGTATTGTCGTGCTGGCTGTCGGAATGATCAGCAGTACAAATAAGTTCGCTAAAATATTGGTGGGGACAATTTTGTCATCTTAAAATTTTGATTAGGACTAGTCCTTAGCGTCCCACCCTAAATCTACGCCCATGACTGCAATCTATGACGCTGAACCACCCAGTGAGTTGATAGCAGTAGTTGAGAGCACAGATCCACTGATCTCGGACCAGACCGCGAAGCGACCCTCTGCCGCTCTCCACCCACCCCCAGCCCAGCCCCGCCCGGTTCTAACAGGCTACGAGGGATAGAATGCACAACGAAATAAAAAAGTTAAATAAAAATGTTTTGGCTGGCTGGGCTGAGCTCAATTTACCCCGGACTGAAGCCCCGATAAAATCGGCTGGCGACCATACCTGTCAACATTTAGCTTTCCAAAAACGGGAGATTTTTTTTTTAGGGGGGGTGCAGGCTCGGACTGGTAGCCTAATCTGTACAGGGCCGGTCCACATGTGGGCCGGTGACCTCCGGGATTTTTTTTTTTTTAAGTTATTTAGCCTATTTGCGGCCCGTCATGTAGACCTAGGTTTAGCCTATAAATGCAGTTGCATCCATTTGGATTGGGGGATGACAGGTCAATCATTTTGGCCTCTTCATGACAGGTTCAGTGTGTGTTACGATCGCGCCCCCCTGCCCCATCACTGCACCTATTGCATTCTACTGTAGCCTTAAGCCTAGCTCATCATGTCATTATGTTGTACCACATCACCCTCCATTAGAAGTGCAATGAGCTGCATTGAGCATAATAAACTGCATTTAGAATTCCAAATCCATATTTCCAGATATTTTGGTAAAAGTAACTTAAAAGTAATACAATAGTAGTGTAATGCCTTACAATTCAGAGACAGTAATATTATAATGTAATGAATTACTTTGAAATGACAGTAATAAGTACATAATATATTAAAATTTTGAAGTAACTTGCCCAACACTGATTAAACCACATGTCACTGCTTGACTAAAGGAAACATTTAGGCTACTGAACATGCATGGAGATTGTCATAGTTGACAGAAATTATGATACTGATTATATAATAACCTATAGGTCCAAATCTAAATGTTTGGTTTCAGTTTATGAAGTGTTGCTACAGCATGATACTGTGTGTTTGTTATTTATGGGGGGGAATCAGGGGGATTTTGGTATCGGTGGGCTTGTTGTGTGTGTGTGTGTGTGTGTGTGGGGTCGTCGGTCCAGTAGTGGGCCGGTCCAGGAGAAAATTGCCAGGGCCGAATTTTGTTCCCAGTCCGACCCTGGGAGGGTGTCAGTGTTTATGCCGGATCTGTGTTTGCATATTTAATACGTTTCATACACGTGTTTCAACCTATGATTTGGTTTGTGTCTCATCACAGACACACCTTTGTTTATTATGCACCCATGTAATATTTGCATATATTAATCCATTCCAATATTTGAGTCATCAGGGAAAAGCTTCAAAGGCTTGTTGCCACTGGTTTCTGCCAGCACAAATACTGCAACTGTCTTTGCTGGATTATTGGATATGCCATCTCTCTCTCTCTCTTCCTTTCTCTCTCGTTCTCTACTTCTTTGCTTCTCTTTTCCACTTCAATTCAATATGCTTTATTGACATAAGAAATGATATGTTGCAATTCCAAAGCATTCACAGGAACAATGGAAAAAATATATTTTTGTATATAAAATCACCTCTAAACATTGTTAGTTGCTACTCAGTGTAGTGTGTGTGTGTGTGTGTGTGTGTGTGTGTGTGTGCATGTGTGTGTGTGTGTGTGTGTGGATGTAGAGTGTTGCAGTATGTGAATTAATGTGTGCACATTCATACGAGTGCCACTGTGTGATCACTCTGTTTGGCCCAGTTGCATAATGTGTAGCTAGTAGACATCCTATGGATATATAGCTTGAATACTAGAAGTTGGAGCAAATTTCTGTGTAATTTGGACAGCTAGTGAAGAGGTGAAGCTAGTGAAGACACAAGCACAGCCTGTTTTCTTTAGGCATCCAGGTTTACCTATGCCTGCCCATCTCAATTGCTAAACTGTGACTGCTAACAGAAACGTTCTAATGAGGAGACACAGCACAAATAATCCTCCACAGAAATGAACGGGGTTAGTTTGTAACGCCAATATGGCACTAGTCTACACATATCCCGCCCCTTCCTGTATGCCTCCCCATTCACTTGAATAGGAAAATAGCTGCCCGATAACTGCCCAAAGTGCGTTACCAAGATGGGCGCCGAGTGGGGGAACTTGCCTTAAAGGACTTTGCCTGTACTTTGTCCTTGAATGTCTTAACATAATGTCATTTACCCATGGTCAATTTTTTTTTTTTGTCTTTTGTTCTTTTCTCTCATTCTGTCCCTCGCTCCTCTCTCAGGAGGTTCCCCTCATGGCAGTTCCGGCGGTGGATGGGGGCGGCATGATGCAGGCGGTCAGCAAAGGGGGCGTAGCCACAGCCGGCCCTGCTCTCGGTGGTGTCACGGCTGCCCTCTTTAACTCCAGGTCCACCATGGGCGGCGGCTTCCACGAGTCTAACATGGAGATGAACTACATGGACCAGACGATGAGCCGCATGGCTGGAGGAGGCCAGGCAAGCGGCTTCATGTCAGAGTACCGAGAGGGAGGTGGTGCCTACGACCAGCTGGCACTCCCTGATGCCTTCTTGGCGGACTACTACACCCAGGTGGGCACCCGGCCACATCTTCTCTTATTCCTGTGGTGTCTTGTTTTTTAATCGCCTGTCTTGCATTCTTGTCTACAGTGCAATCGCCTGTCTCGCATTCTTTTCTGTATGTCTCTGTCCATTGTTTTTTTGTCAGTCTATTCTCTCTGTTCTAAGCTGGGAACTTGTTGCACCATGTTGCTTGGCAATGGTTCTGAGAAGTGTTGTCTGGGCATATTATTAAAACAAGTTTGATATGTGGTTAAACGGCCCTTTGCGGATTCCCTAGAAACCATATTTCATTACGGTAGGACGACTGACATATGCAAAGCGGGGGAGGTACTTCCTTCTTCTTTATTATCCATGGCGCAACATCATTACTTCAGTCTAGCTAACCAACCTCTTCTTGTTACCGGCAAGGAGGGTGGTCTGGTGAGATACCTTACTCATGCGTAACCTTAAGTTCTCTTTCAAGCATTCTTTTGGTATCTCACTATGGGATATTGTGACTTTATGGGGAAGCCCTGAAATAAAGCCCACAAAGTCGACATTCCTCGGGTGGAATGAGCTCGTAAAACAGCTGGGGGTTGTAACCCCTTGGTGGTATAGGCCAGGCTAATAGCCACCACAATTTATTGTGATAGCCGCTGCTTAGTGAGTGGTCTACCCAGATGTGACTTTGATGAAACAAAACGGCTGTTTTGTTTTCCTTAACTCCGCTGTTTTGTCCACATACTGTACAAGCGCAGTGCTCTGACCTGACAGAGCACATTCAGCCGCTCCTACTCCAGGGAGGCGAAAGGTTGGGTTTTAATACAACCCTCATGTCACCTGAGAAAAATTGCATACAGGCTGGATTCATGGATACGGTGTGAATATCGCTTACACATTTAGAAGATCACACAGTAGGAGCATCCATCTTCTTTGTTTTCAAGTAGCAGGGAATTCATGCGAAACCGTCGCAACTCTGCCATCATTATGTTAAGCCCGCCCACCGACTCTATACACAATGTGATTGGCCTGATCGAAGTTTACAGTAATTTTTCCAGCTCGCAAGCAAAATGAGAGATGTTAGACTACCCTGGCTGCAAATTGCATTTGCTGCCACTATCGCTTAGGCGTTTAGCCGTAGATAAGACCACCAACAATGCCGTCTAAAGTCAGAGCACTATAAGATACAACTCCATGAGTTGTATTTTAGGCCTAGTCCACACGTACCAAACCGATCTTTTTTTCCTCCGTCTTCCCTGGAACCGTATCAAGAATATTTGCGTCCAAACGGATCCATCTCAACACGACTTAACACGTTACTTCATACCCCAGGCCTATAGGTGGCACTGTTTCTTTTCAGAAATTGACCAACGTTTGTGCTTTACAAACAGACACAATAGGCTATGACGAAATGGCTAGTGCAAGGAAACCACAATTGTTTGTGCAGACTGATGGTGAACTGTCAACTGTAAAACTAATAAACTTTATTTTACGGTTTGTGAAGGGTGCAGTCCCGTCCTTTATTTGGCGCGGGTAGGCCTCTTAATCACCTTTACTTTCTTTGGTTGTAGGATAGTCCGTGATTCACATTAGTTTTGGCTACAGACACACCTTTGTTTATTATGCACCCATGGAATATTTGCATATATTAATCCATTCCAATATTTGAGTCATCAGGGAAAAGCTTCAAAGGCTTGTTGCCACTGGTTTCTGCCAGCACAAATACTGCAACTGTCTTTGCTGGATTATTGGATATGCCATCTCTCTCTCTCTCTTCCTTTCTCTCTCGTTCTCTACTTCTTTGCTTCTCTTTTCCACTTCAATTCAATATGCTTTATTGACATAAGAAATGATATGTTGCAATTCCAAAGCATTCACAGGAACAATGGAAAAAATATATTTTTGTATATAAAATCACCTCTAAACATTGTTAGTTGCTACTCAGTGTAGTGTGTGTGTGTGTGCGCATGTGTGTGTGTGTGTGTGTGGATGTAGAGTGTTGCAGTATGTGAATTAATGTGTGTACATTCATACGAGTGCCACTGTGTGATCACTCTGTTTGGCCCAGTTGCATAATGTGTAGCTAGTAGACATCCTATGGATATATAGCTTGAATTCTAGAAGTTGGAGCAAATTTCTGTGTAATTTGGACAGCTAGTGAAGAGGTGAAGCTAGTGAAGACACAAGCACAGCCTGTTTTCTTTAGGCATCCTGGTTTGCCTATGCCTGCCCATCTCAATTGCTAAACTGTGACTGCTAACAGAAACGTTCTACTGAGGAGACACAGCACAAATAATCCTCCACAGAAATGAACGGGGTTAGTTTGTAACGCCAATATGGCACTAGTCTACACATATCCCGCCCCTTCCTGTATGCCTCCCCATTCACTTGAATAGGAAAATAGCTGTCCGATAATGCCCGAAATGGCTAGTGCAAGGAAACCAGAATTGTTTGTGTAGACTGATGGTGAACTGTCAACTGTAAAACTAATAAACTTTATTTCACGGTTTGTGAAGGGTGCAGAAGGGTACAGTTTGTTTACGGTTTGTGAAGGGTGCGTCCTTTATTTGGCGCAGGTAGGCCTCTTAATCACCTTTACTTTCTTTGGTTGTAGGATAGTCTGTGATTCACATTAGCTTTGGCTATCACCGCTTTTAGGCTACTAAACGCAAGGCTTACCCAAGTTCTAGGCTATTCTGTCGCCACATTTATAATATTGCTATAAAACCTTCGTTAGTAACAGTCAATACGTTTGCCTGCATCAAATCGCGCATTTGCATTCAGTGTGCTACCACCGGCTTAACGTGAGTCCTAAGCGTCTTTTACTCGACTGTGAATGCATGTATATATGTTGTAAGACATGTAAAATAAATGAATGACACTGGCACTACGAACAAATTAATGTAGCCTAAACTTACACCGCACTTTCCTAATAACTTAAGTTCTCTCGCGTCACTGACAGTAGCTAGAATGCATAAAAAAAACACCGGGAAAAACAGTGTTCAGTCCACCAAGTCATAAGCTATCGGCGCTGCGCAGCACCAGTGATCTTTATCTTACGGAGTGTAATCGTAGGTAATGTATGAAAACTAGTATTGTTAGGCAATACTATAAGTGCAAGTCCAGGGCAGCTGATGTGTGGCGATGACATCATCGATACGCAAGCAGGATGTCGCGGTTTTAAGCTGTCTAAACTAATTCAAAGCGGACTCACGGTTTCAGATTTTTCCACTCTGGGACCAGGTTTCAGAAAAATGCGGTTTCGGGCAGTGCGTTTACAGGATTTGTTTGGACGCTCGGCCAAGACGAAGCAAAACCTCTGCGTTTAACCTAAAAAGCGTCTCCGTGTGGACAGGCCCTTAGACTACCCTGGCTGCAAATACATTTGCTGCCACTAGGATGCGTGTAGATTTCTAGGCTATGGTGGCTTGCTTTCATACCAAAATTCTTTTATTTTAATACTTTATTTTGTGCAAGATGCTGCTGGACTATATCCAATCATACAGACTATTCAACATCTCTAATGAGGAACTTTGTGTACTTCACTTGCTACTGATGTTGTTAATAAATGAATGTCTGCTTACTTGTTTATATTGCAGAAATCAGAATGTGTGGCACTGGGTGGCGCTCAGAAGGACAATCTGTTGGTGTACGACTATGAGGGGCAGGGATCTCCTGCTGGCTCCGTGGGCTGCTGCAGCCTCCTCGAATCCGACAACGACCTCGCCTTCCTCAATGACCTGGGGCCAAAATTCAACACCCTGGCCTCTGTCTGCGGAGGCTCCAAGGCCAAGACTGTGACAGCCATCTCCGCTCCTCCACCGCAGTCTGCCGCCATCTCATCAGAGGTTGACTTTGGCTCTGTCAACATGGAGGTTAGGAACGACATGGCATCGTCCACCCGGGTGGAGAGGACCGTCACCAGCGTGCAGCAGCAGCTTCCTGCCCCACTTCCCAGCATGCACCTACGCGAGACCGTTGCCGTGCCGACCCAGACTGTGCTGGTGCAGCAGCAGCAGCCCCTGTACTACATGGTGGAGCCGCAGCAGGTCCAGAGCACAGTGCTGCTGGCTGAGAGGCCCCAAGTGGGTCTGGGTCAGGGAATGATCCTGGTCAACGGGAGTCAGACAGCCACAGAGGGGGTGCTGCTGCAGGGGGGAGGCCTGGTGCAGGGAGCCCAGGGGCTGGTGATGGCCCAGGGGGGTCAGGGATTGGTGTTACAGCAGGGTGGGCACGTTCAGGGTGGTCAGGGTTTGGTGTTACAGCAGGGTGGGCACGTTCAGGGTGGTCAGGGTTTCGTGCTTCAGCAGGGAGGCCATGTTCAGGGTGGTCAGGGTGTGATCTTCCAGGGCTCGGGCAATGTGCAGACTGACCTGGGACGAGGAGAGAACCTGGTGCTGCTGGAGCGAAGCGGAGGAGCAGGGGGCACTGCACTGACCTCTGGCCTCCTGCAAACATCCAGTCTCTCCGGCTCCCAAATGGTGCTGCTGGATGGGGCAGCGGGGGGGCAACAAGGGGGGCAGATCTTACAGGGAGGGCAGATTTTACAGAGAGCGCAAATCCTCCAAGGAGGATCAACTCTCCCTAGAGGGAGCATGGGGGGCTCTGAGGTAATATTCGTTGAACAATCAGGTCAAGGGTCAGGGGTCAGCAAGGGCTTGCGCAATGTAGTGACCACAAGCACAACGTCAGTGAACGAGACTGCAGGTTCACACGGAGCATCTTCACTGCAGCCTTCGCGCAAAGTGATCGTTCAGGAGAGGAAAGTGGTCACTGATCAGAGTAGCAGAAAACCACAGCTATAAGCTGCGAAAGATTTTTCATAAAAATCTCTGGCAACAATTGAATTTTTGAAATTCAGTAAGCCAATTTTTGATGCAATATCAGTGTATAACATACATTTTTATACAAAGTAATTTTATATGAATGTAAAATGCACCTTTGTGGCAAAACAATTTTTTTAAATGGCAATGAAATTAACAAAACATTGCATTGCATAGCCACATCCCTTATTATTATAGAATATAGATGAGTTTATAAATGGGACAAATGTATCGTGAGACCTTACGCCTACTGTTTCGGTCTGTTTAGGCCCAGAGGGCTGTAGAAGTGTAGTGACTCATCTATCCACACACAATCAAACAAACACACACACACACACACATACCTGTACACAGCCACCTGCTCAGACTAAGTTTTTCTTACAGGCCTGTTTTACCTGTAAACTTCCTTCTCGCCTTGTTTGGGTGCACCATGGGAGTTTGCAGGAATGTGTTTGCAAAGGTCAAGATTTTTGTGTATGTTCAATTAAGGGCTTTTGTTGGTTTATGGTTTGCCATATATATAGAATACATAGAATACATACATATATATGGGTATTCTAAGTTTACTTTGGTTCCGACTTAATTCCACTGTCACCGCAATCTTTTTTTCCATTCGTTTTTTGTTATGCACTATTAAGTATTTCAATGTAAAATGTAATTTTGTCTTCAAAGGTATTGTTTTCATCTGATGCCAGTTTTCTTGGTCCTGGAATTTAAAATTACTTATGTAGTCACATGTCATCCAGTGGATTGAAATAAAATGTTTTTTTGTTCAGTGTCCAATTTTGTTCTGTGTTTGTTGGAATTTGTTGGTTTCATTTTCATATTTAAAGGGAAAATAACAACAACCTATGGTCTATTGTGCAGTTATGAGTAAGATCAAGTATTACAACTGAAACACATCTAAGAAAGCCTTTGGGGGCAACTTTGCTACATCAAAACAAATCGTTTTTTAACGATTTAGGTTGTTGTTAAAACATTAACCAACTAAAGCAGCCTATGTTTGCCTTTGTAAGTGTTATGAAGGTGTGGTTTATAGAGAAGGGAGTTTGCCTTTGAGGCTTTTCCTCAGAACCAGATGACGCATGACACCATTCATGATGAACCTATATGACCCCTTCATGCCTTTGAAAGAGCTGCCACATTCATTTTTTATGTTGCATTGTCCGGAATGCGCATAGTGAAACATTTTTCCAATGTGCACTTAATGATTGAAGATTACTAATGAAAAGTATTTTAAAATAAGATTGACTTAAAATGTATTTTCATCAAATGCAAAGGCAGAGCCTGTAATCTTTTATTAATTACTGGAAGGCATTTTCATCTTATTTGACACTGTGGCCAGCTAGATCTCATTCTTTCTTCAGGCAAACCGATGTTGTGAAACACGAAAGGTTGTGAAAATAGATTCAGTTTCATTGTGTATGTTTATTAATAATAATAATAATAATAATAATAATAATAATACATTTATTTTTTATAGCGCTTTTGTTGACACTCAAAGATTCATATTTTTTAAGGTTACATAACAGACAAAGGTGGCTAATGAAAAGGAGGGGAAAACTGGGGAAGTCTGTCACCAGGAAAAAGCAAGTTCAAGGAGGTGAGTTTTGAGGGCCTGTTTGAAGGATGGTAAGGTGCTTGACTGCTTGATGTGTTCGGGAGGGAGTTCCAATTGTTTTAATGTATCCAAATGTGGCTTATTGCTTTTCTAAAATGGTTAGGACATATTCCTGACAAGATTTCATAAAATAAAGGCACAGTAACAATTTATTTGTAGATAGTATAGTATATATACTCTTTTGATCCCGTGAGGGAAATTTGGTCTCTGCATTTAACCCAATCTGTGAATTAGTGAAATACAGCACACAGTGAGGTGAAGCACACACTAATCCCGGCGCAGTGAGCTGCCTGCAACCACAGTGGCGCTCAGGGAGCAGTGAGGGGTTAGGTGCCTTGCTCAAGGGCACTTCAGCTGTGGCCCACTGGTTGGGGCTCGAACCGGCAACCCTCCGGTTACAAGTGCAGAGTGCTAACCAGTGGGCCACGGCTGCCCACCATCATAATCCTCCTTCTGCTAAGAAATATATTTATTCTTTTAGAATGGTTGCCAACAATGGAAGTTACTAAAGCATGCTCATGACAAAGATGATGAGCCACTGATAAGACAGCGTTTGTCTCTTTAAACCTCAAAAGGCAACATAGGGCTTTCTCAGGTTTTGTGTTGTTTTCTTCAGAAATGCCAACACGCTAGTCTGTACAAGGCTGTGTGTGTATGTTTGTGTGTGTGTGTGTGTGGCCATGGGGGTTGTTCCTATTCAAGCCAAATATTATCTGGAAAGAGCAAAACCTGTTTTACCAAGTTGTGTGTTTTTGTTGTTACCATTTCAACCATGTCCATGTGAAAGAGAAGTGAAGTATGATGTAACAACATTGATGGTCCCATCAACAATAGGCTACCTGCACGAAAGGCTCACAATGCGGCCACTTTTTTTCCGGTGGAGCCAGGTGTATTTGAACCTGCCGCTATTGTTAATGTAATTAGTGTCTACATGGAATCGGTTGGCTGTTGCATCTAGTGAATTAACACATTACGATAAAGAAGGATTTATGCAAGTGTTAAAATTGATATTATTGGACAAACAACACATTCAGTGTCGGAGTGAAGATGTAAGGAGCAGAATAACCATAGATGCCTTTACAACACAGTTAACGCCACACCGGAAAAAAGCCACATTGAGAGCCTTTCGTGCAAGTACAGTCATGGGCGTAGTTTAGGGTGGGACGCTAGGGACTAGTCCTAATCAATATTTTGAGATGACAAAAATGTCCCCACCAATATTTTAGCGAAGTCCTTTGTGCTATTCCGACGGCCAGGACGACAGTAAAAGAAACACTGTCATTTGATTGGCTGAAACAGGGGTGTGTCGGTATAAGTTATCAGGGATGTCTACCAATACATAACCCAAAAAGACCAGTGTGAAAGATTTGTAATATTCCCTTTGCCCTTCAGCATGCACATTTTGCCCCATTTGGTGCTTTGTAGATCAGCTATGCCACCAAAGAAGAAACATTCGAAGTTTTTTCATTATGCAGAGTCTAATAGACAAAGTAACTAGCCATACAAACTGGCAACTGGTGACCAGGCTTTCAAATGCGGATTTTACTGGGGAAAATAGCATTAACTGTTAGGATATTACCCAGGATATTGTCACAGCTAAACCTAGCTTCTGTAATCGTTCAACTAAGGTTAGGAGTCATGTTGAATAAGGGTGTGCTGCAGGACATTTGCATAAAGCACAGAATAAAAGTTACCCGGAAGCGAACAATCCGCCTAACACACCTGCCAACACCGGTTGAATGTATGAGACACATGATGACATTGAACTGTCTGCAATGGCATAAACAAAAGCTATGTTGTTTGATCAGTCAGAGAGCTCAGAGTAATTTGTTGAGAAATCAAGACCACAATCTCCAAGTACAGGCCACAAATGGGGTGTAGTAGGCCTCAGACTGGACAAGGCAGTAAAGAAGGTTTATGTATTATTATTATTATAAGTTTGCATATTTGTGTTAGACATATTGCTTGCAAAGACTATGGTCTATGGTCATGCCCCCAAAAAAGAGCATTGATCTGATCTTGATATAAGATGAATAACACTTGGTTAGACTGTATTAGATAAGCAGTTTTTGCAGTGTATTAAAGGTGCGATTTGTAGGATTGTTACCGAACGTTCTGTAGGCCAAAATAAAAACATTGGTGAACGTTCTCAAGACTACCAGACGAGCCTCTTCTGGGTTGCCAGATGAAAACTTAGCTAACGTTAGTTGACCTGCAGCTGCTTTAACGTTTCTCCAACCATGACCCAGCTACACATTACGGAAACAGTGAAAACAAAAAATACCTAACCAACGTAACATATTTAGCTGAAGTTAGCGATGCAGATGAAGTTTAGCCTAGGCTACCTGTTGTGGAGATATGGCCAGCTCTGCGTCAGACTTGATATTCTCGTTTGACGAAGATGTCGCCATCTCAAGAAGCTCCTCCGATGTCCACTTAATTTGTTTCTTGTTTTAATTTTGGAAATTTGCCTGCCTCTCGTAGGTTCCTCGTTTATGCCTACAACTGACAGCTGCGGACAGTTGTCCTTTGCTAATTTGGCAACCCAAATAGGAGGATGCGCCATCCCATTATTAATACGCTATTCTAGAATTAGGGGCCGTTTATACGAGAATGATTTCGAAGGAAGACGACAAAATATTTTATCATTAAGTGCCGTTAGTTTACACGGCGACCCCGGCATCGGGGCTTGAAGACGCAAAAATCTGAAGACTCCTTCCAAAGTGTAGAGTTTTGAAGACGACCCGGGTTGCGTCTCCGTCTAAACGGCTAAACCAAAGATCCTTGATTATCTCTCTGGTTAAACTGTTAAATTAGAATGTCTGCGCGTGACGTACCGGGGTTCTATCACACCACCACCCAGCGGTCTGGAATGCATATCCAATCGAATATCACATACTCTTGCGTCTTCATATAAACAAAGATTTCCCCCTGAGAATGCTCGTCTAAACGCGAATAAAAAAATTAAGACGAGACGCTACTTCTGCGTCTTCTCTTTTCATTGTCACCGTATAAATGTAGCCTCAATCTAGAAGCCAAGACGTTATAACACATCCATAACATAGGCTAATGTTATCATAACACATCAGTGAACTTACAGGACGGCTACGTTGAGAAGCTGCACTTTCTAATGCATAACGTTAGCCTACATGGAACAAGTTTATCCTTACCGTAGCACTCACGAACTGTGTTAATTTCACAGGAAGTCTCTTGGTCTCCCCTCTGCATTCACTCATAGGTCCCCATTTAAAAAAACTAAAGAATCCTGTAAGTTGCGTTAGCTGACTGAGACTGCTAGCAGGAAAACAGCTCGTGTTAGTGACTGTATTTCGGTTTCAAAGGAGTAAAATTGGGATTATTGGGGGCCAAGCAGCGAAGCTGCGAGGACCTCATTGTGTTTCTACGTTTTCCTATTATTATTATTATATGCAATGGGAGTCTATGGCAGCCCATAGAACCGTATGGTAAAAAGTTGGGAAATTTGGCACACTGATTGGGGACGGTCCCATGATTCATGTCACCAAGTTTCATGTCGGCAACTCGAACCCTCTAGCGCCACCAACAGGCCAAAGTTGAAAAAAGTCAGGTATTGTTGGAATCCTTCAAAAGTCAGGTATTGTTGGAATCCTTGGACCAAGCCGAGTTCAACGCACCCTATGATGTCATTTTCTGCCATGATGGATTTTCCGCCATTTTGGATTTCATCAAAAACACTTAAAATGTATCAGGGGTCACATACTCTGATTCCCACCAAATTTGACACAGATCATCTTCAGACCAAGCCTCACAAAAGTTATCACTTTTTGTCTTCGGAAGTATTACCGTTCGCCCGTAAAAGCCAATCAAAATTTGCTTCCTCTAGGGGGCGCTGTAATTCACAAACATGCCTTTTGGCCTGTAGCTGCTGCTGCGCTTAGAATTAAATTGTACTAGTGGTGTCTGGTATACTGTGAAAGGTCCTTAGGTCAACTGAGGGCAACTTGTCACATCAATATAATTTATTCGGCCGCCATATTTGATTTGATCAAAAACACCAACAATTTCGCACAGGTCACATTTTCATCTGATCTTCACCAAAATTGGCACAGACCATCTTCAGACCATGCCTTGTCACTTCATTTATTTCTGTAACAATTGATAGAAGCGTTCGCCCGTCACATCCAATCAAAATTTGTGGCGAAGCCTAAACAGGAAGTGAGCTCATATCTCAGCAATCGTTGCATGTATCAAAACCAAACTTGGTACATGGACTCATGACCCCATCAGGTGAATGCCGAAGAAATTTTGTGACCTTTGACCGCTAGGGTCACTGCAATTAGCAAAAATGCATTTTGCCTTGTAACTTTTGACGTGCTAGACGTGAAACTTGCTTTGACAGCTTATGGCCGTCCGTCTGATCGCAGCATTGAGCTAACAGCATTTCGTTGCTATGGTTACTCCGGCCTATCTGCTTGGCCCCCTCATTGCTGCTTGCAGCTATATATTTTTTTTTTTTGTGTTTTGTTTGTTACTTTTTTTTTGGTGAAGCACTGCTTCACCTGTAGTCTTATAGAAGCCTCCTCTGCAACAAACAATGGTCAATGGATCTGAGACATTTTCCTGTTCCTATATTCTGTTTATGTAGGCTAATGTATTTGTGAATGTAGCCTGCACAATGCAAAGAAATAAATAGTGTTGGGCAAGTTACTGCAAAATCGAAATGTATTAAGCATTACTTATTACTGTCATTTCAAAGTAATTTGTTACATTATAATATTACTGTCTCTGAATTGTAAGGCATTACACTACTATTGCATTACTTTTAAGTTACTTTCACCAAAATATCTGAAAATATGGATTTGCCATTCGAAATGCAGTTTATTACGCTCAATCATAGTCAGAATTTTGTTAGGTCAAAGTCTGGTAAATTGTGAAATAAAAACTCTAAGGCCCGGATACGGCCCGCCACCTCATTTTGGGTGGCCCCCCAAAACATGTCCGTGGTATATAGCAACCGGCCCGCACGGGAGTACGACATCGTCAAACTATAACCTCCGCAATTTCCCCCATTCATTCTCTATGGCGAGTACACATGTAATACTCTTTTTGTCCACTGGTGGTTGTTTTGGCGCTGTTTCGCGTTTGCCATCAAAAACGGAATGAAGTGTAGGCCTATCTGCAAACAATGTAAGAGGCCTATGCTGACTGCATCAGTGCTCAAAGTATTTGAAAAGTTTATCAATGAATTGTTAATAACTAACTAACTTATATTCAAGTCATTTTTCTGGGACTTTCTGGGATAATTCTTTTTATTGGTTCAAATGTTCATACAATGTTCACAAGTTCAGGTGAGTGAAAGTTAGAATGCTGGTCATTTCAGACCACTTCAGCACTTCATAAAATTCAGAGTTCACACATTTTTAATTAAATATACTTTTGGGACTACCTGCTAATACTTTTGGGAATGCAAAAGTCTTTTTATCAGTATTATTTAATTTGAGTTACATTTTACACTGATATGGCATGACGGCAATATAAACACAGCTAACAATGGTATTAAATTGCAATAGCCTATAGATTAAATGTAATGGAATATTCAACTAAGGTAGACTGCTGTTGTTCACAGCACTAAGCTATTTATGGTTACTGATATACTCCGAGTCTCTGGCCCTCTCTTACAGCCAGGCATAGTAAGCTGGCCCTCGGAAGAAAAAGTTTGGGGACCACTGTTCTATGATCTCATCCCAGAAAGATTTTCTTTGACTTGTTAGTTTATTTGAACATTAATTTTATCTAATGACACAGCAAACATGATGAATTGAATCCACATATCCTTGCACTATGCGAAACTATTTTCCACTAGCCTAAAACCGTGAGATGTTCCTCTTAAAGTGACAGGCACTCAATTAGACTTACAAACCACATGTGATGATATTAAGAAAAGTTACAATTTAAATATCAATATGATGTATTCAAATTACTAAACAAAAAACTGAAATATGAATTCCAAAATATGAAAACCTATGACTGTAAGTGACCTAAACCATCACTTTCTGTGTGTGTGTGGAGGGTCAATCAAATTCTATGATTGCCACTGATGTAAATGATCACACAATATTCAATATTAGGCTACTGATGGCGTCAAGGTGGTGGGGGCTCCCAAACCAAATATTTTTTTTAAAAATTGTAAAAAAATTGTTAAAGTATCGAAAATCGAGATTTTTCACTTGCTATTGGTATTGAAACAATAATGTTGATATCGTGACAACAGGAGTTGGCGATGTGTCCCCACCAAAGCTGAGACCAAACCTACGCCCTTGAGTACAGTATGTGTATAGTATAGTATATATACTTTTTTGATCCCGTGAGGGAAATTTGGTCTCTGCATTTATCCCAATCCGTGAATTAGTGAAACACACACAGTGTACACAGTACACACACAGAGGTGAAGCACACACTAATCCCGGCGCAGTGAGCTGCCTGCAGCGCTCGGGGAGCAGTGAGGGTTAGGTGCCTTGCTCAAGGGCACTTCAGCCGTGCCTACTGGTCGAGGTTCGAACCGGCAACCCTCCGGTTACAGGTCCAAAGTGCTAACCAGTAGGTCACGGCTGCCTCAAGAATTTGTTTCCACCCAGTTTCGAACTGGGGACCTTTCGCGTGTTAGGCGAACGTGATAACCACTAGACTATAAAAATCACAATTTTTGAAAAACATTTTTTTTCAGCTCTATCCCCTATTTGCAAAGATTTCTATAAATGTTTTAATTATATTATGTCCTGTGGATGATGAACTTCCCAAATGCTTCACAATTTCATGTTAAGAAGCATTAAAATGGCAGTGTTTCATCATTTGTGCACACAGGTTTACATAGAGTGATGAATACCCATCTTTACTTCTAAGAGACCCTGGCTCTCTGGGATGCTCTTTTTCATACCCAATTGTGTTGCCAATTACCTTAATTAGTTGTGAAACATTCCTCCTTTTGTTTTCTTTATTACTACACAACTTTTCCAGCATTTTGTTACCCCCGTCCCAACCTTTTTTTAAACCTGTATCATGCTGGTATTGAATTTGATACCAGCATGGTCAAATTCAAAATGAACATATATTTTCCATAATATAATAAATAGTCAAATTTGTCATTTTTAACATTTGATATGTTGTCTGTGTCCTTTTTGCAATTAAATCTGACTTTAAGAGATTTGCAGATTATTACATTCTGTTTTTATTCGTATTTTACACAACGTCCCAACTTTTTCTGATTTGGGGTTGTACAATACCAACAATAGCGGCAGGTTCAATGGAAACTAACAAGCTGTACCTGCCCATTATATTATCCCTAAAATGTATTGCATGATATCCAAGGTTATATTGAATAACAGAGGTTATTCAATATGTTTACAACATGTGTTGCTACAAGGAAATAAAGGAAGCAATACCACAGTCACACCCATGAGTAGCATGATGGCAAGTTATATTATCTGAACTGTGTAGAGGAGCAAATGGAGCTCTTCACTGGCACCAACAAATAAGAGGGAGTCACTCCCATATGTAGAGACCAGAAAGGATAGCATTGCCCACTGGCCTTATTACACTTAAAAGCAAGGCTGATGCAAAAATGACAACTGACCTGGCCAAATATGAATGTAGTCCAGTAAGTGTGATGTTCAGAGTGCTTCACACCAAAAACAAAAATGCCTGGTTGAGTTTTATAGTGACATGCATAATGGACAAGGGACATATCTAACACAGAGTGAAGAGACGGTTTATAACAAAAAATCAATGTTAGATATACTCAAAATTAATCATTCACTATCATCATTTTTAAAATCATTTTTGCTTTGTCAGAAAGATCCTAAAAATAGAATTAAAAGATAATTCCGGTGTGATTTTGACCTAAAGTGTGTTGAATTTAATGTTTATTGTCTATGGCTATGTCTATAGTATGTCTATGTCTGTATTTAAAGCATGTCTATGTCTGCATGGGAAAGTAAGAAACGAAATTTCAATTCTTTGTATGACCAGTGCATGTAAAGAAATTGACAATAAAAGCCGACTTGACTTGAAGAAGGATGTATTTGCCGTTTTGCCGACCGGATACGGATATGGTCGTAGCGCTGGCCTATTGCATGCCTAGGCAGTTTGAAAGACAATTCTCTGCCCGCCCCTTGGATTAAGCGAGGTAAATGGTTCGATTCCAGACTATACATTTCAATGATATAGGATGGCCTGCCAGGCTCTTGTAGGCGTTCATGGCTACAACTGACAGCTGTTGACAGTTGGCCTTTGCTAATTTGGCAACCCAAATAGGAGGACGCGCTAGCCCAGAATGAATAGAATGAATCGTTCAAAACATAAAAGAAAATTCCAAGAGATTCCGCCCCGTAACTCATTTTTTTTCATTGGTTTTACGGCGGTTTACAGGTTAGAGTAATGTTGTCAAATAAGCCATTACTTCAATTCATCGTGTTTCCTTACTCTCTGACAACATATGGTGATCATTTTTGGAATGGTTACAGTTTATTTTCCATTATTTCCTACATACTGGTCCTTTAACCCTTACGAGCCCGACCGTTCTAAATTTCGTTACAAAAGTAAAGATGACCAAACTTCTAATATCTTAGCTGTCCAATGACTGATTTTATTTCTGAAATCTTCCCCGTAATGCTGACAACATAAGCTTCAATTTGATATGATTGGTTAAGGGGTTTATGGCGCGAAATGTTTTGGATACCTGAAGATGAGTCTTGAAAAATATTTTCACTTGAGTCGGTGCATTTGAAGTGGACAGCCGGATGCCACCAAGTTGGAATTTACCTCTACTGGAAACCACACAGCTGGATAAACTGAGGTAATATTGTTTTTACATCAGTTCTAGTTATGGTTTATCTTAATTTGAAATCCTTAAATCCTGTTATTTGACAGTAATATGCTTTCTCATCAGCGTCAACATTATGGCTTAGCGGGGGAGCTAGTGCATCATCACGTAACTTTAGCTAGCTGTATAACGTTAATTCTGAACTGCTTGCAATATTCTCGTTTGCTTTTGATGTCAGTTATTTTAATTTGACAGTTTCATTTAAAAACCTGTTAGTATATAACCTGTAGGTAAGTTTGTTTTCTAGTACCAATTTGCTTGTTAGGTAAGCATTATATTGGCAAGACAGTATAGCAAACCAAAGCTGAATAAATCAATGGGCGCTGCGTTTCAAGTTGTTACGTTCTGACATGAAATAAGTTGAGCAATATTTTTACTCCTCTCAATATCTAGTTGTAGAAAATAAGATGTGAAATCATAGTTCGAATTACAGGGGGTACTGGGGGGTAATATACCCCCCAATGAAGACCCAGTACCCCCCAAAGAGACAGAAATATCAGTTTTGGGGGGGTCAGATAATTTTTCTAATATTGTGAAAAATATCATTAAGGTTACAATACAAGTCAACTCCTGTTTTCACTGTAGGAACATTTTTATGTAAAGCGATTTCAGAAACCCCTATTGTGGACCGTACCACTTTTAATCACCGGCGCTAGAAGCAACTGAGCAAGTGTCAACATTGAATGACAAAACGCTAGGTAAATTCCTCCAGTAGGCTAAATTCGGTTTGCTGCTGACGTGCATGGGTAAATGTAAGTTGCTAACTGACGTCTAGCTTGTTGAAAATGTGTTATTTTACAACCTTCATTGGGGGCCAAGCAGCGAAGCTATGTTTTCTTATTAAGTGTGCTTGCTGCAAAGCAGCACACTTATTGTTCTTCTTAAGTTTTATTATTATTAGGGGTCCGAGCAGCGTAGCTTTCATAATATTAATCTCTAAACTCAGATGCATCTTTTTCACCCTGGTCTTATGCTCTAAAAGTGTTTACTTTTGCCACAATTTCAGAGAAAAGCTAAACATCATAAAAAGTTTCACAGGCTTCAAAAATTATCCAATCTTCACCAAAATTCTCACAGACAATGTTTAGACAAAGCCTCACAAAAGTTATCAAAAGAATTTGGATAGGTTGTTCCATTTCAGAGATATAGACCAATAAAGTTCGACCACTCAGCCCATTTCTCCTATATCACCTATATTCCTATATGAGTAATTTTTTTTCGTGGAGAACAACCATACAACCATAATTATGTGGATACCATTAACAGTGCACATTTTCAGATCTGTACTCTTTTTTATAAAGCCCTTAATTCTATTGTCAAATGTATGCTAGGAATTTTCTTGATGTTGTGTGTTTGCCAACACACATTTTCACCATGTGAATGTGACTGCCAAATGTGTAGGATTGTCAGTGGCTCAGTGGGATAATGTCTAGTGCTGTTGTTTGTTAGATTGACAGTTCGAATCCCCGGTAGTGCTTTAGGCTCTAGCTCGAATACTATTGGTTACTATTGGTGACCATTGAACAGCACCTGAATGACATTAGGCAATCAACATACACAGTCATTAGTTGCCAAGAATCAGAATGCCGAGACACTCTGACATTTAGGGGAACTTCTTTGTTTACTATTTTTCCTTCATCGTTAAGTCTATCATATTTATATTTCATCCATTAGTGTTCTTCTCTACAAATGTCTAATTGCCCCAGAATTTCAAAAAGATTTCAGGTGTACTCTTTCAGGAAAGCCCTTTATTTTATTGTCAAATGTATGCTTGGAGTTTTTCTTGTGTGTTTACCAACACACATTTTCACCATGTGAATGTGACTACCCAATGTGAATGATTGTTAGTGGCTCAGTGGGATAATGCCTTGTACTGGTGTTTCTTAGGTTGAGTGTTCAAATCCCTGTTAGAACTTTAGGATCAAGCTGCACATGCTATTGGTCATTTAAGATTCACACCATTGAACAGCACCTGAATGACATCAGCCAATCAACATTCACACTCATCAGAATCAGAATGCCGAGACACTCTATGACATTCAGGGGAACTTCTTTGTTTACTATTTTTCCTTCATCATTAAGTCTATCATATTTATATTTCATCTATTAGTGTTCATCTCTACAAATGTCTAATTGCCCCTCCATGCTTAGAGTTTTTCTTGTTGTGTGTTTACCAATACACATTTTCACCATGTGAATGTGACTGGCCAACATGTAGGATTGACAGTGGCTCAGTGGGATCATGCCTTGTACTGGTGATCCTTAGGTTGAGAGTTCAAATCCCACTTGAAGCAGTGGTGTTAGAATACTGTTGGGTTGTGGATGTTAGCATACTACAATAGAATGCTGTACGGTTGTGCAGGTTAGCACACTATAACATTACAGCTACTTGTCAATATGGACTTGTAATGCAAGGCAAGTATAACTGTATGATTATAGGCTGTTTATCTTATTGACTCCGACACAGCTGTAGCCTATAACTAGAAAACGCAATTCCAGGGAATTACCAGTGCATGAAAATGCAAAACATATGGTGTGAAATATATTGTTAAAACAGATGATGTGCTAATTGGCAACCAACATGATGAGGTTTAATATAGTTCAAATGACTGAACTAGGTAGATGAGGTTTAATGTAGTTGGAATGACTGAACAGTTAAATAGGTGGATAGTTTATATAGTTAAATGATTTGCTTGGTAGATAAGGTTTAATATAGTTGGAATGATTGAACGGTTAAATAGGTGGATAATTTAAATAGTTAAATTATTTAGGTAGATAATTGACGATAACTGACAGTTGGAATGGCCCTAATGTTTGCTAGCAGTTATGCTACTATGTTATCAAAGATAATAATGTTAACCAAGTTTTTTTGCTAAAAATGCTAATTAGCATGTTAACATGCTAGCATGCTAACTATGGTAGCATGCTAACTATGTTACTTAGCTAACTTAGCTAATCATTTTTAACAGTTTTGCTAAAAATGCTAACTAACATGCTAACTATGCTAACCATGTTACTTAGCTAACTTAGCTAATCATTTTTAACCGTTTTGCTAAAAAAATGCTTTAACATCTTAGCATCTTAACTATCTTAACCATGCTAACTAGCTACAGTGGGTAGGAGTCATAGTTGATGATAAGTAACAGTTACAATGGCTGAACAGTTAAAAAGTTCAGTAGTTTAAAGGGTTAAATTGTTTAACAGTGAAATATTGTAGTGAGGACTTTTATTTTGAAACAGTTTTAGGCAGAGGAAGCAGTTGAACAGGATGTGTAGTCTTAATAGGGCCAGTTTGTATGCTTAAAGCCTGAGACTGGCAGTTGGTCCAGGTGGCCCGAACACCTGCCATAGGATTCTAATTGCTTAACGGCCGTATTGTGATGTCATAATCATAATGTTAAGTCAATGGGGAAATTTTGACTAATTTTTAATTAATAGTTTAAAAAGTATAAAAGTTAATAAGCTGAAAAATACATAGCACCCATGTCCTAAGTAAGACCTACGTAACATAGTTTGAATGAAGTTTCTACGTTAAACGGTTGAAGCTGCATTAAGTGCGTTAGAAGAAGAAGAAGAATAAGAACTAGAAAACGCAATTCCAGGGAATTACCAGTGCATGAAAATGCAAAACATATGGTGTGAGATATATTGTTAAAACAGATGATGTGCTAATTGGCAACCAACATGATGAGGTTTAATATAGTTCAAATGACTGAACTAGGTAGATGAGGTTTAATAGTTGGAATGACTGAACAGTTAAATAGGTGGATAGTTTATATAGTTAAATGATTTGCTTGGTAGATAAGGTTTAATATAGTTGGAATGATTGAACGGTTAAATAGGTGGATAATTTAAATAGTTAAATTATTTAGGTAGATAATTGACGATAACTGGTACTTGGAATGGCCCTAATGTTTGCTAGCAGTTATATTACTATGTTATCAAAGATAATAATGTTAACCAAGTTACTTAACTTAGTTAACTTAGCTAATGTTTTCATTTTTAGTAGTTATGCTAACTATGCTAACTAGAATGCTAACATGCTAACTATGTTAACCATGTGACTTAGCTAACTTAGCTAATCATTTTTAGTAGGTATGGTAACTAGCATGCCAACATGTTAAGTATGTAAACCATGTGACTTAGATAACTTAGCTAATCATTTTTAGTAGTTATGCTAACTATTTTAACTAGCATGCTAATTATGTTAACCATGTTACTTAGCTAACCTAGCTAATCATTTTTAGCAGTTATGCTAACTAGCATGCTAACTATGCTAACCATGTTACTCAGCTAACTTAGCTAATCATTTTTAGCAGTTTTGCTTAAAATGCTAACTAGCATGCTAACATGCTAGCATGCTAACTATGTTAACCATGTTACTTAGCTAACTTAGCTAATCATTTTTAGCAGTTATGCTAACTATGCTAACTAGCATGCTCATATGCTAGCATGCTAACTATGCTAACCATGCTAACTAGCTACAGTGGGTAGGAGTCATAGTTGATGACAAGTAACAGTTACAATGGCTGAACAGTTAAAAAGTTCAGTAGTTTAAAGGGTTAAATTGTTTAACAGTGAAATATTGTAGTGAGGACTTTTATTTTTTGAAACAGTTTTTTGGCAGAGGAAGCAGTTGAACAGGATGTGTAGTCTTAATAGGGCCAGTTTGTATGCTTAAAGCCTGAGACTGGCAGTTGATCCAGGTGGCCCGAACACCTGCCATAGGATTCTAATTGCTTAACGGCTCTATTGTGATGTCATCAGCCCATGTTAAGTCTATGGGGAAATTTTGACTAGTTTTTAATTAATAGTTTCAAAAGTATAAAAGTTACAACGCTGAAAAATACATAGCACCCATGTCCTAAGTAAGACCTACGTAACATAGTTTGAATGAAGTTTCTACGTTAAGCGGTTGAAGCTGCATTAAAAGCGTTAGAAGAAGAAGAATAAGAAGAAGCCTAGGGAAGAACAGTACAGTGCATTTTCATGCACTGTAACTAGAAAAGCATTTCCTGAAGGAAATACAGTGCATGAAAATGCAAAAAATATGATGTAAAATATCATACAGAGTAAAAAACAAACTATATTAGTTGCTAGGTAGATGAGGTTTAATATAGTTGGAATGACTGAACAGTTAAATAGGTGGATAGTTTATATAGTTAAATGATTTGCTTGGTAGATAAGGTTTAATATAGTTGGAATGACTGAACAGTTAAATAGGTGGATAATTTAAATGGTTAAATTATTTAGGTAGATAATTGACGATAACTGACAGTTGGAATGGCCCTAATGTTTGCTAGCAGTTATGCTAACTATGGTATCAAAGATAATATTGTTAACTAAGTTACTTAACTTAGTTAACTTAGCTAATGTTTTCATTTTTAGTAGTTATGCTAACTATGCTAACTAGCAAGCTAGCATGCTAACTATGCTAACCATGTTACTTAGCTAACTAAGCTAATCATTTTTAACAGTTTTGCTAAAAATGCTAACTAGCATGCTAACATGCTAACTATGCTAACCATGTTACTTAGCTAACTAGCTAACTAGCTACAGTGGGTAGGAGTCATAGTTGATGACAAGCAGACAAACAGTTACAATGGCTGAACAGTTGAAAAGTTCAGTAGTTTAAAGGGTTAAATTGTTTAACAGTGAAATATTGTAGTGAGGACTTTTATTTTGAAACAGTTTTTGGCAGAGGAAGCAGTTGAATAGGGTGTGTAGTCTTAATAGGGCCAGTTTGTATGCTTAAAGCCTGAGACTGGCAGTTGATGCAGGTGGCCCGAACACCTGCCATAGGATTCTAATTGCTTTGGCTCTATTGTGATGTCATCAGCCCATGTTAAGTCTATGGGGAAATTTTGACTAATTTTTAATTAATAGTTTAAAAGTATAAAAGTTACAAAGTTGAAAAATACAAAGCCCACATGTCCTAAGTAAGACCTAAAGTAACATAGTTTGAATGAAGTTTTTCGTTAAAAGCGGTTTTAAGCTGCATTAACTTCGTTAGAAGAAGAAGAAGAAAAAGCCTTGGAATAACAGTACAGTGCATTTTCATGCACTGTAATAATAAGAAGAAAAAGCCTTGGAATAACAGTACAGTGCATTTTCATGCACTGTAATAAGAAGCCTAGGAAGAACAGTACAGTGCATTTTCATGCACTGTAATTATTTGTTATTCTTATAATATTTGTCATTTCTTATACATATTTAGTCGGCTCTTCCACTTGACAGAACAACTCTATATGTCATAAGGATGTCATGCATGAAACAATGCTGCAGAAACACGACAATATGACTTTGAGTTTAGTAGGCTATAATTTTCAGTTCCAGTTTATCTATTGCACGATGGGTAATGATTTAAAGGAATCGTGTTGCAGTCTTGTAAATAGTGACCCTGCAAGATCCCTAGTCATTGCAAAATCATAGTCTGTGACTTAAAACTCTACTACTTGTCTTTAGATGTGAGAGGGTCTGAGACTGTAGTCTTTTCCAAATCTTTGCAAATCTTTCCAAAGTCTGTCAGTGTAAGGAGGGCTTGAGGTGAACGTGCTGTGGAGAAATTGCATGATTGTTTGGCTCTGCCACCTAACCACACCCAGTTTACCTGCTGGGGAAACCCTGTAGCTCGAGCGGGGGGCTCAGACCAGGATAAATTGTTTGCTCGCCCTCAGTTCACTCTTTTGTTCATCTCAACCCAGCACTCCAGTGTGTCCTGCTCTGTGTGCGTCTTTGAGTTAACGTAAGTCATCACTTTAATGACCCTCACTATGACTTTTGTGATGTTTATCATTTTGTAGAGTGGCTCTGCCATCATGTGTAAAGTTAAGGTCTTTGTTTGTTGGTTTGGTGTGTTGGAGTCCCATGTGAGAGATGATTAGGTGATGTTGGTTGACTTGGGATGTCAAGTATTGTTTAGTTGTACCTTATATAGCCATATGATTTCAGTTTATTGTTCAAATGTCAAATGGTTTGTTTGTGAGTTGGGATCTGTACTGATTTACCCCATTTCACCGATTACTCCATTTTCTGTTTGTTTCCTCTTTGATGCAGCACACATACAAGTAAAGAACAAAAGAACAGATGAATTGAAACTCAATAAAGTTCACTAGTGTTGCACCGAAACCTGCCATCTCCGTGTCATCACTCCATACCATTGAGCCTTCTGACCGAGGCTCTGCCTGCTCGCCACACACTCACTCTACCTCGACCCACATCGCCCCCTACACTTCCTTCAGTTGGGTTGTGGAGGTTAGCACACTATATTGTTACAGCTACTTGTCAGGACTTGTCGTGCAAGGCAAGTATAACTGCATAATTATAGGCTGTTCATCTTATTGACTCCAACACAGAACCCACCCCCCCCCCCTCACCTACCACCACAAATACAATTCCATTCTGTGGGAAACACTACCTTCCATTATCAGACCCTTCATCTTATCCATGACAAATGCATAGTCCTGTAGAATAGAGTATTGTTAGAATACTATTGAGTTGTGGAGATTAGCGCACTAGAATACTACTGTTAGAAAACTGTTGGGTTGTGGAGGTTAGCACACTAGAATAGGGTATTGTTAGAATACTATTAGGTTGTGGAGGTTAGCACCAGTGTGCGATTTGTAGGGGGGGATGGTGAGGATTTCCCCCCCTCTGGTTTTCCTATCCCTACCTCTGCTAAATTATTTTTATCCCTGGTGGGGACAACATTTATCCCCCTCTGCCCTTCATATTGATTAATGCTACTTCATATAAGTAAAGCGCTGCAACGTGAGAACAGTCTAGTAGGCTAGCCTATATAATAATCTGACATCAGAAACGTACCGTCACCGTCAGCACTCATGCTGCTGTACTGGCACAGTGGCTGCGTGATAACTTAATTTGGCCTTGATCGTGCAGGACATTTCAGAATGTCGAGTGTGTAATCCATCATAAATGGCTAGTTTCAATGGAAAAGTTAGCTGGACAAATGAAAGAATACGAGAAGGATTCAGTGAAGCATATAGTCATATTTTAGAACCCTTAAAATTAGAAAACTGATGCAACTGAGATGGAGGACAACTGCACGTAGAGTAGAACGTAAAGGCCTATTGTCCGAAGGAACTTACATTAAATGAGGAGATATTTGCTGAATGTCACAAAAAGTGTTACAGAAATTGCTTGGCATCGCTTATTCAATGGCTCTCTAAACTAAAACTAAAATGTTACAAAGGTGGCAAAATTAATATAGGCTATTATTAGCCATGACATTACTAGGCTATGAATTGTTCGTTCATTTTTTTTTTTTTTTTGGGGGGGGGGTTACAAACGTATTCAAAATCATCCCCCCCTCTGGTTTTTACACAAATCGCACCCTGGTTAGCACACTATAACGTTACAGCACCGGGTAATCCTAATTTTATGCATCACATTTATTCCAATCCAACTCAAAAGTTTTGAACAACACAAAGTGAAGGTTTTATCCAGATCAAAACCAAGAATAGATTATGTGATCAAATCCAATTTCAGGATCCTTGTTTCCCTTTGAACAAGCCATTTTCAAGATTTGATCTAATCCGATAGCCGAAATCCGGTAACTGAAATCCGATAACCGAAATCCGATCACGTTTCTTTTGAACAATTGGGCCCGAACAATCAAAGTATATGTAAAACTAAAAAGCTATGCTACCTCATGTTCATTTTGCTCGGACCCCGCAAATCACCGCTTGCGGTTATATTTATTATTATTTTTCCCGTCTCCCTAATTTTTTGTCAGCTCTAGCGCCTAGGCCCTTTGAGACAGAGACACCGTTCCAACTTTAAAACGTCCGGTCAGTACTGGTGTAAGTTGGTCGCGAAGATGACGTCAGGTGGGCGTGCCGTTCGTCCGCCATATTGGATTGAACAGAAAGCGAAACTAAATTTTCACAGGTCACAAAATTTGATCCGAACGCCACGTAAACTTGACGTACATTATCCTTGGACCAAGCCTCACAAAAGTTACCAGAAGGATTTTGATTTTCGAAAGCGTTTGCCCGTCACAGCTAAACGAAATCGGCGGCGAAGTTCGAAACAGGAAGTGATCCATATATCAGGAACACTGTCACATATCGATACCAAATTTTGTATATGAACTGGGGACTCCAATGTGAGGGTGCATAAGCTAAAAAAAAAAAAAAGAAATATTCTAAAAGTCTCCATCATTTGGCAAACCACCCATCCATTTTTGGTAACTATCACCTTTCACATTTGCAGTTGTACTGCTATCCCAATGCCTTCCAAGTATGCACAATGTCTCTAGGCAGCCTTGCCCAATCATGAAATCCTTGCTCTGCCATGGGATAGTATGGACTTACAAACTAAAATAGCAGAGAACAGTAGCTATATATAGCTTACATAATAGAGTTGTTTTCACATTGACGGTATTCAAATAAAAAATTTCCTTATTGTTAAATGTCATGATGGGAGAGTATTATTAAAAATGTTACAAGTATGCAAATTCATATATTTACAGGAAATGAGGTTTTACTGGGTTGTTTTGTTGTAAAGACATGCAAGGCATTCTGGGCCATGTAATAGACAAACAGTGGTCGGCAGCGTTAACTTGATTTCCTGTATTAATATGATAGGTTTTTCTGTAAACCTAGGGACAATAAACAGCTATCTCTGTTACAAAAACGAGCTGGTAATCGCTCATTGAAAAAGATTGTTTTCCAAAAAGCATGGAGTTGACGAAAGAATAAACAAGCAATGTCACGTTAATGTTAAATAGCCTACCTATCTGAACGCTAGGTGGCAACGTTGTATTACATTTCACTAGTGTAGCCTACTTGAAATACGGTGTGAGATTCACAAGTAAGGAAGATGCAAATATTATGTAATTTATCATGGGAAATTATTGGAAATGTTATTTCTTGTTTATTTTTGCAAACCACACACATCCATTCGGAATCACACGCACACATTTAATACTGAAAGACTATCATTCGTTTTTATTTGATGTCGCCTAGCAACACAGCCTTCAGAGCAAAAAAGATTCTAGAACAGGGCTTCAGAGAGACACGTTTTGAGTTTGTGGCCAAGAACCTAAAATATCGGTTTCCATGTGCTGGATGGTAAAAGGTCCTTTATGAAAGTAAGTGTTTTATACAGTTAACGTTACAGACATAATGAGTCATGTTGTAGTGGTCAACATAAATGTGCCCCCTTCTGTTATTAGAATGCTAAGCTTGAGAAGCATGCTAAGCAGAGATTTAGTATTATTCATTTCTTGTGTGGCTAGCTATAGGGAGGAGATGTATGTTGCTAATTGGGATTTATGTTGTTTAGCGTAATGCCATGGTCATTTGATATGAGATGCTTGCACTCGTGAACTCGTCACCATGTAACTTTAGGACTGCTATTTTTTTTTTACTAACAGTAATTCACGAAGCACTTTAGCCCTAAAAGTACAGTAGCACCTACGTCTGTGACAGCTTAAGGAACTTGCATTGTAGGCATAACTAAGGGATGCAATAACACCACCAACAACCAAAACTAGCCTACTCATTGTCAACATGTACATGAAATGTAACGTTTCATGTGAATCAAATTAAAATGTTTTCTTTGCAAACGTAGGCATAGTTGTATGGTGACAGATTAATTTAATAATTCTGCTGTGTGAATCACGGTAAGCGTGCAGGAAGTGGCCACTTCTTAATGGGACCCACTGTATGGAAGTGGGCTAAGTAAAATAGAGATGTTTTAAATAAGATAAGGTTAATCAGAATTCTACGATATGCCCGCTTGACAACGGCAGAGATAGAACTGGCCTTTGGCCATAGCAACCATCCATTTAGAACGACTGGCCTTCATAGCAACCAAAGATCTGAGCAGTGTTGCAATGTGAGGCAAAGTATGGAACGGTGATGAAACATACAGAGACAGGTCAAGAAATATAGTGCAATGTAGACAGTAGTATACAGTTGATTTACAGACGGTGGTTTAGAGTAATATGAAGTATTCCTTTATTCTGAGATAGGCTACATCAATAGGCTCTCAAAACAACCCCAGGCTCACAAAACAATCCCAAACAGACATAAGGTCTTTATAGAGCAAATCCATATAGATTATTTGTCAAATAAACCAGTAAAACATAATTTGTGGGATGGAATATATAACATTCACACTCATAGCTCATATTTTTTTAAAAAAATAAATCAGTGAAAAAAGTATCCTGACAAACAAGCAGCTTTTAATGCCTTGGTCATATTTCATAATTTCAATTCCTCTGTAGGTTACCTGATAGCCCAGTTTGAGAGGCGCAAGACGCGCGGACATTATTTATTTTTGCAGCCAATCACTGCTGTCATTTTATTTTATTGATTTGATCTCAGTCATAGAAGCTAAATTCGAAGGTAGGCCAAAGGTAAAATCCAATGAATCGCATTCAACCCGCAAGGCAATAGTTGAATAGAGCTTTTGAGGTATTGCCACTGCTCCAACACTGAAAGGCACTGTTAGAATGCTTCCCAGATAGCAGTAGACTCCGGACAGACTCCGCCTTCAAACTGGCAAATCCGTGTAACTGTCACCTCTGTTTTACTGTCGTGATGGAGACATTGACCTGGATCAGGCACCAGGGGCAGGGAAGCACAACTGATCTGCCAGCCGCCGTGGAAACAGAAGCGCCAATTTTTAGTTCTACGAGTTCAACTGCCTTACTGCTGCCAGAGCTGAGTTAGACATTAACGGAAGCGGTTGGTGAACACTAGAGCTAGTGAAAAGAAGAGTTCGTTTGATTTGTTTCAGGTAAGTCTATTTGCTTCAAGTATATTAGAATGAAATACATTATTTTTGCTTTCATATAATGTGAATGGCTCCTTTTGACGTTTACTTTAAACTGGTCTTGGACAATTAGCTAACGTTAGCTTTTGGGGTAAACAAGGGTTAATGAAATGTTCATTTTATCCATGTAGCAGCTACAAATTAATTTAGGAACGCTTTTTATCCGAAGCGACTTAATTTGGTCAATTTACTTGTTACTTCAGGGCTAGTCTCCCTTAGAGCAACTTAGACTGAGATTTTAACCCACAATTTCCAGGCTAGCATGCTAGCCTGATTCCTTAACCGCTGCCGCATCCTCTGTAAGCCAGAAAATAATTGAGATGTGTTCTATGTAGTGAGATACGTGTTTGTATGTTAAAATAATGATTTTATACAGTTAGGCGTGTATCCAAGTATCAAATGAATCATGCCTTCTCCCTCCTCCCCCGTCTCTTCAGCCCCAGGACCGAGGCGTTCAAGTGGCGTGACTGGATGCCCCTGTCTGCAATCCTCCCTTTCAGTAAGGTAAGTGTTAAGTCTTGTAGCACTGTTTAGCCTATGTTTCTGACATTTAAAACTCAAAAACGAAAATATATTACATAAAGGTGTTATCAGGGATTAAACTTCTCGTTTGTACGACGGACAATCGTCATTTGGAAATTCGAATCCCCGGTGGTGCACTCGTAATCAAAGATAACGGTCTCTCTAAAAGCTGAATGTGGAACGCTGGATACGTGCTTCATGGCTTCACTCTAGAATCTTTCGCCCTCAGCGTACGCCATCTTGACTACATAGCGGGAGGGAGCATTTTCAAACTTGTGGTAATCGTGGTTGAGAAAACTGAAGCAGCAGCAATGGATAACACAATTTACAGAGTTACAATATAGTTATAACACAAACAGTGACCGATTCTTTGTAGTGCTGCAGCGATTGGTCGACTTATTCAACGTAATCCACCATGAAAATTTACAGAGCCGTATAGACCGGTTTCAGGTCCCTAACAATGGAACGAATTGGGATGTTGGCGAGTTATCTATGTTGTGAGATACGTGCTTGTATGTTAAAATAATGATTTTATACTGTTAGACGGGTATCTAAGTATCGAATGAATCATGTCTTCTTCCTCCTCCCCCGTCTCTTCAGCCCCAGGACCGAGGCGTTGAGGTGGCGTGAATTCGGCGTGCCCTGTCTGCAATCCTGCATTTCAGTAAGGTAAGTGTAAGTCTTGTAACACTGTTTAGCCTATGTTTCTGATATTTAAAACTAAAAAACCAAAATATATTACATAAAGGTGTTATCAGTAGGGCTGTAACGATATACGATTCGGACCCGAAATCGCGACATTCATATCCACGATACTGTGTCGCGGTGTGAAAAGGCAGAATCGCGACACACCCTTTCTAGTGCACTGCTTTGCAGCTTATGCGGCCGCAAAAGCAACCCACATCTCCCGCTTTACTTATCGGTAGCCTACGTTGTCCAAAAACAAATAAATAAATAATAATTTCACACCTCTCCTTGCTTTCATTGTAGACTATGTGTGCAACTTTACCAAACAGTATAGAAGTAAACCCCCTCTCCTTGCCCCGCTCTCTCGCGCTCCCTCCCTCCCTCTCCTGCTCAATGAACACGCGCGACTTAAATAAAACATTCACAATCGTGACAACAAGGACGCATAGAAGACGACTAGCTAAATTACTATTAAATCCGCTTAGCATCATTAGCTATCATTGCTGCACATATTTGTTTAAAACTCTTGCATTGAAGTTGACTGATCATCTCAATACCATAGTTTCCCAAAAGGGCCTGTCCCAAGGAGAACAAGTATTATCTTGAAACTTAAACACACATGGGGAAACTGAACAGTCTAATCAGTAGACTTATGATGGGCTAAGCTAGGCAACTATGCTACTTTGTTTACAACATTTCCAGGCTTCAACCAGACAGCTGAATTGTGTGTAATAATAAATAGTAGGCCTAGGCTATAGGCTAATCTGCATAAAGTGTGCTGTCATAAATATCAGTCATTCAGAAAAATATAAAGGATATAAAATAAAAGATCTTCTGGTGTTATAAGGGAGGCTATTAAAATGTTATTTAATAAAATGTCTAGACCCCCAAAAAAAAAAAAAAAAAAAAAAAAAAACGGAAACTAATTGGGATGTTGGCGAGCTATCTATGTTGTGAGATACGTGTTTATATGTTAAAATAATGATTTTATACTGTTAGACGGGTATCTAAGTATCGAATGAATCATGCCTTCTCCCTCCTCCCCTGTCTCTTCAGCCCCAGGACCGAGGCGTTGAGGTGGCGGACTGGCGGAATTGGCGTGCCCTGTCTGCAATCCTGCCTTTCAGTAATGTAAGTGTAAGTCTTGTAGCACTGTTTAGCCTATGTTTCTGACATTTAAAACCCAAAACCAAAATATATTACAAGGTGTAGGATTAAAAATTCTCGCTCAGATGACGGACAATCGTCATTTGGAAATTCGAGTCCCCGGTGGTGCACTCATAATCAAAGATAACTGTCTCTCTAAAAGCTGAATGTGGAACGCTGTTTTTTTTTTTTTTGCTTAAATTGTTTGAACAGGGATAGAAATAGACATTCCACTTTGTCTTCTAATTTGTACCCTCCATTTTCACATTTTTCAAATTTTCTTGTTCCAAGACTAAGACTTGTCATCTTTCTCAAACAAGATTTTTACATTTCCAATCTAGTGGAAGCATTACACACTGCATCACAAATCATTCATTCTCAAATTCAACTCAAATCATTAACTATCTTGATAATGCTGAGTAATGTAATTTTTGTACAGGAAGCATTAGCCAAGGATTGTCATGTGTGCTGATTGCCTTTCTTGTCTTAACAGGGGCAGTAAGGACAAGATCCACCCACCACCCAGTGCATGCGTGCATATGTGTGTGTAATAAATTGAGAGGGAAAGTGTGTGTGATAAATGAAATTTAATAAAGTAAGTAAAATTTTGAATTTGTGCTTCTTTTCTGAAATACATTAGTACAAGGTTTTGATTTTTAGATAATTTATTCCAAGATGTCGATCATTTAACACTCAATATACATGATTAAACTACTGGCTACTGAGTTCAACTAGGGGTATTGGATGTTACTGTTTAAAAAGCTTTATTAGTAATCCTTTATACATTTGACAATCTTAACTTTTTAAAGCTTGAAATTCTGAACAAATACTGTAACTCCTTGATTTGTTAGTGACATTGACTAGATAGTACAAATGGGTGCCAGACGTAAAATGAGCTGGCCCGCATTTGGCCCAAAAAAGGGCCGCAATCGCCACTATCGAATACTCATCTGGTCCGGATCTGGCCCAGATCATTATGCTAAAGTGCACATTTGGCCCAAATAAGGGCCGCGATCGCCACTATCAAACACTCATCTGGTCCGGATCTGGCCCAGATCATTATGATAAAGTGCACATTTGGCCCAAATAAGGGCTGCAATCGCCACTATCGAACACTTATCTGGTCCGGATCTGGCCCAGATCATGACGATAATTTGCACATTTGGCCCAGATCCGCCAAATAAAAAACACAGCCGGTTCAGAGCCGTCCCAGAGCTGGGCCAGATCATGAAAACGGATGCGGAACGATGCTGCAGAAACACGAAAATACGACTTTGAGTTTAGTAGGCTATAATTTTCAGTTCCTGTTTATCTATTGCACGATGGGTAATAATTTAAAGGAATCGTGTTGCAGTCTTGTAAATAGTGACCCTGCAAGATCCCTAGTCATTGCAAAATCATAGGCTGTGACTTAAAACTCTACTACTTGTCTTTAGATGTGAGAGGGTCTGAGACTGTAGTCTTTCAAAAATCTTTTCCAAATCTTTCCAAAGTCTGTCAGCGTAAGGAGGGCTTGTGGTGAAAGTGCTGTGGAGAAATTGCAGGATCTAACCTAACCACACCCAGTTTACCTGCTGGGAAACCCTGTAGCTCCGGAGCAGGGGCTCAGATCAGGATAAATTGTTTGCTCGCCCTCAGTTCACTCTTTTGTTCATCTCAACCCAGCACTCCAGTGTGTCCTGCTTTGTGTGCGTCTTTGAGTTAACGTAAGTCATCACTTTAATGACCCTCACTATGACTTTTGTGATGTTTATCAGTTTGTAGAGTAGCTCTGCCATCATGTGTAAAGTTAAGGTCTTTGTTTGTTGGTTTGGTGTGCTGGAGTCCCATGTGAGATGATTAGGTGATGTTGGTTGACTTGGGATGTCAAGTATTGTTTAGTTGTACCTTATATAGCCATATGATTTCAGTTTATTGTTCAAATGTCAATTGGTTTTGTTTGTGAGTTGGGATCTGTACTGATTTACCCCATTTCACTGATTACTCCATTTTCTGTTTGTTTCCTCTTTGATGCAGCACACATACAAGTAAAGAACAAAAGAACAGATAAATTGAAACTCAAATAAAGTTCACTTGTGTTGCACCGAAACCTGCCATCTCCGTGTCATCACTTCATACCATTGAGCCTTCTGACCGAGGCTCTGCCTGCTCGCCACACACCCACATCGCCCCTTACAGTTCCTTCAGCTGGGTTGTGGAGGTTAGCATACTAGAATAGAATACTGTTAAGACTACTGTTGGGTTGTGGAGGTTGGCACACTATAACATTACAGCTACTTGTACTATGTACTATAACTGCATAATTATAGGCTGTTCATCTTATTGACTCCAACACAGAACCCACCCCCACCCCCCTTCACCTACCACCACAAATACAATTCCATTCTGTGGGAAACACTGCCTTCCATTAACAGACGCTTCATCTTATCCATGACAAATGCATAGTCCTGTAGAATAGAGTATTGTTAGAATACTATTGAGTTGTGGAGATTAGCGCACTAGAATACTACTGTTAGAATACTGTTGGGTTGTGGAGGTTAGCACACTAGAATAGGGTATTGTTAGAATACTATTAGGTTGTGGAGGTTAGCACACTATAACGTTACAGCACAGGGTAATCCTAATTTTATGCATCAAATTTATTCCAATCCAACTCAAAAGTTTTGAACACAAAGTGAAGGTTTTATCCAGATCAAAACCAAGAATAGATTGTGATCTAATCCATTTTCAGGATCCTTGTTTCCCTTTGAACAAGCCGTTCAAGATTTGATCCAATCTGATAGCCGAAATCCGGTAACTGAAATCCGATAACCGAAATCCAATCACGTTTCTTTTGAACAATTGGGCCCAAACAATCAAAGCATATGTAAAACTAAAAAGCTATGCTACCTCATGTTCGTTTTGCTCGGACCCCGTAAATCACCGCTTGCGGTTATATTTATTATTATTACGCTTCCGTCATTGAAGTCAATGGCAGCCCATAGAACCGTCTGGTGAAAAGTTGTGAAATTTGGCACACTGATTACGGACAGTCCCATGATTAATGTCACCAAGTTTCATGCCGGCACCTCGAGCACTCTAGCGCCACCAACAGGCCAAAGTTGGACATGCGTTCACGCACGAAACTTTTGACCCGTAGGCCCAATTGTCAAAAATGAGGTATCGTTGGAATCCTTTGGCCAATCCGAGTCCCCCCTATGACGTCAATTTCCGCCATGATGGATTTTCCGCCATTTTGGATTTAATCAAAAACACAAAAGTTTTCACAGGTCACAAAATTTGTCCGATCGACACCAAATCTGACACACATGATCTTCAGATCAAGCCTCACAAAAGATACTCCTTTTCGTCTTCGGAACTAAAACCGGTCGTCCGTAACAGCCAATCGAAATATGCGGCAAAGCCGCCAAACAGGAAGTGAGCTCATATCTCAGCAACCCTTGCATGTATAAAAGCCAAACTTGGTGCATGGACTCAGGACACAATCAGGGGGACGCTCAAGAAATCTGGTGACCTTTGACCTCTAGGGGGCGCTGTAATTAAGAAACATGCCTTTTGGCCTGTAGCTGCTGTTTTGCTTAGAATTAAAACGCACTAGTGGTGTCTGGTAATACTGTTGGAAGTCCTTAGGCCGACCCAAGCCAACTTGTGATGTCATCGTAATTGATTCGGCCGCCATATTGGATTTAATCAAAAACACGTACAAGTTTTCGTAGGTCACAAATTTCAGCTGATCCTCACCAAAATTGGCAGAGACCATCTTCAGACCATGCCTTATCAGTGCATTGCTTTCTGGAACAACTGACAGAAGCATTCGGCTGTAACAGCCAATTGAAATTGGTGGCGAAGCTGCCAAACAGGAAGTGAGCTCATATCTCAGCAACCCTGTCATGTATCATAACCAAACTTAGTATATAGATTCATGGCCCCATTAGGAGGATGCTCAAAAAATTTGGTGACCTTTGACCTGTAGGGGGTGCTGCAATTAGCAATATTGCATTTTGATGTGTAGTTGCTGATGTGTTTTATCAATCTTTTATTTTTTGATGTGAAACTGATGACAACATGTTCCATCCAGTTAATTCTAATGCGTGCGCGCAGGGGCAGGACGGGACGGGTAGGGAAGGGCAGGGGTGATTAGGTGGGGGGGGGGCCTGGCTGGCGGAGGCGGTGGCAATACTCAGCCCTGTTTCAGCCCTACAAAATCAGCTATGTTTTGATGTGACATTTGTTGAAAGTGTTGATCGCGGGTGTCTGCTGAGTTCTATCTTGTCGCCGTGGCTACTCCGGCCTATTCTGCTTGGCCCCCTCATTGCTGCTTGCAGCTATATTTTATAAACGTGTTTGTTCTTCTTTCATAGCTCATGTCACCTCTTCATACATTGAATTACTGGCTACTTACCTGCTACTTAACTTACCCACTGAGGCTAGTAAAGTGTACCTTGGTTAGTTACCAAGGTTAGTTAGCAATGTAATTCTCTATTTAAATAAACTTTTACATTGTGGTGAGGTAAAATCGATTGTCATTTCCAAGGAGATGAACTCCATAGCCTAGGTATCCATTCTCATTATATCTTGAATAAATTATTGTGCCCTTTTGAAATTAGTTTGGCACAGATCCTGTGTTTTTATATTACCGGTATGCACAAGAGGGTCTGATGTAGCTAAGCCTACATCAGTGAAACCTGTGGAAACATTAAAAGACCCAAGTAGCCTAGGCTAAATATGTGCTAGTATTTGAATTTGTTTTTAATTGGTTTGGTATTGTTTTTACATTCTATTATTTCCTATTTTTAGTTTGAAATGTAGTTTCATCTGAAAACCCTGATACTATCTTAATGAAACTATTTTTTATACAAACAATTACATTAAAAGTGTAGGTGCAGTTAGGTTTTATACACTGTTTGTGTCATGTGTTAAGGACCAGCAGACAGGAGAGGCACAGGACAAAAGCCGTGAGCAGGCCGCAGGGAGACGACAAGATGAGGGCAGAGGGCAGAGTTGATCAAAACAGTTCTCTTTTGGATATACAGCATAAAAACGATGAGATATTCTGTAGCCTACTGATTATCAGTTTGTCGCATGTTTAGACCTTGTATGTGTGTTGCACAACACATGTTGCACTTGGCGATCACGGTGGGGATTGATATGGTAATGGGCCAACCAGGAAATCAGATTTAGGGTAGCTAAACCCATGTGTAATAAAATGACTTTTCATACTTAGAAATATTTCGAGTATATTCTGAGTAGGGATGGCGAAATTAAAAAAAAAATCTTAACCGGCCACTGAGCCTCATTAAAAGTCGGTCACCGAAAATTCTATAACTGCCATGATACCCGTGTCCTGTCGGGCGTCTTTCTCTGCCCGTGATACAAGTTATCCCCCCATTTTAGAATGGTTAGGCTCCCGTCACACAATGTTAGTTCGTGCCCTTTGTATTATACATTTTCCCCAATCATTGTCCACTACTTGTGGAGGAATAAGGGTTTTGTTTTGGGGAGAAAAATAATTGCATTCCCTGCGCACCCACGCACAGGCACACATTACGCACAACATTGACCTTCCATGCAACGCGGCACCGAGCTCGGGCTATAAAAAGCTCACGTTACAAAGTCACAAACAGAGAACGCTACATTTGGTGGTGTTACAGGAAAGTATATTAACCAACGTCTTCGTAAAAAAACTTTTTTTAAAAACAGCCTCTGTAGCAAAGATAATGAATGCGTAGCAAGATGGGTCGTCCTAGTTCATGTCTATAAGGGCAAAGTGGAGTTCAGTCAGAGACGGGCTCTGGTTCAGTTCCCGCCTGCACAGGGGCGTGTCACTGACGTATGACTTACGTTTGAACGCCTCGGTTCCACGCCAGACAAGCCGGAGTACAAAAAAAAACTTGGTGTACACCTTCATTAATGTTGATTTTTTCCCGACTGGAGGGTCATACTATCACGACATTCTACTGAAATAGGGAGGAGGGTTTGGAGATCATGATACCGTGTCCGAAATGTGCATCCATTGCTCAGAAAAATAAGGCTTTGACAAATTCTGGGAAATTCTTGGATTCTGCCATAGACCTCAATGTTAAAAAGAGAGCCGATCACTACATAAATGTGCGGGGGCGTGTACTGCTACCCTATTTGCATACATTTCCAGGGACAGGAAATGGCCTCTCATGAAGTATCTTCGTAATCAACCATCTTTGTCTGTAGCGTGCTGCACAAAATCCTTTGCAATAAGTTCCTAGGAAGCTGTCGTCATGCCAGCTGTCGTCATGCCATTTAAGTACAGATGAATAATAAAACACAACAAGTAGGCATATGCTAAGTTAGTCTTTCGTGTCTTCGTTTGCCATTACATTGTTACAATTATTATCCATGCCATTTAAGTACAGATGAATAATAAAACACAACAAGTAGGCATATGCTAAGTTAGTCTTTCGTGTCTTCGTTTGCCATTACATTGTTACAATTATCATCATGCCATAGTCAACACGCAGCCACTAACACTAACAAGCAGTGAAGTTTGTCACAATATTGCAGTCAGGATTGCAATATGCTACACGCAACACTTAACTTCTCAGGTCAAAATGATTGTGAGAATGGGTGAGTTACCTCACGTCCGCGTTGTGCTTTTTGAATAGGCTACGTTCTAAGTAAACATTCTAAGCTGGCGCCAAATAGCCCATCAAAGGTAAATTTTATCCATTTGTCTGTATTTGTAACAATTTGTGTAGTTTCATTTTTTTATAACAATAAAAGTTTTTAGGCCTATATGTTCTAACTGTTTACATAATGGGTAACATGCTTCACATAAGCCTTATTTAGGTTAATAGTGGCGATTTTTTTTTAGCTGCGCAGACAGGACCTGTCATGTAATGGTGCTTTCTATTTGTCTTGTAAATCATCGTACACCCACTCGTACAACATGTACGAATGAGTGGCTATAGGAACACGTTTCTCTCGAGCCACGAGGGGCATTAGCAGGAGGCTAGTCATTGTTATTGTTTTGTGCTACGTTTAGCCTCTAGCTAAATGGCTGGAAAACAAATTGTTACATTGTATTGCAGGCACAGCAAAACCGTGCAATGCATTAATTGGCGACCGGATTGAAGCAGCAATGTAATCTAGTGTGTCAGAGCATTACATCAACATTAACATGACCAACACAGTACATATGCAAAAAAATACATGTCATCTCATCTCAACTATGGGCGCAGCCATGTTTGTTGTAAGGTTGGGGTACCCTCAAGTACTCCGAGGTAAAGTGGGCGTGCCTGCCCAAAATGCCGCAAGAAAGCTGGGTAATTTACAGTTTCTAACTCGGGCGGCGGATTTACGAGACAAATAGAAAGCTCGGTAAGGCGTACAAATAGTCACTATAGTAACCGGTATAAACTGTTTTCGGAATGGCTACGTGAGCTCTGCTGCGGCAGAGCCATGGCTCTGTGCTGTGGTTGCGCTTAATAAATTCCGCCGTGGGACGGCTCATGCTCACATTTATCATTTTTAGATATTGAGTGATCATATCGCCCCATACAATACAACACCAATAACACGTGTGGGCCGCGGGTCGTGTAGGTGATGCACGTCGGGAACTGTATGCGTTTATCAGTGTAAATGCTATGTGGGAGCTACGTGTAGGGAATTAAGGCTTACTAACGGTGGGACCCGTGAAAGCGAGACCTTCGCTTTTCACATAGCATATTCTTTATCTTCTACTGTCCTTACTGCTTAGTTGTGTTTTTAGATTATATACTTTAATTACTCTTTCTGCTGTTAAAGAATGTGTTGTATGTATGCTGCTGAGACCTTGAATTTCCCCTGGGGATCAATAAAGTATCTATCTATCTATCTATCTATCTATATTCAATAAGGATCACACAGACGCAGGCGGTAGCGTTAACTCATCTACCATTTTAATTTTGATCTCCTCACCAACAGACCCAAGTAGTCAATCATTCATCAGTCAGGCTTAACCCTTAAAGGTGTGGGTTTTTGAACATTCTCATAAGATTCTGTTCCACAACAATTCAAGGTTGTAAAATTCTATGTTGAATTCAGTGAACCCAGATAGTCTTTATAATGTTCATTTTCCACATTCCCGTACACCTTTAAGGGTTAAAGGTGTGGGTTTTTGAACATTCCAACATACAGTAGATTCCGTTCTGTGACAATTCCGTAACAAAGTCCTAAAATTCTATATTGAATTCAATGAACCCAGATATTCCTTACATTTATTTTCTAACATTCCTATCACCACTGTGTGACGGTATACCTTTAGGCGGGGATCACATTGGCCAGAGGTAAGCGTAACGCAACGCTCAGAATATAATACGTTCTATCTCGTTCCTAAGTAACACAAACGGTTAGCCTAAACTGACTATGAATATGCTCATGTTGCGCTTTGAAGGTTGAACCAAGTTCAACACTCAGCTTGTTCAACGCTAGCACTGCCACTGTTCCGCTGCCAAACCATAGAGAAAAATAGGAAACCTGCCGCTTGCCGCTGGTTAGTGTGATCCCTGCCTTATGCTCAATGCAACAGCTCAGTGCATCACTGAACAATAACTCAATGCACTACAAAGAACACTTGTGTGTGGACATAACTGTCACCACCGCCATGCCATTCTTGTATATAGGTTTGTCACATGATTCCATTCCATTACAGTATCTGGTCAGTATTGTAGCTTGAATGTTACTCTTTTTTTGTAAGTCACATTGGATAAAAGTGTCTGTTAAATGAATACATATAAATGGATGTAAATGATAGTATGTGGCCAGCCCTGTTAAGGGGGAGGGGCAAGTAGAGTGTTGCTATCGCAGCACCGGGAGATAAAAGGAAGGAGTCAGATTGACACGGAGTCAGACAGAAAGATAGAGGTGGGAGGACAGAAGACCTGGAAAAACAGGCTCATCACCATTCAGAGGATACAGTGCTCAGGAGGTAAACGGCAGAAGTGCAACAGAAAACAGTTGTTTGGAGAAATCTGACTCTACAGACAATGTGATGGCTATGTATACATCATACGTGAATATATAAAGAAAACAAGAAAGAGAGACACTGATCCATGACTGGAGGGACTTGTCTGAAAAAAAATATCTCACCCATCTCATCTGCCACTACTCTGGGCTTCCTGCTCAACACCCTGGAGAGGCCATGAGGAGTCTACTCGTACTGTCTGGACTAGCTTTTTTGGTGAGTAGCTGTGCCTAAAAATGGCCTATAGGCATGTGTATCCTGGTAGAATAGAGGCATCCAATCTTTTTTTTAATGGGTGTCGGATTAGGCAAGGCACGGCAAGTTTATTTATATTGCTCATTTTAAACACAAAGGCAACGCAATGTGCTTAAGATACACAGCAAAAAATCTTAAATAGTAAATTTAAGCTGTGAATTTGCTTGCGAAAAAACTCATCTGCATCAGCTACAGTATGATCCACTAGTTCTACATTAAATTCATTTACCTCAGATTGATACAGTAACTCATGTATTTAAATCCCATAAATACTAGACTGTACTACTAGATTACTACTAGACATATACTGTAAATTGTACCAAATCAAAACACTGCATCCGGGCCAGACTTTGGATATACCTGACTGTGTTGGAAGATATTCAACTTTATGTTAGAACAAGTTGAGGAACACCAATAAACATAATAGCTCTAACCCTAACCACTATAATCATAGCATTAGACCAATCATTTGTAAATTTACCTGGAACTCCCAAGAGTGAATTCACAAGAATTTATCTTGAACTGCAGTAAATAAGAGAAATTCACCTCATTCCTCCTACTGAGGAACACATACAAGTGGTTTCCCTAGCCTCCAGTGTTTGTTTAGAGTAGATTTAGGAAACACTGATGAACACGGATAATTTCTCCTGGTGTCTAGCCTCTATCTGTTGACCATGTTGGAACTTTTTGATTTTGTTATCTCTTGTATCCAAATTGGCTATTGGGGTGTACGTGCCTGTCACTGTTTCTCTATCCAGAGACGGGTGCCTGCAGGAATTTATGGTACGTACACCCATCTGGTGTGATGGTAACACTGTGTGTGCGCTGTCATTCTCTCTCCTGCTCAAACAAAAGGTGTGCATGAGTATAGTTGATTTTAAGTTGATTTTAATTAGGTGTTTACTTTACAGAAAAATGTGAATAGCCTACTGTCATGCAGTTAATGGAATACTGTGCAGAGTTGTGAAGTTATGGTAGGCCAACTTGGTGTGAATACACACACAGGGGAATACACAGACTCTTGAGCTCTCTCAACTCTAATGGGCAATTTGATTTGGTAGAATAATGGTTGGTAGTATAATTCTTAATTTTAATTTTAATTTTAATTTTCATTTTTCTCACAATGCCTTCTTTATCCACTTTGCTCTGTGTCTGTGTATTTTTGTTCTCTGGAGTGTCATTTGTGTCTGTGCCTCTGTCATTCTGTACATAGCGTCTTCAACATGGCTTATTGGGCCTGGACAGGTAACAATGCTGAAGTCTAATGTCAGGGTAAAGGTCACTCGCCATTGGTTTTTGATGTCTGACCTGCATGACACCTCATCATCTGTTGTGTTTTTGGCTAAGATGCCAACATTTTGTTTTTAAGCTAAATATCAAATATTGCTAAAAGTACTAAAACATGGTTCTGAAATGGGCTGATTTCATTTGAAGAATTTGAAGTCCATCCTAATGAAATGTCTCAGTTTTTATTGGTCCTAATACCCTCCTGAATCATACACTAAAGTCTACTGCCATAGATAATAATAATAATAATAATAATAAGTTTTATTTATATAGCGCCTTTCTCAGACTCAAGGTCACTTTACAAAGTCAGCACAAAGAAGTGGAGTGCATATTTTTTTTACAGACTAAAGGCCAAAGTTGTGCCCAACATGCACTCTAAATTGAGTAGAATAGGGGAACATTTTCAATTAATAGCTATCACTATTAAACTTCTCCAGTTGATTAGTGGCATTATACCAAAGAAAAAATGCATTACAAGTGTTTCAGATTTTATGTTTATATATGCAAATTAGGCATTTATTCATAAAATGTACCATAATTTGCATATTGCAAATCACACAATTGGAAAATTGGATGAAGCCAGGTTAAAAATGTATTGTTTCATTATGTTGAGACTATACAGATAGACAAAATTAAATAAGGGACTGTGGTTATGTTTCTCTACCATCCTGTTGGATTCTCTGAATTCTCTGAAGTCTCAAACAGTAAAACTGTGCAGAGTCTAACAGTTGTGGTTGTTATTAGAAGCGGCTGCTGAGCCTTCCGACAGAAGATGCTCCTTGGGTTGCTTCCTCGATCCGTCTCCCTGTCAAAACCTAAGACAAAGCCTGTTATACTAAAACATACAAACGTCAATCATGCCAACGTGGCAGGTGCCAACCAGTGTACAAAACCCGGCCCTGGCCAGATGGAGATACTAGCCCGAATAGGCAGACATGCTGTCTCCCTCGGCCCATGTTATCACCGATGTTCCTCGGATGTTCCTAAACATCGGCCTGTATGACCTTCCTGCTGGTACACAGGCCTAAGGCACAGTTATGTACAATAATATGGACCTCTCCCTGTTGTATACTACACACAGATGTAACATATGAACACATCAGAATACAGTAAGAATACCCCAGAATTCTACAGTCCCCCCTCTTGATCAATCAAAAACACAGATTTGTATAGATCATACAAAACAAATAAACAGGAGTCTGATGTGGTCTAAAGAACAGATAACAAACCAAGCATTACCTCTCAGGCACTTTAAGGAAAAGAAAAGAAGTGCAGGCACCTTGAAAGAAAACTTAAAAACTGATTATGTTGCTGATGATTATCTCACATTCTAAGAGTTAAAAGAAAAGGAAAACAAAGTCTTTTGGAAGTTCAGGAAACCGGCCAGCAACAGTTCAGTTCAAAGGCAAAGTCCCTGTCCCAGATGTTGTCTGTGGCTCCTGGCAACCTCATAGGTACATGTGGAGTGAAAAGAAAGAGCAGTATCAGTTGAAGGATAGTCATGAAAACAACAGTATATATATAATAATCTATTATAGGGGTGTAGCATCCTCCCAATCCTGGTCCCCCAGTGAGTCCCCGGTTAACCCGTTGCTGCGTGTTCAGCTCCCTTACGGGTGTCCCCAGAAACCCACCTTTAGAACCAGGACTACAGGATTACTCCCCCCTCTTGATCTAGCTTAACTGTAATCATTCTCAAAAATCGGCAATTGTAATTGTATCCTCAGATTAAACATTTCATATATCAGTAATCACACATATCAAAATCAATTAAGACTTCAATTAAGACTATCATTTTTCATAACATGAGTTTGTGTCAAGAAGAGTCCACTACCACAGCACTCTGAGCATGCTCGGGTTCTCAAAGAAAGATTCTACTCTCGGATCCCTAACCTTTCATTTCTCCTGACGTAATAAATTCCCCGTCAAAATGAAAGTCTCCCGTGAATCTTCCCCCCTCTAGTTCACACCTCACCCCTAAAAGAAGATCGGCGGAAACTCAGATAGAATCCGTACCCTACCCAAGAGCGTCATGTTTCAGGCGGTTCTATTAGTTTGCAATGGCTCGCACGTATCCACTTTTCTCTCACCCTGGACCTTCACTGCCGACTATGTTATGGCAATCCACATCGGGGAATGATGTCTTTCACAAGGACTTTGGCAGTGTGTAGTGCAGTTCCAGATTATGCAGGGAATGCCTCAATCCACCTGGAGAACTTGCACAGGACAACCAGAACATCTCGGTAGCCTTTGCACTTGGGAAGAGTGATGTAATCTATCTGGAGAACTCTGAATAGTCCTGGTGGAGCTGGTGTCTTCAGCATTGGCAACTTAACCTTCTTGTCGTGATTGTTTTGCCGACAGGTGACACACCACTTGGCGATGTCTGTGGCGTTGCTGTGAACCCGGTGACCACCAGACCCGGTATGAATCTGTTCCTCATCTTCTCCACTCCCACGTGTCCAAGCGAATTAATTTTGCGCCGTCAGATATGGTAGAAGACTTTCTGGAGCCACAGTTCGTGTTCCAAACCTCCACAAGTTGTCATCATGGAGCTTCGCCGCATTTTCAATCCAAGTCCATTTTTCTTCTCGGCTCGAGCTGTTCTGCATGTCTATGATGTTGGCCAAACTTTCCCGTTTTCCCTCTTCAGATGTTTCTTTGACCTTCTTTGTCACTCTCATCATGCATTTCTCGTTGTCATTTTCAAAAATGTTCCTGTTACCGTTAGATCCGTCCGTGTTTCCATTTCCGTGTCCATTCTCGTTAGTTGTTTCGTTATCTCCTCCCTCTCTTTTTCTTGCGGCTGTTCTTGACACCGCATCCGCCATTGCATTGCCTCTTGCCTTGTATGTGCCTTTACTTTGATCACTGCCAGTTCCTTTGGCAGCTGCATTGCATCCAACAATTCTGCCACAATCTGTCCGTTCTTGATGGGACATTGTTTCACACATGGAGGTGGTTTTCCAGTCAGTCTGACAGGTTCCATTTCCAACAGTCCACAGTCATTCCTTCCCTTAGCCCATGCAGGATGTTCCAGGAGATCCTCTCTTTTTAGCCTTCTCAGGTTCCACAAGACTTCTCCATCTCCTTCTCCAATGGCTATGGTGACTGGGGCTGTCTGCTTCAGACTGAATTTTTTTCCGGTTGGTCCACCAGCTGTATTGATGATGCCTGACAGAGGTATTTCGTGTTTCTTCAATAGGTCAGATGAAAAGACTTTAAGTTCAGCACTAGTATCAATCAAGAATTCAATTTTGATGTGTTCTTCAAGCAAGGCAGTAGCATAGAGGGTGTTGTCAGTTTTAGCTGGTTGGTAAAGCACAGACACGCCGTCAGTGGTGGCTACTGTGCGCACAGGGCATATGAGTGCCTCGTCAGCTGACTCATCCCAGTCCTCCATCGCTGGCCTGGTTTTCTTTGTCTTTGGCCTTGTTACCGGAGCAGTCGCTCCCTGGGCAGCATTGGATGTAGATGCCCCATCATTCCCTGGTGCAGGTGGGGGTGAGGGAGGTGGGGGTGGGGGTGGGTGAGGTAAAGAGTTGACAGGTGGGTGAGGTGGGTAAGGGCTTGTAGCCAGTGGCATTGGTAACAACAATGGGGGAGGAGGAGGTACTGAAGCTATGGCTAGTGGCTGTGGATAGCCATACTGGAGTGGAGCAGTTTGATGATGGTTGGTTGCAGACGTTGTTCCTTGTCTTTGTGGATTGTAGAAAGCAGTGGCTGTTGATGGGGCCAGAATGATTCGTTTTGTGTCACCTGCTGGCTGTTGGTCAGGTGGGGTGCTGTTTCTTGGCCCATGTGGGGTCCCCATAACAGAAGCATTCTGTCCAATGAAGCTGTCTTTATCAATGTCCACTGCACTTCTAGATGTCTCCACCATGGCATATGGCGCTGTTGAGTCCAAGTCAGGCAGAGTCGGATTGAGGCAGGTGCTTGGTTGCCTGTTTGCGACCATGGTTGCGACCCCCGCCCCCACTAGGTGCCGGTGTGTATGGGAGGAGTCGGCTCCTCCCCGTTGAGTGGGCCTCTGAGACTACTCCTCTTCGCCTCATTCCACTCTGTTCTGGCAACACATCCGCTTCCATGAGTTGTTCCTCCAAATCACGTCTCAGTCTCATGTCTGCAAATCCTGTCTCGGATCTCTAATTCCAACTTCTCTATTTTTTTTTGTAATTTTTTCTCAAATTTGCCCAATTGTAATTTCACTGCCATCCAATCTGACACATAGTCTTGTATCTCAGCTAAGGCCTGTAACTTAGTTTTCCTACCAAGAACCATATCTGGATTGTGCTAATATCAAATCATTAAATATTAAATTGTACTATGTGTTTCGTGCAGTGACGTGATACTTTTAAATATATTTTTTTATATTTTCCCGTGATGTGGTAGTGATATAGTGACAACTTTGCACTTTGAAAATTTGGTTAGTAATTTGTTCGCCTCTCAATTGTTCACAAGTTGTCTATCTCTTATTTATTTTTTTCACACTCACACCCACACACACACGCTCCCGCCAGGGAAAAGGAAACACTCTCTCTCTATCTCTCTCACTCCGTAACCTGACACTTGGTAAGTTATTTTACTCACAGCATGATGCCACAACAATAAATTTCACCAGTGTCAGTTCCACTTAACTCAGACTGTTTCTTTTCTCCCAAAACGGCTGGACAATGATACAAATTAATGTCTCACTCACACTTTTAACGATCTTTCGTTAAATTCCCAGTTGACCAAGTCAACAAAAAAACATAGGTGGAAACCCTATCCCACTTTTCAAATACTGCACAACCAAAACACCCCACTCTGGTGATTTCGTCTCCTTTCCGTATCACTGTAGCACTAAGTTTAGTCCTTGTTGAGAAACAACCAGTTCACTCAGCAAAATAATGACTGTAGCAACTCCTATTTTCTCATTGGCACACGCACAGCATTCATTTAATAACTTACACAACTTAACATGTAATGGCAGTACAGAAAAAGAAAAGATTTAATCCCCCAAGCTTGTCCGTAGTTAATCGATTACTTCTTTTAATTCGTTCACGAATCTATCCAATTAGCCAAAATATGTGTACACTTTGACCTTTTACTTTTTTCCAGAAAACTTCTTATATCAAATAACATCTAGGAGCTCATCAATCATTGATATAGGTACGTTACTTGTCAAAACACTTAATGACACAAACTTCAATACTCTCATTAATGTGCAGCTTTTAATTTCTAATTTATCTAATAAATTAGCTTTCCTTTGGTTCTTTTTCCCGTATAAAGGAGTAAAGATTTTTTGCCTTCACCTGGTCAGAATGTCTTCACTGCATGCAGGGTGCGCAGTGCAGCAGTGTTTCCCCTCTTGGCAGGCTTCCAGCAGGGATTCAGTCACGTCAATCAGGGTGCCAAGATGGACTCTTCTTACAGATGTTCAAAATCCATTATCCATTATCATCCATCTATACATTAGAAAATACTATTTAGTCAGATATTTTGGTATAAAATGTAGAAAATATCAGGCTATTGAAAATATATCAACATAACTTCCCACTAATCAAACACAAAATATAGATATGAAGAAATATGTAATGAATATGTATGTTTATGTTTATGTATGTATGTATGTATGTGTTACTGAAGTGGATATTTCTCCTCCACAGTGTACAGAAACCTTATTTTGAGAAAACACCCTTTAAAGATTATAGTGAAAGGGAATACATTTTTCAGTGGAAACCACTATTAACAGACAAGTCAAAGATCAACCTATATATTTTTTAAAGTCGCTTATTTGTTCTAAAAAGCCTTTCAAAAATGTCAGTAACATCATTCATTAGCAGAATGCTAGCATGTTATGGGCAACGATGACCCAACCTGTAAGAAATCGAAAGGATATTATAAGTACTCGTTCATTCAACTTTTGACCTATAATCCATATTGAACTTGCAAAAACTACAGTAAGATCTGTGATTTTTCAACCACAATCAATGACAAACTACAACCAAATTCAGTACAATGGGGCTTAATCTAGTCTATGGACTTAATAGGAAGTGAACAGGCTCTAGACGGGCTGCGGTACAATGCACCTGCTTCCTGGTACCTCCAAAACTTGAGCTGCTGTCTGTCAGATTAAGTTCTGAAGACACGAGTAGCCTGAACAACACTCACTAACCATATAGGAAATAGTCTGCTGCGAGAGAGAAAAGTGTGGGTAATATGAAATAGGCCTATAGCCTACAGGAAGGCCTTTATATGAACTAACTGTGAGTGAGACATTGTTATTCCACTTAGCATTTACATTTACATCTATTCATGTGGCAGACACCTTTATCCAAAGCGACTGACAGCAATAGAAAAAAACATTTTAAACTATTACCATAATAACCCTTTCGTGCCCGTGCCGAACATTCCATTTTTGGTGCTGGATGACCTTACACAAAAAACCTTATTTCTTGAGTATAATATATACCATTAATGGGATATACATACCATTGTAATCAGAAGGGTCAGTTCTATCAAATTATGTAAAATACATATGGTAATGTTGATATAGTAATGAACAGTCTTTGAAAATCCTCTCCAAATGTATACCGAAATTCGTTAAAATTTAATTTCATTCGCATAAAAATGAATTATCATATTTCTATACAAGAGAGAAAAATATAGAGTGTATGACATGTTCAGCAAGTTGTGGGCTATTTAACAAAAAAGACTGAATTGGAATATCATTAACCTTTCAAAGGTTATGATAAATTAAGTGATAAGTGAAAAAAAAAAAAAATGCAGGAAACGGGATTTAGAATGTTGACAGAATTCACATTCTCACCAAAAACATAAAAGTATGCATAAAAACTAATAATGAAGTCAGACACAGTGGTTTAGATTTATTTGGTCCAGAAGAATAAACCATTTATTTGTATATAAGCAAATGCTACAGTCAACAATAATGATATATAAAAGAAAAACATGTACCTTACCAGTAATACAGGAAGTATACTGTATATTTATTGAAGATCGATTCTGAAGAGACATAGAATACATTTGATTCAACAGATACAACTTTCTTATATAAATTAGTGTAATATGAAAATGATATACATCTATAAAATGTATTATTTATGAAAAGCTAGGAATACAATCAACTTCAACATCACTCAAAAATCAATGTGTCTAAACATTTGAGTAAGTGGATTACATAGAACAAGCCTGTTGAGAATAAACACACATTATTTATATATATATATATATATATATATATATATATATATATATATATATATATATATATATATATATATATATATATATATACACACACACACACACATACACACATACACACAGAGGATAGGGAAAGGTGGGGTGGGGAACCTGAAGGTTAAAAACCGAAGACCTATGACTCATAACGAAATGCATCCCCTTCTGTAGAATGCCAAATCTGACAGCAATTTTGTTTACCAAAAAAGCAGTCACCTACCGCTAAACTCCAGGCCATACAAGCTACTTTACTGTCATTATGTATTGTTTTTATAACAAAGCCAACAATTTTTCTTTGGCTCCTGCTGTACAGGAATATGTACTTGATGAAAAGACGACAGAGTAGTAGTTGGAGCAGCTGAAGGCGAGGCTTAAATGTTGACGGAAATGCCTGCCAGCTGTTGTGATAGATTTTCGCCAAAGTCTTTCTGGCTGTAGCTACCAAACCTAGGTTCAACACCAGATTCTGCATTGCCAAACTTGAAATAATAAGAAACTACTGAAACAGCAATGTCAAAGGAGAAAAAGTGTACACAATATGTATTTCTCATTTGGTCAACGCTCCCTGATCCCTTCAGAGACTTGGTTCCCCAGTAGCAATGGATATTAGGGAGGGAAGTGAAGTCCCATGTCAATGACCAATCCCAGAAAACTGTGAAACTCTTCTGGGGTCTCTTCGTCCCATGCCCCTGCACTGTGTGTTTGCATACGACGGCCTACTAAGCACAACCTCCCAGCCGTTCCGGTTGGTAAAACCACACATGCCTGGGACAACAACATAAAAATCAACATAACAAGTCTGATAAACGGGGAGTACTGTAGGCCTATACCACACCTGTTCAGGGAAATGGCTGGTAAGTTCAAAGCAGGACAGATGGATGCTTTGTGTTATCACTCAGAACAGATAATGAGTAAGAGACAACAACCCTCGAACTGAAAGCCTCTTGATTTGCAGTACGGGACACCAAAGCTCAAATGTAATGCATTGTTGACATGTATAGCTTCAGGTTCAACTACACCACTGATGCTGAAGTTCTTTGAGTGTTTATTAAGGGTTTTAGGAAATAATTCTGTATTTTCTTAATTTATCTGCTCCTTCACCATTTCCTTCTGTCTTCTGCTGGCGTATTGTGTTACTGTAACTGTATGCTGTGTTGGTCTCACATGTCAGTGTGTGTGTGTGTGTGTGCAGGTTTTGTCTGAAGGGAAAGGACATAGACCACACTACAAACAAAGGAGGCATAAGAGAGAGTGGGTCATCGCACCTAAGACTCTGACTGAGAATGAGGATCACAGAGACTTGCCATTTGTGGCCAAAGTAAGAAATTGAAAGAATAGGAATAATCCAAAAGCATCATCATAAAATGGTGATAAAATGGTATGTCATGGACATTCTGTAATCATGTGCTAACATAATATGTAGGACCTTTTAGTTTATGTGCTAACATAATATGTAAGGTAATATAGTTTAGGCCCCATGTGCTAACATTTAAGACAGCACAGTCCTGGTTGCATAATGTTGTTGGTTGGTTATCCAAACAGATCCGATCAGACCGAGACGACGGCCTCCCTGTATACTACTACCTGAAAGGGCCTGGCGCTGATCAGAACCCAGTAAACCTATTTATGGTCACCAATGATGGCATGGTCAGGATCACGGGGATTCTGGACCGCGAAGTGCAGGCGGAATACAACGTGAGTACATCAGGGCAAATTTAAAAACAAAGTTCACTGTCACAGTGAGTGTGTATACAAAAAATTGAGCTGAGCCTTGCTTTTAGTCCTAATTGGTCTTTTCTGGTGCTGCAGTCAAAGTATGAGTTAAGAAGAGGACTCGGACACAGACAGACAAAAAAGCTGGCCAGACATGTCTGTTACGTCATGTCTGTATGTGTAGCAGGGCTGTACAGAAAAATGTGCAAAGAATGCAGTGCAGTACAGAGGTTTCAGTCCACGTGAAGTAAAGGTAGTGCATGCCATTAAGGTGCCTTAGTGCTCCTCATGTAAGTGCCAACATGAGTGTGCTGTTACTTGCCATGCACATTAGCACTGACATTTTTAACTGATATTGGATGAACAATTGATTTTATTGAGTGGCGCTGCAAAAGGACATGTTAATGAGATCATTCACATGTCTACCATCCAGTTTAGTCAATGAGTATGAAATGACAATACGGTCGGTTAGAGGTTTGATCAGGTCAATGGCACAGAATCCCCCCGCAAAATGAGGGGAGGTCAGTGAGATACCTCACTCATGTTATCAGAGAACCGGGGTTACGTTAAGTAACCTAAAGTTCTCTTTCAAACATTCGTTTCAATATCTCACAATGGGAAAGTGATGTTTACAACTCCCGAATGCGGAACTGCCCTCAGCGAACCCACCGATATGGTACTACCGGCATGGGTCCTCAGGCTCAGAGGTCACAATTAGAACTGTATGCGCTACCGAAGGAGCAGTAACATCCAAGCGGAAAAAATGTGTGATCATTAAGGGAGTGATCCAGCAGGCTGCCGACACAAGTCTTTCACTGAGATGCCTTTGAAAAAGACCCAGGATGTAGATATACCTCTGGTTGAATGCGTTCTCAGACCAGCTGGAGGCTGTCAAGAAACTAATGATTGAAGTTCTCAAGAAACTTGAGGTTGGTGTGTGTGTGCACCCTATCGCCGATACTAAAGTACATGGGGCAACTTGATGCAGGGCAACCACATAACTGGTTCCATGTGTTCAACTTGGGTAATTAAAGTTCTCAAGAAACTGATGATTAAAGTTCTCAAGAAACTTGAGGTTGGTGTGTGTGTGTGGGCAACCTAAATCATCTTGCATCTTGTTTATGTCAATTTTGCGTTAGTAGGCCTATGGCAAATGAACTCTATAAAGACCGGCGCGGCCACAAAAAAAAGTAAGAGACTTGATTGGACGATGTCAATGTCGGTATGGAAAATTAACCAGTGGGCTGCTGTCAGCAGGTGCTGTCAGAAAAAAAGAAATAAAATAAATATAGCCTAAATGATAATTAGCCTACATCGGCGATTCGGCACAAAAAGTGCGTCGGCCCTGTCCAAGGGTTCAAAAGACCTCTGGGCCAATACTTCCAGCGCCATGGCCAGATCCCATGACGTAATCATGGCCTTAAGCGTCGCACACCCTTCAGGGGGTGCTGACCCACAGGGGAGCTGCCGAAGCCAACAAACTTTAATCGTGGAGCAAGCTTTACCTTTATCCAACAAATCCTGTAAGAAACACAGTATCTGTACCACAGAGCACTGAAACGGTAATATATGTGTGGGTCACACCACTGCTCGAACACTCACAACAACATTCAGCGGAAGACCAACCAACTTGCCTCTCACAGGCCAAGTCCAAAGTGCCACCATCTCGGGGCGAGGGTGGTAAATATGTCCGCGAGCTTGAGATAACAAGTCCCTGCGCGACGGTAGGGGCCATGGCTGGTCGAATAACAGGAGAGTTATCTCCTTTATCCACTGTCTGCTGGGCCATCGTGGTGCTATGAGTATCATGCTCAGACCCTTCTCCCTCACTCTGCTCAGCATTGGAATTATCAGGCTTATTGGTGGAAACGCATAAAGCAGCACGTTTGGCCACTGGTATGCTAATGTATGCACACTCAACGGTGCGTTGTCGTCCGTGAGGGAAAAGAACAATAGACAGTTTTCTCGCGATGTGAAGAGATCTATGGCGGAGATCTGGGGGTGGAGTGTCCACTCTCCGTAGAGAGGATTCCCCAGGAGAGTAGATCCGCTCCCGAGTTCAGCGTTCCCGGAATATGTGTTGCGCGTAATGACAGGAACAGTGAGGCACTCCACGTCAGTAACTTGTGGGCTAGCCTGTGTGAGCATAGATAGCGAGTTCCCCCTTGCTGATTTATGTAAGCCACTGTTGTAGTGTTGTCTGATCTCACTCGGACAATAGGACATGCTGACCTCGAGTGAGTGGGAGGAAGTCTTTTAGAGCAAGCTGGACTGCCATTAGCTCTAAGTAATTTATGTGAGCATCCTGAAGGTGAGGAGGCCATCTGCCTTATGCGTCGCTCCTCAGCCCGCTAAGGACACATCTGTGGAAATTACTTTCCTGGCCGCTGTCGTTCCCAGGGGTGTGCCCTGTGCAAAAAGGGACGCATCCCTCCAACACCTGAGTGACTTTACGCGCGCCGCGTCGATTAGAACAAGGCGATTGAGATGTCACTTTGGGCATAACTGTAGGGCGGACACCTAGCGCTGAAAAGCTCTCATCTGTAATAGTCCCAGGGGAACTACTGCGATAGTTGAGGCAATCAGACCCAACAGACGCAAGCATGTGTGGTAACGCAAGCGGCTGCCTCTCTGAAATAAAGCGAGGCACTGGTGGAACGCAGTGACCCGGTCCGGAGACAACATGGCTTGATAAGAGACTGAGTTGAGTTGGAGCCCCAGAAACTTTACGTGCTGGGCAGGCTCCAGGCTGCTCTTTTGTTTGTTTATGGAAAACCCCAATGCTGTCAGGTGCGCTGTCAGCGCAGCCATGTTGTGCGCCGCTTCCTGTGCGCTGCTTGCGCACAGGAAAAAGCTAATCGTCCAGAAAAAGCTAATCTTCCAGAAAAGTAAGAATTCTAATTCCCCTTTCCCGGAGAGGGTAAAGAGCTGCCTCTGCACACTTCGAAAAAAGCCTCGGCGCAAGTGAAAGGCCAAATGGTAAACTTTTTTGCGGAATGCAAATCTCAGATACTTCCTGTGGGGCGGGAAGATCCGTATGTGGTAGTAAGCGTCTGTCAAATCGCGAACAGTCGTTTGGACGAATAGACTGCATGAGTGTCTTGTGAGACAGCATTTTGAATGGATATTTGCGTAGATGCTTGTTCAATTGTCGTAAATCTAGAATAGGACGGAGGCCTCCGCCTTTCTTTGGAATTACAAAGTACAGGGAGTAAAAGCCCTGCTGATTTTTTTCCTTTGGCACTAACTGTATTGCGTTCATGTGTAGCAGAGAGGATATTTCCTCCTCCGGAAAGCGAGATGAGTCGCCATTTGCCTCTGACAGCACAATTTGATTGAAAGGAGGTGGTTTCGTTCGAAATTGTAAGCGATAGCCCCGCTTTACTGTGAGCAAAACCCACGGGTGGGAGTTGCACTCGCGCCAGTAGTTTAGGTTGGTGAGAGGGCCCGCTGAACAAACATCTCTGTTCTCCACTGGAAGGGTACGAGTGTCCTCCGGTGGAGAAAGAGGGAATTGTGCAATCCGCCTGGGCCACTTTCGCTCTGTGCCGAGATCAGACAAGAATGAAAATGTTTAATGTTTTTTGTCTTTTTCTTTTGCTTCATAAACTTTATTGAAAAAGGTATGGTGTAGTGCAGACTGTGAAAAGGTGCACGCACGACCTGTTGCCCAATATTCTATTGAACATCCCTCACCTCCGAGGGGGAAAACTGTGGCATGTTAGAGGACACAGGGGGAACATGTGTGACCGCTCCATAACCTTTGTGGGTATGAACATGAACATGGCTGAACATGTCGTGGAACTGACCTAGGACCCTCGGAGGGGAGGGGCCAGCTTCGATTATCCCCAGAGACTTGGAAACAGGGACCTTGAGGTGCTGTCCATGTCTCTTGAGCATCAGACCACCGTTCCCAGGTCTGCCGCTTTCTCTTGCCTTCCTGGGTGTTGCTTCTCACTGCTACCGCAGCGAAAGACTGCTTCGGCCAAGGCCTGGGATTAGTGGCCTTAGGCGGCGGGTGTTGCTCATTTCCCTGGACGCTTGAGTTGGCTGGCTGCGGCCATGGTCCTCTGTAGCTCGGCTGAGAATTCACCAGTGTCGAACGCCTTGGTGGGGGTGCGTGGGGCACTACTTTATGTGGCAGACATAGCCCGAGCCCTTTTTGTCATCACATTGTTCTTGCATTGTCGGAAGCGCAGGGTCAAACAGACCTTTAGGGTCAACAGGTGCATCCAAAATAGCCGTCTTGTCCCTGTCCGATAGACTGGACAAATTCAGCCCCATGGTGCGGCCACACGGCATGTGCGAAGAGAGAGATCGGTCAGGTGGCATATCTCCTCCCATAAGCCTGGGCTTGGTGCACCGCCATCGAGCTGGCACCCCATCTCCTCCAATATTTCTGCTTGATAGGCCATCAGCAACGTAGTCACGTTCAGTGCCCTCACCGTCTGACGCTGTGAAGCGCTCCATCTTACTGGGTAGAGATGGGGTAGCGGACGCCATAGCGGGTCTCTAGTTCGGGTGGAGGTGGTATGCCACGGAGGGTTCGACAGGCGGTCGTCCTGCCAGTCCGAGCTCCTCCATGTTGTGCATGTCCAAACCGGAGTAACCCATGACGGGCACTCGGTGGGAGAACGGCTTGTCCCAATACAGTTTCATATTCTTAAGGCAAGCAGGAACCATGGGGAGGAACTGCTTAGTGGGGGCCTGATGGACAGGGAGACGTTTACCGTCATAGATGTCCCTAGTCGCCCCGTCTGTATCCTGAGACGCCGGCCAGGGGATACCCAGCCGGTCAGCTGCCCGCTTGTACACCTCATACAGGTTAACGGATGGAGGGGTAGGAGTCCCCCCTGTTGGAGCCTCTCCAGTCGGACCCAGGGCGGCCTGAGGCTGTGTGGCCGGGAGGCATCCTCCTCCTATTATTGATAAGACAAATTTGAACATGAAATTGAACTGTTATATTCAATTTACTATCAATATCTCATTGCTCCTACGAATAATACATTTAAATGTTAAAACAGCTTGCCATGCATGCACACACACAATGGTAAGCTCTGCTTTCAAGTTTACCCAGTGTAGGCGGTTTGCCATAAGGTAGCCTATATTAAAACCGCTTGCCATAGAACTGCCAGGTCATGGACAACGGCATTCAGACCTCTCAAGTCTCACGCATTGAGCGTGAGACACACGCATTTCAATGACTTCACACGCTCACATCCCGGACAGGCAGGCTACAGTCTGCCTGACGTGACTCGCGGGAGACATCGCGGGAGATATCGCGGAATTTTGTTTGCAATAAACACAGCAGAACTTTCATTCTTACTCATTAAAATGAGCATGATGACTGACGAAATAAATTCTTATGATGTAGTTTAAATAAACCACTGTTGTCATACAGTTAACAGGCCTGCATTGTAGCACATAAATTCAATATCAAGTGTTTCCCCTATATGTGTGTCTATCTATTTAGCCAACAGCAGAAAATAACAGAATATCCAAACGTTTTCAGTAGGCTAGCCTACCATTGTTGCAGAAATCACATATAAGAAGGTATCCCTTCGATTTCTGTTTATTTTCGCATATTCCAACATAAGGAAGCAGCATGAGCCTCCCGTCATAATCGTCATCAGGACATTCACTGTAAAAAGTTTAACGTAAAATTTACAGCAACTTGCTGGCAGCAAATAACCAGCAAGTTGCTGTATTTCACTATACAGTACACCTACTGTATATGAAATCACAGTACCTATGCCTGATACTGTAAATGCAAACTACAGTAGTACTACCAGTGCTGTAATGTATACAGTATTGAATTGTCTACCGTATTTTTTAATCACAGTACTTATGGATCATACTGTAACTTAGTACAGTAGTAATACCAGTGCTGTAATATTATATACAGTAATTTTGGGAAATTCATATCCTGCTTTATCTACAGCCAGGATAAATTTGACTAGGCCTAGGTATGGTTTAGGCTACACAAACTTGCATAAATAACCATTGACAACTTGTTATCAGTTTGAAAAGCAAGTACATTTATTCACTTTTTTCCGTTTAGAAATTCTCGTGTGCTGCATCCTAACGTTAGACCAACGGTTGCAGTCAGCCTGATCCACCACCAGTAGCAGAGTGAAGCAGCACCTAGCAGAAATAGAAGAAAAAAAGATAAACAGTGTTAGATAACAATTTTCAACTGAAACTGAAGGCTACTTACAAGTGAAACTTTAGAATAATCATTTATATATATACTGTATGTTTTTGAGTTTACTGTCAAAATGCCAGGCTGAAGATGGTGTTAGCATAACTCAGTTTTCAGAAGGTATATTTAGCTGCTAACGTTAGCCAGCTGGGTGAGCTCATTGATGATGTTTGCTTGCAGCAACACATAGATATATGTACTGATTACGATGAGTTAACGTTACATAAGTTAGTATAGTATAAGTACATAAGCTAGTTCAAACGTCGTCGCGCGGTGCACGTTTCAATCACCACGTCAAAATTTCCCAGTAAACCATAAATCCATGACTTTTCAATATCTTTTCAAAATGATGATTTGGATGGAACATCAACATAATATCAATGTCACCTTGCTATCTGGGAGCTTAACTTTGTATTTATGTGCAAAAAGAAAACAGAAAACCCCAACTGATTTTCCGCCATGTTTTTTCAAAATTTTCAAAAAGCTGACAAGTGAGGGAGGAGTCAGATTTATTACTGTGTTATGATTCGCAGCAAATTTTTATTACTGTAGTTTGACCATTTTGACCATAATTCATAGCTTAAACTACAGCAACATACTGTATTCACAAATACAGTACACATTTTTCTCAAAAACAGCAGTGATGCTGTGAAAATCACAGAATCTTGTTACAGTGTTCCTCCCAAATGGCCCCATCACGTCTTTGAACTGACGTCATGAGGGCGTGTTTCAGCTCGTGCAGCTCGTGGAAGGCAACTGCAAGATCTGTCTGCAGGCTAAGACTCCCGCGATATTTTAAGGCCATGTGACATGGTGTCACGGTGGTAAGTCCCTCCCCGGCTGACAGAAGTCGGACAGAATTTCAGACCAGCAAGCATTGCGTCCATCCCAGTATGCATTGTGTTCAACCCAGCATGGATCACATCTAGTCAGATCTGCACAGATCTGCCGCAAGTCGAACTCGCCTAATGTCTCACTCCTTGCAAACTTCAAAACTTTTAGGTATTGGTGGAAACATGTTTAACTGGGTTATGGATTTTTTGAGTAATAGAAGTATTCAGGTAAAAATAGGAAAAGATATGTCCAGAAGGTGGGTAGTTGAAAATGGAACTCCTCAAGGAAGCGTCATAAGTCCATTGTTATTTAATATAATGATTAATGATATTTTTTCTAATGTTGATCCAGGTATTGGAAGGTCATTATGCAGATGATGGTAGCTTATGGAGAAGGGGGAAACATGTGCAGTACACTGAAGAAAATACAGGAAACTTTAACCCTAGTGGGGAAAGAGGTGGGGTTTTAGATTCTCTATCGAGAAGACTAAAATGATGTTTTTTGCTAGAAAGAAAATTGATGAAAGTCTTAAACTAAAGATGTATGGCAGGGACTTGAAAAGGGTTGAAAGTTTTACATTTCCTGGTGTCTTTTTTGACTCTAGACTTACATGGAGGGAGCATGTTTCTAAGGTTATTGACAAGTGTAAAAGAGTTATGAATTTAATGAGGTGTCTTAGTGGAATGGACTGGGGGGGCAGACATAGCTTCTCTGAAACAGATTTATATTTATTTAATTAGAGCTAGAATTGATTATGGGTGTCTGGCATATGGATCTGCAGCCAAGTCAGTTTTAGCTGTACTAGATGTAAGCAAAAGTGCTAAGAATTTGTACAGGAGCCGTGCGCTCTTCACCAGTGTGTTCTTTACAGATAGAAACAGGAGAGATGCCATTAAACTTGCGAAGAAAACGGCTTCAGGCAAACTACTGGGTCAATTTAATGGGTCAAGGGTGTGATCACCCAGTTAAAGTTGCTATTCAACCAAGCTGCGAGAGAGAAGTGGCAAATCTGTCATGTTTTGAATGGACAGGGGAGACTGTGGCACAAGAACTGTCTATTCTAGATAAGAGCTTCTGTTCAGGAGTAATGTGGCCTTCAATTCCATTATGGCAACTAGAGGTCCCAAAGAAAGATTTAGAGCTGCTTAAGGGCCCGTCCACACGGAGACGCTTTTTAGGTTAAACGCAGAGGTTTTGCTTCGTCTTGGCCGAGCGTCCAAACGAATCCTGTAAACGCACTGCCCAAAACCGCACTTTTCTGAAACCTGGTCCCAGAGTGGAGAAATCTGAAACCGTAGCCCGTTTGAATTCGTTTAGACAGCGAAACCGCACATCCTGCTTGCGTATCGATGATGTCATCGCCACACCTCAGCTGCCCTGGACTTGCACTTATAGTATTGCCTAACAATACTAGTTTTCATACATGACATTACCTACGATTACACCCCCCGTAAGATAAATATCACAACTGGTGCTGCGCAGCGCCGATAGCTTATGACTTGGTGGACTGAACACTGTTTTTCCCCTGTGTTTTTTAATGCATTCTAGCTACTGTCAGTGACGCGAGAGAACTTAAGTTATTAGGAAAGTGCGGTGTAAGTTTAGGCTACATTAATTTGTTCGTAGTGCCAGTGTCATTCATTTATTTTACATGTCTTACAACATATATACATGCATTCACAGTCGAGTGAAATCAGATATAAACATACAAAGACGCTTAGAACTCACGTTAAGCTGGTAACGCACTGAATGCAAATGCGCGATTTGATTTGATGCAGGCAAACGTATTGACTGTTACTAGCGAAGGTTTTATAGCAATATTATAAATGTGGCGACAGAATAGCCTAGAACTTGGGTAAGCCTTGCGTTTAGTAGCCTAATTGCGGTGATAGCCAAAACTAATGTGAATCACGGACTATCCTACAACCAAAGAAAGTAAAGGTGATTAGTAGGCCTACCTGCGTTTGCCAAATAAAGGACGGGACTGCACCCTTCACAAACCGTAAAATAAAGTTTATTAGTTTTACAGTTGACTACAGTTGACAGTTCACCATCAGTCCACACAAACAATTCTGGTTTCCTCACACTAGCCATTTCGTCATAGCCTATTCTGTCTGTTTGTAAAGCACAAAATTTGGTCAATTTCTGTAAAGAAACAGTGCCACCTATAGGCCTGGGGTATGAAGTAACGTGTTGAGTCGTGTTGAGATGGATCCGTTTGGACGCAAATATTCTTGATGCGGTTTCAGGGAAGACGGAGGAAAAAAAGATCGGTTTCGTACGTGTGGACTAGCCCAAAGTTTAAGTCTGAAAATCCTGAGATGGATGGTGCAGGAGATGGTGCATGTATTTCAGTGTCATGTACAAGACAATTATCAAGAGCATTTATTAATTTTGAGAGATTGGAGTAGAAGATCTATCTCTAAAAGGTATTTTAGAAATAGGGTCAAGTGGGAGGGGGAAAAGAATTTTCTTTACGTTTTTAATAGATACTGGTTTATTTATCAGAATATAGTGTAATGAATTAAAAGTCCTGTAGATGGCAGTCATGCAACTAGTTGGATGCAAGCTGCCGTTAAAATTCAAAGAAGAAGAAGAACTTCAAAACTTGAGAGCCCTGACCAAGGGGGCAGGCGAATTCCCGGAAGTAGAAGAATCAATGTAGGCTGGAGGGACCACTTCTCTGCTAACCCCATAGAAGCACATTCATTTTAGTTTTTTTTTTAAATGCCATAACTACATATAGCATATATCCTGTACCGACATTGTAGCTTCTGTATGATCTACATCAACAATAGAAGGCAAAACAGGCTCAGCTACCTCGTATGTAACGTTGAGGTTCCCGTAAGAAGTAAAGTTAGCGAGTCCGGTTGTAGGGAAGCTAACGCACCGTAGGGAGATAATCGTATTGTTTGGATAAGAAGCTCAGTCCAGCCAGCACGGAAACTCCTGAACAAAGCTATGTAGCCTACAATACCATTGTATGTTAAGGTAAAGCATTGGATAGAGGCAAGTAAACCTAATGAAAAACGGCACTAACGATAATCATTTCAGAGGTTTTCGATGGATTGACCGTAGGTCAGAAAAGTGTTAAGAAGATTAGCTTCTAGTGCTAGGTAGCAGTGCTAGGCTATAACTTTTTTGTTTGTTTTACCATGACTGTTTTTGAAGATGATCATGTGTGGTAGTTTCAACATTAACACGACTTGATATCACTTGTGAGGATGATAATAATAATACTTAAATAAATGTTTAACTTTGATGACTTTGAAGGCAAAGGAAGTGTGAGAAGAATTTCTGTATAGCCTATCTATCATATGATTTAGTTCGATGGCTAACGCCAATGGGTTAAGTCTAGGTCGCGCAGTACTGGGGGGACCAACTGAAAAATCGTTCTATTTGACTCCGTGCCCTCCCATTGAAAACAACGGAGTCTGTTCGTCCATTTCTTTTACTGTCTATGGCCCTGACGGCATTTGCAAGCAAGGTTATCTAACAGGGACTCTACTTTCCAGTTAATTCAGTGTGTTCCCAAATGCTTCAAGAATTTTCATGTCTTAACCCATAACACGCAATAGTTTTGAACATGTTAGGCTACATGACGTTGTTGAAGTGTCTAGATTCCCAGCGCTAGCCTAGTAGGCATTTTAACAGCATGGCTATGCGCTAACACCAGTCAGCTGAGTTTAATTAGCGATAACATATGGAGATGGTTTCATAGCCTCTTTGACAGCTCAGTGACATCAGGTATGTAACCTACATATTTATGTTTTTGCCAGCTAACTTTTAACCTGATCTTAATATTCATTGTGATGCTAGATGGGCCTCATGCACATGAAAGATTAATATCATGCCATTATGTTGTTTAGAACACACCGTGAAATAAAGTTTTCACCTTACAACTTTGCTGATAACATTTCAAATAAATGCCAGTTAGCACATTAGCAAGAATATTGTGTAACCCATAGGCTACTGTTGATGTTGTTTCATAGCCTTTTGCTTGTGTGTAGTTAGGCCCACTGCTAGATTTTGACAGGAGCTCGCGATATCGCTTTAAAGCAAGCTACTTGGGCTCACGCAAGCTGTCAAACACTGTCCACTGGCCTATGTGGTGTGGTCCACCCTCATACATCCAGTGTTTATGTTAGCTAACTGTATCTGGATGTGTTGCTATCAGAGCAAAACGTTAGAGATGGCACATGACATGCAGTGATGTATAAAAAAATAAAACGCTATTTAAGCACCGAAATGAGGCACGAAATCCACGTTGTTATTCGATGCAGTTACTACCGTTTGCGTCGGCACCGGTGCCATATTAGAACCGTGTTTCGGTGCTCAACCCTAGTCTCGTTCGAGACCATGGGCCTCATTTGGGTCATTCCGTGTCAAATCACCCAGTGGCTGGCAGGTCACCCTCTCCCAAAAAATCTGGAAAAAAAATCACAGGTGTTTGTAGACCAAACCTATGCGTATATCTGTATCACTAATGGTTCCAAAACTACAGCCCTTTGAAGTTTCAAGTTATTTTAAGCATCGTGGTGAACAATCCTTTTTGTTCAACTTCCAACATTATTGGCTCTTTTGGTATTTCACACACATTAGTGAAACTATGTGAATAGAAGTACATTTTCCTGTTGAATTAAACAATCCAATCAAATCAGGTGTATCTTGTAAGCTCTGAAAATGGCTATGAATTCATTATGTGAAAAAACATCACCACCTTTGAGGGCTTGTCATTCAAAAAGTATGTGACACAAATTCATTAGATTTTTTTCCCACTCATGTATGGATTATAAGGTCATGTCCATGCATTAATTTTGGTTGTTAACATTATCATATTGTCAGAGCATTTTTATTAAATTGGGCTTGATTTTCAAAAAGCCCGTTTTCATCTTCTCATTTCACCACGTGGACAGTTAACTGGATTTTTAAAAATTTTACCATATATCATTCTGTATGCGAGGATCATCTGCCCAAAATTTGGGCTTGTTGCTGAGTTTCTTCATTGAGAAGATTTTTTAAAAATATTGTCTATAAATCCACTGAATTTGTATTGGATCTGCAGTACCACTTTGCACCACATGTGGTGCTCTTTTAATACAATGGAAGTCAATGGAAGAGTAAGTCAAAGTCAAAGTCTGCTTTATTGTCAATTTCTTCACATGTCAAGACATACAAAGAGATCGAAATTGCGTTTCCTACTATCCCACGGTGGAGACAAGACATATTTTACCAATTAGGTCCACAGACAAACATAACATTCAAGTAAACAATATATGAATATGATATATTTGTGAGAAGCCCTCAAAGGTGATGATGTCTTTTCACATTATGAATTTATAGCCATTTTCAGAGCTTTCCAGAGGGGAAAGTACACAAGATACGTCTGATCCGATTGGAATTTATTAATTCAACAGGAAAATGTACTTCTATTCACATAGTTTCACTAATGTATGTGAAATACCAAAAGAGTCAATAATGCTGGAAGTTGAACAAAAAGGATTGTTCACCACAATGCTTAAAATGACTTCAAGTTTCAAAGGGCTGTAGTTTTGCAACGATTAGTTATACAGATATACTATTTAAGATCTATGCATGGATTTGGTCTACAAACACCTTTTTTTCAGATTTTTTCGGAGAGGGTCACCTGCCAAATTGCGCTGAAATTGGGTGATTTCACACGGAATGACCCATTTATAAAGCGTTCTTACGCACAGATTTGATCTTAGACCGTGCGTACGCTCAAATCCATGCCAACGCTCAGATTTATAAAAACCGTCTTTGACGTGGAAAAGTGCTTATCTCCACGTCAGGTTCAAACTTGACGTACGACCATTTCCTTGTGGTAATGCCGGGTACTGCAAGTAATCTGAGGTCTAAGTGCGATCAAAATTCCAAGACCAACGATCTCATGTCTTTCTTTGCCATATGCATGATCAATATCAGAAGATTTTTAAAGATGTTTTTGGACACAGCTTAATGTTTCATGGTTTAGCATAAAACTGCTAATGAGAACTATAGTCCACTTAAGAAAGTGAAAAAACCTATAGCTTAGGCCTACTTATTTAATAATATCTAAAAAAAAAAACACCAAGCCCTACGATAGAATGATTGAAACATTCTTACAGGTGATCTAGTATATTTAGTGTTCTCACCAATCTAATATTTACCATACAATGTCCAATTGCCCTCGTTTAGGAGAGGAAAAGTACATTTGTTTCCAGGGATGTAGTGCTAAAATAAGAGGTGGGTGAACTATGAATTCTGCAATTTCGGTGAGGTGGACTGCGCCATGCGGTATCGGATTTTTTAAAAAGGCATTCGAACAGTTTGATAATGTTGGAGGTTATTGTACAGTATTGGGAATATAGGATAGTATTTGATCATACAGTTTTGAATGTTAAAAGTGAATAAACTTTTTTGAGAGGTGGATAAACTCTAATAAGAGGTGGGTAGGCCTAAACTCCATTTCTGAAAGGTGGATAAACTGCGTTTACTCGCGTTTAGCCTCCACTACATCCTAATTTGCGCTCATATGCCTATTCCCAGCTTCGTAACAGAAAGGTAATATTTGACTGTAAGCTATACAATGTAGGCTATAGATATTTTATATCATATATAGCCTACACAACCGAAAGGGACGAAAGTTATCCTCTGAAAGCAGGGCATCGTCATATTTAGTGTTGCGTCGGAGTTGCGTAAAGAGGTGCGCGCACCTGTTTGCTTTTTTTGACTGGCAGTGCCCAAGATCAGATGAAGATACGTGAGTTGAATAATGTAGGATAAAATATAAAGGTAAGCCTAAAGCAAACAATAAAGGACAATGTTTAAGCCATTGGACATTATTGAAAGAAAATGATAGCAAATATATGCAGAATGAATGAAAAATGACCCGCTTAACTAGGCTACTTTTTCAGCAAAACATAGCCTACCCTAAAAGAAACGTTAAGCCTACATGACATATCACGCTTATAATTTAGTCCTCTGTTTTGTAGGCTAAATCAGCATATTACCCTGGGTCATATTGGAAACATACAGTAGCCTACTGTACCATAACGTACAGGATTATATAGGCCTAGAGGTCTTTCCTTCATAAGCTAGGCCTACCCATTTTTTTTTTTCTACAAAGTAGGCCTAAACATCTGAAATGTTGATTATTCACATTACTGCAAGCAAAAGGAATGAAAGCGAGCAGAGGACAATGGACATGGATGCATACGATCTCTTTCCAGAAAGCTTTGCTGGAAAAACATAATTAGGTAAGCTATTGAACTGACGATATAGGCTAGTTAACATCAGATGGCATAGGCTAGGCCTATACAATGTTTTCAATATATAATTTTACATAAGCTACAGCTTTTAGGCCATTGATTTCATTAAAACATATGCTAATGATATTGATGAGGGGGTGTTTACAAGGCGGAGACCTAAAACTATCTGGCTGCGCACAAGTTGACATTCATTTGTGATTTATAATGGGCACATCTGGAAGGGTGGCGTACGCACGTTTTTTTGTGCGTACTTTTGTTTTCTCTGAATTACACATACGATCATTTCAGAAATGATCTTAGATCAAATGAAGGATGGTTTCTACGCAACCCTTTTATAAATGAGGCCCCATGTCTCCCCAGTCGACCCCGGTTAAAGCCTTCGAGGTAGATGGCTTTTCCATCGGAAGGAATGAAACCACTTCGCGAGTGACCGCTGAAGGGGGAAAGAGCTTGCCTCTACTAAAAGTGGAGATATATATCCAGTTTGTGAATCAATTGGCCTTCGATTGACAATTTAATAACCACGAGTCAGTCAACTTTAGAAGTGATACCGCGGTCAGCTCGTAGCACTGTTGCCTCAGAATTCCGGCGCTGCTGGACGTTCAGCGGGAGGGCCTTGCGGTTCACTGTGAACAAGAGTCGATGCAGCCCAGAAGCTGGTGTAGTAGCCTGTCGGTGCCATGAGCTGCGCAGTTGAGCTTCGCGTTGTTCACGGGAAGAGAACAAGAATGTTGGATACAAGTCTGGTGCGGGATTTATAGGGTTATCCCGACTGGGTCTGCCATTGGCAGACGTGATGCTATTGTGGCTTCCGTTGATTGGCACGCAAGAGGCGTTCCCATTGTGAGATACCGAAATGAATGTTTGAAAGAGAACATATTTTTTCTCTTCTTGTTTACCCTTGAGTTACCCTTAGCTCAGTGTTGTTTTCCGTGCCACAGGAAATGCTTTGGGTACAGACATGAAGGGCTGAAACTAACGATTATTTTCATAGTCGATTAATCTGACGATTATTTTCTCGATTAATCAATTAGTTGTTTGATTGATAAAATGCCAGAGAATAGTGAAAATGGTTTTCCAAAGCTCAAGATTATGTCTTAAAATGTCTTGTTTTGTCTACACACCAAAGTTATTTAGGTCACTGTAATAGAGGAGAAAGTAAAGCTAAAAATATTCAAGTTAGAAGCTTCAGTCAGAGAATTTTTATGTATTTTCCTTAAGGAATGACACAAACTGATTAATCAATTATCAAAATAGTTGGCAATTCATTTAATAGTTAACAACTAATCGGTTAATCGTTGCAGTCCTACAGACATGATTGGTTGCATAGTTGGAGAGGGTCTATACTTCCCATGGGTCTTTGCAAATACCTGATCTTAGACCTCTCATGGACCCCTCTTCAAAAACACATCAAAGAGTTTGTGTGGAAATCATCATCCCTTGTGCAAATGCATCTAACTCCAAGGAACTGGCTATATAATCAGACAGAGGAGTTTTTCTGTTTTTTCTGGTCTATGTCACTTTAGAGGTGTTGGTGAAAGACTTGTTTTTAGAATTAGAGCACAATTTAGTAAAATGAGCACATAATTTTGTAAGATAAGGGCATATTTTCTTGATATAGAGAGACCTCTGTAATAAATCTTTATTTCAACCATTTTTTACCATAATACATTAGGCTACATCCCAATGGTTTAAATAAGGAATTGGACAATTCGTCTTGTTTTTTTGTGATTTATATTAAAATATGATGTGTGTAATAGTTATATGGTCTTTTGGGCCCCCACCGTCGACTTCAAGGCAGTGCTGCCTGGAAGGCGCTATGGTTAGGCAAGGGTTAGGGTTAGGTGCCTTCAGTCGACGGAGGCAGCGCTGCCTTGAAGTTGACGGTGGGGGCCCAAAAGACCATCAAGTGTGTGTATACCAGTATGTCGCATCCTCATTGTCTTAACTGGATGGTAGACATGTGAATGAGGTTATATCTTTTTTTTGTGATCAATTTTTTATTGTATTTTGCTTCATACAACAAACACATAAAAAAACTGAAATACATCTAAGACAACAAATAAGACAACACACATCAAATAAAACAACATACAGCATTCAACCACATTCACTCCCCCCATCCCCAGGTCTTGCTCCTCCCGCCCCCGCCCAAAAAGAAAGAGATTCGGTTATCTGATACAGCTCAACAAAGTTGACAAAATTAGTATGCCAAATCATCATAAGGTGCTTTCCATCTCTGAGCTATAAGCTTCTTGGCAGCAGTTAGGCCTACCAGGAACCAGCGTTGGTGCATCAAAGACAGGTCTAGACCAGTAAAATCACTAAGCAATAAGATAGTTGGGGAACAAGGGATGGTACGCTCAAGTACTATGGACATCTTACTGGAGACCATACTCCAAAAATCTCTCACACCAGGGCAGTCCCAGACCATATGAACAAAAGTTCCTGTTGTACCTGAAGAACATAGCTGGCAGTTGGGAGATAGGTTTAATTTCATTAAAAATAATTTACGGGGAGTGCAGTAGAGTCTGTGTATGAAATTATAATGAATAATCTGATGGTTGGGATTACGCGATGATAGGACTATCCTTGACCAGACTGTAGACCAATTGATTGTGTTGAGGTGCAATTGAGAGATCTTGGCTCCAGTGACTATCAACCTGCAGCGTTTTTTCTGCATGTTTGGTGATGTATGTGTAAAGAGAGGAGACCAAGCCTCGGGTAGATGCAATACCACAAATTCTATGAATCGGATGAGGTTCCAAATGTTCTCCCCAAGGGACTCCATATGCCCGTAAGGCACTGCGGAGTTGCAGGTAGAAGAAAAAAGAGGTACCAGGTAAGTTGTAATGTGACTTCAGGTCTTGAAAAGATCTGAGTACATTACCTGATGTAATGTCGGAAAGGGTATTGATCCCTTTATCGCTCCACTGATGGAAGGAAATCTGATGACCACCCAAGCGAAGGGCATAATTATTAAATAAAGGAAGGTGAGGATGGAATTTTGAAAGATTTTCAGATTGTGGTTCCATGTTTCTCCATGTGGAAAGAAGATGTGAGATTAATGAACCAAATTTGGATTTACAGGTTTTAAGAGGGATGTTAGAGTAGATTAAATCCTGAAGCCTATGTGGTCTTACTAGGTTTTCTTCTAAAGAACGTCAAGCTACTTGTGCATCCGGGTTTAACCAGGTATAAAGAGGACGAAGTGTTAAGGACCAGAAATAAAACTGGAAGTTTGGGAACCCAAGACCTCCCGATAGTTTTTGCCTCTGCAAAATGGACATTTTGATCCGTGGGCGTTTCCCTTTCTAGACATACCTAGACACTAATTTATGAAGTTTCTCCCAATGTCCAGCAGGGGGTGCTAAGGGCAACATTGAACTACAGAAATTGACCCGTGGTAAGATGTTCATCTTGATGATGGCAGCTCTTGTTCGAAAAGAATTGGGAATGGATGACCAGCGCTCCAAATCAGATTCCACCTGCCTGAGAGTCCAGTTGAAATTAAAAGAGACGGTTGATTGAATCGAGGGAAAAATTGATAAGCCTAGGTATTTAAAATGATCAACCACTGGAATATCGCTTGGTAAAGACGCTTGCCTCATAGTATCGTTGAGAGGAAGGAGAGCCGACTTGGACCAATTTATATTGTACCCCGATATACTCCCGAATATATTAAATATGGACAAAATATGTGGAGTGGAATTAATTGCATCCCCAAGATCTAGTAAAATGTCATCACAATAAAGAGAGATGAAATGATCCGTTCCATGAACCGTAATAGGAGTGTGGGTTGACTGACGCACCGTCTGGGCCAAGGGTTCCAGAGATAGAATGAACAAAAATGGAGAAAGAACACAGCCTTGTCTGGAGCTGCGGCCCACAGGAAATAACAACGAACAAATATTGCCCGTCATTACCATGGCAGAAGGAGAAGCATAAAGTGTTTTTATCATGTTGATGAAATTCGTACCAAACCCCTTATGGTGAAGAACAGCCCATAAGTAATGCCATTCAAGGCGATCAAAAGCTTTCTCCGCATCCAGAGATAACACAGCACAAGGAGTTTGAACCTCAGCAGAAGCTTCTACTATATGCAGTAGTCTGCGAACATTGTCTGAAGATAGGCGAGATTTTACGAAACCAGTTTGGTCAGGGTGGATGAGCTTATTCATAAGGGTGTCAAGCCTTAATGTGAGCACTTTAGCGAAGAGCTTTATGTCCGCATTCAAAAGAGATAAAGGACGATCATTTGCACATTCATTTGGGTCTTTTCCTTTTTTATGAAGTAAAGTAATCGTAGCGGTGTTAACATCTCTCGAAAAAGAGCCAATTGAAATGGCATGGTTGAACATGTTCAGCAACAGAGGGCCAAGCTGCGACCAAAATTGCAAATACAGTTCAGGAGGAATTCCGTCAAACCCAGGCGATTTCCCTTTGTTAAGGCTACGTAAAGCCATCTCCAATTCGGTTATTGTAAAAGAATTATCTAGGGATGCTGCCTCATGGGGCAATAATTTTGTAAGCTTTAAATCCTTAAAAAATCTGATGTTTTAATGGCAGGTATATGCGCAAAGTTTTCACTGGCACGCAGGCTTATGGCAAGTGAGTGGCAAGTAATGGTTTTGACGTGTGCGGTGGGTAAGAAATTCAGCACGCTGTCGGAATAATGAATTCAACTCGTCTTTTATTTTTTTACGTTGGGTGATTGAATCTGGGGAAACGTTGTTGTGCATGGCACATTCCAATTGCCCAAGCTCGCGTTCGAATTCAAGAACCCTGCGTTGACGAGTCTTGTTTAAGTTGGACGCAAACGATACACAATTACTTCTAATATACGACTGAATGCTCGTTAAATGATATGAATTCTGTTAGGCCAGAATCAAGTTGATTCACAAAGCTCTCATTGCGCAATAAAGAGGTGTTAAGACGCCAGCGTGGAGCGCGGTCATGCAATACAGAAAGGTTAGCTTTACAAATGACAGCCTTATGGTCTGAAAAGGCCAGGGAGAGCATGTCCGTACTTACCTTTTCAAAGAGATCCTTGGATGTAAAAATGAAGTCTATTCTAGAAAATGATTGATGTCTTGCCGAAAAGAACGAGAAGTCTTGTCGATTATGATTGGTAGCACGCCATATATCAATTACCGAAAAATCCTGAGCCCATTTTCTTAATGCACCAGACACTGATCTCTGATCCCTGCCCTCAACTTCAGTCGTCCTGTCTATGGAGTGGTCCCAGACTGCGTTAAAGTCTGCTCCAATAATTAACTGGTAATCTGCCAGATCATGCATGGTGTTAGACAATCGTGTATAGAATTCAGAATCAAAACTGTTAGGGGCGTAAACAGACAAGAAGGCAATTTTCTTATTTTCTATAATGGTTTTCACCATCTAAGTCACTACCCACACCTAAGTTGGTGAACTGAAAGTTGCGGCGGACAACAATTAATACTCCTTTAGTTTTATTAAGGGCTGAAGAGTTTGCCTTTACACAGTAATGTTTATTCTGCAGTTTATGGACATCCTTCTGAAGCAGGTGGGATTCGCTGACCATGTGTTTACGTATGTGTTTAAAGGGCAAATTCAGGCCACACGCATTAAAAGAAAATACTGTAAGTTTAGTCATTTATATCATGGTACCAAAGACAAATAATGAGCTGTGAGTAACATGGGAAAAATGAGCAGGTAGCGCAAGATCCGTCCCCCCACCCCCAACAAACACATGCGCACACACACACACCAACGTAGCAAACACAGACACACCAGACGACCCCACACACACAAACTCCCCCAGCCAGAAACGTAGCCACACACACACACACACACACACAACACACATCCCGCACAGCGGCAAGCGAACCCCCCGTTCGCCAAGACCTTAGCCAAGATACAAGGGCAAAACAAAACAGATAAACAGACAAGCAAGCCATCCGTAGGTTTAGTCTAGGCCTACCATTCATTTCCATAGGGCTTCACAACACTGGGTTCCATAAACAAAAAATTATTAAGAGTCTTTGAACAGCAGTAAACAATAAGCTCTATTTTTAAGTCCCAAATGCCCAGGCCACGAAGTAAAAGAAAAAGGAAAATAGAGATATAAATAGGCTAGATTAAACAACAGCAAAAGAAGAAAAATAATGGGGAAGTAGCCTAGAGCCACTCGCCACTTACCCCCCAAAGCGCCAGGTTAATAGCGCTGTTTCTAGCCTATTTCAGGTCGGGGAATTTAATTTTCAAAACGTCCATGGCCGCCTCTAAGCACTCGAACTTAAAGGTTTCATCATCAATCCAAACAAGAAGAGTGCCCGGATCCCGGACTCTGGTCTTGACTGATCTCTCATGAAGTTGCTCCCGTAGCGGCCAGTATTGGTCCCGAAGTTTTCTCCGACGCACCGATATATCGTCAGAGATCCGTAGCTTCACACCGGGGAGCTCCCTTGGCTCCAGCTGGATGGACTTAGCTGCCTCCACAATGGAGACCTTCTTTTGTAGATGGTGAAGTTTAAAGATCACCGTACGGGGCCTGGAATTCACGACAAATGGACCGATTCTGTGAGCGATTTCAATGTCGTGCCTTTCCAATGGAATGGAAAGAAGAGCAGAGGGGGTCTTCGCCAGGTAGGCCTCCATACTATAGCCTGCCTCACTGTTTTCCGGCAGGTGCAGCAAACGGAGGTTTCTTCTCCTGGATCGATTTTCAAGGTTATCAGTTCATAGCTTCCTCTAGTTTATGTTCCAGGGCTTTAATTGTCAACTCTTGCGCTGCCACTTTGTTGGTTTGCTCAAACAAGTTGGCCTCAGTTGAGTCCAGCCGCGCACCGATCAAGTCCACAGACGCGTTTAATTTGTCCATCTTTTTAGAAAGAGCGTCTAGTTTATCCAATTTACTGGTGAGATTGGCGTTAGATGCCACCAGCGTGTCTAACGTTGCTTGGATTTTCTCCATCCCTGGTTTGGAGCGGGTCTTAGGCGACATACACGAACAGGTGGAAATGTTTGTTTGTTTAGGTTAACTCGCTAGAGTTTTGCCTAAAAGTCCCAAAGGGCGGGCAGCGTTTTAACGTCAACTATATAAAATAAAGAGTAGTTATTCCATCACAAAAAAGTTGATTAAGAGTGTAAGAACATTTTCTCCCCACGAGAGTCGGACCCACATATCTCACTCGCTGCCGGCCGTCATGTTCTCTACCCTAATGAGGTTATATCTTGTCAACGTGCCATTTTGGAGTGTCCATATAATGATTTATTGCTATGTGTGTCGACCCAACAGGGATGGCTCTAGGCAGGGGCCAGGGTGGGCTGAGCCCTCCCAAGCATTGTGTCTTGCCCACCCAAACAAAGTCAAGTTTGGTCATTTTTCACATAGATCTCTATTCTTCAAAGTCACTGAGTAGCCTACTGTTGGTACGAGAAAAAAATAAATAAACTTGTTTTGCAAGGTCCATGGTACTCCTGAACAGGATTATAAATTACATGCTTCTTACTTTGTTGGTTTGTTGGTGTGTGTGTGTGTGTGGTACAGATGACTGGTTATGCAGCCTTCAAAAAGAATGATTCTCTGGCTGAGGCCCCCATTGCCGTAACAATAAAGGTGCTGGACAAGAATGACAACGCTCCAGTATTTGAACCACTGCAACCTGTCAACATCTATGAGGATAGCCCAGTAGGTGAGTCACCTCCTTAACCATCACTACACTCCAAACACTCTCATATACTTGATAATAATAATGCAAATGAATTACAAATGAAAGGCTATTGAAAGTCTGAAGTGAAAAGAAGAGATACGGATATAATACAGGGGGCAAAATAAAGTGATAAACAATGTAAAAATAAAAACAGCATAAACTGTAAAAGAGGTGAGTTTGGGCTCTAGCCCAGTGATTTTCAACCACAGGGAAATTGTCCAATTTCACTTAATCAGTCCAGAAACATGTATTATTGTGTGTTGTTGCAAATAGTAGGCTAGGCTAGGCTATGCCATTGTTGAGCATCTGTGCCTGCAATGTAGTGACTTGCTAAATAAATAAATACTCTTTCATGTCAGTGGGTGGCACTATGTAGCTCAATAAAGACCTTGTTAATTAAGTGATGGGCATGAGAAGTGGCGATTATGATATGGCATTGGGGAAAACAATCACTGGAGGCCAATGGAGAAACAGGTGTTTTTGATTGGAAATCAGACAGTGTCTCTGATTGTCGACAAGTGTTGCCCATAGGTGTTTGCCACCAGCAATATGACGGCCGCATTCACGTAGCCTTCACGATGCCACTAATGCGGCATCTAATTTTCTAATATCTATGGGTGAAAAGATGTAAAACAGCGATAGATAAAAAGGCCTAGCCTACTTGAAAAGGGAAAAAATGTAGACTCTGAACTGAACTATAAACAAATGGAGAGACTAAATTTTGCTGTATTAGGCTACAGTGTGTAATTTTGTTAGGCTATATTTTTGCTTGGTGGCGTGCCGCGGGATTTTTTAAATGTAAAAATGTACTCAAAAAAGGTTGAAAAACACTGCTCTAGCCATAGATGTATGTCATTGTGTTAGTAGCATGTTGGTATGTTGCAACTTAATGTTTATTGTTGTTGAACACTTTACGTTTGAAGTTGTATTTGAGTTACACAGTAATACTACATTACCCATAATGGAGCGGGTTACGTTAGACGTGAATGACGTAAGGGAGTGTTATGAGAGATGCTATACCTGTTTCACGCGTGATTTCTGCAAGTAAAAATAATCCTTGTTTGAAGCCGTTTCAGTTTGCCCATTTATTTGCTGGCTAGTTAGAAACACAGAACATTGTATGATGTATGTTTGTGAAAGGGTTAGTGTAGCCATCAGTTCTGTAGCCTGATGGCTTGTGGGTAAAAACTGTCTCTGGACTTGTTGGTTTGGGCCTGGACCTCCTACCAAATGGATAGGCCTACTGTTCTCTAGATGTTTAAATCTAACTGTTCTCTATTACTGGTACACAACAGTACTGTTAAAGCTTTCTCACATACACAATTCCAGTCTTTAAGAATTCACTCTATTATAGAAGTATTTACTTTGAATGATTATTGATTTATTTCTTAAAGCAACACCAAAGAGTTTTTTTGTACCTTAAAATAATGTTTCCAAAATCGTTTCAGTGGTTCATCAACTCGTAACAGGGTGAACGGCAATTCTGCATTCCCTTCGCGGCCCTCTATCGGCTATAACTGCACTATGTAAGTTTGCCAGATCGGATAGCGGATCTGTAGTTCGATGGAATGAGACATAAGAAACTACAAATTTGACTTGCATCTGATGTCGCAATACATCGTACTTTTATAAGTCATGCAAAATATTCTACCTTGTCTGTGGACATCGTTATTTGCAAAGTGCTGGATAAATAAATAGCGTGTGTGCGACAGAGGGAAAGTTCTTTGGTATTGCTTTAATCTATTTTGTTGTTTGGATTTGTTAATATAAATATATTCTTTATCAGAGTAGACTCAGCGTAAAACAAATCAAGCCACTCTATGGGTTGTGCTTGAAAAAGAAAGTTGTGAGCTTTCTTTCTGAGTTTAGTAGCTCCCTGGTTTTCTCACGCTCATGTTTTGCATGGTTTATTCCTCACTGTAGGATCATTTGTGACACAAATACACGCAACAGATCGGGATGAACCAGGAACACCCCACACCTCTATTGCCTACAGTGTGGTGAAGCAGGAACCAGATGATGGCGGAATCCATTTCCATGCAGACAAAACCAGTGGCAAGATTTACGTCAAATCTGAACTTGACAGAGAGGTACTCTCTGTGTGTGTTTATGTTTGTGTGTGTGTGTGTGGTTGTGCTTTATACTGAGAACGCCACAATTGATCATTCCAACACAATTTTAATTCTGTTGAAAGGAAGACAGAGGAATAGTGTTGTTCCTTCTCATTTTTTTCAAGGTGACAGAATGGAAAACCATTTTTACTTTGGCTTTGATAGCAGAGGTTCGGTGAATGGCCACAAAGCTAATGTGAACTAAAAAACATACATATATAAAATATCCATATTGAGTGTAGAATTATCTACATTTTGAAAGAAATATAAGTTGAAGAATAGTTAGCCTGCTGAGACTGCACAAAGTATTATTATGTAAACAGAATGGATAGAAGGTGAATACCAGACAGAAGTAGGGTTTCATGGATAAGGTGAGTTTATGTGGGTGCAAGATAAGCATAAGGGGGTGTAGATATCTGCTAAAATGGGCCATTATATTCCCCAACTTTATTATAAGGCTGTAAATGGGACCGGGTTTTCAACAGACCAAAGTTGCATACCTTCTATATTAACATCAGAGAATAACGTAAAATACATGTTTATCCATTCTATGTCATCTTTAACTAGATTCTAATTAGGATTCTATCATAGTTTGTTTGTAAAGCCCCTTGGAACAGGACAAACAAAAAAAAAACATAGAATCCAGGCAAAATTTAACATGAACCTGGATACATACACTATGTGGATTACCAAAGTATTTTCTAGAATGCCTACTCTCTCTTCTCCACAGACAGTCAGTTCCTACGTCCTCACTGTGCAGGCTACAGACATGGGAGGTGAGCCAGGCGGTCTGTCAGGAACAGCCACCATAAGGGTCCACATTCTGGATGTCAATGACAACGTCCCCACACTAGAAAAGGATGAGGTGAGAGCGCTCTCATCAGACAGCTTACGTAAGGCTACAGTATGTACAAACACCTAGTGGTGAGAATGTTGAACTGCAGCCAACTGCATGTGGGAGAAATGGTGGCCGCCAAGTCAAAAATGTCTTAGTTTTATCTTTGGAGCAAGTTGGCAGACTCCATGGAGGGGTACTGACTCTGTATGGCTCATTCTAAGCTAATGAAAACACAACAATGTATTCATTCTTAAAACATAAATTACATTGTTGTTAATAGATTGCCTAAAACTTAATTTTTAATACATACAAGTGTATAGAAACACCTTAAACAACTATTTTTCCTGTAACATGTAGAAAATAGAATACAGAATAAATAATCAAAACAGGTGTTCAGATATTAAGATATTAAGCACATACTCAAATAAGAGTGAATAGAAGAACTTCCTTAGCTGGAAAATAATGCATTTTAGTAAACATGGACAGAATATTTATTATTTTCCTTTGTTGCATCTCTTGTTATTTTAGTTTTCAGTAAGTATTGATGAAAATGTGGAAGGCGTTGAGGTAATGCTCATTAAATCCTTTGACGATGACCTGGTAGCCTCAGATAATTGGAATGCTGAGTTTTACATTGTGTCTGGAAATGAGGACGATTACTTCAGCATTCACACCAATCCCAGGACCAACGAGGGTGTGCTGATGCTCAACAAGGTATGTTGGTCTTGCAGTTGCAGTTTCCTTCTGTAATAGAGGGGAACCATCTTCTTGCAACATTTTGAGGTAGAGAAATGTAGGTGAAGAAGATGATAATACCCCACATACTGTTCTTCAAGATGACTGTGTGATTGGTGACTCTGATGTGAGGATTTCAATCTTGCAGCCTGTTGACTTTGAGGAAGTACCAAACATGAACCTGGGGCTTGTGGTGGTGAATAAAGCACGCGAAGGAGCCAGGATACCAATTAATGCTCAAGGAGGAGGTGGTGGAGGAGGAGGAGGAGGAGGAGGAGGTGGTGGAGGAGGTGGTGGAGGAGGTGGAGGAGGAGGAGGTGGTGGAGGAGGTGGTGGTGGAGCAGGAGGTGGAGGAGGTGGTGGTGCAGGAGGAGGGCCTGGGGGCACAGGTGGAGGTGGAGGGCCTGGTGGCACAGGTGGAGGAGGGGGGCCTGGTGGCACAGGTGGAGGTGGAGGGCCTGGTGGCACAGGTGGAGGAGGGGGGCCTGGTGGCACAGGTGGAGGAGGAAGTCCAGGAGGGCCTGGTGGTGTACCTGGAGGGCCTGGTGGCACAGGTGGAGGAGGAAGTCCAGGAGGGCCTGGTGGTGTACCTGGAGGGCCTGGTGGTGGTGGCGGAGGAGGAGGAAGACCTGGAGGGGTTCCAGGGGCCCCTGGAAAGCCTGGAAGACAATTGCCGTCTTGGATCAATATTTCAAAGTATAAACAATACCCAGTGAAGATCAATGTGAAAAACAAACCCGATGGGCCAGTCTACCGACCAAGCACCAAGCCCATTTCCTTACCAGAGGGCAACAAAAAGCTCCCCAGCCCCAAGATCGTTGCCACTTTTCCTGCCTCGGATGGAGATACAGGAGAGCAGGCCACGAATGTCAGGTCAGGAGCTCCCCCACGCTGTTTTCATCTTAACACCCTGTTTTATATTGACCGTACACAGTACGTCATCTTCAGAAAGGTGAATTCGGCCAACCTAACGATTCCACCCGATCCTGTTAATATGGGACAGAGTCCACGCCATTAGCCCAGTCTTCATAAGTCCAATTCAATTGCTCTTGCTTGAAAGTTACAGGCTGATGTGAGATGAATTTCGCTTGAATTTTTCTCCTGTGACAGATATGCAAAAGGTTACGACCCGGGAAACTGGTTCTCCATTGATGAGGAGACAGCTGAGGTCATCCTCATTAAGACTCCAGACCGGGAGTCTCCACATGTGGTGAATGGGGTCTACATAGCCAAGATTCTTTGCTTGACAAATGGTGGGTATAAAGGCCTACCTCATTGGCTCAGTTAGCTAGCCAGTGCCTCGCTGGTTTCCAGAGCTGCTTGTCTTCATGTTGTACTAGAGTTCATTAAAAAAAGAAAAACATGTATATAAACGTAGCAGGTCTATACGCAGATTTCTAAAAGAAGTCATTAAAAACATACGGAAAATAAGGAAATTGTGTTACAGTATCTGACTAACTGGACGGATTAACTCATTGTTTTATCATGTGTAATAGAGATAAAAAGACAATAAATACTTTTTACTCATCTTTACCAGAGGTGCCACTACAGCTTGTAACATGATTGTAACACTACAGCACTAAATTTGAGCTCATATCTCTGTGCCTACATTTCTGAATGCAAACTTGGACTACTGTATGCTGCCCATGCTATTGTTGTTATTAAGTGTTAGTGTGTGTCTCACATGAATGTTTCTTTTGTCTCACTACTTTCCAGAAATGCCAACCCAGACAGCCACTGGTACCATTGAAGTGCATGTGGAGGACGTAAATGACAACTGCCCCAGACTCAAGAGCAACGTGCAGTTCCTGTGCAGTGACACCAAGGTAAGGGCCCGCCTACACTCCTGTCCACCACAGTGGGATACTTCCCTGTTTTTTTTGTCTGTGTGTGCGTGAGAACTGCAACTGAAACTCTCCTGTCGGTTATTGGCTGGAACAGTTATGTTTTATGGTCCAGGCTGGACTAGGCTGTTTTTGTTGGCGCTTTTGGAGCCTGGGCTGTTCACAGAGACTGCTTGTTTTTACAGTGTATTCAGGGGACAGGCAGCTAGCGGTTGGTGAGTTGATGTTTGCTGTATGTGACAAAAAATGTTTTAGCTTAGAAACCGCCTAACATCGCTTAGAGCACCTTTAATAAGAAAGTGCCTTAATCTGATGTTGACAGTCAAAGTGGTAAATGGACTGCATTTATTCAGCATTTCCCACTACTCTGAGCACTCAAATCGCTTTACAATTAATGCCTCACATACACACACTCAGATACACAGATGACAGAAGCGGTCATGCAAGGCGCCAAACTGCACATCAGGACCATGTGTGTTCCTAAGGCATTTTCTTTTTAAAATATCTATGTTGGTTTTAAACATTTCAACCAGAAAGAAACAGATTGAAAGGGTCTAGTTTTGACACAGGAGGTATTATCATTAAGATTTAAAATATATGAAACAATTAAACAATGCCACTTGTTCAGTGAGCCTCCTCAGTCCTCTCTGGCAACCACTTACCCATTTCACTCAAAGGAAGATGCTGTGTGTCGAAATGTTAGTCATTTGCACCATTAAAGTCTGTAAAAGCTATTTGTATGCTCCGGTCCTTCCCTGGGTTCCGCTGCTGGTTCTTTTTATACAGACTGCTGCTGGTGCATTCCCTCGATATTATATCAGAGTTATGTTCATAATTTGTTGCAAAAGACGCATATTTAGTTTGTTTATTATTGTGCTTCTCAACCAGAGGGGGACCCCGAGAGCAAATCTTGGAACCTCCTTAAGGGTGCCTTTAACTATTTGATAGTAACCGAAATGTTATTGTGAAGGTGGTGAACGTGACAGCAGAGGATCTGGATGGACACCCTTACGGCCCTCCGTTGACGTTCACGTTGCTGGATAAGGGCGTGGGGGTGCAATGGAGGCTTGAGAGGACTGGAAGTGAGTAAGGACGTGCTCTATCATAATGGCACAAATATAAGTTACATGAGCAATTGTTTAGCACAGATTTTGTTTTTGTGATAGCTCTCAGTCCAGTTTAGTTTTATGTATTATGTGTGTGTACATGGGGGTTTCATCTTTTGAAACTTTTTGTCTAGTGATTGTGATGACTTTGGGTGGGTGTTAATGGACAAAAGTGTACAGTAGATGTTTTCTAAAACCAGTGAGATGTGTGAAATATTAGTATGAAATATAGGGTGATGTAATCATTTGTGGTTTCTGTGTGGTCGTGTGTGTAGATGATTCAATATCTCTCTGGGGTGAAGATGGCATTTGGCCTGGGTACTATGACGTCAAATTCGAGATACGAGACCAACAGGGATTGGCCTGTCCTAAAACACAAGTCCTCCACTTGGAGGTGTGCACCTGCGAAGGAGGTGTGACTTCCTGTAATCCAAGAATTAAGCAGGAGCAGTTAGGAGGGGCGTCCATCAGAAAGTCATCCCAACTGGGGGGAGCTGCAATGGGAGCACTACTCTTTGGCGTCCTTACACTACTGTGTGAGTAAACATCACCTCATGTTGGTGTGTCTGTGTCTGTGTGAGACACAAATTATGCTGTCATTGTTGAAAAAAATGTCTCCGTGTCTGACAAGTAAGTTACAGTGTCATCTTCATCATGCTGATGTTTCTCCATCTGAGGAAATTATCAGTTCACTGATAAACATGTTAAATCTGTTAGTACAACCAACAGCAAAAAAAGGACATGAATGGTAGAATCTTTAAATTTAACAAGAAACTTTAGTTGTAAACTTAAGTTACATGAAATTTTAGAAGTTTAGAAAAACACACTTTATTGTGATTCTACAGCTACAAACTTACAAATGTACTTACTTACTTACTAAAAGAAAGGCCTCAGACAGAATGAACAGAGAGACAAACTGACAAAGGGGGTGGGGGGTTGAATTCCTGGAGGAAAGTAAATAATGTGTCGATATCAGCATTGGGTAAAAACTAACTGCTCAAATTAAATACATGGAAAGATAGTTTAAGAGAAAAACTGCATAGACATAGAAAATGTTGTCTTTGAAACACATGTGGATGGGGGACTCGACACATTGTAGTAAACCTGTTTTTTCCCCAGTTTTTAGAGATGGTAAAATGTTAATGTGATACAGTTATTTGTGCATATCTACATTTGGCTGTCACCTAATACCTGTGTGTGTGTGTGTCTGTGTGTGTGTACTATTAGTGATCCCACTATTGGCTCTGTACTGTACCTGCGCTGGAGCCACAGGCTTCACTGAGCTGCCCTTCGATGCCAAGACTCATCTCATATCGTACCACACGGAGGGAAAGGGAGAGGACAGGGTAATTACATACTAAAAAATGTTACACACACAGTCTGACTGGAGAGAGAAAACAGTGGAGATGGCACATCACTAGATGGCAATGGCACATTCACATAAGTCCTCCAATGCAGACACACTTTGTCCCTTTCAGGCTTCTAAATTAACTCAGATCGATGACTCAGTATTTTGTATGCATATGTGAACACTCCAACCGAACTGGGACCCCTCTACCGCAAACCGAACTGAGACCCCTTCGGGAGGTAGTCTCGGCAAGGTTTGCTTTGAAGTCCGCGGCACGGTTCACAATCTGTGCATTGTGAACAACTATCGCCCTGGGTTCTCTTTCACATTTTGCATTGTAGGCTAGCCTATTTTGTCCTACTTGACTTGCCATTGCCAAAAGAGAAGGCATGTTGTTTATTATTATTAGGCTCACGATAGGCCATGGTGTGTACTTCTAACATTAACATTACAGTAGGCTGAATATCCTTTCATCCAAGCTATTCGTAGCCTAATTATCAATATAGAAATTAGTGAATTTTTAATTACATTGCTCACCATTTTTCATGATCTGCTAAGCTATTATCTGTCAAAGTCTTCTTGCACGTGGAAACATAGGCTACGAGACATTGGGCAGCGCAGTTAACGGGCTGCTGTTCACTTGTCATTTTGAACGTGAGCTAAAGTTGGACATAGCAACAGTAACCAGGTGAGGCAGGCCTACCACTGAGTTCAAGAGGATATTTGAAATAACTTCAGATCAGAATTAATTCTGGAAATATATCACAATATATATAAGTAAGTATTTCAGACTAGTGCTGCCACTAACGACTTATTTTCTAACGACTAATCTTTCGACTAATTTTTCGATTAGTCAAATAATCTAAACGACTCATTTTTTTTAAAAATCAAGTGTTTGTTATTTTGTTGTGTCCGTTTTATTTTGAACTCAACTCAAAGGGAAAAAACATAATATATGTATAAACATAATATATATATATATATATATCACTTTTGTTAGAAGCTGTATTACTGTAAGTAAACTGTTAAACATTATGTATTAAAAAAAACACCCATTTAAAATGCTACCTTCAGATCTAATGTCAGACCTTTAATAGACTTTATTTGTATGCCAGTGTTGCCATGGACATAGACAACTTCTTTGACCTGAGGCCCGGTCATGGCATACTTTGGGGTCATAGGGCCCACCTACATGAACCCACCCCCCATCAAATTATCCTTAAATCACATCACAATTATTATTGTTATGCTATATTGTTATACGTGCACTTCAAAGCAGCCAGTGTTTAAAGTGCTAACATTGTTCACAAAAACTTTGTGAAAACATGCACATCAGAGGACTGCTTTACTAATGTAAAATATAATTACAATAGTTTCATTGCTTGCATGGTTGCATGATAAATACTTATCAAAACAACAGCAATTATATGGGTGTCATCGTTTTGGGATGTTTCCCTCATGCAAGCATCATACACTGGTAGGCAAATGGAAAGAATATTGACATATTTAATTATGCCACAAGCTTTTGGCCACATTTATTCAAATTTGACTATACAATACTCTAGATAGTGTATTATAGTATGTGCTCTGTTTTTATGGAAGTTGCATAAATCCACATTGTTCTATTAAATGTAGTTTCATAATAGCCTTCCAATAGGTTGAATTGGAGCTTTGCTACCAACGTTATCAAGTGGTTTCAGTTTCTCTCGCGCATTGAATGAACGCTCACCACCATTTAATTGTATGCCTCTATGTTTGATGATACCAAATTAGCAAGTATTTCCTACTGATTGCAGAAACGTTTGTTTTCTTTTTCTGTCGGTCCGCGGTTCCTTGATCAATTGCGCAGCAAATTATCAGATGAAGCCCGGGAATAATTTCACTCAGCGGCTCTGGATCAGCAGTGTCCGCGTTACGGCGGTGCTGGTCGCGCATTATAGTTGAAGCAGCTGGACTTTGAAAGCGACAGGAGTTGAGGACTTTGCATCAGCATGTTCAAAGCAAGTAGGCTACAGGCACTTTGCGTGTCTTACCACATAGGTTACCTCACTTTATCAGTTGGCTTGAACTCCGTGAATTAGTGAAACACACTCAGCACACAGGTGAACACACAGTGAGGTGAAGCACACACTAATCCCGGCGCAGTGAGCTGCCTGCAACAACAGCGGCTGGGGGGGGCAGTGAGGGGTTAAGTGCCTTGCTCAAAGGGCACTTCAGCCGTGCCTACTGGTCGGGGTTCGAACCGGCACAAGTCCGAAGTGCTAACCAGTAGGCCACGGCTGCCCCAGAATATGCCTCGTGACTTATTGACCATGGGAAATGACGCGCACCTTGATTGTTGATATCACGGGCGGCGGCATGTTCGTTGTAACGTTTTTTGGTATGAATGAATTACAGTAATGACGCCGTTCGTTGTCAGCGTGAGACCTCCATTTATTTCAATTTCCACAATACTATATTAGTCAGAGTCTGGACTAGCGTAACCTACTAGCTTAGCACCCCCTACTTAGCTCTGCCTAATAATGAATTGGGCTGAAAGCAGGCAGGCACGCAGCTTTGCTGCTGGCGTACAGTTTGAGTGCAGTGCATAGCGGGGTTTAAAACATGACTGCCAAAGTCTTAGCCTGTTTGACATCCAAAGACAGTCATTGTACGTTTCAAGAGTTAATAACATAGAGTTAATTAATATAACATTACAGAGCCAAAATAAATAGGCGGTCAATAGTAAAACGACTCTTCGACTAAAGAAATTGCCGTCGACTAATTTTCATGGTCGATTAGGTCGACTAAGTCGACTAATCGCGGCAGCACTATTTCAGACCACATTAATCAAATCACCACACCAATTATGGGTTATGATAATTATTTCAACCTGATAATGAATGATGATGGAAATGAGCAACTACATAGCCCATAACCCAAAGCAACAGCCTAAAGTCTGAGACCCCCAGAGAAGGTATAGTGTGAACAGGAAGGAAACTGAAGCCCCATCAGAGCTGAAGTGCACCAGAAAGAGATCCGAGTCCTCTGCCAAATGAACTCACAATGTGAATACAAAATAAGTCCCTTTTGATTTAGTCCACTTTCTGGTCCCCTATTAGTGGACTGAGTTTGGTTCTTTTAAAAAGGGACTATTTGTGAAAACACCCTAAATGTCCTAGTCCTAGTATCTTTTAGTATCAGGTTCTATTGTGTCAGAAAAGTCAACTGAACCATTCACAATTTTGTGTCTCTGTCTCTCTGGTTCCGTTCTTTGAGCAGGAGGTTCCTCTGGCGAGTATTCCGGTACAGATCTCCAAAGATGTTTCAGTCTTCAGAAACATGCCAACTGTGACGAGCAGCCCGGTGCAGATGCAGGAGAGCGTCTACAATCACTATGATCAGCAAGACATAGTGGACATGGACTACAGTGCCCATGGGGAGGTGCTGTCATATTTGCAGGAGATGAGGGAGATGAGAGAGGAGGACCAGCTCACATTCACAGCACTACCAGACTCACTTCTGGACAACTACTTCTCACAGGTGTGTGTGTGTGAGAGCGAGAGAGAGATTTCATGAGTGTTACGGTCAGCTCAGAAGCCGCAACATAAAATGGAAATAGACTACACAGTTTATCACAAATAGAGAATATTATTGTAAGCATTTCAGTGTTGCCAGGTCACATGACGAAAAACAAGCAACGAGGTCTCTGAAGCAAGCCTAAAACAAGCGACCCATGACCAAAGCAAAAAAAAAAAAAAAAACAAGCATTACGTATGCAATCTGATTGGCTGTTGTCTTATTTAGTCAGAGATGGACTGTCCTACATGTGCACCATGCATCCCCCTTTCATTAGCAAGAGCAAGCCCAAAAGAAGCGACCGCACCAAAAAACACGTCCAAAAACTTGCAACCCGCGACTACAACTATTTCCAAGTGACTTCATGCAAAAACAAGCCCAAAGCATACTTGTCAAACTGAAGCCTTTTATGAAGGCAAAGACATGGCCTTTTTATGCTTCTCAGGTGTGGACAATTGAAGCTGATTCTGCCCATGCACCACCCAAAGGCTGTTGCACTGCCACTGCAAAACCAGAGGGGCATAACATTGTGTCTCTTGAGGATTCAGTAACACTGCGATAACATGTTCTTTTTGTTTAACAGAAAGCCGAGTTTACAGCGGTGGGTTCTTATCAGAAGGACACTTTGCTGGAGTACTGCTATGAGGGACATGGATCTCCCACTGGCTCTGTGGGTAGCTGCAGCCTCCTCGGGGCTGACGACGACCTCCAGTTCCTCGACGACCTGGGTTCAAAGTTCACCTACCTCGCCGAGATCTGTGGATACTCCAGAGAAACAAGCCCAAAAGTGACCCAAGAGATCACACCTCCCACGACAGAGGTGGACAACAGTGTCACCATGGCAACCAATGTTAAACAACAGAGGAGCATCAGCTTCGTGGAGAAACACATTCCACCCCCACTTCCCAGCATGCACCTACGCGAGACCGTTGCCGTGCCGACCCAGACTGTGCTGGTGCAGCAGCAGCAGCCCCTGTACTACATGGTGGAGCCGCAGCAGGTCCAGAGCACAGTGCTGCTGGCTGAGAGGCCCCAAGTGGGTCTGGGTCGGGGAATGATCCTGGTCAACGGGAGTCAGACAGCCACAGAAGGGACGCTGCTGCAGGGGGGAGGCCTGGTGCAGGGAGCCCAGGGGCTGGTGATGGCCCAGGGGGGTCAGGGATTGGTGTTACAGCAGGGTGGGCACGTTCAGGGTGGTCAGGGTTTGGTGTTGCAGGAGGGTGGGCACATTCAGATTGGTCAGGGTTTGGTGTTACAGCAGGATGGGCATGTTCAGGGTGGTCAGGGTTTGGTGTTGCAGGAGGGTGGCCATATTCAGGGTGGTCAGGGTTTGGTGTTACAGCAGGGTGGTCAGGGTTTGGTGTTACAGCAGGGTGGTCAGGGTTTGGTGTTGCAGGAGGGTGGCCATTTTCAGGGTGGTCAAGGTTTGGTGTTACAGCAGGGTGGTCAGGGTTTGGTGTTACAGCAGGGTGGTCAGGGTTTGGTGTTGCAGGAGGGTGGCCATATTCAGGGTGGTCAAGGTTTGGTGTTACAGCAGGGTGGTCAGGGTTTGGTGTTGCAGGAGGGTGGCCATATTCAGGGTGGTCAAGGTTTGGTGTTACAGCAGGGTGGGCAGGGTTTGGTGTTACAGCAGGGTGGCCATATTCAGGGAGTACAGGGGGTGATCGTCCAGGGCTCGGGTGCTGCGCAGACTAAACGAAAAGGGAGTCTGGTTATACCCCAGGGCGGGCACGTTCAGAAGGCTCAGGGGTTTGTGATGTCCCAGGGTGGGTACATTCAGGGGGGTCAGAGTTTGATAATGCAGCAGGGCGGGCACATTCAGGGGGAACAGGGGATTTAATTTCAAAATCATCAACATGCTCCTGGTTCCCCGGGGTCTACAGGCCTGTTTCTGGTAAACGGCGGCCAGGCAGACACAGTGGGATTGGTCCATCAAGGAGATGGACTAGTGCAGACCTGGGTCTCCGGGCATGTTTCTGATGGACGGAAGACCATTTAGCCCTGGATCCCCTCTCCCCGATGCAACAAAAACAGCGTTTTTTTGCAGAAGCCCAGACCTTACCCTCAATGTCCAACTCTGCAGGGAGATGAGCCACCCTCATGAATAGCTCCATGCAGTGCTGGTGTTAGTGCGACATCTTTCACCACAGTACTTAAACCAGCCCTAAAGGGGTTTACAAAGACACACATTTATTATATTAACAAGTTCATTTATCACTACACTTCTCAACTCTGAGGGACCCTGGGAGCAAATCTTCTTTAGTGCTGCTCGTGAAAAAGAGATGTTATATCTCAATGAGACTAACCTGGTTAAATAAAGGTTATTTATAATAATAATAATAATAATAATAATAATAATAAATGACTATTATGCGAAGGGAACTGTGGTGCAACTGGTTACAGCCCCTGTATCATATTTGGTTTCTCGCCCATACCATCTTGGGTTCAAATCCAGCCCGGGTCATTTCCTGTTCCCATATCTATCCCACCCGCTTCCTGTCACTCTCCACCATCCTGTCAGATTAAAGGCATAAAAGCCCCCAAAAAATGTATTTTTTTCAAAAATCATTATAAATACTGATTGTCAGCGGGGCATATGAGTTTAGTGTGAGATATTCTCCTTGGTTTAATGTGGTAGGTATATGTGTGCTGTAATATAGACTGTATGTGACCATTGATATGCTCATGTCATATATTGACTCTTGTAACGTCTTTTAAACAAAGGCTCAATATGTAAATTTTGTTCAGGGTTTTTTATGGGGTTTGCTTAGCAATTAGCCGCTTCGCAAATAGACGCTGACATGAGTGTGCTATCACTTGCCACATACATCAGAGCCGAATTTCTTTACTGACGAGCATCGACACGGCGGTGGTAAAGTTTGACGCTGGTGAGTAACTTAGTTCTGTATGAAACAAGGTTTTTCTGGCTTGCTAAAACTGTAAAAAATAAATGTAAATTTTATGTTACATTGTTGGTGGAATGAGTTGCCCAGTGCTCTCCGCTCCTGTGATAGTTTTGGGTTTTTTAAGAGGGGCCTAAAGGCATATCTGTTTATCGTGCACCGTTAATTAAACATTTCTTATGATTTATGGTTTGTATATTATATTAAAGTATGTCATAGTATTTGTTTATTTTCATTGTTTATTTTCTATTGATTGCATCAACATTATTGTTTATTATTGCTATTCTCTTTAATGAAGTCTTGCCAACTTTTTAAAACTGTTCACTGTTAATTTAACTAAGCGTCTGCCAAATCCCATAACCATAATATCTATCAAACTGCCATAATTTACTGTAATTACTCCACATGCCTAAACACGATTTTCAGTTCAGTTTTTTTCCATACCAAGCCTATGAAGCGATGCACCACCACAATAAAAAAAATAATAAAAAATGAGAATGGGGTAAGTTGAGGATGGGTAGGATGACCCACACATTTTTTACAGTAAACAAATGTTCTCATGTGACAGCATTTTAAGGAAGAGGTACTCATTCCTAACATTCAGCATTTTCTTTCAAAATTGTGGTTGTGGGGGTGGGGGTTGTAGATGTGACACCAGGGCTTAGGTCTAAACCTGTCTGTAAATTTTCAGATAAAATCTATTTTGCAAGTTCTCAGTTAAATATTGGTGTTTGATTGATCAAGGCAATGAGGAGCAGGATTGCAGTGGAGGACTGTCCCGTTAGTCCGGCAGCCATGGGGTCAGACCTGGTTTTGTCGGTTAAAGTTTTATTTTTTGCAGAATCTTGTAGACCAGGGGTATCTCTTTAAGATTTAGGAGGGTGCCCAGTGATATCCCTTGGTCAATTTTGTATATTAACCCTTTCTTGTTCAATGTATTGAATCAATGATTAGATGGAGTCAAATGCAAAGGTTAAATCACAATGAAGACCACATTGTGAAACCGGGGTTCCATGCCCAGCACCTATGTCTCTTTGACCAGTTTTTTCTTTTCCTTTGTCGTGTGCGGCAAGGTTTTTTTGCTGTTGATTTAGCTGTGCGGTTTAGCGTATCACCAACGACAGTCAGTAGGACCTGCATAACATGGGGGAACTACTTGTTCTTCATGCTAAGCACACTGCCAATATGGCCAAGTAGAGAGGCTATTAATGAAATGATGCCACCATCCTTTAAAAGGACATTCCCCAACACACGGGTAGTACTAGACTGTACCGAGATCCATATTCAAACGGCAAGCTCAAAGGTTCTGAATTCGGTCACATACTCCCATTACAAGGGTACCACAACACTAAAGTCATTGATTGGCATTACTCCTTTTGGTACTATTAGCCTAGTCAGCAATCTATATGCAGGTTCCATCTCAGATAAAGAAATCACCAAATTGTCTGGCATTCTCAACCTCTTACAGCCAGGAGACGAAGTCATGGCAGATAAGGGATTTCTTATCAAAAACCTCCTTGCTGTCATAAATGTAAAACTTATAATTCCAACATTCTTGGGGCCAAGTGGGCAGTTCTCCAAAGAAGATATTACACACACACAAGAGATTGCCCGCTTGAGGATTCACGTAGAGAGGGCAATCAGGCGTATTAAAGAGTATCATATATTTGATGGCGTCATGCCCCTTTCACTGTGTGGTTCAGTTAACCAGTTATGGACTGTTTGTGCTCTACTTACTAACTTTCAGGGACCTATCTTTTAATCCTGTTTAACATGCATTTACAACACCCTGTCAGACATCTTGCACGCACGCACATACACACACACTCACCCACATTAGAAAAATGACCGATTGATTGATAGATTGAATAGAGGGTTAAATGAAGAGTTCTCATAGTGAAATGTTTTTTCATGCTGGAATGTCTCTTTACACACTGGAAGATTTGTTCATACTGGATGTTTTCATACTGGATCTTTTCATACTAGAATGTGTATTTTTACACTAGAATGTGTCTCAACACTGAATGTATCTCAATACTGAATTTTCTATCATAAAATATGAACATATAACTAAAATAATTTGTGTACTGAACAATTTGCACTAATAAACAGTGTATTAACCATTTTAAAACATTGTCAACTATTTGTTTTGGGGTTAACACAAACGTAGAAGCTTTTATTTACACAGGGCATGCAGAAAATGCTCAAAGAAAAAAATGTCCAACTTTGTCTTCATCTGCTCCCATTTGCCTGCATCAAAATGGATTCTCTCCAGGTGGTAGTCTTTGGTGCAATAGACAAAAAAATCACACCAGGTCATCCCAGTGATGCCCATTTGTCCCATTACCTGATGGTAGTATTCATGGTTGTGTTTAAGGGTAAAACCTTCTGATCCTGCGCATAGGTATCTACACTCAACAAAACTATCCACATCTGGACACTTTATCTCCAGAAGCCCCTGAAGGAGCCCAGACCTGTCGACCACCTTGCGATCTGGTGAGGCACCTAAATGGGGGGCATGTGGATTTAGGACAAAGCCACAAGGTAATGTCATATTACCTGTGACCTTTTCGTATAGCGCTGCAGCCACAGGCTCCAACTCCAATCCCCTTTTCATAGCTTGCGTCTGCACCGCCCTCTTCTGCTTGTTCAGGTGTGCCGCTAAGGTGTCGAAGTCGGCAACCCTCGACACAATCCTCTTAAATATGGAGGATGTGAGACGCTGAGATCAGACGCGGTGCCAGGTGTTATTTGTGCTCTGTCCCCTTGTCTCCATCTCAAGAGTCTCTGCATCAGAGAGTGTGACAGTCATTCCACTGTAGAATCTGCTCTCATTTTCAGTGAGAGCAGTGACGTAGTGACATGACTGTGGCGGCAGAGGAAAGGGTGGGTGATGGACATTGGTAGTGGAGGTGGGACAGGCAAGGGCTTGGTATGACAGGACTGAACCAAGGGGTACGTCTCCAAGTTCTGTGGCAACCTTATCCACTGGATGTCTTTCAGCGGCTAACAGTAGGCTATACATTTGGCTGTTGCTTCCAATGGCAGCTAAGTTGCTTTTAAGGTCTTTGGCAAACTGGTCACTTGGTAGGGGGACTGGAACTGGGCAATATAGATTGGGTAGGATACCATCACATCTTTTGTATTTCTTTGGGGGTGGGCAAACTGTGGGTGGCTTTAATTTGGATATTTTCATAGTGTTAATTGCTTTTGGGGTCAAGCCGAATGTGCGTGGAGGAACATGCCATTTCTGTGGGAGTGAGGTTTTACTAATTGTAGGGGGGACAGATTTGCACTGTAGCTTTAGAAGATGTGCCAGTGTGTACAGCAGTCCAACTTGATGGTTACAGTGTCCCTGGCCAGCTTTGCAGTTACACACTGACTGTCCAATAAATGGACCTTCAGATGGAAAATCAATCTACAGGAGCAGAAAAGAAACAAGTTAAACAACATTACAATTAAAGACTTTGCCAACCATAATTACAAGTAAAACTATTCAATTTAATCAAATAGTCCAGAGCTGTGGTTAGACTATGCCTTGAAGCTAGGCTACCAAAATAATTATTATGATATCTTTACAACTAGACTGGTAATCCTTTGAAACTCTTGGATAATATTAACATTAGGCTACCCTAATGATTCTCCATGATGCATTGATCACTGATTACATGAACGTGAACTTGAACACTTATTTGTCTTCTACCCAAATACCTGTAAATTGTATGGGGGTTCGTTTTTTCTCATTGAACGAAATGACTTGGCCCTCACAACACTGCCTGCCTCGTCTCTCCTGACTGAAAAAAAGCTTGGCTTAGCTATAGTAACCTTGTCACAAATACTTCAACGCAGAATGTCATTTTGCCTTATATAAAACATAGTATTTAGTGCCTTTACAATAGGGTACTTTAGTAACGTAATGTACCCTATAACATAGAAAATCAAAATAACATCAATTACGAAGTTAATGTTAGCGTTCACGTTGCTAAATGTTGACGTTAGCTGATAGCACACCAATCATTCACTTACCTTGAATATCGGTGATGTAGCCCTCTATCCAATTGCTATATCCTTTTAAAAGCACTGATCTTGGGATCCGATTCCCCTCATCAGCCCACTTTTCAACATCCATCATCGTAAATGCTGATAAGGAGTCAAGGCTTGTTGTCCAAGCCATTTTTCTCTTTGACAAATTGTAACTGTTCACGTTACTGTAACGATACAGTGCGTGGTAGCTTACAGTGTAACAGAATGTAGCGCTACAGCGATTACAACCTTACGGTGTGTTTCCACACAGCGAAACACCTCGCGATTTTCGGGGGCGTGACGGCGAAACCGCTAACCTTTTGACTGCAGTGTCTAGCCAGTGGTGGCAAGCGAGCTAATTAGGCTAATCAGCTAATTCAAACTTAAGTTTAAGTACTTAATGAAGATATCCAGGGGTCTTTATGACTCGACTAAGACTATGTTGCCTATAAACAACAATTCATGTTCATAGAAACAACAAGGTCAATAAGACATAATATATTTCATACCTGTGTTGCAGCATGTAGCCTAGCTGTCTAGCTAGGTTTACAATGCAATACTAGCATTTCGCCTGTCAGCTAGCTAAAAAGATCGAGTGCTTAAACTAACATATATAGTGGTCTATTTAGTGGTGTATGTGCTCTGACTAAGTTCGTGGTGGCATATAAAACCACGATTCGCGGTTGATACAAGTGCCAATGTTCATGTAGAAACATTTTAATCACATACAAATGTTTGTGTTACAGCTCAGGTAGTCTCCGCCATCTTGGTCAGACTTTTTTTGTAACTCCCGCCTCCAAACACAAAGACGCGGGACCTGATTGGTTCTCGAATGGTCCTCATTTAAATAAAGTTAAACTTTGGCCAACTTTGTTTCGCCTTGCTTCTTGCTTCGCTTTCATTTAAGCCCAACTAGGGCTTAATTTCGATCTCCATTCAACCTCAATGAGAGCGACGCGAAATTTCGTTGTGTGGAAACACACCGTTAGCCTCGTTTTCGCTTCAGAACGTTAAAGTGAGACATGGGCGAATGGTAAGCAAGCATTTATTTATCTAACGACAATGTTTCAATGTGAAATTGTACTACATTAAATTCGGGCATGTTTACAGTCTATGTACATCGTAGCCTACTGTCTAACTTACAAACTCATTCATGCTTGAGTCAACTTAGGCTAGCTACGTTATCGTTGCTGGTCAAATTAATGTTTTAACGTTAACGCTAGCAGTTCATCATAATGTTATGTTAACGTTAACGTTACTCGGCAGTCTGATTTATAATTAGGCCTTCCTTAACGTTAGTTGTCAGTAAGTTAGAGTTTATTATATTCATATGATTTACATAAAATGTTTGTTGAGTTTAAACTTTTACTGTCAAAATGATAGGCTGAAGATGATGTGCTGCTGGCTAACGTGAACCATTACTTACCAGCTAGCTAGCCTAAGTTGACTCAAGCACAGGCTCGGACTGGTAATCTGTACAACCGGTGGGCCGGTGACCTCCGGGATTTTTTTAAAACATTTTTTTAAAGTTATTTAGCCTATTTGCGGCCCGTCATGTAGACCTAGGCTTAGCCTATAAATGCAGTTGCATCCATTTGGATTGGGGGGTGACGGGTCAATCATTTTGGCCTCTTCATGTCAGGTTCAGTGTGTGTTACGATCGCGGGAGGGAATTCAAACACACTCAACACCTTACCATATATTGATGTCATTGTGGTCGAGATATCTGACATTTTTCTGTTAAAGATTGGCATGGATACAATGGGACATGGTTGCCTTTGTCAGTGTCCTTATGTGAACTTGCACAGGTCAACTTGCTCATCTTTACTTGCGTACCACTTCACACCAGTGCTTCAGACCAGAGCTGATGCTTCAGCAATAGCCGTCACTGAAAAGCTGTAAGTGGTGTTGAACACAGCTGTTCTCACATTAGCTTATTGCGATAAACATAAACCATTGTTGCCTAATTACCAATTATTCATTACACCTGTCTGTAGTATCTACTTTTTTGTGTTTTTCACATATAGTATTTTGCAGTATTTTTAAAATTACAAAATTACTATTTTGCATTTGAAACACATATTACATGTTTCAGAAATACTACCCATCCCTGGGAACAGGCAGATTACATCTTTATAGTTGGCCATATAATGACATACTTAGGTTAATACTGTATTTCACCATTTAGGGCACAAAAATGGCCAGTAGCTGCACTGTGTAGCCTATCTTGACATGTCTAAGTTTTGGGTTACAATATACAGGTAGTGGGCTCTCTGTTGATTTTAATGAGTAGGCCTAAGCCTAAAGTTACAGCATTTCTATCACAATTGACCAGACTTTGACCTTTTGTCTTCTTTTAACAAAATTCTGGCTATGATTGTTCCTTGTATTGCATCATGAGCCATCACTGCACCTATTGCATTCTACTGTAGCATTAAGCCTAGCTCAGTCGTTATGTTGTACCACCACCCTCCATTAGAAGTGCAATGAGCTGCATTGAGCATGATAAACTGCATTTAGAATTCCAAATCCATATTTCCAGATATTTTGGTAAAAGTAACTTAAAAGTAATACAATAGTAGTGTAATGCCTTACAATTCAGAGACAGTAATATTATAATGTAATGAATTACTTTGAATAAGTAATACATAATATATTACGATTTTGAAGTAACTTGCCCAACACTGATTAAACCACATGTCACTGCTTGACTAAATGAAAAATATAGGCTACTGAACATGCATGGAGATCGTCATAGTTGACAGAAATTACGATACTGATTATATAATAACCTATAGGTCCAAATCTAAATGTTTGGGTTCAGTTTATGAAGTGTTGCTACAGCATGATACTGTGTGATTGTTATTTATGGGGGGGAATCAGGGGGGGATTTTGGTATCGGTGGGCTTGTGTGTGTGGTTGGGGGTCCAGGAGAAAATTGCCAGGGCCGAATTTTGTTCCCAGTCCGACCCTGCTCAAGCACGAATGAGTTTGTAAGTTAGGCTACGATGTACATAGACGGAATATGATTATTGTAAAGTTTCACTTGTAAGTAGCCTTCAGTTTAACATATTTATCTAACACTGTATATCTTTCTTCTATTTCTGTTAGGTGCCGCTTCACTCAACTGGATGGTCAGGCTGACTGCAACCGTAGGCCTACTGAATAGATGGCAGGGAAGCACAGCACACGGGAATTTATAAATGAAGAAGAGTGAATAAATGCACTTGCTTTTCAAACTGATAACAAGTTGTCAATGGTTATTTATGCAAGCTTGTGTAGCCTAAACCAGACATACCTAGGCCTAGCCAAATATATCCTGGCTGTAGATAAAGCAGGGTATGAATTTCCCAATATTTTGCCAGATTTATAGTGGTTTACTGCGGTTTAATATGAATTGAAATACCATTGAAATCGCATTGATCTTTAGTTTGGTTGTAATTTCAACATTGTTTCAATATTTATTTTAATTGAAATACAATTGAAATTCCGCTGGTCTATAGTTAATAAATCAACATTGTTTCAATATTAACTGAGGGTGCAAACTGATGTTAAATCAACATCGAAATCCGACATTGATTCAATGATTTATGGTTGACAATGTAATGTTGATTCTACATAGTTTCAATGCCCGTCTGCTATCTGGGACATTTATAGTTACCATCAGACATACTCAGAAAGGACGTCGTGGGTTGCGGACGTATCATTTTTGACTAGGCGGTCTCTTAATTTAGGAGCACGCTTAAAAACCAGCTTAGGTTTTTCTGGAAAAACTCATAAGTTTAGGGTCCGAATCAATAATATGCCAGTGTTTGTAGACAGCTTTTCTGAATTCTGACACAAGCGGAGAATATTTTATGCAACATATGGGACTTACTTGATCTTTGGTGCGCTTTTTTGATCGAAGACACTCCTCTTGTGTTGTGTGATCAAAACGTATTTTGGCCGAATCAACCCAGTCCTGTTTATAACCTCTATTGAGGAATCTTTTAGTCAAGTCTGCAGCCATGCGCAAAGTATTATCGCTGCATATTCTGCGCACACGGTGGAACTGACTGATCGGAAGACTTTTGACCAGCGGCCTATGATGAAAACTATCCCCATGCAAAATAGTATTGCGATCCGTAGGCTTGCGAAACAGATCGGTTTTCAGAGTCGTACCTTCTTTGTATACCTGAATGTTTATCATATTCCAAAGTAAATTTCAAATGTTCGTTACAAGAGTTGAGATACTCCTGATACTATTGATTGATCCCTGTTTTAAGTATATTGTTTTGTATTTGTTAATGGTAACCATAACCATCATCATCATAATGTGGTATTTTCTTATGCACTTGAAACAAAGAATAAAAATGTTTCTTTAAACGAAGTACCACTTTAAACACATCACACACTGAACAGAAAAGTAGCTTCCTGATTATGTGTAAAATGTTTACAGAGTATGTAGTAGGTCCATGTTCTCATATTTTTACAGCTGACATGAAGGCTGCAGTATTACATTTTTGATTTATAATGGAGCACCCTCTCTGGTGAAAGACTTGCAAGCCTGTGGTAGAGGCATACGATTACAGACATTGAGAGAGCCTATCAATGAGTTGTCACAGTTTTCAATTTAGACGTATTATTTTGAAATGATGTACCTCTACGGGAGGATTTACACATCACTGGCAAGACCTGATCAAATCATACGAATGCAAAATGCTTCTCCAGCAGTGCAATCGCAGGTAACAACGCTACCTTAACGCATTTTCAGATATCGCTGTTCTGAGCATACTAAGCAAATTGGCCATTTGTAACTTTGAATCCCTCCTCACGTTAAGCTATGTTCCAATAATGTGTTCACTAAAACACAAGTAAAGTTATTTGTCGGGCTGATTCATAAATGGGCATACCGAGGTTGTCGACCTAGCAGGCTAGGTGGCGTTTATTGCCATTCGCAAAACTAAGCAAGAGTTAACATTCATGAAACTTAACATCGCCTTCTCCAGTGACAAAGTGTATTCAAATGAAGTTGCAACGATGATCACTGGTTACGTTAAACCATTTTAAACAAGTAGGACTGTAAATGATGGTGACTATGGCTAACGTCACTTCGGATCAATATAGCAGAGCCCTTTTACTTTACCTATCAACTGGCTAATGCTAGCATGATGTAGCATGCTATGAGCTAATATACTTAGCATCTCTGAAAGAACAGCACATATCTTTTTCACAAAGAATCTGTAACAACTCACAACGATGTCTCTTACAAACAACTACACAATGTATGACTATCAATATGTATTTAGTCAGACTGTGATAAGATATAGCCTAATGATAATAACAGCAACACTTATTTAGGTTAGATTATGTGTCGAAATCAGGTGTTGTTAAAATAAGTGAGCGATGACGTGGTAGTGTCTGCAGCCTAGACGGTAAAACATAATGGACAAAGCGTCGTGTCTGCAGCCAGCCAGCTGTCAATCATGGGTGTAAACACACCCTTTTTAGATTTGTTAATATAACATTAAAAAAAAATAATTTCAGCGAGAAAAGAAAAATTGTGTGTATTGAAGCATCTTGAAAACTATTTTTTGAATAAAAGTTGTTGATACAAAAATAGTTTTAGGTGAGAAAAGTGACACGGAAAGTTGGCTACTTGGCCATTGAAATACATGGGGATGGGCGGAGTTACACATTGTACTGCAGCCAGCCACCAGGGGGCTCTGGACTAACGCTCGCATCACTCTTAACAGACGGCACACTGTCCAGTTCTATATATACAGTCTATGGAGGCGACAGATCGGCCTGACAGACGACTTTTAGCGGGTCGAAGTAGCTCTCGTGCGTGTCGTCTCTTCACGAGTGACTTGGCACTTATCGTCTTTCTAGTCTTCTCCTCTGAATATTTCTTCTTTTGGGCAATAGCGAGGTCTTTGCCTTGATGACAGACCAGCCTTTTCGACCCAACAAACATGAATGGGATTCCGGTGTAAGGAATGGCTGGCATACCCGATCCCCCTGTCCACTCACAGTATACACGGCTGACGTGCGAAGGTGCCCATTCTGTGTTGACAAGCACCGGCGGTGTTATTAAAAACACGTAGCCTACTTGTACATCGTCTCTAACAAACTATGTAGCTTTACCTTTGTTATTGAAGTTACAGTCAACAGAAAGGGTTATGAACTTTGATCTCGACTCGTCCTCCACTCCCTGTACGAAAGTATTTAAGTCGGAGAGATTTTCAAAAGTCGTCATTTTGCTGATTTGCCGCGCTAGTGTTTTAAAAACTGAAGTGACAGCTACGACTAGAACGTCAGCTGAGGCGAAGCTGGAGCGTCATCGGTTGCTTAACAACGCAACAATCGGCATCTGCATCGAACGTTCGGAACGACCGCCCCTGTCCGTCCTGCTGATCCATTCTAGCATCAACCGCTAAGTAAGGGCAGAGCCATATATGGCTCTGAGTAAGGGATAATGTATAGAACGTCACAATAACGCCACAATAAACTCCCCACGGCGTCTATCGTTTTTCCAACCCAGTTTAGATTAACTTCCGCATGACACGGTGTTCGTTCGCATGGAAACAGAAATAGAGCGTTATAGCTGTCACTGGCTGCCACTCGCGGCTGTCATTAGAATTAGAATTAGACACTGGCGGGATTTTCTCACATTTTTATGTTAGCCTGCATGGCTATAGAGTGGTGAAGTCCCGCCCCTTCCGTTTGCCTTCATGGGACCTATCTTTCAAAAAATTTGAACGCAGTCTATGGCGAAAAAGAAATTATTTTCTGGTCCCGGTTGACTTGTGCCTTGAATTACCCATATGATGTTTGTCGATTTTAAAGACAATTTTTCATGTAAAGACATTTGCAGTTTTTCGTAACTATTGAATTACAACATTGTAAAAGATCGTAATTCCAACGACTACTAACCCATCAGTCGCGCTAGTGTAGCAGAACTACTTTTTCTCTGCACTTTTTTTTATTAAAACAGTATTTTATAAATTAACAATTAAAACCATTTAAAAACCCATTAAAACCAATAAGAATTAAAACCCCTTCCCCTTGTTCTCCGTGCCTGCCGTCACTTATGCATACATCTCCCAGAACTGTGCGCTTCTGGTGCCCGCCTCTCTCTGGTTACCTGTGCAGTGACGCGCACAGGGAAGTATTTTTATGAATGGCCAAGCGGTAGTGGAGAGAGAGAAGTCAATGGCGGTGGATGATACACGGGAGATGTTTTCGTTATTTAAAAGTTTTTGGAGTGATTGCACGTCTTAAAAATAGCCCCGTCTTCACGTCTGAAGATCCCCTAACGGATTTACCCGGACCGCGTTGCCTGACACTTCTCAAAAGAGGAGTCCAACGTTGTTTTGACGGAGCTGTATGGAATCTATCGCTTCCAGAGAGGAACAGACAGCGCAGGAACTGGCGGGTTTGAAAGTTTGCCCTTGTCATGACCAAAAATGCCTGTTCAATGAAATGTTCATTGAAAACCCGGTCTCCCTGTTTCACCTAAAACGCAACCACCTCCAAATCCCTAACTTCCTCCCCCCGGCCAACCACAACTCTATTTTCCGTTTCTAAACCTTTTTCCTTTTTCTCAATTTTCCCCTTTCACCATTTCTTCGTATTTGTGACTGACTTTGAAAGCGTAAAAGTCTATGCGCTGCTGCGCGCTTGCTGGTTGACACATGAATGCAGTGAAATTTCCTTTTCCTTGTTTCGTCGACTTTTGACTGAAACTTATTCTGTTTTCTGTTGCTGAAGTGTTGGGTATTACCAATATTAACGAACATTTAGTGCAAGGCTCTAAATTAACATTGTTTATTTTATTTCTGTTGCATTCACCGTTGGTGGAGATGTGTGCTGTGGGCTCTGGCTGCGCCCTTTATTCTTTCTGGTTGAAGCTTTTTGTTTGAAGGAAACTTGAAATTACCAACAGAACCTTTCTGCTTTTTCCTTGCTCAATACACTGATTACGAACTGATAAGAAATTGCCGAACTTTCGTCTCTTTTCTTTGCATACACGCACCCACGCACATACATTCACACGCACACACAAAAGTAAGCTGGCGTGATTGAAGGCCTTTTTTTCGGCCCGGTTTTAGTCACGTTACAACGTTAGCTAGCCTATCAGTCCGGGATCCAGTAATTTTGTGTCGCGCCTGGTCTTTTTTGCAAGAAAGGTAAGGTTAACCATATTTGATGTCTTCTAATCACATAATTTCTACCATTTGCATTGTGTAATGTTTAGGTTGTCCTAATGTGTCATTACAGTCTTTACAATAACCATGCCAGGTTAGTGCTAGTTATACAACAATTGGGTTCTATGGAACTATTTATTTGTTTCTGATTGGCCGAGAGACGTTCCATGAGTTGGAATATCCCTGGACATTTCAACTCAGACCTTGCACAGCTAATAATAAATCACTCCGCAATAAAATGCGAAGATTTGACACAATTTTCTCATCCCAGCTCTCCACTATTTCAAGCAATGGGTTACTCCTTAGCAAACCATAACGAAACAGTGCTTCACCACATCTGTGGATTAAGCCACACAGTCAACTCAATGTAAGTAAGATAAACGAGGATGCTAATTGTTCTTAGCATTGGCAGCATTGTGTATAATATGATTGTCACTTGGAGGAGACTAACGTTAGCATAATTAGCTAACCGCTGCTAACGTGCTAGCATCGTCACATCAGGCTGTGCACAGTAATATAACATTTATTCACCATAAATTAGTAAAGTTGAGTGGTTCTACAATGTTTCCGTTTTTTTGCAGTTCCATGTCCCTTACATGACATGGCCCATTGTCCTTGTAACATGCATTCAGCAAACCTAGATATGAATGTGATTTCAGCCCGACTTTCAAAATTTTCTTTCAAGAAGACATGTAAACCACCAAGACCCGTAACGAGGGATCTGGAATGTTGGTTACCTAGCAACCAAGATGCTGTCTATTGAAAAGGGAACTATTTTTGATGCGTAAGAACGATGTCGAAATTAACATTTTTAAACAATAATGGGGTGTTTTCAGATTATTTAGTTTGTTGTAGAATTGTTGTATAATAATTTACCTGTTGTTGCCTGCGCCACTCGGCCTCCGGCCTCGTGGCTACGTCCGAACAACACTCGTGGGAATATCCATGACCAACCAACCCCACTCTCACTTGTGCTATATTGCTTAAGTAGCACACTAGCGCTACATTTTACATGACTAGCAAAAATAGTTTTTTAATCTTGTTTGTTGCGTCAGTCAGTTTAGTTCAGTTCCGGACAGACTAGCAGTATTTTGTCCTGTAATATTTTAGTAGCAGCCTAACGTTATATCCAACTCTACCCTCTTTCCAACGTGTAGCCTAATGGTAAGGCCATCCTTAAAAATATTTTTGTTTGCAGTAACAGCCAAAAAAAAATAAAAATGGGTCGGTAGGTAGGTCAATATTTTTTTTTCAAGATTCAAAGTAAAAAAAAAAGTTCAATTTTGGTCATGGTGATTACGTAGGAATGAATTTACACAAATGTGCATATCGTGATGTAACTGACTGGGTCTTCAACCCGTGCCTTCAGGCGCACCATTGCAAACATCATTCTGATGCAGGTTATATAGTCCAGCCTTTCTCAAACTTCTTTGACCTGAGGCCCGGTCATGGCAGACTTTTGGGTCATAGGGCTCATCTACATGTACCCAGAAAGAAGGCTACAATAGCTCTTGGCCACGTTATATTGAAATTTGACTATACAATACTCAATGCTATACAGTATATTATACAGTCTTTGCTCTGTTTCTAAGGAAGTTCCAAAAAACAACGTCGTTCTATTAAGTTTCGTTAAATAAATAAATAGCCTTCCAACAGGTTGAAGCAGAGCTTTGATTCCAACGTTATCGATTAGTTTCAGTTTCTCTCGCGCAGACGCGCATTGAATGAATGCTCATACCACCACTTAATTGTAGGGCTCCATGTTTAATGACATCGATAGCAGAAACGTTTGTTTTCTTTTTTTCGGTTTCTTGATCACCTGCGCAGCAAATTATCAGATGAAGCATCGGGCCTAATTTCACTCCACGACTCCGCGAACCAGCAGTCTCCATGTTGCGGACCCATATTTCGAGAAATGCTGAATAGACCACAACCAATTTCAATACTCCGACACGGTCACCGCTAGACTAGGGGGAGAAGGGATGAGAAAAGATCTGGCCACAGTTCTTCCAGAACTTCGTGCCAAGTAAAAGCGTTATCAGTTTGTGTGAATGAAACGAAGCGTAGGCCATAGTGTGACATGCGTAAAACCAATGGTGTAGAGATGACGCCAAGTGAGCCACGCAAAGTGAGCCACGTTTGCATGTAGGCAATTTATATTCACAATACTTGGGCCTACTAAAAGAAATATTATTTTATTGCATTTGTATTGGTTGTTTAGAGTAAAAAAAAACAATCGGTCGGTATTAACGCAAGTTTACAACCGGCAAGTCGGTCGGACTAAAAGGGGGAAAAAAATAAATATTTGGGTCGGTTCTAAATTGACAGGGTCGGTCGGGTTACGGCAAACGAAAATATTTTTAAGGATGGCCTAACGGACAGTACTTGTTTAGGCTAGCAGCTTGTTGACGTCTAGTAGCCTAATGAGCCGCTGGTCTAGGCTTTTTCGTAAATGCAAGCCGAATTGACAAGTGACGAACTGACTTATTTTCAATGACACCTACCACATAAGGGCGAGAAACTGATGTGTGGGCTTATCCTAACAGACAGACCGCACTACTGTTGATACATTTTAACTGTACATTTTCGTGCAGAATAACGTTATTTTGGGGCGCATTGAGAAAGGGGGCAAAGTGAAGTGAACTATTTTGCACTCTGTTATGATACTGTCAGGTCTAGGGTAACACTATGGCTAATATGCAACTTTTCATTTACAGAATGAGAGAATTTGATGAGAGTGAGGCACTAACAGTTAAGAAAGTGGATGAGGGTTGTAAAACAAATTGGAACTGGTCTTGGTTACAGGTTGAAACGGAATTCAAAATGTCAGACTTTTATCAAAAAAATTGAAAAAAAAGGGACATGCCAAATGTACTTTTCTGCATGAAAGAGATTAATTATGCTAACAAGGGAGTGCATGCTCTGTTGAATCACTTCCAGAGTGCTATACACACAGAGAGAGTGGCTACCATCATATCTACCCAGTGTGGCCCAGCTCCTCTGTCAAGACAAGCCAGCTACCAGCCAAAGTCAGGCCCCAGCAGACAGAATAAGGGAAGGAACTGGGACAGTGTATTTTTATATAAAGAACATTTTTGTGTGAATAGGGTGAGCCCTGGATGGCAGAGGTGCAGTGGCGATTTTTAACAAGGGTGGCACTGGTGAGGCACTGATTAATTCAAGGGTGGCATGAGGCAAAACAACCAGATAAACAGAAACGGGCTCAAGATGTGAAATTAGCACAAATACATTAGGGAAACCAGACACAAACGCCATACTCATAAATTGAAAGAAAAAACCCCCACAAATATCTTACTCTCACATAAAATGTCTTTGTATTTGAATAAAATAATACAAACATATTAAAGGTTAATTATCTAAGTTGTCTGTCCCTGGGCTATGCTGTGCTAAAACAAATTCCATCATGGGGACATTAAAAAATATAATCCATTTTATTCTATTCTATTAAATGAAGATATACAAATATACTCATCCAATACATTTTCCCCCCACAATAACTTATATCTATGTGCATCTATTTTTGTAGCTGTTAAAATAATTTGACCTGCCTTTTTGTCTATTTGTTTATTTTCTTTAAATAAGATTTTCTTTAAGTTCTCAAGAAACTTGAGGGTGGTATGAAGGAGTGTATTGTGTATGTGAGCAATTTCATCTTCCTAAATCTCAATATTATGATCACAACAAGTGTGGGCAAATTATTAATTACATTTTCACGTGGGGTAACTTGTTGCAGGGCAACCACAAAACCAATAAAACAGGTATTGGGGACGAAATAAGCATACAGTTTAGCCTAAGCTATGTAAACTTCCAATAATTTCAATATTTTACAACAAATGCTTGACTGGTTGAATGGTCATACATGTCATCAGAATATCGCTACCTGTAGCCTAGATGCGACGAGTGTTTAATGAGTAGGCCTAAGCTTGATGAACCATAAATGAAAAGTTTTCTTAACATTACATTAGGACATTATTACCATTAAACACTTTTACAAAAGTATAGGCCTAGCCTACAGTAAACACTTAATGACCTATCAAATGTCGGCGACTTAAGTGTGTGATTAGATAAATAGGCACTGGCAGATGCAATAGGTAAATAGATATCTTTGCGTGTTAGCACAAGCAGTAGTCTGTAGGCCAATAAAGGCAAGCGTGTTTGCCACTTACATTTCTGACGTCTGATACTTCAAACTGCTGCAAGTGCATCAAGAAAGGTCCTGCCTTAGACCATGTTAATGGCCAATTGTAGACTAAGATTTGGGGGTGGCCAATCGAATCTCAAGGGTGGCCTGTGCCACCTGGAGCCACCCCTCTGAGTCCGCCCCTGCAGAGGTGGTGGCAAAATGTAATTATATGATATTTCCTGTGGGGGCGTGGGCTTCAATAATCTCACTCCTTTTTCACCATACCTCTGTTTGCATCCCTGCAGATGAGAGTTGTTAGTGGCCTAGCTGCTAGCTAGGTAGATAACATTATTTACATTTAATATGCATGTAGTGTTGATATAAATGGAAAGAAGACCAGTAAAACAAATGAATGTAGTAATAGATATGTAAGTTATCCTGCACCCTGATTTAAGGAACTGCAGTTTAGTATAGCCATTGTCATTAACAGACTTGTCATATAATGGATGTGAAAGAGGGCAATTATGCATTTGGGGAATTGGGGTATGATGCACTTGTGAAGGTTGTGAAGGGCAGTATAGTGTTTGGCTATGGCTACATGTTATTTATTTCATAGCCCTTATTTGCTCCTTGTTTGATGTACCTGATTTGCGATGAACTATGTGTTTATTTAAGATGCATATGAGTGTAGTAGTGCTTCAGTGATGGTCTTTTTATGTTCTGTGTGTTTTGCAAGTTATTAATCTAAGTCTCCCTCTGTTCAAAATGCGTGTGCTTGATGTTGCTCCCCTGCCAAGAAAAGCGTAGGACCGACCCTGCACACATACACCTATAGAAAATGCACAAGTAGAATCACATATAGCATTATGATATGTGTGCATATATTTGTGTCTGTAACTGTGACTAGTTTATCCCCTCTTTTTATGTGTCTGTTGATATGATTGTGTAGTGGGCTCCATCAACCATCCGGGGCAAAGTCAGTCTGTCCTGATTGCACTACCTGCTAATTGATGACGTCTAGAAGCCATGGCTGGTGCTCTCAACGTGGCGTAAGTGTTTGTGTTTTGAATGTATTTATTTGTATCATGGTGAGGGTATGACTGTTATGAATGCTCTAATTTGTTTGACATATGTGCAATGTAATGCATTAATACAGAAATTAATCATGATTATTGCAGCTACTGAAAATAGTCTTGATTTTGCAATATAGCCATGTTTACCATTGTGTTGGTGGCAATGTGAGCAGTGTTGTGAATATCTGCCAAACTAATCAATCATTATTTCAAATGTATAAATTCAATCTTTTATTAACAGAGCCCTCACAAATAAACTGATATCAGGAATTAGCATACAGTAGATGATGGTGGCAAGGGTGCCTTCACAATGTAATTATAATATTTGTTTGTACACCTGATTGACTTACCTTACTTATTTTTTAATGCTCATTTTTTTTTTTTTATCACACTCAACAATGACAAGATGTATGGCAATTGCTGTTTTATTTTTTTTTGGTGCCATCCAACAGTCTCAGTGTGGAGCCAAAGGCTGCTATTGCAGGTCAGATGGGAGATTATCTATGTGTAACAAGGTGATACATAGGAAGGGCCAAGGGGCCAATCACAGTAGCCTGACTACGCCACCCTAAAGCCTAATGCGTCAGGGAATCTTTAAGAGCTTGTACCGCTTTCAGGTTCGTAACTACACGGTGGAGACATGAATTCCAGAAAAACAATATTTATTAAGACAAAAGGTTGGGAAGTGGAGATCTGAGGGTGGCAGTTATGGACGTCCACACAAATATTTTACATGCAAGCATAAAGAAAAGCTCACCTGTTACACAGCAAAGGCACACCGCAAAGCGATAAGCAATACACAAAACCACACCACACGTATGCTTAGACTAGCCCCCCCTCAGAGCCACCTCCCTACTAAAAACATAAAAGTTAAACAGAAGGACAAGACAGGCAACACAAAAACCAAACATAAAATAACCAAAGCAAAACCAAGACAAGACAGCAGCACGACCCATGTTCCCCATCAGCATGACTGTGCTGCCTAAAAGAACAGAACACAGAATATTAAACAATGAAAACACCACAATATACATAACATAAAACCACAAATGTTTATGGGGCGACAGCATACCTGACAGGGGTTACACCAGTGGAGTCTACATTACTACTGGCTACTGCCCCTCTTAAGTAGCACTCCACTGGTGCCAGATTGATTAAATGCCTATGCCCCGCCCCCTTCATTAGTACTTGCAGGTGCTATGGGGAAATAGCAAGCAGAGAAGGTCTACCTGCTACATATGTTAGGCATCAGAAAGGTGGTGTACGCACGAAGGCAGGAGCTGCTGCAGACAGTGTTGCGTTTAGGTATGATATCACGCAGATATACTACTGCTCAAAAGTGTAGGGTCACTTTGAAATGTCCTCTTTCCTCTTTATCAAAAGAAAAGCACCGGACATTTCTAAGTGATTCCAAACTGTATAATTATAGTGTATATAGTACACATCTGTGTTACTTCTAACTATTGCATTTGACTTGCTAGTATGGGTTTGCTTTTATTTGTCATACAAGATGAGCAGTTTGAGTTGTTTGTATTAATTATATTCATGGACGGGGCCAATTGTAATACTGTATATGATTTCTTTCTCTTTTACAGACACCATCAGATTCACCCTACCCTGCAGGACATCTATACCAGAAGAGGATGGACAGAGGCCCAAAATATTTTAAAGGACATTTCACACCCTGACCATGGACTGTTTAAACCATTGAGGTAAAGCAGACGTCTGACGTCTGTTCCCAAATGTCTAAAACAGAAAGACCGAGAAGGAGTTTCTTTCCTCAAGCCATTCACATCCTGAGCACACATAACTCTTTAAACTACATTACTGTACATGGACTTGCCATACTGCACTTACACACACTGAACTCTTTACCCCCTGGGTCATTCCGTGTCAAATCAGATAAGGTTGTTGCTGCACCGTCTCAGGCCTGTAAAATATGTTTTTGTTCAAATGCTATGTCTTTATTGTTAAGTTTGTAAAGCATGCTCATTGCTTTTCTACAAGTATTAATTAAAAAGTTAAAATGGTATTTTCTTTGTTTTTATTGTTGTGCTTAAAATCACTTTTCAAAGAACCATTCAAAGAACCAATAATACATTAAAGAACCAGTCATGAGTGAAGAATCTTTAAAATAAGGTTCTATAGAGAACCATAAGGGTCTATAAAGAACCTTTTAATGAAAAGTTCTTCAAAGAACCCTTTTTCTGAAAGGTTATTCACGGAACCCTGAAAGGTGCCTTGAAGAACCATATCATAAGGTTCTTCAAAGATCTATATGGGTCTTCAATAGGGATGGGCAAAGCGAGGCTTTATGAAACACTGAAACGTTCGAAGCAATTGTGCCGAATTGTTCCGAAGCTTTGAAACAATTCTGACACCTCAGAGCTGTTTAGAGTGAAACAAATCTGTCATGCTTCGTATTAGAGATGCAGTCTTTAAAGTTCGTGGCTTGCTGTGTTACCTGTGTTCAGTCTTTGTCAAAAGCTAAGCAGCATGCCCTTGGTCAATTACTGGATGGGAGACCACATGAAGTCACAATAAAGGGAGTCTTATTGTTGCCACTATGTGTTCTCTAAATCACTTTCTTCTCATAAAACCTCTCGATTTTTGACCATTCTGAGAGTTTAGTTGAAATTGTATGATTAATGGTGAAGTAAGAAAACATAAACAGATACGATCTGAAACAATACCTTACAAATCAAACGGGGATCGAACCACATTTGAGCAGCCTGGGCTACCGTGCAAAAAACACCCTCACTACCACTACACCATCATGGTTATTGCTTAAGAGAAAGCTACACTGTTAATTGAACGCTGGCACGCCGCCGACACGGTGAAATGCACCGAAGGTTCACTTAACTTTGGTCACATGACACGGGATTTTTGAGCGATGTTTGAAGCAGTGGTCACATGACATGGCTGTTTTGAACCACGTTTCGAAGCAGTGTTTCGAAACACTTGTGCTTCGAAGCCTCGACACTGATTCGAGACGTCGGTTTCAAAAGTCACACCCCTAGTCTTCAAAGAACCGTTTTCAAAAAGGTTCTTTCCAGAACCCTTTGTCTAAAAGGTTCTTTGTGGAACCCAAAATAAGGCCTTGAAAAACCATTTTCACCAAAGTAATGATGGTTCTTCAAAGCACATTTAGAGGTTCATTAAAGAACCTTTCTATAAAATGGTTCTTAAAAGAACCATTAAAAAAGGGTTCTTCAAGCTTCACAAAAAGGTTCCTCTATGGCATCACACTGAAGAACCCTTTTTGGTGCCAAATTGAACCTTTTTTTTCTGAGTGTACTACTAGCCTACAATAAATTGAACGAACTCAACTGACAACAGGTATATCTACTGATTCGGTCATTGAGACTACAGAATACAGTACAACAAACTTTCTGTCTTTCTGAAGTTTATTTTTGTATTCCGGGGTACAGTAGCCTAATTGCATAATGTCTTGACAATAGTTTTTCTTACCGGCTTGCTGTTTAAACTGGCTGCGCTGCTCTGAACTTTCCTGCCAGGTTTATGACGTAAACCGCATCTCGGATCTGGCATTGCCTAAACTCATCGTGTGGAAAATCAGATTATCTGTCAATATTGGGCTTTGAAAGTAGCCTAAGGGATATATTTGCTCAGTAATAGTAGGCTACATTTTGTAACATTTACAGAGAAACCGAGGGGAAGTTAAATTAGAAATTAGAATCTATGGAAATTGAAAACACATACAAAAAAAGATCCGGGGCTTTTGAAAAGAGATTCGGGGCTTGAGCCGAAACCACCCCCTCGCTCCGCCAATGCAACCACCCAGCAGTAACTTCTGCATTCAGTGATTTGCACCGCCCTAATTTTATTTTTGACTCTTCCTGTCACTGTTGCAACCTCTGAGCGCTCATTCTCCAAGTTAAAGATCATTAAAAACCACCATAGAGAATGAGAGAGCAAAGAAAATGGACATACACAGAGCATCGTGGGACGAAGTTCGCGGGCCAAGGCTCGTCGTACTGTATGCCCTTCAAATAGTGCTGCGTATTATTGTTGTTTTATTATTAGGGGTCACGTAGCCTAATGTTTTTGTTGTTGTTCTCTTGGTTACACTTCATGTACGTTCGATGGACTTCAAAATGACATAGTTGCTCTCCGTGGCGCTGACGCTTATAAGACCCGCTGTTGTGGGCATGTGTAGCCTATGTTGTAAAATTATGTTATGATGAGTTTAATAAAGGGCCCGGTCATGTGCCCCGCCCCCGCTCTGACTTGTTCCGCCACTGCTATGTGGGTACAGCACTTTTAACCGCGTTCACCTCTGTGCGTGCACACAAGTTTGGTTTCGTAGCCTAAAGACATAGCCTTACAAACACTGTTCATGTATTCCTGTGGTTCTTGACAGGTTCTTGACAGCGAGACAGCGGGTGGAATCTGCTGCTGTTTCACATGCACAGAAACAAGAGCAAAGCGTGTCAGAATGATGCCAAAAACCTCCCTTCCTACCAACCGGTGGATCCATCAAATGTCATGTCAAACGCCTACCAGCACGTTCATTGCTTTATCATGCAACACAAATGTGTAGTCTACCTCTCCGGAGATTTTATTTTTGGTGCATTTTGTCTGTTTGTTTGTCTTTAAACATAATTTTCTACTATCTTAGATTTTAGTTTCACATTTCAAGTAACGCTTAACATGACCAATAGGGCTACAAACTAGTGTCGATAGCATATTGCGAGTAGTTGTGAACCATAGGAACTTCAATCGTAGCCTATAGCCAAATTGAAATAAATGCGAATTCAGTTCGACTGGCGACCCACAGTTGGATAAGCAGGTTCCCCCGAGCACTCTCCATTGCTAGACACTGAGGGCTTCTCCATCTGCTGATGTTTTGCTCAAAGGTCCAGGCGGTCCACAAAAAATAGTCTAGCCTTCATGCCATTTCAGCTCAAAACACTTTTCATTTGTTAGCCTACTTAATAAACGTATCTTTATTAGTGGCAACATTACAGTATTTAGGCTATGTTAATCTCAAGCCACTCTAAGAAATGGCTGTAGGCCTACTTTTACAGTAGGCTACGGCACAGCAAAATCTATTTACAAGGATACAAGGAAGTTTATTGTCACATGCATATAGTTACTGGAAGTAAGAAATGCAGTGAAATTATGTCTGGTGTCAGCCTATAAAATGTATTTATATGTATTTAATGTATTTAAATTGCAGTCTGAGGGATACATTTGTCCAGAAGACATTGTTAAACTTAGCCTAGGATACATAATCACATATTTGGAGATGATTTGAAGTGGGCTCATATGCTTCCATAACATATTGATGTAAAAAAGAGAAAATGTGGTAAGGCCAGCTATGGCATTTCTGATATCTCGCAGACAATTGGTTATAGTCCTGTTTTGCAGATGGTTATTACACATACTAGTTTTAAGCAAAAATAGCAATAGCTTGTCACTAATAATGACACAAATAGGCTAATAAATGTTAATTTAATGAAGTTTCAACATTGTAGGCTACAGTTTTTGGGGGGGTATCCATCATGTTCCAACTGAATAAGTAGACCTAGGCTACATGTTGCACCAATTCTGGGCACATGTTGGATACGTGTAAGTTCATGTAGGTAGGCCTATATGTTGGCTGCTTATAAAAAGGCAATTATTCTGATACATGTAAGGCGGGTGGTATGACGTTTGGTTGGTCTATGCCTACAGTATGTGTGTATTGAGGTGGGAGCTCTTACTGTCTGCACAGTATCTTCCAATTGGCAGGTGACGGACCCAACAGCTTTTTCATCAAAAACTTTTACTAGCACAGCCAGCCAGTTTTAAAAACTTGTAAATCTTGTCACCATCACCTCTGTTTTAGTAAGGGTAAAACAAAATCGGAAAAGAAAACATTTATTTTTCTGTCTATGGAGAAAAACAAGCGGCTCTGAAAGCTGTTGGACCCAAAGAATTATTAGCCCATTTTTGCATCATTACTTACCAACCAAATAAATACACTCTTGAAGCATTGATGTATGCAGTCATCAGAACCTGATTTATAGGTCTTAGGCTATGTATTTCTGAAAAATGACACCAAGGAAAAGAGTGATTGATGTGGACAGGAAAGTAGGCACTGAAAGATCGCAGGAAAGTATTGTTGTGTCGACCAGCCATTAACGCTAGGTGAAATTCAAGACTCTTTTCCTCAGTGGTTCCTTGTTGGTGAAATGAGTTTGTATATTATAGTATATTATAGTATTTGTTTATTTTCATTAAGCTATTGATTGCATTGACATTATTGTTTATTATTGCTATTCTTAATGTAGTCTTAGCAACTTTCTGAAACACTGTTCACTGTTAATTTAACTATTGTATTGTTTTACTTGTAAGTCACTTTGGACAAGCGTCTGCCAAACCCAATACCCATAATGAAGTGGGAGGAGCAGCACAGGCAACTCTGAGTCACACGCGACAAGGTCTCAAGTAGTGACAGAGTGTGAAGACTGAAGAAACAGGGTGGGCAAGAGTGTGTTTTGGTGTATGTATGTGTATGAGTGTGTGTGCATCAGGACACCTAGCGAAGACCTAGTGAGGATGAGCATTTCAAAAGTTTGTGCCCTGCTTCTACTGGCCATATCTGTGGTGAGTATAAACACACACACACACACACACACACACACACACACACACACACACTCAGTGCCGCCGCTACCACCACGCGCATCACGCACTGTGCGTAGAGCACCAAGGGACAGGGGGCACTAAAATTTAGCCAATAAAGAGCTTTACAGTATACTGATTTTTAATCTTCTTAAGAGAATGTTTACAATGGCAATGCACCAGCATGCTACATAAGAATGATAATTTCTCTCTCAATTTCGGTTTCTCTCTCAATTTCCATTAAGTTGATCTTGAACAGGCATTTTGATAGGCTGCACTCACTGTGATTTGGAAAATGGACAAAAATATAAAAAGTGGTCTTTGCCTTTGTGTAATGGGAGTGGTGAGTCTTGAAATCTTCAATAATTTGTTTCCCTTGCCTTGACAGATAGATAGATACTTTATTGTCTTTTAATACTTTTTATACTTTATTATTATTTTAAGGGGAAATTCAAGTTCTCAGTAGCTGAAAGACATCACACACAACATACATTACAGCATAAAAAGTAAAAAATACACAGCATAAAAATTATGATGGAAAAAACAAATCCACATGAATAATATGAGCAGTAGTGCACCGATGTGAAAATTGTGACCGATACTGATAACCGATATTAATATTGCTGTTATGGCCGATACCGATATTTACCGATCTCTGTATAGAAAACACATTTTTATGATAATCAAATAGAGCTATTTTCCTAAACGCATTTTTTAAATAACATTTCAATAGCCTAGAACACCAGAGGATTACAATATAATATATAATATATCTGTATTATTTTATATCCTGATATAAAAAGAGAGAATACTGAATGTCTGATATTTATGACAGCACAACTCTCTTTATCTCAACTGTCTGGTTGAAGCCTGGAAATATTGTCAACAAAGTAGCATAGTTGGCTAGCTTGTCATAGTTTACTGATTGGACTGTTCAGTTTCCCCATGTGTGTTTAAGTTTCAAGGTAATAGGCTACTTGTTTCTCCTTGGTACAGCCACTTTTGGGAAACATTGGTATTGAGATGATCAGTCAACTTGAATGCAAGAGTTTTAAACAAATATGTGCAGCATGCTAATGATGCTAAGCGGATGTAATAGTAATTTAGCTTGTTGTCTTCTTGCTTTCACGATTGTGAATGTTTTATTTGGATTGTGTTGGCGTCGCGCGTGTCCATTGTAGTCAGGCGGCCAAAAAATTTGGACACTTTTGACACACTCGGACACATGAGTCTGAGGCATGTCCAAATCCACCCGACACCGTTAAATTTCAAAGATTGGCCATTGTAAGTGCGTTGATGGGGATGGAGTTTGCTAAATATTTTAGAAAGGAAACGGATAAGTCATACAAGTGTACTATTCCTACAAAACAACTGGATAAGGTAGACTGAGTACAGTTGGGACATGTGTACAGTTGAGACGCCTTTGTGCAGCAAGCCCAAGTTGTTATATTTGCTATGCACATGCGTATTAGTGTCCCCTTTGATCATGGAAAATTTGAACGACACAGGTAACGTAATGTTGCAACTGTCCCCACATGGTGTTAAGTCAATGGACTCTGTCTGGTCTAAGATAATAGCTGTGACAAATGAGTGACCCCATAATACTTCAGGGTCCATTTAAGTACAATTAACTTCCATATTATTGTAACGATTTGATAGTGACTCACACAGTCGTCCAATCAAAAAGTTTATTAGCTGAGAACGAGAGCCGAGACACAGACACAGAACACAATACACACGGGGCAGGTCAAGTACACACACACGCTACACATACATGTCACAATAAAGACGCTAACTTTACACTTATAACTTAGGAGAAATAAAGACATAAACCCCAAATGTTCGCTCCCGCATCCCAGCATGCCCTGCGTGGGAGAACGCTATGCAATGTCTTGTGCGCCGACGTTACACAGCTCCCCCAACAAGCCATTGCCGTCCTCGGCAATGACCACGAGGTAGCCACATAACGTCGGCGCGCGCCGCCCGCCACTCAGTCCAGCCCTGCGTGGGAGAACGCTATGCAATGTCTTGTGGGCAGTTAGGTGACATATATGGGTTTAATAAATAATTTGTTTGTCTTTCTAATACAAACTGTCACTGTGAAACTGAATAAAAAGTGTTGCAACCGCCCCCACTCTCCCCTACTGTCTCAACTGTACTCCATATGGGTGACAAAAATGCACCTTATGTTTATGAGCTAATTGTGGAAAATATAAACTACTTACGGGTATTACTGTTTGATAGTATTTTAGTCTACAAGCTAAGGAAATGGCATGTGGAATGTCATGTGGAAAATCACTTCTTTTCAGTATCTAGTTTTTGTTTGATTTTGTGTGAGCAAAAAGTGTCTCAACTGTACTCAGTCTACCCTACTAACAATGTAGAGCAAGAACAACCATGTGGTGACACTGTTTCAGTGAGTAAAGATTAATTTTGGAATCTAAGAAGATACATTTCAAGATAGCAATGTTGCAAAGTGTGTAGTCATTGGCTGCAAGGCAATTCATTATTAATGAGAATGTCCAGAAAACAACGAGGGGGTGCTAAATCTGCCAAAATAGAGTTGTAACTGGGCTTGTGAAATGACATCTGACCATTTCTTGGACTTACTTGCATACCTTCTGTGTTAACATCACAGAACAAGGTACAATGCTCTGTTCAACCAGTTATCACCCCTTTAAAACAAAATTACTTTGTTATTATTTTCAATTAAATTATATAAAACAGTGTTTTGTTTTTTTTTTTTTGGGGGGGCCTGCCAGCCCATTTTCAAAACCCAATGTGGCCCTTGAGCCAAAATGTGTGGTGCTCTCATGCTCGCTAGCTTCTGTGTTTGTAACCTGTGTCAGGCGTCGTGAAAAAAGCTTTGTACTCTGCCATACGGTCGGCTTGCCTGTGCGATACTTTTTGCCTCATAGTTTTTACCACATAATGATATTTAAAACATAAGAGCACTGGCTGAAGTTAAGTAAAAACTATGTTTGTTTTTATACATAGAACTTTATGTATATATTTCAAACCCCTTAGGACTGGGGTTGAGTTTAACGAATGTATGTCATCCCAGGTAACAAGTCAAGCCTAATTAATGATTGATGACGGTTCCTCTCCCATATATTGCAAATTCTTGGACTGCTGTAGTGTGCTCACAGTTGTGTTGACAGATTTACCCACAACAAAATGCTCAAGGCTATTGATGGCACAACTTTCTTGACATGTTACAATGTGGGAAGATTACAGTATCAGAGAGGGGAAAAAGAAACAATCAAGGTACCCATAGGTCCTTGAGAAATATAAATCAAGGCCTATGAAGGTTCCTGAAATAAACATGTAATTGAAAAAGCAGGAGACCACATAGGATAGGATAGATAGATAGATAGATCACATCTAAACGTTTTCTTGCGTCGATAATATTGCAGCTCCATTTAGATTTAACTAATATGGATTGTATCCTTGAAGGTCTGTATGAAGTCAGTTGAAGCAAACAGCCACAGACGGTGCAAGCGAGAATGGATCCTACCACCCGCAAAACTGGAGGAGAATGTTGACTACACCGAACGAGAGTACATTGCAAAGGTTGGTTTCATGTGATACACTCACAACCTGAGTCCTCCACAACCTGTGGCACTTGTCTGACTACTTCTGACGACGACTACATCTATCACTGGTGATGATATTATCTTTCAACAGACCCCATGGCAATAAATGTATGTTGTTCTTCAGCTTATGCAAATATGAAATAGGCCTACAGGCTCAACAGGTTTCTGTGGTGACTGTGAATGCAAAAATAGCTAACATGATTCATTTGAAGAGATGAAACTTGCCTCTAGTCCTGCTGCTCATTAAACTGTATGTTGTTCAGTCAGTAATCACTAAAATCCGCAGTCCTTTTAACTGTTGAAAGGTTCCTGACATTTAAAGGGGAACTTGGCAACTATTTCAACATAATAAACCCGTTTAGAAATCATTTGGATTGACCCCTTGCAAGTGACGTCACGTTTTGTTCGCGCCACAGCAAAATAGCCTAGTGGATGGCAAGAACACGAATCAAATCAATGGGTTGTAATGGGACATATCGCACAGCTAGGAGATTATAGTGAGATTTAACCGTAGTAATGCCCTTCCACGACTGTTGGCTTATTGTTTGGAATACAACAACATCCCATGTTCTTGCATAGATATATTTTGGTTTGTTTTCTTTGTGTTTCGGGAGTATTTCAACCACAATTGCATGCTTATCTCCTCAGTGTATGAAGCACAGCAGCGGTTGCTATGGCAACCATAGACTGAACAGGATGGCAGATAGCACTTAGGCAAAGTCTTTGGCAAGATCTGAATGTAAACAGATAATACCGTTCAAGTTTTTTTATTTATTTCCTATTTCTTTCAATTGTTTAACTTAAGACATGTAAGAAGTAAGTTTATTCGCTGGGCAACGTACAAACTGACGAGTTACATTAGCCCTAGCACTATGAGCTACGACAAACAGCAATACATTGAACTACAAAGATGTTATAGTAATGGAGTTCAGTTTATCATAATCTTTATGACATAATGTAAGTTGCCGTCCATCTCCCATCTTTTTGCCGTCCAGCATGGAGCCGTCACGTGACTTAAGTCACGTGTCTGCAAGGGGTGAATAGTTAAATGACCTGTTCCGGTGAAAATGGTGACTTTTCGCGCTGCCCCTAGCGTCCCCAGGCGGAAAACCAACCTTACAACATTGAGACTACCGTCCCGGAAAGAGAAGTGAGAAACAAGAAACTCGTTTTAAATCGTGTTTCTTACCTTGTAACATCCACATTGTCTGCCGAACTTATGCTAACCGTTTTGCTAGCTTGTAAACAAATCCATGTGCTTTATCATTACCTTTGTATCGTTACCTTTTTCCACAGTTTGAAATAGCATAATTCACAATTTCTCCAGCAGAGGGGGAAATCCTGCCAAGTTTCCTTTTAAGCTCATCATCTAATCAAATACACCACTTGCTTCACACAAGGGCAACAACAACTTATTTACTTAGTTTTATGGCTCTGTCCATGCCACACACACACACGCACACTGACATCTTGAGAGATATGGGTTGTCCTTCATTTGACAGAAGTGTAATTGATTACGACTAAGCCCTGCATCTTTAAATTCTTACTGTTGTTTTTTTTTTTTTATTAATTAGATTCGCTCAGACTTTGACGAGGTTCAAAAAGTGAAATACAGCCTGATAGGACCAGGAGCAAACGAGCATCCTGTCAATCGCTTTATCATTGACCCTGACACTGGCTATGTCAAGGTCACTAAAATCTTGGACAGAGAGGAAATCCATCAGTATAATGTGAGTGTCTCTCCAAGTCTTGAAAACAACACAGTGTAATAGCCTGAAGCACTTTCAAATGAGCTTGCTACTCCACACCCTATTTGCAGAAACACCCAGCAATACTCTGCATGTGGTTACAGGTCCCCACCCATTTTCATTTACATTTTAGTTCTTTACTGCCCCCTTGAGGCACAAATTGGAGTAATGTGAGTGAGATGGTGTGTACATTTGTGTGAACTACTAGACAACCCTTCCAACTTAGATTACAAAGGTTCTTATATTTTGTGTGAGTTTTACAGATATAAAGCAACCAACAATCATCAACAAAAATCATCAAGAAACACTGTGTTTCCTCAAACAGTTGACTGGAATTGCCATGTTCCTTGACGGTACTGAGGCAGAGGAAGCCATTGAGCTTACTGTCTTTGTTGTTGATCAAAATGACAACCCTCCAAAGTTCGACATCCATATCAGCACTGTCAGAGAATGCAGCACAGTCGGTAAGGAAACGGTCTGGTCTATCTGAAAACAACTACTCTTGAGTATCTACTCTGGTCTAAAAGATGTAATATGTAGAATCTTAGTTTTTTGGAACGCTGCATTATTCCTAATATGGCACTCCTGCTAGCTTTATTGACTACCTGGATAAAACAGGGCGTAGGCGCATATGACATCACATCAAAATGGAAATTTCTTAACATTCATTTGCTATTTTGAGTCAACATTCGAATCTCTTAATGGAAAATTCAAATATATAGCACCTTTAACCATTTTAGGGTAAACCATTTTATGTGTACAGTTTATGTAAAAATGTAACATTTTTGTTGTAAAATTCATTCTGTTCCACTTGACAGAATGGTCCTCTTCTAACAATCTGTGTGCTAGCAGTCTCTGTTTCAAGATGCATTTTCTCAGTTGACTCGGTTGTGTTTCACTAGGAACTGTTATAATGAACGTGACCGCCCACGACGAAGACCAGAAAGGGACGGTTAATTCAAAAATCGCCTACAGCATCATTAAGCAAGAGCCTCCAGGTTCTGGAATGCTGTTCTCCATTGACAGGGACACAGGACAACTGTTTGTGAATGAGCCAACTCTGGACCGGGAGGTGAGGCCGGCTCAGCAAGGTTTTTCTTTGGCTCAATTGGCTTAATTTACCTTAACTTAACAGCTTTGGAGTCATTGGAATGGTTATATGACTTTTTCTGGGGTGAATGTGGATGGCCATCTCGCTTTCCTCTAGCGCAGTGGTCACCAACCTTTTTAAGCTCAAGATCCCTGACCTCAGCCCTGAGGCAAGATCCTCCCTACCTTGGAGCGTCAAAAGGGAACCAAAGCTAAAATACTTCCAATTTAAAGCCTTTTATTTAGGCAAATGTATCAAGTCAAAATCACATCCTCACATCACATCAAATCCTCAACCCCCTCGTGAATCCGTGCCTCTGTACCTTTTAGTCTGGGTTACACAAGGATGGCATACATTTTACAAACAGATATCGCATTTTCCTTATACCGGCGCCAATGAGATAACAACACTTAGCAATATGCTAGATATCGCATATTGGGTTATGAAATATTCATAGGAATCCATAGAAATGTAATAATCATGTTATTTTATCAAATATTAGTTGTGCAGATGTATAGTCCATCTTATACACACCAATTGATTTGAAATAGAAATGGCAAGGATTTATATTTTTTGTGTTATTATTCCATATTTACTGTAGTCATCAGAACACCTGAAGTACAATTCAAATGCATGCATGAAACTTCAAAGTGTTACCTTTCATTTGATTGTCAGTATGCATTTTGGATAACCAAAAGTCCTATGGGGAGTTTCCATAGGGCATTTTACAAAATGCATGAGCATACCTTGGCAAATAATGGTCTAAAGTACTCACATTTCCATTCTGTATTGATCTACTTTTGAACACAGCTTCACAAGACCTGGTGCTAGGTCTCAGTTGTGTTTCTGAGTCATATCAAGTGACACAGAGGGCTGAAATGTGGTCAGTTCAGAGATGCTTGTTATCCGGCAGAAAAAAAAAAAAAACAATATTCTAGCCTCTGTAACTCTGTGTCAGTACACACAGTTCTTCTGATTGTTACAAGAAACTACATTGTCTTAGCTTTCCAAAGAGGTCAAGCATTTGATTATAGGCCAAACTAGGTGGGAACAGTGGCCTCTGAAGCAGGTGCTGCGCAATTTCAGGCAAAACCTGGAAATTGGTATTGAGAATTAAGCTGTTAACATAGTCTTTACTTACATGATTTTGGTTTTGATTTTCTAATTGGAGTGTTAAAATAAATAAATTTGATAATGTTTGATCGCTGCTTTGGTATGAAGCATCTTTCACATAATGAATGTGCACTCTAGAAAGTGAAAATAACCTAGGCCTACCATGCGCTCTGTGTCATACTGGCTGGCTAGGCTGGTTCAGAGCAAGGGGGTAAGCGAATATCGGGAAAGTGTACCCCCTATGGGAGATTCTGCATGCAAATCAAACCAGCTAATAGGCTAACTGAAATAAAACCATGCCAATCTCTAGGTATGGTGAAGGGTATGTGATGATATGTGGCTATTTTAATACCAAAAGCCAAGGGAACTTCATCAGGATGCATAGTATCCTGGATCCATGAAATAACTGGCCTTTAAAAATAAAAATCTGCCTGCCTCTATGGGAATTTAACATAGGGGTATACTTATGAGCACCTGTATTTTTGCACCTGTACCTTTATTTATTTACGATACATTATTCATTCACAAAGAAAATTGGTGTCCTTAAAGGTTGGATTTTTCCTAATTTTTTCAATTAAGGCATTAAGATCAATTTCCAAAAGATGATTTTTTATTCCTCTTTTTTAGTCAACTTTAGCATGTGTAGGCTATGTAAACTTTTGGTTTCAAGTGTATGAATGGCTCCATACCTTTTATCTCACATTATGGCTCCGTAGCAGCTGTTTTTGTAAAAATAGGCTAACGATGATGTCACACAACTTTCTGTCGCGCAGTAGAGAAATTACCATACAATCAGGAAAAGCTCGGAGGCAATCGTGGGTGGACATGGAGGTGAACAGTCAAGGGAGAAGCCCCAAAAGAGTCTGTTGTCAATGAAAGCATCTGAACACAATATTTCAGCAACGTTTTGATGGATTGGCAGTAGGCCTACTTTGGAATGTGGCAAGTGAATTCATATGAAGTAACATTTATCCACGAAAAACTAGGATATTTTAAGAAAAGTAATTAAATAATGAAGTTGGGGTAACGAGGTATAACTATATTCACGGGGGAAAGAAAAGTAGTTAAATAATGAAGTTGGGGTAACGAGGTATAACTATATTCACAGGGGAAAAAAACTAATTATACAGGCAATGGGGGAAAAAAAACCATCTCAATTTCAATTGAGGTTAACGGTTTATTTATTTACAGATCTACGCTTGATTCCGATTCTCTCTCGGCACAGCTACAAGATAGGTGGCGCATTGCATTCACATCACAAAAAAAAAAAAAAAATCAGGAGTAATTACGAGATAAACATGATTTATGACACATTTCCAATTCTGCCCCCACTTGTGTGAGGCAATGACATGGTCTATTAGAGATGATAAACCTAACAGCTTCCCAAGAGAAAGTCGGAAGCTGAAGTTCCTTTCAAACCTTTACTTAGGATTCACTGTAAAACTATGCAGACCAATAGAGTACCGGTAATCAGAAAAATAGGCCAAAATAAATTTCCCATGACATGCATTATGGGAAGTCTAGACCAAATCTAGTGCTGAAAATCTTCAATTTCCCAAATACATTTTTATTTTCAGGGGCCATTTTTCACGATAGAATTTCACATAGGGGTGTCATTGGAAAGAGGAGAGGGTGTAGTTTCAGAATGTGGTGAAACATCCGTTGCAAAATGCATTATGGGATGTCTGTTGCTGTTCAAGTGCTGAAATTCTGCAATTTCCCAAATACATACTATAAACTCAAAGGGGCTAAATATGCCATTTTCCACAATAGAATTTCACAAGTGGGATGTCATTGGAAAGAGGAGAGAGTGTAGTTTCAGAATGTGGTGAAACATCTGTTGCAAAATGCATTATGGGATGTCTGTCGCTGTTCAAGTGCTGAAATTCTGCAATTTCACAAATACATACTATATTTTCAAAGGGCTAAAAAGGCAATTTTCCACGATAGAATTTCACAAGTGGGGTGTCATTGGAATGAGGAGAGAGTGTGGTTTTAGAATGTGTTGAAAAATCCGATGCAAAATGACATGTAGGCCGTAGGGAATACATTTACTGTAGAAAAACTTCAAAATCTGCTACCAACTACATAACCCCCAGTGCAAAATGAACAAAATTATTTCATAGAAAACATAACACAACATGTATCAAAAAATCCAGCACAGAAACTAAAGAAAAAATACATAATCTGCTACCAACTCCATAACCAGTCCCCCCCACACACACACACACACTGCAATATGTACAAAATGATTTAATGACTCAAAACAGAGTCTTCAGTCAAGACAACTCTTGTGTAGTTGATTAAAACTCTTGTGTAGTTGATCAAGACAACTCTTGTGTAGTTTATCTAAAAAAAAACATGCTAAAAACATTGTGTTACCAACATTCTCTTCACTAGACCCAGGATTTCTATGAACTGATTGTCCAAGGAGTGGATTTGGATGGGGCTACAAATGGAATTACTGCAGTTGGAACAGTGAAGATTACTGTACAAGATATCAACGACAACGTCCCTACTCTCGAGAAGGAGGAGGTGTGGTAAAATTAGACAAAGTTACCCTTTGGCCTGTAATAGAGATAGCTACCGTATATAGAAACTTAAGTGGGAACTCGCATATCTCTGACACTATTTAATTGGGTGCGGGGGTATTAGAACATATAATATGTGTATAAAACAAACAGACTGTCACTGTTGGCAAAATCATCAACTTTTAACAGTTGGTTTATGACTGCTATGATATTTCAAACGAACTTTCAGTCAAATCTTATACAGGTGGGAGATTTATGAGCTGATATTTTTTTACGTTTATGGCGGTACCCCACAGGTGTTCAGAATTTAGGCATAGATAGCTACAACATGTCCTGATCAACACTTCATATTATTACTCTGTGGACAAATGCTTAAAGACATGCAATATTGCCCCTCTCTCCAGTACGCTGGCAATGTGGACGAAGGAGCTGTGGACGTGGTGGTGATGAGAATCAAAGCTCTCGATGTGGATTTAAAGGACAGTGATAACTGGCTGGTTGTTTTTAATATTGTTTCTGGGAATGAAGAAGATCTCTTCACAATCCACACAGATCCCAAGACCAATGAAGGTCTCCTGAAGCTGATTAAGGTAGGTTTACAGTGGTTCTCTACACATCTGTTTTAGTTGACTTCAGTAGGCTACCTGCATGTTTATAATTATCAGATCTTTTTCACCTTATTCCCACATTCTCAATATGTCACGTTTGACTTTGTGTTAAGCATGTGGACTATGAGAAGACCAAAAAGCTGAACCTTCAGTTGGAGATGGAGAATGTCGCTCCATTTGTCAATGGCACAGCCTTGGCTCTTAGATTGGAGTGGCCAGATCAGGACTTAGATGCAAAGCCTGGTCTTGGTGGTGGTGGTGGCGGAGGAGGTGGAGGGGGTGGTGGAGGAGGTGGAGGGGGTGGTGGGGGCGGAGGTGGAGGGGGTGGTGGGGGCGGAGGTGGTGGCGGAGGTGGAGGGGGGGGTAGCGGAGGAGGGGGAGGTGGTGGTGGAGGTGGCGGCGGTGGTGGAAATCCAAAAGTTGATGTCTCCCCTGATACTGGTAAACCTGTTAAGCCAGGTACCAAACCAGGAGGGCAGCCAGGTACCAAACCTGGAGGGCAGCCAGGTACCAAACCTGGAGGGAAGCCAGGTACCAAACCTGGAGGGAAACCAGGGCCCAAGCCATCCAAACCAGGGAAAAAGCCTGGTAAAAGTTATCCTATTTCAATTGCGGTCAACAACATGCCTGATGGACCTAGTTTTGAACCGGAGGTAAAACACGTGCCACTGTCAGAAAACCCAGAAGAGATTGAACTTCACTCAGTCATGGCTGTGTACCCAGCTGTGGATGGTGATACTGGAGAAGACCTAGATGATGTTAAGTAAGTGTCAAGTCAAGTCAAGTCAATTTATTTGTATAGCAAATTTAACAGCATTGCGCCAAAGTGTTTTGCATAAAAAAAAAAAAATAATAGTAATAATAATAATAATAATAATAATAATAGGGCAATTCCATGGAAAATTATGTTTTTTGTAACATCCATAACGCCAATAAAATGTGATGGTATGGTATGATGTGAATGATTACATGAAATTTGAGCATTTGCTGTTTTTGGCTGAAGAATATACATGAGAAAAAATGTACAAAAAATAAATGTTATCATTCACATCATACAAATGCCAAGGCATTTCACTGGCGTTATGGATGTGACAAAAAGTCCATTTTCCGTGAAATTGCCCAATAGGTACCTTCTGAGCCTACGTCATTACGTTCACTGGAGGCAAAACAAACCATCACCTCAGCTGGGAAGCTAAACGGACAGTCATATTCGGGAGGCTAAAGGTTATCATGGTCTCATCTTGCTGTGCTGTCGGGTGCCAGAACCGAAAAAGTCATTGGTTAAATTTGAAATGAGTAGGCCTAGGCTACAGTTTCCAGGGAGAACGTAGTTGTTCGTGTGACTCACGATAACCCAAGCCTTGTATCGGAACCTCACATATTAGCCTACCAATCGTCCTGTATTTCCAACCTCTTTACATGTAGCCTATGTCACTTATTCATAAAGAAAAAAAACGCAAGCGCCCACACCATAAGTGTATCTAAATAAGCTATGTAGCCTACCAAAGATTTACTGTGACTCGAAGAGCTAAACCAAATCCTTGATTACTAGCTACTAGGCTACTGTGTAAGGCCCAGCACTAACTCCGAGCGTGGTAAACAAAATTGGATATTTCAGGCAGTAAAAGCCCCGGTAAGAAACAAACTAGATTTTGTTCAAATCTAGACACCTATGGCTACTGAAAAATGTGAGGTTCATTTATCAAATGTTATTTTGAAGTATTAAAAAACGTTGTTTTAGAATTTTCAAACGAAATGGTTGGTAATTACCACGTTTGCAATACATCTTTGCCTTGTGACATGGGCGGGCGCTGGCTGACACGGGACGAATGAAACAATCCAGTTTTCTCCGAGTGTAATGATGATAGACCGACGTCCTTCGGTCAAAACATAGAGCATGTTAACCTCCCTCTATCAGCCAAATATCTTCCTGCTATGTCATTTTATCACAGAGTTACTGGCGATAAACGAGTTTTGATGCGCAAAAGTACACTTTTTCGATTATCAATGAGTGTTTTTCATTTAAAGGTTTGACTTAATGCTTATTCAGTAGACCATTTAGTGTTCTCCACAATCCCAGACTTTCGTATCGCATGCTTGTTTACATGGAAAGCAAAACAAGCTATAGTGACATATGTCTGTGTTGGGACGATTGAAACACGTGTTTCAATCGTCCCGACCAGGCTGTAACTCCATGTATTTTAATTAAATGCACAAATAGCTGTGTTTAAACAATTATTTATGGAGGTAATACATAGGAAAACAGTTTTAGGAAGATGAAAATACGTTTGGGCCCACCAGGTAGGGGGTTGAGTTTTCCCATGTTATCCTATGGAGACTGACGGCCGGTGGGTCATTAAGCCTACTTATTTGGATGTGCATTGGCCTAACCCACGTAAAAACCTAGTGAAACGACATTTTCAACAATATAAACATTATATAAATGGGAAAGCTTACCGTTCTAGCTATAAACATGGCAGAATCATCCACAGGGCATGATATTTCAAAAAACGCTTCATACACGCTTCATGATGATGGCATTGTTAACAGACATGCACAAAGACGTATAGCTCTGCAACAATCTATCTAAAATAAAACCTTTTGGGAGGAACATTCATGATATGTAGTAAAATATATATGGCTTAAACTGTATGTTTCATTCGTCCCCTTATGTTGTTTCAACTGTCCCGACCAGGAGGGACGAATGAAACATTACGCACGTCCCACTTTTGTTGTAATAATTCGTGAACGGTTTTTGTTCAAAGCTGAAAATGCATCTGTATTTGACAGAGTACATATGTAGGTTACTAGTGACCAAATATTAGCTTTCAGTGTGGTACGATCACTTTGTAAATTATGTTTAATTAAAAAGTGTTTCAACTGCCCCGGCTCTCCCCTACTATTCAAATAGCCGCCTCACTATCCAAACGATTGTTTCTGCCTCCAGTGACGTCACGCCCACCCGAATGTTTATGTTTTCACCACCGTTGCGAAGGGGTCTATAGGTAGTAATAACAATAATTATAATAAATAAAATGAATAATAATGATAATAATAAAATATGAATAGGCTAAGTAAGGAAAATAACAAACTTAAAAACTCAAAGATAACAACAGATGGCCCTTGTAATAATATTAATGAACATAAAAAAAAATATATAGTAATAATTTGGGGGAGAGGTGAAGGGGTCAGGAAGTGTTAAAAGCTAGGGAGAAGAGGTAGATCTTTAGGTTGGATTTAAAGCTACTGATAGTGTGGCAGGATTTGACATCATCAGGAAGGCTATTCCAGAGCTAGGCAGCATAGACAGAGAAAGCTCTATCACCTTTAGATTGAAGGAAAGCAAAAGGAACACAAATAAGACACTGGGAAGATAATAGAAGAAGTCTAGGAGGACAGTAGGGATTTAAAAGATCACAGAGATATTGGGGTGCTAAGCCATTTAAAGCTTTGTAGACAAAAGGCATAATTTTCAAATTAATTCTATGTTTCACAGTGTCACTTTCTTAACTGTACAGTGTTCTTTTTCTCTGTTAATTGACTAAATGTGTAGGTATGCTGAAGGATTTGACCCTGATAACTGGTTGACTATTGATGAAGACACTGCAGAGATCAGACTGAACAAGATGCCAGATCGAGAATCTCCATTCCTAAAGAATGGCACATACTATGCTGAGGTCCTCTGTCTAGTCCAAGGTGACTTCCTTTTGGGTCATTCCATGTGAAAACAGCCAATACCGGGGTATCATGTACATGGTACCTCTCAGATTTAGCTGAAAAGCTGTGAAAATATGCCTTATGTTACCAAACTAGGGAATCTGAAGTTTCAGGTCAATATCTCAAACGGTTTGCCCGTGGCGTCCGTTTGAATTTCGGGTGCCACGGCCCTAATTGACACATTGGAATTTCACATTTCATCTTTTGGCATTTTTGGAAGCCCATAACGTGTTCTAATAGTGGTAGAAGGCTGGAAACTGGTGTGGTAGTTCATTGTAGCCTATACTACACAATTCTGGAGGCAGAATCAACATTCCTTACTGTTTGGGTGAGAGGTGGGTCACCAAAGTCTTAAAAAATGTTAACAGCATGTGTGATTTTTCACTTTTTGGGTGGCCCTAGCACCACAATTAATGATCATATTTATTCTAAACAGGATTATTTATTATATGTGGGAGCCTTGCTCTTGCCAAAATTAATTTGAAGGGTATGGTACCACTGGTGTGGGTTTCATGGGGGTCCAAAAACCCTCTCTGGCAGATGTGACTCTTTTGGAACTCCATATTTGGACCCCCAAATGACCATGGTTTATAGGGATTTATACCAGATAAAGATACATATTTGTTCTTTCTTTTAATGAAATAAAACCTTTGACTGTTAGCATGTTTCCATCCAACTTCCTAATGCGCATTTAATCTATTCGAATAAGAAATCCCGGATGGAAACATTTGAAATGCGCATGAAAAATCCTAATGAGCATCTATATTTGATTCGCTAGAGGGGGGTGGATTAACTATCGATGCGCATAAGGTATAATGCGAATAAAGTTGATGGAAACGGTTTATTCGCATTGTGTGACGTAACCTTCAGAGAATCTCAGCAATCTCTGGAGCTTCCCTAACATTAGGCAACTTGATGTGCTCTCTTTCTTGTTTCCGTAGAATAAAACAAACTGAATACACACATCGGTGCACAGTTGTTTTGCTAACGCTAAAATTGTTACCAACAACTCTGTATTCGGCACACGCCGCAAGTTTATACAACTAGTGCAGTGCCCGTTCAAACATGCCATTCCTGTAGAAAAACTGTAGCCCAATTAGCCTATTACACGCCCGCAGATTTATAGGATGATAGGGAAAAACATCATTCCAGCTAAGCATTCAATAATGAATACTGAATATCATAATATATTAGCCTATAATTAATGTGCAGTAAGCAGAATTTAGGCATGACTGCATGTGACATTTCTGATCAGAATGGCATAACAAATGTTTTGAGTTAAGGCTTGGCCTATAGCTTATTGAATAACTTTCCTGATAGTGAAGACAAGCCATTTTGTGATCGTTTGACATTTGCAACGAAAAAGCAGTGTTTGGTAGCATAAGTTGCTCTGTCTGCCACTTGTTGTTTAGCTATGTGGCATGTCTTCTGAAACGTTAAATTCGGGACCATTAGCCTATCGCTTGTTGGGACCTTGCAGTCGGAATTGTAGTTTGTTTATTCAAATTCTCACGTCCAATGTAGCCTGGGGTATTCAAAGCGTCAGTTTATTGCACATACTTTTAATGTAATTTTGAATTGCCACTACCTACCCGTGTTTGTTGGCATGTTGTTGCAAAACCGCGTAAATCATTTTATGCAAGCAAACATACAGGGAGTCTTTATTGTTGAGGTCAGACGTGATAATCAAACATCTTGCATTTTAACCGTGATTTAGTGCTGCCAAATCTCCGCTTATCCTCTCTCTGTGCAGTGCTGAGTGAGAGGGGTGGCTATGGTAGAGCGGAGAAAGCCAACGTGTGCTTCTTTTACCGATATATATATAACGATGTTTTGCTTTTCTTATCCAAACAATGTCAAACTATGCACTGCACTTACTCATGCCAGTAGCAAGACACCTGCCAAGTTTGAAATCGAACGGACGAACAACAGACAGACAGACAGACGTTCCTGCAATTTATGGATAGATGTGATGGCTTGTTTGTTGGGATAGGCGTCCGACCACGAGTACTCGGGCAACAGCCGGGTCTATCATTCGGCATAATTCTTCAAACAATGACTTGCTGAATCTAAAGATCTCCACCCACAGTTGGTCAGTGGCAGAGCTGTAATCGGCCCTTAAAAGTTAGGCCCGACAAGACCCGAGCCCCACAGAAATCAGCCCGAGCCCGAACCCGTTTACTGCCCGACATTCAAATGTCTGCACGCACGTAAAATTCCATTTTAAAAGCCCATTTCACAAGATGTTGCCACTGTGTAAACTAACTCACTCTGGAACAGTGCAGTCCACAGGAAAGACAGAAACAGGAATAGGTTTTACCTTGCCAATTAAGGTAATATTAACATCAACAAGGCCATCACCTGGACACTGTGAAATGGGCTTATTGAGTTTGTCAACTGTCAATTTCATGACTAACTGTTAATGTTTCACACAGATGGATCAGGAAGAACAGCCACTGGAACCATTGCCATTAATGTACAGGATTCAAATGACAACTGCCCGAAACTGACGAGCACATACCAGAATATCTGCACAGATTCTAAAGTTGTGTACATGTCTGCCATTGATGAAGATTTCAGCCCCAATGGAGAACCATTTCACTTCTCCATCATTTCAGAGCAGACCACAGGACCATGGGAGACGGAGAAGCTCAATGGTGAGGGGCATTTCAAATCCTTTAGGAGCCTACATCTTGATAAAGCATATCTGTGGTGTTGACACTTTTCCTGCGAAAGCAAATTATGTCATGAGAAATCATAGCAGGTCAGGCAGAGGTTTTAGAGGCTACCAGAGGTGGGACAAAGTCAATGTTGGCCAGGCAATGAGTCTTAATTTCTAATAATAAAGTACTGAGTAAAGTACCAAGACAAGCCCACACCTCTTGACGTTGCTTTTGACTCAATATGCCTTTGGCAAATAGGTCCCACTTAATGAGCAGAGTTCAAGGTTTCTTACCACTACAACTTGTGTAAGTGGTATTTGGGAGGAGGAACCGTCGCTATCAGAGGTCCGCCGTGAGTTCTGCGAATTGGATTTCCAGCGTCTAGCCTAGGACTTCAGGGGCCTGTACTACGAAGCGGGGTTACTGGCTTATCTGGGTAACTTCGAGAGTAACTTGATCACGTGTGGCGTAACATCGCGATTAACCCGTACTACGAAAGGTGGATAGGTTTTAACCGAGGTATGCTGCCATGCCAATTTACGCTGCATCTCAAACCTGCTCCGACCAGGTTATGTTCTTGGTTAACCCGAGGTTTCCGTTAACCACACCCTTTATAAGTACCACCCCTCCACTAACAATTTCTCCCGAGACATGTCGGCGTACCTGGATGATCCATACGACATTGGAGCACAAATCGTGAGGGACTCTCTTCGCAGGGCGAGGGGTTTTAGAGACCGCCAGAAAATATATATAGCCTACCCGGACGATATTCTCTATGAAGATATAGATTGTCAGGGGAATTGTCGAGGGAATTCGTTATCTTTGTCAGATGATCTAGGAAAAGGTCTCATAGCAATGCCCGTACGTGGACATTCATGTATTCCATCGGTGATGCAAGAATACTGTATGTCCAAAAATAAATCGGACATAGGCCTACAGTAGGCTGAACATCTGAGCAAGAATAGCCTAAAATAAATCGGACATAGCCTACAGTAGGCCTAATAAATAAAAATCACCATTTTAACAAACTTGTTGAATTGAATATCATATTACTGTACCCTGCACATAAAGGCTACACATTTCCACAGCACCAGAATCCGACCGAATGCCTCCCTCAACCCCCTCCATAATCGGCCTTCCACTATTATTTGCGATGGCCAACTCCTCTGCTACTGTAAAACACTCTGGTGCCTTTCTTCCTACAGCAGTGTTCAAAGACACTTTTTTCTTGTTAGCTGTAAAACAGAGGCCAAGTGAAGGCTATAAGCTAGGCCTACATGTTTTCATAATTAAGAAATATTAATGCAAGCTATAACTATATAAACCTACTATTCTGAATAATGTTTTTGTGTTTCATTTTCACCTGCTGCCATGTGCGTTTGCCAATGGTGTTGCATCTGAAATGTTCACAGGATTAGGCATACACTAAATCAGTCAATGGGGGCTACTTAAACATTCAATTATCCTTATTACTGTAATCTATATGCCCACTTCTGAATTGGGTTGCATCTGTAAGCCTTTCTATGAACTCAAAATAGGCTATTTAATTATTTCAACTCATTTCAGACATTCCGCAAGCTACTAATCCTCCGTAAGACATATTTGAAGAACATGTGGGAATAAAACTTTACTTTTAGGCATTTAAAATGTGATAAAATGGCCAACCTGTAGACATGTCTGTGTATTTCCTGGCATTTGGCAGGCACAGCAGTGGCCCTGCATTCGGTGGAGCCCTTGTGGCCAGGAGTCTACACAATCACAGTGGAGGTAACCGATGCTCAGGGTCTGTCCTGCCCAGACAAGCAGACGCTGGAGCTGGAGGTCTGTACTTGCACAGATGGATATGGCTGCAGTCTCAGAGGATATGTGGGTGCAGATGGTTCCTCCCTCAGTTCTGTCAGTTTTGGAGCCCCACTTTTTGGCGTTCTGTTGGCAGGACTGTCCGTCGTATTGGGTGAGTCAACACAGAGACACAGAGATACATGTTAAAGGAACACGCCAACATTTTGGGAAATTAGCTTATTCGCCGTCTACCCCAGAGTTACTGTAGATGATGATACAGTGCATACAGAAAGTATTCACACCGCTTCACTTTTTCCACATTTTGTTATTTTTTTACAGCCTTATTCCAAAAGGGATTCAATTAATTTCTTTCTTCAATTTTTTTTAAAATGTTTGCAAATTTATTAGAAATAAAAAACGAAAATATAATATGTACTGCATACCAAAGTATTCACAGCCTTTGCTCAATAATTTGTGGCACCTTTGGCAGTGCAATTTCAGCCTCAAGTCTTTTGGAATATGAAGCCATAAGCCTGGCACACCTATCTTTGGCCAGTTTCGCCCATTCCTCTTTGCAGAACCTCTCGAACTCCATCAGGTTGGATGGGGAGCGTCAGTGCACTGCCATTTTCAGATCCCTCCAGAGATGTTCAATTGGATTCAAGTCTGGGTTCTGGCTGGGCCACTCTAGGACATTCACAGAGTTGGCCTGAAGCCACTCCTTCGATATCTTGGCTGTGTGCTTAGGGTCGTTGTCCTGTTGAAAGATGAACCGTCACCCCAGTCTGATGTCAAGAGTGCTGTGGAGCAGGTTTTCTTCCAGGATGTCTCTGTACCTTGCTGCATTCATCTTTCCCTCAATCCTGACTTGTCTCCCAGTTCCTGCCGCTGAAAAACATTTCCACAGCTTGATGCTGCCACCACCATGCCTCACTGTAGGGATGGTATTGGCCAGGTGATGAATGGTGCCTGGTGTCCTCCAAACCTAACACTTGGCATTGTCGCCAAAGAGTTCGATCTCTGTCTCATCAGACCAGAGAATTTTGTATCTCATGGTCTGAGAGTCTTTCAGGTGCCTTTTGGCCATCTCCAGGCAGGCTGCCATGTGCCTTTAACTAAGGAGTGGCTTCCATCTTGTAACTCTACCATAGAGGCCTGATTGGTGGAGTGCTGCAGCGATGGTCGTCCTTCTGGAAGCTTAACTAAAGCCCTTCTCCTCCGATCACTCAGTTTAGAGGGACGGCTAGGTCTTGGAAGAGTCCTGGTGGTACCAAACTTCTTCCATTTACGGATGATGGAAGCCACTGTGCTCATTGGGACCTTTAAAGCAGCAGACATTTTTCTGTACTCTTCCCCAGATCTGTTCCTCGAGACAATACACTGTCTGACATACACTGTGGGACCTCAACTGAATTTACCACAGGTGGACTCCAATTAAACTGTAGAAACATCTCACGGGTGATCAGTGGAAACAGAATGCACTGGAGCTCAATTTTGTAGATTCATTTGCTTGATCACAAAGGCTGTGAATACTTATGTACAAGTGATTTCTTTGTTTTTTTATTTTTAATAAATTTGCAAAAATCTCAAACAAACTTTTTTTAAAGTTGTCACTATGGGGTATTATGTGTACAATTTTGAGGGGAAAAATAATTTAATCCTTTAGGCTGTCTCATGCTGTGACCATAGGCTGTAACATGCTGTGAACATAGACTGTGAAAACTTTCCGTATACACTGTACGTACCCTTCTCGTCTGTGCATGCAGTAACTCTGTAAAGTCTGACGCACCACGCAGCTCCCAAAAGTTACAGGTGGGTAAACTATGAATTCTGTGATCATGGTAAGGTAGACTGCCCCGTATCAGACTTTTTTTTTTTTTTAAGCATTGAGAACATGTTTGATGATGGTGGAGGTTATTTTCCAATGTTTCTAACAATACCAGTGGTATTAAATGGTTCCTAGATTGTTTATGAGTGTACATATTGTGGATGTGGATAATACATTGTGAATTTTGAATGTTGTTGAAAAGTTGCAACTGGTGAATAAACTCTTTTGAGAGACGGATAAACTGTAATAAGAGGTGGATAAACTATATTTCTGAAATTTCAGAGGTGAAAAAACTGTGTTTACTTGCATAGATAGATAAATAGATAGTTTATTGATCCCCAGGGGAAATTCAAGAAACTCTTTAGCCTCCACTACAGCCCTGTGTACAAATACTTATGTAAAATGAGACACAGCAATTTTCTAAGTCAAGTCAAGTCAAGTCAAGTCAAGTTTATTTATATAGCACATTTCATACACAGAGGTCATTCAATGTGCTTTACATAAACAAAACCAAACAATAATAACAAATAAAAGCATAGAAGGGCAATATAGTCAAAGAATAGTTAAAAGGTAAAGATCATAATAAAAAGAAAACATAAAACACAAGGTAAAATCATTTAAAAATAAAGAATAATTAGTAAGCAAAAACAAAGGCAAAAGTAGTAAAAAAGTAATAAAAGACAAAGTAGAATAATTATCAAGGCAGATTCAGAATTTGTAACTCGGCACAGTTAGCAGAAAGCATCTGAGAACAGTTTGGTCTTAAGTCTAGATTTAAAACTGGCTACAGTTGGGGCCTTTTTAATGTCATCCGAAAGTTGGTTCCACAGCTGAGCCGCATAGCAGCTAAAAGCTGCTTCACCATGTTTAGTTCTAACTGTAGGTTTTACTAGCAGGTTTTTCACCTGGGACCTGAGAGGACGAGAAGGTGTGTACTGCTGAAGCATGTCTGACAAGTATTTAGGTCCTGCTCCATTTACTGATTTATAAACAAGCAATAGTGCTTTAAAGTCAATTCTGTGACTTACTGGAAGCCAGTGCAAGGACTTAAGAATTGGAGTAATGTGGTCAGTTCTTTTAGTTTTTGTTAGAGTCCTAGCTGCTGCATTTTGTATCACCTGAAGCTGTTTAATAGTCTTTTTAGGAAGGCCTGTGAACAGTCCATTGCAGTAATCAACCCTGCTGGAGATAAATGCATGAATGAGTTTTTCTAAGTCATGTTTTGACATCAGCCCTCTGAGTTTGGCAATATTTTTGAGGTGGTAAAAAGCTGATTTAGTTATCGCTTTCATGTGGCTGTTGAAATTTAGATCACTGTCAATTAATACACCAAGATTTTTAACAGTATCCTTTGCCTTCAACCCTTTTGTGTCAAGGAGAGTGGCAACCCTAAGTCTTTCCTCATTTTTACCAAATATAATTACTTCAGTTTTTTCTTTGTTCAGCTGAAGAAAATTTTGAGACATCCAGGTGTTGATTTGTTCTATACACTGACACATAGATTCAAGAGGACCATAGTCGTTTGGTGATAGAGCTAAGTAAATTTGTGTGTCATCTGCATAGCTATGATATGAAATCAAATTATTTTGAATGATTTGTCCAAGTGGGAGCATATAGAGGTTGAATAATAGTGGCCCCAAGATCGACCCCTGGGGAACACCACAGGTCAAGGACGTTGGTGTTGAGGTACAGTTTCCGATGGCAACAAAGAAGCTCCTTTCTTGTAGATATGATTTTAGTCAGCTGATAACTATGCCTGTAAATCCAACCCAGTGTTCTAGTCTGTGTAGTAAAATATTGTGATCAACAGTGTCAAATGCTGCACTAAGGTCCAGTAGCACTAGGACTGATGCTAAGCATATACATACTTGGAATTCTCATTCAGCTGAAGCACTGGATTTGCAAAAGTAACAATGGGGCTTTTCAGGTGCTGCGCGCAAATCACTCCACCCAAGTAGCAGTCCTTTAGCACAAACCCATAAAGATATCGGTAGATGTCGCCTTGCGTGCTAAAGCCTATGAGGCAGAATATGTCAACGCAGCCACCATATTTGAACAGGGGACACTTACCCTCAAAAGAATAGAGTGTACTGACAAGCTGCAGGAGTTTTGGCCTATAAAGCTATTCATAGAAGTAGCCTACTTCCGTCAGATGAAAGATGGTGGCTGCAGATGCATGTTGAGAAGCCAAAGGCGACATCTAGTTAATATATCTATGACAAACCCACACAAAGTTAGAGCTCTAGCTATGCACAGTGGGGCTAACTCTCCCATTTGTTCGTAAATCACGCATAAGCCCTTTTTATGCGCTTCAGTTACGCACTTTTTTTAGGTACGCACATTCTCCCATTCCTGCATCTGTCACACCCACAGAGCATAAGTTCGAAATCAAGGCGGCCTTATGAAAGAGGTGTGATTTATTTAAAATAGAATCAGACTGATCCACCACCTTGTTAATTTAGGTAAATATGAAAATGTGGAACGTGGACTTTCTAATTCACCTTCTGAATGTCATTTAAATCCAGAAAGAACACAAACCAGTCTTTGATTTTGAAAACGTAAGCATGGTGAACTGAATAGCAAAAGGCCTTCAGCACAATGGTGTGTCAGCACATACTGTAGCCTAGCCCAGTGGTCTCCAACGCGGTGCCCGGAACGGCTATGAGGCGCCCCCAGCGCACCTTCTAAAAAAAAACAATCAGTCAGATCACGCTCTAAAAACACGCTCCATTGTGAAGTTTTCAATATATATTTAAGTCTAGACTAGAACCATTTTAAGAATGTATGTAGCCATACATCTGTAACATTACATTTATATTGGTGATATCTTACAAATTGTAGCTGCGTTAAATTTTAGCCTTTGTCTCCAATCCGTTTCCCTATTCAATCTTTAAACAACAACGGAAGCGGAGCGAATACATGCTGCTCGCACGCATACACAGTAAAGGGGAAAAAACTTGCTTGTCTGGTGTAGCCAATGGAAGCATATCTTTGCAAATGTTCTGTGGCCATTCTATGTTCGTCAAATACGGTTCTTGCATGATTGTTCAAGGACTGAAAAACAATTGCTGTAGCTCACAGGCCTTTTCTCCTCCGTAGGCTACTGCCGTATAATAACGCTGAAAATGTTGTGGCATGCTTGACTGAGCAGGACTGTACATTACCTTTTTTGTCAGATCATGGAGAGATTTCAGGTGTGCAATAACTGTAAAAGGATACTTCATATGTTAGGGTGGTGTGGGTGATTTACTATTGAAATGTTAAAACCGAATTGTTCACTGAAATCAGAACTTAAACAACCCCTGAATTCATAATGGTGGTCACAATGGTCACATAGTAGGTCACATGGTAGTCACAATGGTTGCTGCTAACTGGAATCCATGCATTTCCACTGAATTATTTTTGGAATCTGATCCCTTATCATACCTGTTCATTCTTACTCGTCGCTCGACTTATCGTGACTAAATTCAAGATGGCTGCAAACGCTAAACTTCGTGAAGATACTGTCTGTATAAATCGTCTTGTAAATAAACTACCAGTGCTTTTCCAAAGTTCTCAATGTCTCGTTTTAAATGTCAGGGCCCTCGGAAGTCTACAAATGAAGTGTGGAGATACATTGAGCCTCGTAAATGGGTGTAAAACAGTGATTTATTTGCAAGGCTAGCCTGATGCCGAAGCACCACTATTGAAAAACCTGTTGGTAGCATCGGCTAACTAGCGCCAGATTTTGGAGTGCAGGGGACAAGCCGAGATGGGCTATGAGACATACGTTCACACTCGGTATCATGTTTCAATACACTTTAGGTCAATATCACACCGGAATTCTCCTTTAAGATGCTTTCGGGGAACTGGGCCCTGGTGACAGATCACAAACAAAGTTATTTTTTCTCTTTGTTTGTTTCGTTGGAAAATGCAATGTCAATGTCGGAATGTTAGGAAGACATGTAGCTTGTAGAAAATGGGTTCATAACTTACATCACTGAATGTAGAGAAATTCAGCAGATGAATCCAAGATAAAGTTTTTAAAATAGCGCACATGTTTTTAAGTCTTCTGTAATAAACACTGCGTTCGTTAACTAGGTTGTTGGTGTTTAGTTTTATGTGTAGAGACCTTAAGCAAGCTACTGACGAGGTTTGGTGTCATTTTGAACAATATTACTAGTTAAATAAATGCTATTTGGGAAGCGTTTAGCTTACTGCTCATAGCTACTCCACTGTTTGCGATTTGGGGCTAGCATATACCAGGCCAAGCTCTGTAGTGGTTGATCAACGAAAATGACTGTCTCCACGGCTTATTTGATGTTCTTTAATGCAGAAAAACACCCTTGTGTTAATTTTTCGCTGGAATTACACTTTATGTGAAGGGGAGAATTTGTGCAGGCTGAAAAGCGCTTAGTTACGCACTTTTTTTTTACTTAGGCACATGGGAGCTGCAGTTTGACAGTGAAGTTTCTCAGCCACCTCTAAACTCAAAATATCTCTGACACTCAAAACCTGATGGTTAGGCAAATCTTGAAATTACTACCGTAATTTCTCAACTATTAGCCGAGGTTTATACATTGATTTTGCTACATTTCTTCAGCTATGAGGTTAATGCATGGGGGCAGTTAATATGGTATTAATATGGTTTTGTTTTTAACTTGCATAAAACTGTCCTGCGGCGAATACCCTGAAAATTACGGTACTGTATTCAAACTAAATTTTAAATCTCTTTGTCCTCTCTGTTTCCGTGTGCTGTTGTGGTGTTGTGTGTGTTAAGTGGTCCCCCTACTGCTGCTGTTCTGCCAGTGTGGATCTGTAGCCGGCATGGCTGACCGTTTCATGGACTTGCCTTTTGATGTTCAAGAGTACCTGATGCCATATCACACTGAGGGCAAGGGTGAAGACAAGGTAATGCATCTATGTATCCCCAACAGTTAGGTCCAGTTGAACAATTTATTCATTTCTAATTGGACAAGCTGCATTCCCAGAGTGCTGATATCCTAGATTTCTTTACTTTATTTAGTTATCACTCCACGGTTAATACATTACACATGAATTGTCTGACATTTAATGTTCCATTTATCGAGAACGAGAGAGCAGGTTGCAATTTTATAATGTTCCATTAAACAGATCAAATGAGAATAAAAGGGTTAATGGAGTAGATTAACATAACATGAAGACAGCCGAATGTACTAATGAATGTGCACAAATAGCCTCTCACCCAACTTTGTTACAGTGACAATGTTCATTGTTTGGCACCGCCAGACACCAAAAATTCACACTAGTTACTGTATTTTTTTGAGGAGACCTACGGTATGGCCAAATCACAGCCGTGGGGATATCCTTTACCAACCCCACTCTCACTCATACCATATTGCTTACCATAATTTCCCAAGTATTAAAGGAACCATATGTAAGATTGTGGCCAAAACTGGTACTGCAATCACTTTCAAAATACTGAAGAGCGGTGTATCCCCTCCCCCTCCCCCTGACTCGAGGTTGCCAAACCTGATGGCGAAACACTACTGACTTCGTGATTAGTAGATAGGTGGAGGGTGGCGCATCAGGCCAAAACATGACATGACAAAACACAACATCAACATCAGTTGAGGGCTGCAACTTCACTTTTTAAATGACAATATCCTGGCCGCACTACTGTTGTCAGTGATATAAGTATTTGAAATGAACATGATTTCTTAATGTCTAGTGACATATCAGGGCCATTTTATGATTAATTGAAATATTTTTCTTACATATGGTTCCTTTAACTGAGGTTTACACATTGATTTTGCAAATTTCTTCAGCTATGGGGTAACTACACAAGGGTGGGCTATACATGGGAATACATTTATTTTCTTCATTCTTCTGTATGATTCTGATTCTGATATAAAATCTGATTGTGATTCAGTGGGCTGTTGGGCACTGTGGCTAATACACGGATGCAGTTTCTTTTTAATTTGCATAACACACTGTGGTGGTGCACAGGAAACTACTGTAAATATATTTTAAGAAGTCAAGAGTGCAATACAGTATATTTGTTTTGTTTGTCTCTTTGCTTTTAGGGGGTCCCTACCTACCTGCTGCCAGTTACTATGATAAAGGCAGCAGCACCTGTGGCCCTCAGTTCTGCAGTGGAGCAGCAAACCACTCAAATGTCCAGCAGCACCTACAGCCAGATGATGCAGATGAGCCAGTTTCAGCCAAGCCAACATGTGGAGATGGACATGAGGAGCATGGCGGAGTATGCAGCCATAGGCCAGGCTAACACGCTCAGTGCTCACCAGAGAGGCTCAACATACCGCGCCGTCACCCGGCAGGAGAGCAGGCAGGCAGGCTTGGCAGACCTCTATGAAGATATTGCTCTACCTGATGATTTTCTGATGGAGTACTTCGCCCAGGTGAGAGGCAGAGAATGGCAGTGCCAGGTGGTTGCCACAGTCCACAAGTGTACGAGGCCTAAGAACCAGAGGGGCTTAAGTGACATTTCAACAACTTTTAACAACATTTCACCAACTGGTTCAGTGTGTTCAGTCCTTTTCACTAATAACTCTTATTTCTCTTAGTTATTATTTCACTAATAACTCATTTTTTAAAATAATTCTGTCGTTTTGACAGTAAAAGAGCTGATCATATCACCTACGCCCCTCTGGTTCTCACCCCTCGTTATGTGTGTATGTAGTACTTCTGTAAGTAGGTAGTATGCAAGTTGCTGCACTAATACTGTATGTCCTGGTGGCACTGTGCCTTGATTATTCCCTTTTTGTAAGTGGCTTTGGATACCATCGTGATGCCACGCCCCCACATACCAGGCACTAATTCCTGCTGTAGGATAACAGGCTTAAACATAAAAAAAAACTTTCCATGGAAATGAAATTGAGCCTAGAACTGATGCATATGTAGCCTGGAAATATCCAGACTCACGTACGTACATTTCATTTGTACAGAGAGTCTGGCCACTTTCCATTGCCAAGCGTTAACCTTCTTCAAGGCGAGTACTCTGTTGAAGTTTAAAACTATTGGATCTGGGGGGGTGCTGTGGCGCAGCAGGCTGCAGCACCCGTACCATATACAGGTCCGAGTGCTCACGGGGACCCAGGTTCGAATCCGACCGGCGGTCATTTCCCAATCCCACCCCATTTCTCTCTCCCACTTGCTTCCTGTCACTCTCTACTGTCCTGTCCAAATAAAGGCAAAAAAAGCCCAAAAAATATACTTAAAAAAAAAAAAACTATTGGATCTGCTCAGAGCCACTCTGGATCTGCCATAACCAAGGCTCAAACTAGTGCACGACCTAAACATCATCGTTCTCAGCTACTCCTTTGTTCGCTGATTGGACCTGCAGATTTTTGCTGGAGAAAACCTGTGAAAATACCGCAGACCCAGGCGACGTACTGAAGGGAAATTAAAATTGAGCGGAAGCAAAGTCCTTTTAGGCAAGTCCCTCCACTCGGCGGTCATATTGCAACGCTTTTTGGAACAACGCTAAATGTATTCACATGTCAACGTTTTGCCAAGGAAGGGGTGTGATATGTGTAGACAACGGCCATATTGGCGTTACAAAGTAGCCCCATGCATTTCGATTGAGGATTTTTTGAGTGCTGTGTCTCCTCATTAGAAAGTCTCTGGCGGAAGTACGTAGGAGGGCGGAGTTAGGCTAAATGCATATATAGGGTAGCCTACTTTAAAGGCTGTCAGCCAAACAGTGCAAAAATAAAATACTTATTAGTCTATGTGAGACTACCCTCTTGTTCAAATAATTCCTGATGAACGTGAATGTGTGAATTGTTTTTTTACATGTCTCGCAGAATAGCCTACATTGAACGTAAAAGATGTAGCCTAATGTTTTAGCCTAGCAGAAAATAGTCCTAATGAATTATTATTGTTACGACTAGCAAATTCTATTTTTGCGAGGCTACAGCACTAAAGCGCCAAATGCGTCCTTCTCCACCGTGTTAAATTAAACAATTCATTTCATTATCATTCTATAGAAAATATTACAGATTCACGCCCCCCAGGTATTGATTCGAATGGCATTATAAATGTGGATGGGTCTGAAAATGTTTTCTGCAGGGTAACATACAATACTACTACCATAGATCAAGCTGCTTCATGCAATAGCATGACTTATAGTTCTATTCCAACATTGATTTCTACCCAACATATAGTAAAAAGCAGGGCTTGAAAATGAAAATATTTTTCAAACGTTCCGTTCCAAACGGTTTAGGTAGGCCTATGTTTAACGTTTTCATTCTTGCATGTGTTCCGCCACCAACATATCGGTCCTGAACCGGTTTGGAACGCAAAATACCGTTCATTCTTAAAGTTCCGGCAGTATGGATATTCCATATGGAGATCTTCAAAGGCTTGCGCTATAATTCCAACCCTGTTTATAAACGAACCTGTCTGTTGCTGACAAGGCCTATCTCAAATTTCCTATCTCAAAATTTTCAAATTTTTAACTCTTCTACATAGAATAGGCTATAATTGCGCAAACATTTCAAATCCCGACTTTAAAACGACAAGGCGTGGACAGGCAAAATAGGCTATTACGCATAGGCTACAAACAATTTCCAAATCAGTTTCAGTAGCCTACGCTACGAGCTGGCCTAAGATCCGAAGTGGCAGACGGATAGGTTACATTACAACAGCAAGACAAAATATACACATTTGGACCAAATGTCCATTTATTCGGGGTTTTTTTTTCAAACTGCAGAAATCAAATTATTAGGCTGTTCGCCTACAATGAAACGAGTAGAACACTTAGGATATGCTTTTGTGAAATTTTATAAAATATATAGAGAACGAAAAAAAAACGTTATTAACCAGTTTTGTGGATTTCAGAATAACGTTTCTGTTCCGGAACAGTTGAAGACCATTTTGTTTTTGTTTCCGTTTCCGTTTCCGCTCCTCGTAAAATTCCGTTCGTTTTCGGTTTTCGTTCCTTGAACCGGTTCGGAGCCCTGGTAAAAAGAAAAGATAAATTTAAAACTAGAAACCTAACAAATATTCTTTCCATACCTCAGCATATTCCTCAAAAGCCAGAGGCATTTTCAGCTAACATGGGCTTACTAAATATAGGTGCACTTACTACCAAAACCTTTGCAATCAATGATTTTATTAGTGAAAAAACATTGGATTTTCTGTTTCTTGTTGAAACCTGGCTGACTTCAGACAGCGAAGCTGTTCTTGTTGAAACCTGTCCCCCAAATTATAATTTCTTCCACTCAATTAGACAGGGCAAACGAGGTGGTGGAATTGCCTCCATTCTCTCAAACAAATATAGCTGCACTAGAGTCAACTTTGGCGAATTTGCTAACTTTTGAGTATATTGCCCTCACTCTGAAGGCTGACCCAGCTGTACTTCTATTAACCTTATACCGCCCTCCTAAACTATGGACTGGCTTTCTCGACCAGTTTTCTGAACTTATGTCGCTCATCATCACTAGCTATGATGGGATAATTGCAAATGGCGACTTTAATATTCATGTCAATAAGACAACTAATGCTAAAGCCAGTAAGTTCCTTAATGTTTTGGACAGTTTAGAGCTAAAGCAGCATGTTACAGGACCCACCCACAACCTTGGCAACACCCTCGATCTAGTCATTTCTAGAGGGATAGAAGTCAGACTTATCAGTAAATAATATATATTACTGTATGTCTGATCATTATTGTGTATCTTTTAATATAGTACTACATACTCCAAAAATTCATCCCGAAATTGCAATCAAATCGCGACTCTTGGACATTAGAGCAGAATAGCAGTTCATAGCTCTTATAGACTCCATAAATTTAGATATTTTACATCATCCCATTAATCAAATGGTAGAGGCTCTCAATCGTGAAATAGACGCTCTGCTTGACAGAGTGGCACCCTTAAAGACTAAAAAAAGGCCCCGTAGCAAACTGACACCTTGTATGAACGAAAATATCCATGATCTAAAAAGATCATGTAGAAAAGCTGAGAGAACATGGGATGAGTAAAACTAAGTTACAGGTTCACCGTGCGATTCTAAAAGAAAAAATAGCAAATTATATTAGAGCTATTCGGAATGAGAGAAGGAATCACTTCTCTAAGGTAATTGCTGAAAACAGTGGAAACTCTAGGGTGTTGTTCTCCACCATTGATAGGCTATTCCATCAAACACCTTTTGATACACTCAGTCAGGCATCCTCTCTAAGATGCGAAGAATTTGCAGACTTCTTCAAAAACAAAGTAATTTCTATAAGGGAGGCTATTGGTAACACAAGTAATATGTCTGATAGTACACCCAAAAACAGCCCCCCAAAATTAAGGTTCTTTAGCACTATTACTCAATCTGAGCTTGGTAAAATTATAACTCAAACCGGCTCCTCAACATGTGTTTTGGATCCAATCCCTATTAGATTCCTCAAAAATGTATATGATAGCTTAGCTCCCTTTATTCTCAAGGTAATAAATACCTCATTAGATACAGGTATATTTCCAACTGCTTTTAAAACCGCTGTTGTGAAACCTTTACTTAAAAAGTCGAATCTTGACCATACCAATCTGAGCAACTACAGGCCTATATCAAATCTACCGTTCCTGAGCAAAGTACTTGAAAAAGTCGTTTGTAATCAGTTAAATACCTTCCTCAACGAAAACAGTATTCTTGAAAAATCACAGCACAGAAACGGCTCTAGTAAAAATAGTCAATGATCTTAGACTGGCTACTGACTCAAACAAAGTCTCAATCCTTATTCTTCTGGATTTGAGTGCGGCATTTGACACCATTGATCATAGCATCCTAATTCACCTTCTTGAAGTGGGTGGGTCTCTCTGATAATGCTCTAAACTGGTTTCAAACCTACATTACTGGCAGAGATTTTTATATCAGTCTAGGAGATCATGTGTCTGAAAAACATGACTTGCCTTTTGGTGTGACCCAGTGGAGCTGCCTTGGTCCTCTGCTATTTTCCCTATATATGCTTCCATTGGGAAACATCATAAGTCAGCATAATGTAAACTTCCACAGCTACGCAGATGATACCCAATTGTATATTTCTTTGGAGCCAACTAACCCAGATGGCCTTTTCTCCCTCACTGCATGCCTAACCTCCATTAATCAGTGGATGAGCAAAAAAATGTTGAAACTAAATGATGACAAAACAGAGGTACTTTTGGTTGGACCAAAACTAAAGCGAGACATTGTTCTTAGTAATCTGGGGAACTTGCCGCACCAGGTCAAACCAAAAGTAACAAGCCTCGGTGTCATCTTAGATGCAGAGTTAAGTTTTAAGCCCCATATCAGTAAAGCTACTCAGATAGCCTATTTCCAATTGAGAAACATTGCCAAAGTGCGGCCCTTTTTAACTCAACAAGATGCAGAAAAACTAATTCATGCCTTATCACTAGCAGGTTAGACTACTGCAATGCACTTTTCACTGGTCTTCCCAAAAAAACATCTAAAGAAATTGGCACTCATACAGAACTCTGCGGCTAGACTTTTAACTAAGACCAAGAAGAGAGAACTAGAGATGCACCGATATGGAATTTTAGGGCCGATAACGATAACCGATATGTATTGGTTTGGTGTGGCCGATACCGATACGATAACCGATAACCGACCACCAAATGATGGACAGAACTCATAATAGTCATCAATAGTACCGCAGTCAACAACATATCAGTAGCCTAGCCCTACAGTATGTGTGGCTCCTTTAAGTAAACCTGACGTCAGTAAATTGCGAGTGAGTGGCTAGAGAGTTTGAATCGTTTTCATTTAGGACTAAACGCTCATAAACGGCTCAGCTTGGAATAAGCTTCAGTATAGCGACCAAATCAGAGTTTGTGAGGGAAACTTAGGTTTAGTTTCAACTGCGGGTAACTGAATAAAGCTGCAACTCCTCATACTGTATCTTATGTCCGTCTACTCTGTTGCGCAGAACCTGCTGCAGCAGAAATGAAAGGCGTTAGCCCCGAAGGTTTTAATAACTTATTATGATGACCTGTCTGGAACTGAAGCACGAATGGTTAGCATATTTCTAGGTAATAATACAAAACCCAAGCTAAAGTAATGCAAATATAATACTAAAACACAACTTAGAACTAGGCCTACTTATGTACTCGTCCCATAACGAGTTTGTTTATTTGTTTCCCCAACCAGCGCAGTAAAGTGCAAACACACCAGCACAAGACGGCTCTAGATAGGGCTGAGCTCCGCTCTGGTAAGGTTAAATGGCGAATCATTCACGAGAGGATTTTGAGATGCACAGATTCCCAAATGAACGCATATCCACAGATTTTGTTAGAGTGGTGAAATACATTCACACCGCTGACATTATATTGAGGAAAAAGTATAGCCAACCAAGCTCAAGTAGCTCAGTGTAGCCAGACGGACCTTACGTAGGCCTAAATTAGGACTTTAAAAAATATCGGCGGAAATTATCGGCCAGAATTCTGTTATCGGACCGATAATAATATTTTCATTTTTTCATTTGTCGGCTAATAATATATCGGCTTGTGGGGGGGTAAAGGGTTAAGGCTGCCAGTCTTATGACATGTTATTGGGGGCCAAGCAGCGAAGCTGTGAAGGCACCCATTGTGTTTTTACGTTTTCCTATTATTAGGGGTCCGAGCAGCGTAGCTATTGTTTCTGTACCGTTCATTTTTGGCCAAAATTCTGTAAAAGTCATACTGCAGCCTAAACCGTAACTCCAAAACTCTTCAAATTTTCAGGTATGGTTACCAGTACCTAACCTGACCCTAGCCAGATGAATGTCGTTCCGCTTAGCTCCGCCTAGCTTCACTCACATCCATCTGGGACCTCTTCCATTGAGAGTGATTTCTCCAACCAACTTTATGGTTTAGCCAACAGGACGCAGGGCGGGAGTTTCATAGATGTGACATAGCGTAGAAGCGACTGTGAGTCTGTTATTAGCGTCACGGGTTGGCTTCGATGTGAGTGGTTGAAGTAGCACGTCAATAGATGACGGACAAGTGGCTTATTCAATCATATGCAAGCATTTTTTGATTAGGCCCAGCCTTCTGAAGCAACACTTCAATGGATCGGTTCCAGATGGATGAGTGGAGCTAGGCGGAGCGAAATTCATCTGGCTATTGCCAGGTTAACCAGTACCCCCCTCTGCCCATAACCCAAAATCTGGGGTACTGCACCCAAAGGTGGCGCTATTGGAATAAAAAGTTAATTATGCTAATTTCTCCTTACCAGATTGACCTAGACTCAAAATTCTTTCATAATATTAATCTCTAAACTCAGATGCATATTTTTGGCCCTGGTCTTATGGTCTAAAAATGTTTACTTTTGACACAATTTCATGGAAAAGCCAAACATAAAAAGTTTCACACTCTTCAAAAATAATCAAATCTTCACCAAAATTCTCACAGACAATGTTTAGACCAAGCCTCACAAAAGTTATCGCTCAGAATTTTGATATTTTGTTCCATTTCAGAGATATAGGCCAATAAAGTTAGGCCACTTAGGCCATTTTTCCTAGATCACCTATATTCCTATAAACCGTAAATCCTAGAAACTTCACATTTTCAAGTATTGTTACCAGTACCCCCCACTACCCATAACCCAAAATTTGGGGTACTGCACCCAAAGGTGGCGCTCTTGTCAAAAATGCTTATTTCTCCTTAACAGATTGACCTAGACTCAAAATTCTTTCATCATATTAATCTCTACATTCAGATGCGTCTTTTTCACCCTGGTCCTATGCTCTAAAAATGTTTACTTTTGCCACAATTTCAGAGAAAAGCCAAACATCATAAAAAGTTTCACAGGCTTCAAAAATTATCAAATCTTCACCAAAATTCTCACAGACAATGTTTAGACAAAGCCTCACAAAAGTTATCAAAAGAATGTGGATATGTTGTTCCATTTCAGAGATATAGACCAATAAAGTTTGACCACTCAGCCCATTTCTCCTATATCACCTATATTCCTATATGAGTACATTTTTTCCCTTGGAGAACAACAACACAACCATCATTATGTGGATACCATTAACAGTGCACATTTTCAGATCTGTACTCTTTTTTATAAAGCTCTTAATTCTATTGTCAAATGTATGCTAGGAATTTTCTTGATGTTGTGTGTTTGCCAACACACATTTTCACCATGTGAATGTGACTGCCAAATATGTAGGATTGTCAGTGGCTCAGTGGGATAATGCCTAGTGCTGGTGTTTGTTAGGTTGAGAGTTTGAATCCCCGGTAGTGCTTTAGGCTCTAGCTCGAATACAATTGGTTATTGAAGATTCACACCATTGAACAGCACCTGAATGACATCAGGCAATCAACATACACAGTCATTAGTTGCCAAGAATCAGAATGCCGAGACACTCTGGCATTTAGGGGAACTTCTTTGTTTACTATTTTTCCTTCATCATTAAGTCTATCATATTTATATTTCATCCATTAGTGTTCTTCTCTACAAATGTCTAATTGCCCCAGAATTTCAAAAAGATTTCAGGTGTACTCTTTCAGGAAAGCCCTTCATTTTATTGTCAAATGTATGCTTGGAGTTTTTCTTGTGTGTTTACCAACACACATTTTCACCATGTGAATGTGACTGGCCAACATATAGGATTGACAGTGGCTCAGTGGCAGAGTGCGAATTATCCCACCATAATTGGGGGGTACTGCTCCTTCACTTCTTCTGACCATAATGGTATATTACCATATTAATCCCCACCTTGATCGCCAAGTGCAACATGTGTTGTGCAACACACATACAAGGTCTAAACATGCAACAAACTGATAATCAGTAGGCTACAGAATATCTCATCGTTTTTATACTGTATATCCAAAAGAGAACTGTTTTGATCAACTCTGCCCTCTGCCCTCATCTTGTCGTCTCCCTGCGGCCTGCTCACGGCTTTTATTCTGTGCCTCTCCTGTCTGCTGGTCCTTAACACATTTGACACGAACAGTGTATAAAACCTAACTGCACCTACACTTTTAATGTAATTGTTTGTAGATAAAAAATAGTTTCATTAAGATAGTATCAGGGTTCTCCGATGAAACTACATTTATCAAACTAAAAATAGGAAATAATAGAATGTAAAAACAATACCAACCAATTAAAAACAAATTAAAATACTAGCACATATTTAGCCTAGGCTACTTTGGTCTTTTTATGTTTCCACAGGTTTCACTGATGTAGGCTTAGCTACATCAGACCCTCTTGTGCATACCGGTAATATAAAAACACAGGATCTGTGCCAAACTAATTTCAAAAGGGCACAATAATTTATTCAAGATATAATGAGAATGGATACCTAGGCTATGGAGTTCATCTCCTTGGAAATGGCAATCGATTTTACCTCACCACAATGTACAGTAAAAGTTTATTTAAATAGAGAATTACCTTGCTAATTAACCTTGGTAACTAACCAAGGTACACTTTACTAGCCTCAGTGGGTAAGTAAGTAGCAGGTAAGTAGCCAGTAATTCAATGTATGAAGAGGTGACATGAGCTATGAAAGAACAAACATGTTTATAAATGAAGGTTGTAAAATAACACATTTTCAACAAGCTAGACGTCAGTTAGCAACTTACATTTACCCATGCACGTCAGCAGCAAACCGAATTTAGCCTAATGGAGGAATTTACCTAGCGTTTTGTCATTCAATGTTAACACTTGCTCAGTTGTTTCTAGCCACGGGTGGTTAAAAATGGTAACGGTCCACAATAGGGGTTTCTGAAATCGCTTTACATAAAAATGTTCCTACAGTGAAAACAGGAGTTGACTTGTATTGTAACTGTAATGATATTTTTCACAATATTAGAAAAAATATCTGACCCCCTCAAAACTGATATTTCTGTCTCTTTGCCCATACAGAAAAATAATATATCACATATATTAGTGTTGTCACAATACCAAAATTATGACTTCGATATGATACCTGCCATAAATATCACGATGCTCGATACTGAAACGATACTACGGCGAAATCCTAAGATATCTGGAAAAAAGAAGGACTCCTACCTGCTCCAAGTGTATTGGGTCATTTGTGTTGAATTCGGTGCACTTTTGTAGTGTGCAGTTCAATTCTGGGTTCTAAACTTCCTACATAATTAATTTTTTTTATAGTCAGTAAAATAGTAGGCCTACTTTGTGTGATTAAGTCCTTTATTGTTTGTTATAGTTAATTTACATTGTGTTGTGTTTTGGCAATAAAGTAGCTTTAAATAGTCAACTAGGCTAGATCAAGGTCAGTGTTGAAACTACTGCATGCAAATCACTGAATGCTATGCAGGGGGGCCTAATCTTTAGGCCATGTACAGTATAGGCTACCCTAGGCCTTCCCGTGTTCATGGGATTTCTTTGACAGTTGCAACGGGAAAAATGTGTTAAAAAAAAAAGTACGACGTTCCAACCACTCAGGTCTTCGTCAGATAGGCCTACACCATTACCTGTTGCATTATATCTCTGTGTGCATTCCTACATTACGTCCATTTCTTTGATAACATGATTTGCTACCACCAATAAGCCGCTATTATTATTAGGACTCACGCTTTGGTGGTAATATGCTGTGGGCTTTAATTAGCGCATTTCGGGTAGCCTATTCAACATCTGGGCAATAATTATTGAACAAATTGCAGTCTACATGCCATGACAAATATTACCAGTACTGACCGAACATGAAATAGATTGTTTACAAGTTATGGTAATGATATTCTGGCGTGAACATTGCGCTTTCATCACGTTAGCACCCTATGATTAGGCTACAGCTCGTTATGTCTCGTCAACATGATTACCTCGTTATGTCTCGTCAAAATTCATTGATGAAGGAAGGTTCGCTTTATCCCAGAGAACCATAGGCCTACTCGTTTCACATAGGCTAGACTAAAACAGAAGAGAAGAACTTGGCACTAACCATGTAGTCGTGTTTTCTAGAGCATATTCGTTGACCTGTCGTTCTTTGAACTCTTTAAAAATGTTGGGATATGTCTGCGAGGTGTTTAGCCATGCGTAGCCTAGGCTACTGCTTATAAATGACTTTGAAACATATTTTACAAAGGACCTCTGTGTACCTGACAGTGTTGGTCAAGTTACTTGGAAAAAGTAATTAGTTACTGATTACTGATCCAAGAAAGTAATCTAGTTACTTTACTGATTACTTATTTTCAAAAGTAATTAGTTACTTTACTAATTACTTAGTTACTTTACAAAAACACACTAGCTATACACAACCTGAATACGCTTTTTTAAAACTTGGTTTTATTAGTTTCAATCTTAACCTTTTGGTGTGTATACTCCTTCATTCAAATAGATGTAAATAAAATACAGCAAAAAAAAATATTAAAACCAAAGTCTCTATTAACATTTACATCTTTTAACAGTTGCAGTGCAGAGAGGAGTAATGCATTTACCAAAACAGAAAATGCTGTTGCATGCCACATTTAGGCTGTTCTATTATCAAGAAGAGTATGTGTTTGAACTGTGTGTGTGCAGTGCCGCTGCTGGCTATTTTGGTGCCCAAAGCAGAACTGTTAGTTTAAAATATTTCTTAAGAAATACTACTAATTTGATGCATTTTAACTCATTTATAAATGGTGCGCTGTCACTTTAAGAGCATCTACACAACTCTCATAATGATCAGCTCCATTCAAATATAAGCCTATGGCTAGTCCACAAACTCCACATTTGGCACTATATTAGCAATAGTCATGATATTAAGTTGGTATAAACAGCTAGCTAGACATTTTCTGTTTGCAATTAAAAGTGAAAGCCTATATGAGCCTGGTAGCACCTACCTGATCGGAATGTGTTTCAATCGGCATAGGCTACTGTGCTTCATGTAAATGCTTAGTTTAAGGCAGTGGTTCTCAAACTTTTTCTTTCATTCCCCACTTTGATCAAGGGGGCCTTTTCGAGCCCCACCTGCCCCTCATCGCTCTAAGAAAGTGGTAGGTCAAGCTTAAAATTGTCAAATGTATTGAAATAATGACAAGTTCTAAATATATCCTCTTCAGCAGAGTTAAAATCAGCTGGTGCTGCAGATATAATAATAAATAAATACATAATGTGCCATTGTAAATTAAACACACATATTTCTGTTTTCCAGCAACATATTAGGAAGCATAGGCCAATATTTTACAGCATTGTACAATATACTCAATGAAATACCAACATGCTGCATTAAATGGATCCATAATCCAGTCATACTGAGCACTGCTGGTTGGGAAATATTTTTGAAATAAACTTTGCAGGGATGTGATGTAGGCCTACTGTTTAATACATGGGATCACAAGAGTGGCTCCCGGAAGCAGACGTTTCAGCCGATTTCACTCAGATTCTCAAAGGCATACTGTTGCAATCGAGGCGCCTGTCCCATACCTCAAGTTTTTTGGTGAATGCAGTAATCTTATCTGCTAGGTGAGGTAGGTGCTTGTCTTTCAAAGTCAAAGTCTAAGTCTGCTTTATTGTCAATTTCTTCACATGTCAAGACATACAAAGAGATCGAAATTGCGTTTCCTACTATCCCACGGTGGAGACAAGACATATTTTACCAATTAGGTCCACAGCCAAACATAACATTCAAGTAAACAATATAAAAAGTAAAAATAAGAAGGCACATACAATGAAGAAATAAGAGCAGCAAAATTTGGTAGAAATTGTGCAATTGTGCATACAGTAGACAGTCAATATAATAGTGCAAAAGTCAGGCCAATAAATGGCTGAGGTAGTTTTGTTTGACCTAAGTATGCAAGTGGCATAGTGGTGCAAGTTATGTAAGAGCAGCAGAAGTGTGTTCAGAAGTGTTCAGGACAACAGGACAACAACAACAAGTTGCAAGTGTACAAGTGGAGTAGTGCAAGTGGAGTAGTGCAAGGCAGCCATTTTGGGTCTAAAAGTCCAGGATGTTATGTAGCTGAGGGTGGAGGGGGGAGAGGGGGGAGAGAGTTCAGGATCCTAACAGCCTGGTGTATGAAGCTGTTGGTGAGTCTGGTGGTGCGGGAGCGCAGGCTTCTGTACCTCTTCCCAGAGGGCAGTAGATCAAACAAATTGTGAGCGGGGTGACTTGCATCACTCACAATTTTGGTCGCCTTGCGCCTTGCGGGGGAGGTGTAAATGTCCTTCAGGGAGGGGAGAGAAGCACCAATAATCCTTCCAGCTGTGTTCACTATGCGCTGCAGGGCTTTCCTGTTGTATTCAGTGCAGCTTCCGCCCCACACAGCGATACAGCTGGAGAGGATGCTCTCAATGGTGCCTTGGTAGAATGTGGTCATGATGGCTGGTGGAGCACTCGCTCGCCTGAGTTTCCGCAGGAAGTACAGGCGGCGCTGAGCTTTCTTCGCCAGTGATGCAGTGTTGGTGGTCCAGGAGAGGTCTTCACTGATGTGCACCCCCAGGAATTTGGTGCTGCTCACTCTCTCCACCACAGCACCGTCAATGGTCAGTGGCAGGTGTTGGGTGTGACCTCTACGGAAGTCAACAACAATCTCCTTGGTCTTGCTGACGTTCAGCCACGTCTTTGCCTTGTAACTGGAGATTTAACTCATTGAGCTTTCCAAATATATCGCAAAGATAGGCCAGCTTCAAGAAATGTTCATTAGTGAACGTGCTTGCAGATTCAAACATGCGCTCACGCTGCTTTGACACGAGCGCTTCCCTATGAATAACACAGTGCGTCCATTGCTACCTGGGAATAGGCTACAGATAAAAAATTTTTTTAAAAATCCTGTTTTTCGCGCCCTATGGCATGTCTCCGCGACCCAGTAGAGAAACGCTGGTTTAAGGGAAACTAATTATTGAAGACTTCAACACTCACCAGCCCCATTACAAAAAGGCAAAGACCACATTAATTTTTGCCCATTTTCCAAATCACAGTGAATGCAGCCAGAATCTTATAATGCCCTGGCTCCTGTTATAACGGGCCAGTAGGCTACAGGGAACCCGCGACGTCCTCTATTTTCACCTGTTGCTGCAGCAGTCATGTCGGGATCTGGGTGTCTCAATGAGTTTCACATTCCTGTGCCGGCTTGTTAGGTGCTTGCTCAGATTTGAGGTGGAATTTTTCGCTGTAGACAACATTTTTCTCCCCAGAAGAGTGTACAGCGTTAATGTTTTTTTCTTAATGTCTGAACTGCAATGAATTAAATGCTCCATGTTCAAGGCTCTCCTGCACTCCATGTCTTGTACACGGTGTCTGTTGTTTACATCTATATCGCGCAGCTATAGCCTACATCATTGTCAGGAGTTAGTCTCACAAAATCCATATGGCAAAATACCAAATTCTTTTACTGTCTATGGCAAAATCACGTTTTAGTAACGCAGTAACGCAGGCTGCTTGCAGGAAAGTAAAAGTAATCTAATTACTGTTTTTGCAATTGTAATCCCTTACTTTACTCGTTACTTGAAAAAAGTAATTGGATTACAGTAACGTGTTACTTCTAACGCGTTACTGCCCATCACTGGTACCTGATGGCTTGCCTTCACTATTCCTGATGTATCCCATATAGTTCCAGATTTCACTTCACCTTTTGTTTTATCCACAAGGCAGAGGACTGTCGGCAAAGAACTTTGTTGACGTTAGCTGCGCACTCACTCACTCAGAGATGCCTGCTTGACACGCCCACTTGCCTAGATGCGTGCAAGGAGCAGTGAGAGCAGCAGTTCACACAGACGCAGAACGTTATTATTTTAATAAAGTATCGATTCTAAAAACGTCGGAAATCGTATCGTTTTTTGCGTGAAGGCATCGTGATACCTTTTTAGTATCAATACACCGTGCAACACTAACATATATGCAGCTTGAACATATTCCAGTATAAGCACATCTATGTTAAATAAATATATTTACATCTATGTTAAATACATATATTTCCATGTATGTATCAATATATTTCAAAATATAAGTAAATATTCAATATTGGCCACTTTCTTATATTTTATGCATATAAATAAATATATTTAAATATATGACACTAAGAAGCATGATCACATGACCCTTGATGACGATTCTGATCACATGATCTATATATTTCAGACATATATTTCTCTAATATAGTTCATATTCTACTATGGTTTGATATGTTCTGCATTGATCAATAAATATTTCACTATTGTGTTTACTCAAAATCAACCATAGTATCAGTATAAAGAGGAAGAAACACACAACACTTCTGTTATCTTTTATTCTATTTTATTGGAAATCTTTGTTTTTGTTATGGAACCTCAGTTCTGTCACTTTGGCATTTATTGCCTGGCCCAGCAATCTGGAGTGAGTGTCTGGCCTGGGAACTGCTTCAGGGTGGCCTCTGGTGGCCCCTGAATAGGACAGAACATATACAAATAGAACATGCAAAACATTAGTGACACAAATACAGATGCTAAATTGCAGAAACACTGTTGTGTTATCACAATTATTGGAGATAAATACAAAGTGAGTTGGAGAGAAAGACATACAAATAAAATAAACTCACCAATTATCGTCTTAGTCCTCTCAGGGTCCAGGCATTCCCTCTAAGTGCCTCCTAAAAAATAGCACAATCAATTAGGACCTCAAATAGTTACAGTTTACTAACACAGAAAAGATATATGATGGTGAGGCGAAAATGTGAAGCAGTCCACACCGACAGCCACACAACACTTTTAAATGAGACAACACAACTAATATATCATATACACAGAAGAGAGAAGCACACAGATACACACTGAAAGAAAAAGTTAGTTTCATCCTCAAATTTTTACTAAACTTGTACAACCAAGAAGCTGCTATTTCATTAAAGTTAAACATGTACATTTTAATGTAAAAGTTCACATCTGTATGAAAACACAAACCTTGTTGAATAAAAGCCTTCAGACTCACAACCTCCTCTTGGAGAGCCATTATCGCCACCTCTTCTTTAGGTGGTTGTCAGTTCTGGGTTATCTCCCACCACAGCTCACACTCATAGAGAGCTCTACCAGCCTTCTCTGAAACCTGCAAGTGAACAGAATATACAGCATGAATGAGAGTGGCGTTGGTAAAGGGTATACTTGCGTAATATGTAATGTCCTGGGATATTCCCACTCATGAAGTGTCTCCCATCTGAGATTGCTATCTGAGACTGTAGGGAAGCTGTACCAACCATCATAGAAAGACATGGTTGGAAAGGTATTTCAGTTCAATTTGTGTCCCCAGTAGCTTGAAGCTAATTTCTTGTCATTCAAAAGATCAAAACTACTCAAACAAATGTATAAATTCTCAGAAACAAAAGGTTATGTTCTGCATTCGAAAATAGACCTTTAACCCTTACAAGCCCGACCGTTCTAATTTCGTTAAAATTTTAACGATGACCAATCATCTAATATCTCAGCTGTCCAATGACTGATTTTATTTCTGAAATCTTCCCCGTAATGCTGACAAATAAGCTTCAATTTGATATGATTGGTTAAGGGGTTTATGGCGCGAAAATGTTTTGATACTTGAAGATGAGTGAAAAAAACTTTTCACTTCAGTCAGACATTTTAACATGGACCGCCAGATGCCACCTGCACTTCGTTGGAGTTTACCTCCGACTGGAAACCACACAGCTGGATAAACTGAGGTAATATATATTTTACATCGTTTCTAGTTATGGTTAATCTTAATTTGTAGTCATAAAATCATGTTATTTGACAGTAATATGCTTTCTCATCAGCGTCAACATTATGGCATAACGGGGGCTAAGTGCATCGTCATGTAACTTTAGCTAGCTGCATTACTCTGAACTGCTTGCAGTATTCTCGTTTGCTTTTGATATCGGTTATTTTCATTTGACAGTTTCATTTAAAAACCTGTTAGTATATAACCTGTAAGTAAGTTTGTTTTCTAGTACCAATTTGCTTGTTAGGTAAGCATTATATTTGTCACGCATTAACTATTTTGGCCACTAGATGTCGCCAAAAACTTCTGTTCTGTCCCTAGCTAGTCACTTGTTACCCAATCCTCTTGTTATCCAATTAACCTGTTCCTCATTGTCTCTGGTCACATGTCTCATTTCCTCATTGTGTCAGTGTATTTAAACCCTGCTCTTTGTCTGTGTCTTTGCTAAGTCTTCGTGATTACCCTGTGTGTCTCAAGCTCTAAGCCTTTGTGGAAATTTGTGGACGTTTTTGCCCTGTGGATTCTTTACCTCTGTGTTGACCCGGACTGTTTACGGTATCTCCTTTGGATTCTCCTATTGGATTTGTTTGCCTTTCCTTCCTCGGACTGAACTCTGTTATCTGAACCCTGGCTTGGCTCTTGGACTTTGATTTTCTGGATTACGCCTTGGATTGAGGTTTTGGATTTAACTTTTTGGACTGTTTTTGACTTTTTCGGATCTTCTGAGCTTTTGTGTCTAAAACCTGAAATAAACTCAGTTAATCTTACTTTGTCTGCTCTGCACTTGAGTCATTAGTCTCAGTGGCCTAGTGGGTTAAAAGTCAGTTTGCCACTCCGGCAGCCTGGGTTCTAGACCCGACCGTGACAATATTGGCAAGTCAGTATAGCATACCAAAGCTGAATAAATCAATGGGCGCCGCGTTTCTAAGTTGCGTTCTCTTACATGAAATAAGTTGAGCGATATTTTTACTCCTCTCAATATGTAGTTGTAGAAAACAAGATGTGAAATCAATGGATTCTGTCAGAAATGTAGTGCTAATTAACGTATTGCCTCTCCTCGGGTTGTTACCTCGCTAGGCAGTTTGTAGTGAACTGTTTTACCTTGCTAACTTCTAAATGACAAACATCAGACGTGCTTGTCTCAACATTTTCTAAGATGGCATGACTTGATATTCTACTCTTCTCAATATGTAGTTTTATAGAAAACATGATGTGAAATCACATATTATGTCAGAAATGTCATTATTGCATTTAAGCAGTTAGTTACTAGGTGAAATGTAATCTGTCTTTATCTTAATGCCAGCCAGGCAATCAGATTTAGGGTAGCTAAACCCATGTGTAATAAAATGACTTTTCATACTTCTATATATTTTTTGAGTTACTCAAAATGCTTCAATAGTTTAGGCTACCTCTTCTTGTGTATGTATGTGCACACACACACACACATCTGTAGTTTTGTGATTTTATTTTTTAAATTAATAAATGTATTACATTTGTATGATTTTACTGTTGTTTCAGATGGAGGATGACAAGACCTACACAGACCTCCTTGCAGGCCTGAAGAGGTAGCTGACTGTTGATGAGCTTGCGCTCACAATGTTGAAGACCATGTGAGGATGGAGGAAGAAGGTATAGATTTAGGTGGCGTGCGTAGGGTGGTGTAGACTGCCACTAAAACACTGTGAAATAGACTTGTTATGTTGATTTTTATGTTGTTGTCCCAGGCATATGTGGTTTTACCAACCGAGCGGGTGGGAGGTTGTGCTTAGTAGGCGTCAGTATGCAAACACACAGTGCAGGGGCATGGGATCGAAGAGACCCCAGAAGAGTTTCACAGTTTTCTGGGATTGATCATTGACATGGGACTTCACTTCCTCCCTAATATCCATTGCTACTGGGAACCAAGTCTCTGAAGGGATCAGGAGCGTTGACCAAATGAGAAATACATATTGTGTACACTTTTTTTTCTCCATTGACATTGCTGTTTCAGTAGTTTCTTATTATTTCAAGTTTGGCAATGCAGAATCTGGTGTTGAACCTAGGTTTGGTAGCTACAGCCAGAACGACTTTGGTGAAAATCTATCACAACAGCTGGCAGGCATTTCGGTCAAAATTTCAGCCTAAGCCTTCAGCTGCTCCAACTACTACTCTGTCGTCTTTTCATCAAGTACATATTCCTGTACAGCAGGAGCCAAAGAAAAATTGTTGACTTTGTTATAAAAACAATACATAATAACACTAAAGTAGCTTGTATGGCCTGGAGTTTAGCGGTAGGTGACTGCTTTTTGGTAAACAAAATTGCTGTCAGATTTGGCATTCTACAGAAGGGGATGCGTTCTGTTATGAGTCATAGGTCTTCTGTGTTTAACCTTCAGGTTCCCCACCCCACCTTTCCCTATCCTCCTCTGTGTGTGTGTGTGTGTGTGTGAGTTTGTGTGTATATGTGTGTATGTGTTTATTCTCAACAGGCTTGTTCTATGTTATCCACTTTCAAATGTTTAGACACATTGATTTTTGAGTGATGTTGAAGTTGATTGTATTCCTAGCTTTTCATAAGTAATACATTTTATAGATGTATATCATTTTCATATTACACTAATTTATATAAGGAAGTTGTTGAATCAAATGTATTCTATGTCTCTATTCAGAATTGATCTTCAATAAATATACAGTATACTTACTTCCTGTATTACTGGTAAGGTACATGTTTTTCTTTTATATATCATTATTGTTGACTGTAGCATTTGCTTATATACAAATAAATGGTTTATTCTGATGGACCAAATAAATCTAAACCATTGTGTCTGACTTCATTATTAGTTTTTATGCATACTTTTATGTTTTTGGTGAGAAAGAGAATGTGAATTCTGTCAACATTCTAAATCCCGTTTACTGCATTTTTTTTACACTTATCACTTAATTTATCATAACTTTTGAAAGGTTAATGATATTCCAATTCAGTCTTTTTTGTTAAATAGCCCACAACTTGCTGAACATGAAATATGATGAAAATTCATTTTTATGCGAATGAAATTCAATTTTAACGAATTTCGGTATACATTTGGAGAGGATTTTCGAAGACTGTTCATTACTAGATCAACATTACCATATGTATTTTACATCATTTGATAGAACTGACCCTTCTGATTACAATGGTATGTATATCCCACTGATGGTATGTATTATACTCAAGAAATAAGTTTTTTTTGTGTAAGGAGGTCATCCAGCACCAAAATGGAATGTTCGGCACGGGCACGAAAGGGTTAACAAAAAAGATATATTCATAAGTAAACATTAATTTTTGATTACCTTTGGTCTATGTGATGATGAAGCATCAACATCAACATTTGTCAGTGAAGCATACTACGGGTTGGGCTTGGGTCATCTTGGTCTCAGGTCTTCTGGTCCTTCCTCCGGTGTCTTTGATGTAGCTTTCGAGTGTTGCCTCCCTCTCTAAAATGTAAAAAAAAGGGGTTTCAGTGCTCAAATATACTACATGACCATACATGGTCCTTTTCAATACAATTCAACTTTTACATTTCCATAATTTAGCATGGGTATGAATGGTTTTGCAAGAATGTCAGTGCACAAAGCATGACAAAGTAGTTTGATAGTGCACAAAAAGAAAACACATTACTTGCAATATCATTTCCATTCACGTCCACTCTAATACTCTCCAGCACATACCACATTACGTCCTATCTAAAAAAGATATTTTTAAAAGCTAATGTTAGCTCTAAGTGTTGTCCATGATGCAACAATAGCAGCTAGCTAGCTAAACCCCAGTGCATAGAATGTCTACACCTTAGGCTAGCTCTAGTAATGTTAACCGTTACATTTTCTGTCTTGCATGACAAATCATAAGTTAGCTTCTATTTATGCCTAGCTATCAATCCACATGCCAGAGGCAAATATACTACCAAATATGGTCATTACAAGTCGTTTTCATTAATTGTCCAAACCCCTTTCAGGTGTAAAATAATAAAGCTAGCGCTGGCTAATTTATGCTAACGTTAATGTTACAGAAAGTAGCAACGGTTACCTTCCAGCTTCCACAAATAATACCATTGTTAAGTCGGACATTAACTTCTGCAAATGTTATATGAAAGCAATTTTGACCACCATGGCCTCGAAAACCGGCCAAGAGCCTTCCTCCCCTCCACCACATAATGTTTGTTTCTAGCAAGATGTTGTCCCATCCAGAGCCGTTGAAAAAGTCTTTCTCATTAACGTTAGGTCTACTAATGCAGTCAGTCGGCAAAATACTGGTTTTGCCCTCATACTCCCCGCCAATCTACTTAACCAGAGCAAACGTTTTACATTTGTACTAGTAGTAGCTGTTAGTTATGCTTATGTAGTGAAAAAGCTGCAAACATTTTAACCGTTATTCCAACGACCTTAGAGGACATTGGTAGTGACGTATTTTGAAGTTGAAGGTTTTTTGTAAACCCCACCTATCACTGCCTTTGTGCAAATAAGTTAATTGAATATATTCACCATATATGTTCATGTACGATATCCACATATATGTTACATTGCTGGGTCCCACATATACTTGCATATATACATTCTTGTACTATATATGTATTAAATATATTGTAGCCATCTATTTAAATATAAGCTGGATGTAGCTGCATATATGTGAATATATTTTTCCCTTGATTTTTCTGTATGGGTGGGGGGTACTGGGTCTTCATTGGGGGGTATAGTACCCTCCAGTACCCCCTGTAATTCACCCTGTAACTATGCTCAGTGGGATAATGCCTTGTACTGGTGATCCTTAGGTTGAGAGTTCAAATCCCACTTGAAGCATTAGTGTTCGAATGCTGTTGGGTTGTGGAGGTTAGCACACTAGAACATTACAGCTACTTGTCAATATGGACTTGTAGTGCAAGGCAAGTATAACTGTATAATTATAGGCTGTTTATCTTATTGACTCCAACACAGAACCCACCCACCCCTTCACCTACCACCACAAATACAATTCAATTATCTGGGAAACACTGCCTTCCCTCGTTAAACCCTTCATCTTATCCACGACAAATAAATAGTCCTGTAGAATCAAGTATTGTTAGAATACTATTGGTTTGTAGAGATATTATATATATATAATTATTATTATTACATTTTTTCTCATTTTCGAATGTACACTTAAATCTGCACAAAGTCCTTGAGGTGAAAGTGCTGTGGAGAAATTGCAGGATTGTTTGGCTCTGCCACCTAACCACGCCCAGTTTACCTGCTGGAAAACCCTGTAGCTCCGGAGCAGGGGCTCATACGAGGATAAATTGTTTGCTCGCCCTCAGTTCACTCTTTTGTTCATCTCAACCCAGCACTCCAGTGTGTCCTTCTTTGTGTGCGTCTTTGAGTTAACGTAAGTCATCACTTTAATGACCCTCACTATGACTTTTGTGATGTTTATCAGTTTGTAGAGTAGCTCTGCCATCATGTGTATAGTTAAGGTCTTTGTTTGTTGGTTTGGTGTGTTGGAGTCCCATGTGAGAGATGCATGTGAGAGATGATTAGATGATGTTGGTTTACTTGGGATGTCAAGTATTGTTTAGTTGTACCTTATATAGCCATATGATTTCAGTTTATTGTTGTGAGTTGGGATCTGTACTGATTTACCCCATTTCACTGATTACTCCATTTTCTGTTTGTTTCCTCTTTGATGCAGCACACATACAAGTAAAGAACAAAAGAACAGATGAATTGAAACTCAAATAAAGTTCACTTGTGTTGCACCGAAACCTGCCATCTCCGTGTCATCACTCCATACCATTTAGCCTTCTGACCGAGGCTCTGCCTGCTCGCCACACACTCACTCTACCTCAACCCACATCGCCCCCTACAGTTCCTTCAGTTTGGTTGTGGAGGTTAGCATACTAGAATAGAATACTGTTATAATACTGTTGGGTTGTGGAGGTTAGCACACTATAACGTTACAGCACAGGGTAATCCTAATTTTATGGATCAAATTTATTCCAATCCAACTCAAAAGTTTTGAACAACACAAAGGTTTTATCCTGATCAAAACCAAGAATAGAATATAGCCGCAAGCGGCAATGGCGGGCCCGAGCACCTGCGGGCCGCAACCCGTGACATTTCAGGATCCAACAAAGCACCGACGTGGTGCATTTGTAAAATGTACATATTTGATGTGTGTGCTATTGTTTTTTGCATGTTATTTTCTGGCACATTTACTTGATTAGCCAGGTAGGGGCGCAATGCAAGGCAGGCCCATTGTGTGTCATCATAATCATAACATATATTAACCTGAGAAATTTCAGATTATTCATTTTAAGCAAAGAACATTTCTGATACACTTTTTGGCCAGATGGCGGCGCTATATTAGGCATGTGAATTACACATGTGAATATCATTACAATAATGATATCCAATATTTTTAAGTTTCAGATGGCATGTTAATACAAAAGTGGTTTGTTTTTGGGAGTTACATACACCCACCAAATTTGGTGTGTGTATCTAAAACTATATGCCAACCACAAGTCACAGTGACATAAGGGGGCACTATGGAGTTCCTGGGCAACGCCCGGTGCCAAGCTTGTATCCCTGTCTATTCACTGTATCACTTAATGTGTGTGTCAAATTTCATGCGTTTTCACCCATGGGAAGAACCTCTTTTGGCATCATGATTCATCACATATTTCATCACATATTAGTCTGCACAAAATCCCAAATACCTCACTTCCTGTTGGGCGTGGCTAATGCATTGTACATACGAAAGTCATTCATCTTGGGGAGATACAGACACCTACCAAATTTGGTGTGTGTAGCTGAAAGTATATGCCCACCACGGGATCAGTCATCTAAGGGGGCGCTAGTGAGTCTCTGGGCCATACCCGGGGCCAAGCTTTTTTACCTAGCTGCTTTGTGCGACACCTGATGTGTGTGCCAAATTTCAAGACTTTTCGATTATGTTAACCACCTCAAAATATTTGCCAACAACGGGATCAGTCACCTAAGGGGGCGCTAGCGAGTCCCTGGGCCATGCCCGGGGTCAAGCTCTTGTACCTAACTGCGATGTGTGACACCTGACGTGTGTGCCAAATTTCAAGAGTTTTCGACCATGTTAACCACCTCAAAAACAGGAAAGCAAAAAAGTAGAATAACAATAATAATACTCGATAATAATAATAATAATAATAATAATAATCCTTACAAAAACAATAGGGCCTTACGCCCTTCGGTACTCGGGCCCTAATAATAATAATAATAATCCTTACAAAAACAATAGGGCCTTGCGCCCTTCGGTGCTCGGGCCCTAATAAATATAACCGTAAGCAGTGATTTACGGGGTCCGAGCAAAACGAACATGAGGTAGCATAGCTTTTTAGTTTTACATATGCTTTGATTGTTTGGGCCCAATTGTTCAAAAGAAACGTGATCGGATTTCGGTTACCGGATTTCGGCTATCGGATTGGATCAAATCTTGAAAATGGGTTGTTCAAAGGGAAACAAGGATCCTGAAATTGATTAGATCACATAATCTATTCTTAGTTTTGATCTGGATAAAACCTTCACTTTGTGTTGTTCAAAACTTTTGAGTTGGATTGGAATAAATTTGATGCATAAAATTAGGATTACCCTGTGCTGTAACATTATAGTGTGCTAACCTCCACAACCTAATAGTATTCTAACAATACCCTATTCTAGTGTGCTAACCTCCACAACCCAACAGTATTCTAACAGTAGTATTCTAGTGTGCTAATCTCCACAACTCAATAGTATTCTAACAATACTCTATTCTACAGGACTATGCATTTGTCATGGATAAGATGAAGGGTCTGATAATGGAAGGCAGTGTTTCCCACAGAATGGAACTGTATTTGTGGTGGTAGGTGAAGGAGGGTGGGGGTGGGTTCTGTGTTGGAGTCAATAAGATGAACAGCCTATAATTATGCAGTTATACTTGCCACGACAAGTCCTGACAAGTAGCTGTAACGTTATAGTGTTCTAACCTCCACAACCCAACAGTATTCTTAACAGTATTCTATTCTAGTATGCTAACCTCCACAACCCAACTGAAGGAACTGTAGGGGGCGATGTGGGTCGAGGTAGAGTGAGTGTGTGGCGAGCAGGCAGAGCCTCGGTCAGAAGGCTCAATGGTATGGAGTGATGACACGGAGATGGCAGGTTTCGGTGCAACACAAGTGAACTTTATTTGAGTTTCAATTCATCTGTTCTTTTGTTCTTTACTTGTATGTGTGCTGCATCAAAGAGGAAACAAACTTGGAAAATGGAGTAATCAGTACAGATCCCAACTCACAAACAAACCAATTGACATTTGAACAATAAACTGAAATCATATGGCTATATAAGGTACAACTAAACAATACGTGACATCCCAAGTCAACCAACATCACCTAATCATCTCTCACATGGGACTCCAACACACCAAACCAACAAACAAAGACCTTAACTTTACACATGATGGCAGAGCTACTCTACAAACTGATAAACATCACAAAAGTCATAGTGAGGGTCATTAAAGGGATGACTTTACGTTAACTCAAAGACGACACAGAGCAGGACACACTGGAGTGCTGGGTTGAGATGAACAAAAGAGTGAACTGAGGGCTGAAAGCAAACAATTTATCCTGGTCTGAGCCCCTGCTCCGGAGCTACAGGGTTTCCCAGCAGGTAAACTGGGTGTGGTTAGGTGGCAGAGCCAAACAATCCTGCAATTTCTCCACAGCACTTTCACCTCAAGCCCTCCTTACACTGATATACTTTGGAAAGATTTGCAAAGATTTGGAAAAGATTTTCGAAAGACTACAGTCTCAGACCCTCTCACATCTAAAGACAAGTAGTAGAGTTTTAAGTCACAGACTATGATTTTGCAATGACTAGGGATCTTGCAGGGTCACTATTTACAAGACTGCAACACGATTCCTTTAAATTATTACCCATTGTGCAATAGATAAACAGGAACTGAAAATGATAGCCTACTAAACTCAAAGTCGTATTTTCGTGTTTCTGCAGCATTGTTTCATGCGTGACATCCTTAACCGATATAGAGTTGTTCTGTCAAGTGGAAGAGCCGACTAAATATGTATAAGAAATGACAAATATTATAAGAATAACAAATAATTATAGGCTACAGCTGTGTCGGAGTAAATAAGATAAACAGCCTATAATTATACAGTTATACTTGCCTTGCACTACAAGTCCTCATTGACAAGTAGCTGTAATGTTATAGTGTGCTAACCTCCAGAGCCCAACAGCATTCTATTCTAATATGCTAACCTCCACAACCCAACAGCATTCGAACACTAATGCTTCAAGTGGGATTTGAACCTCAACCTACAGTGGGTCCCAGTTAAAAATTTACACTTCATTCACGATCATGGTGAATGGTGAAATGTAAGTACAACTGCAGCCGCTTGGGGGCAGCATAGTCCGCTGTGGAGTTCCACGGTCGAACCAGACGGCGCATTCGACAGCAAGGGCTGTGATTGGCCGAGTTTTCAGTGCGTTTCTCTGTGTTTTTAGCAACCCCTGCAACATGCTAGTCCACTGTAGCCTAAGCCTTGTACATAATGTTAAACATAGTTTTGGATTCAGTGGCAAGATTTCTTGATTGTACAGTGTCTGTCTCTCAGTAATGTTTTAAAATGAGAGCTTCGTCAGCTGGCAGTAGGCTACTTTGTCGGTAGTCATGAGAAGTTCGCTTGCTAACAGAACATAAATATGCTGCCCAGAAACCTTGTGAATAGTTCTGATTTCTTTTACTACACTAACGAGGTTGAAATATAGACTTTGCCTACAGCATCTCCTTAACAGTAATGTTAACAAAATGACAGCATTCATATGACAAAGAAAAACGAATTCGGTCACTCAAGACTGTGCCACAGCAACCAGTGTAGGCTACAGTCCTACCCAATAGGCCTACTCGAAGCAGATAGCGTTGTCTGACGGTCGAGTGGGTTAATCGTTAATGCACGTATTTCCAGAACAGGTCTGCAACTTTCAGGCAGTTCTGAGTTCGAATCTAGGCAGGAGCAGAGCCATATAAAGGCCTAGGCCTATTGTTATCATTTTTTGCAAAAATGCAAGTATTGCTCCTGGCAATACTTGTTTATAAGACGTTTGGTGATTAATTGATAGCTGTTTTTGGGACACGTTAAACATTCTTTATAATGAGCGCCTCCGGGGAGTAAAACGACTGTTACGCGCTGTTACAACTGTAGGCTACAATGATTGCAATACAAAAATATGTGCGTGTTTAGTTAGTTTTGTGATGTTTTGCGCTTTTGCCTCATGTGTTTTCAGGTTTGAGGGCTTTTTTGGCAAGATTGACCTTGGTTAGACTCTGCATATGTTATTTCTCCGTATGGAAAATAAAGTCAATTTTCGACACACGTCTGTTATTAGTTCAATAACAAGTGTTGCTTGTTAAAACATGTGACTAGTGAAACTCAAATGATTTTAGAAATATTTAGCCAAAGCCTGTGCAGTTAGAAGGAGAGACGCCGGTGTAGCTCAGATGTCTTCTTAATTTTTTTATTCTTTAGTAAAGGTGCAGAACATTATTAAACTTTGACTAACGCTTCGATGTTCGTTAGTCAAAAACATCGACACATCGAAATGTTAGTCAAAGTTTAATAATGTTCTGCACCTTTACTAAAGAATAAAGAAAAATTAAGAAGACATCTGAGCTGCACCGGCGCCTCCTCTCTAAAATATCTGTCCTGGCCTGGTTGCAACGGATTGTGGCCAAACGACAGAAGCGGAGAACCCTCCTTTGTCTACCAAAAGTGTTACTTTGGCCCAAGGCCCCCCACTGCTTGTGAAAGAAGGGGATGGGGAGGGGGCTTAACGTAAAAAGCTTAATGTCACAAAACGGCAACGAGTCGTTTTAGGCTACAGGCCTTCATAATGGTAGGCTACAGGAAGTGGGATGGTATGGGATGACCAGAGCCGTCATCTATCGTCTTTCCAGGCACACAGCTCGTTATATAGCCTATCGACTGCCTTAACAGATAGGCTTTGCTCTTTTGGTTTGGCCTTACAGCCGAACTTCAATGCTCTTGTTGCTTGCAGTTTGTTAAATAAAGATTTATGCAGATTACATTATTTATTTCTGATTAATTGCGTCTTTTGATGTATTTTGCAACATTTGCTTGTTAGGCTGGGCTACTGTCAATGTCATGTACAGGTCAATGTTCAACAATTGCTGGTGTAGGCCTATATTAATCAATTAGGTACTGTTCGTTATTTATTTAATTAAGGGGCTACCGGAGGAGTTTTGGGAGCGTTAGTCAAAAAAGACATGACCCTCCCTCGCCAGCAAGAATTTTTTCTATGACCCTCCAAAGTGATTGAGAAAAAACGCATGACCCTCCCCAGTCCCAACAATTTATTGATGCCTTAGGCTACTGGGTCAGTTTGGGAGCTTGCATGCTACGACTCCTTCCTTGAAATGCCTTGAAAAGGCTGTCGTTTGCACAATTTCACAAATAATCACCTGGACCGAAACAAACCTGTCAACTTTTCCCGGGTTTATCGCGTATTTTAACTTTTTCCTCGCTGTCTTAGGAGGAGCTGCAGGGTCGTCGCAAGGGGATGCGAGGCCCTGTGCGAACTTGACAGATGTAAGGCCCTTTTCACTTACGTGCATGAAATCATGCGATAGCTTACTTTACACATAGCTCAAAAAGAAAAGAAAAAACACTTTTTTATAGATGGTTATGAGGAGCAATGTGAGAGAGAAATTTGATGATCATTGATCGTTGTTTTGGGACGTTAAGCCTTTTCCATAGGCGTCAGTGAAGGAGATTGAAGAATGATCATTTTTTTATCCGAAAATATTTCTTAACTACAAAAACTCAGTGTCTAAAAACTCAGTGTCATTCAGACTCAACCCTCTTGTTGTTTTATTATCTTTTTCGTTGTCGTTTGAACGTTGGCAAGCAGGCATGTTGTGGTTGCAATTTAAGTGAAATTTCTACAGTAGGCCTACAACATGCTGTTAGGCTGGGCTACTGTCAAATGTAATTTGTACAGGTAAATGTTCAACAATTGCTGGTGTACAGGTTATATAATCAATTAGCTAAATCATTTGTCCAGCTGTTTAAACATTTTTTCGTGCTACATTCAAACGCAAAAGGTGTTTTGATATATTTTTCGTTTGAACGTCGGCAAGCAGGCATGCTTTGGTTGCAATGAATGAGGATAATTGCTTTTTTTTGCATTATTTTGAATACGACTTGCTCCAGTCTCAACAGCACGTACTTTTTCCACACGCTAAGTTCTAACACACATACTGTAGGCCTATCCCCTCTCGCTTTCTCTCTCTCTCCATCCCTGCACACGGTGCTTTCTTAAAGGAGCTGCACCATTTTACAACAATTGCATCTACATTTTCATATTAGAATGTTTTGTCAAGTGTAAGCTTAAACTACCGCGGATCAATTTAAGTTCCGTGCCCCCATTTCGCCATGGAAGCAGTAAGTCAGTCGCATCAAAAAAATAGTGGCACCCAAGTGACACCTTGTGGTTGTTTGTGTCAACTGCAGTTTGTGCCATTTCTGCTGAGAAAATGGGGTGCGTGATTCATGAAGGAACCCGTCCAAACTTAAAGGAGAATTCCAGTGTGATATTGACCTAAAGTGTGTTGAAACATGATACCGAGTGTGAACGTATGTTTCATAGCTCACCTCGGCTTGTCCCCTGCACTCAGAAATCTGGTTAGTTAGCCATCGCTACCAACACAGTGTTTCGTTGTGGTGCCTCGGGCATCGTTTTAGCCATGCAAATAAATCACTGTTTTACACCATTTACGAGGGCTCAAAGTAGCTCCATACTTCATTGGTAGACTTCCAAGGGCCTTGACATTTAAAACGAGACATAGAGAACTTTGAAAAAGCACTGGTAGTTTATTTACAAGACGATTTATACAGACAGTACCTTAAGGAATTTTACCATTCGACGCCAATGTGGGATCAGATTCCAAAAATAATTCGGTGGAAATGCATGGATTCAGTTGCTTCCGTAGCAGCAACTGGAATCCATGCATTTTCACGGAATTATATTTTATCATACCTGTTCGTTTCAGATTGCCGCCGAATTTATCGCGTGACTAAATTCAAGATGGCGCCGAACGGTAAAATTCCTTAAGGTACTGTCTGTATAAATCGTCTTGTAAATAAACTACCAGTGCTTTTTTTCTCTATGTCTCGTTTTAAATGTCAAGGCCCTCGGAAGTCTACCAATGAAGTATGGAGCTACTTTGAGCCTCGTAAATAGTGTAAAACAGTGATTTATTTGCATGGCTAGCCCGATGCCCGAGGCACCACAACGAAACACTGTGTTGGTAGCATTGGCTAACTAGCGCCAGATTTCTGAGTGCAGGGGACAAGCCGAGGTGAGCTATGAGACATACATTCACATTCGTTATCATGTTTCAACACACTTTAGGTCAAAATCACACTGGAATTATCCTTTAACGGGGACCCACTGTAAGGATCACCAGTACAAGGCATTATCTCACTGAGCCACTGACAATCATACAAATTGGGCAGTCACATTCACATGGGGAAAATGTGTGTTGGTAAACACACAAGAAAAACTCCAAGCATACATTTGACAATAAAATGAAGGGCTTTCCTGAAAGAGTACACCTGAAAACTTGTTGAAATTCTGGGGCAATTAGACATTTGTAGAGAAGAACACTAATGGATGAAATATAAATATGATAGACTTAATGATAAAGGAAAAATGGTAAACAAAGAAGTTCCCCTAAATGTCAGAGTGTCTCAGCATTCTGATTCTTGGCAACTAATGACTGTGTATGTTGATTGTCTGATGTCATTCAGGTGCTGTTCAATGGTGTGAATCTTCAATAACCAATAGTATTTGAGCTAGAGCCTAAAGCACTACCGGAGATTTGAACCCTCAACCCTCAACCTAACAAACACCAGCACTAGGCATTATCCCACTGGACCACTGACAATCCTAAATAATGGGCAGTCACATTCACATGGTGAAAATGTGTGTTGGTAAACACACAAGAAAAAACTCTAGGCAGTGAAAATGTGTGTTGGTAAAACACACAAGAAAAACTCCAAGCATACATTTGACAATAAAATGAAGGGCTTTCCTGAAAGAGTACACCTGAAAACTTTTTGAAATTCTGGGGCAATTAGACATTTGTAAAGAAGAACACTAATGGATGACATATAAAAGATAGACTTAATGATGAAGAAAAAATAGTAAACAAAGAAGTTCCCCTTTATGCCATTGAGTGTCTTGCCATTCTGGATCTTGGAAATTGATGAGTGTGAATGTTGATTGCCTGATGTCATTCAGGTGCTGTTCAATGTGAATATTAAATAACCAGCAGGGATTCGAACTCTCAACCTAAGAAACAACAGTACAAGGCATTATCCCACTGAGCCACTGACAGTCCTACATACTGGGCAGTCACATTCACATGGTGAAAATGTGTTTTGGTAAACACACAACATCAAGAAAAACTCCAAGCATACATTTGACAATAAAATGAAGGGCTTTCCTGAAAGAGTACACCTGAAAACTTGTTGAAATTCTGGGGCAATTAGACATTTGTAGAGAAGAACACTAATGGATGAAATATAAATATGATAGACGTAATGATGAAGGAAAAATAGTAAACAAAGAAGTTCCCCTAAATGTAATAGAGAGTCCCGGCATTCTGATTCTTGGCAACTGATGAGTGTGAATGTTGATTGGCTGATGTCATTCAGGTGCTGTTCAATGGTGTGAATCTTAAATGACCAATAGCATGTGCACATTGCTCCTAAAGCTGTAATAGGGATTTGAACTCTCAACCTAAGAAACACCAGTACAAGGCATTATCCCACTGAGCCACTGACAATGATACACATTGGGCAGTCACTTTCACATGGTGAAAATGTGTGTTGATAAACACACAAGAAAAACTCCAAGCATACATTTGACAATAAAATGAAGGGCTTTCCTGAAAGAGTACACCTGAAAACTTTTTGAAATTCTGGGGCAATTAGACATTTGTAGAGAAGAACACTAATGGATGAAATATAAATATGATAGACTTAATGATGAAGGAAAAATAGTAAACATAGAAGTTCCCCTAAATGTCAGAGTGTCTCGGCATTCTGATTCTTGGCAACTAATGACTGTGTATGTTGATTGCCTGATGTCATTCAGGTGCTGTTCAATGGTGTGAATCTTCAATAACCAATAGCATATGCAGGTTGAGCCTAAAGCTCTACCAGGATTCGAACTCTCAACCTAACAAACACCAGCACTAGGCATTATCCCACTGAGCCACTGACAATCCTACATATTGGGTAGTCACATTCACATGGTGAAAATGTGTATCGGCAAACACACAACATCAAGAAAATTCCTAGCATACATTTGACAATAGAATTAAGGGCTTTATAAAAAAGAGTACAGATCTGAAAATGTGCACTGTTAATGGTATCCACCTAATGATGGTTGTATGGTTGTTATCCAAGAAAAAAAATTACTCATACAGTGGGTCCCTGTTAAGTTTGGACGGGTTCCTTCAGGAATCACGCACCCCATTTTCTCAGCAGAAATGGCACAAATTGCAGTTGACACAAACAACCACAAGGTGTCACTTTGGAGTTCTGCCACTACTATTTTTGATACGACTTGACTTACTGCTTCCATGATGCATTTTCCAAGTCAGTAGAACAATCAGAGAAAGCTGAGTCATTACCAAACATATATGATAATACAATAGCGTGAGTTTATATATCTTATACCCTATTTGTCACGGTTACTTATAGATTTGATAGTGTAACGATAAGCGCATGAGACTTTCAGCGGGGGCACAGGAACTTAAATTGATCACGGTAGTTTAAGCTTACACTTGACAAAACATTCTAATATGAAAATGTAGATGCAATTGTTGTAAGATGGTGCAGCTCCTTTAAGAAAGCACCGTGTGCAGGGATGGAGAGAGAGAAAGCGAGAGGGGATATGTGTTAGAACTTAGATGCGTGTGGAAAGTGCTGTTGAGACTGGAGCGAGTCATATTCAAATTAATGCAAAAAATAAATCCGCAGATAAAACCAATTATCCTCATTCATTGCAACCGCAGCATGCCTGCTTGCCGCCGTTCAAACGAAAAATATATCAAAGCACCTTTTGCGTTTGAATGTAGCAATTAATTTAAACAGCTTGACAAATGATTTAGCTAATTGATTATAGCCTGTACAGCAATTGTTGAACATTTACCTGTACAAGTACATTGTTAGCCTACAGACCAATTTCCATAGTGCACATCTTATCAACAGTTTGAATGTCGTGTGTTTCTGCATTGACAAATACCGTTCAGCACAATGATTCATGCCCAATTAATTTCCCCTTTTAAAGTGTTCGCCTTTGTTACACTATTTGGTTTCATGATGTAGCCTATGATAAACACCATATGGCCAAATACTCAGCTAATGTTATAGGCTATACAATTTCCCCTCTTAAAGACAAGCTGGTGTAGCTTATTAGACTAGGCTACTATTAAAATGCACCGACGGTAGCCTTGGCTATGTGTAAAGTAAGCTATCGCATGATTTCATGCACGTAAGTTCATGCATCTGTCAAGTTCGTACAGGGCCTCGCACCCCCTTGCGACGGCCCTGCAGCTCCTCCTAAGACAGCGAGGAAAAAGTTAAAATACGCGATAAACCCGGGAAAAGTTGACAGGTTTGTTTTTCGGTCCCAGTAATTATTTGTGAAATTGTGCAAACGACAGCCTTTTCAAGGCATTTCAAGGAAGGAGTCGTAGCATGCAAGCTCCCATTGACCCAGTAGACAGAAGGCATCAATAGCCTAAATTGTTGGAACTGGGGAGGGTCATGCGTTTTTTCTCAATCACTTTGGAGTGTCATAGAAAAATGTCTTGCTGGCGAGGGAGGGTCACGTCTTTTTTGACTAACCTCCCAAAACTCCTCCGGTAGCCCCTTAAATAAATAACGAACAGTCCCTAATTGATTATAGCCTGTAGGCCTACACCAGCAATTGTTGAACAGATACCTGTACAGGACATTGACAGTAGCCCAGCCTAACAAGCAGATGTTGCAAAAAAGACGCAATTAATCAGAAATAAATGATGTAATCTGCATCGTTTTATTTAACAAACTGCAAGCAACAAGAGGGTTGAGTTCGCTGTGAGGCCAAACCCAAGAGCAGAGCCTATCTGCTAAGGCACTCGATAGGCTATAACGAGCTGTGTGCGCCTGGAAAGACAATAAGATGCTTTCTGAATAGCACAGCGAAGACGGCTCTGGTCATCCCATACCCTCCCCCCACTTCCTGTAGCCTACCATTATAACTTTGCCGCTTTGGGACATTGCTTTTTTTTCGTTAAGCCCCCTCCCCACCCCCTTCTTTCACAAGCAGTGGGGGAGCGCGGGGCACAAAGTAAATCTGTCGTTTGGCCACAATCCGGTGCAACCAGGCCAGGCCAGGACAGCAGGGGTGTCAAACTCATTTTCATAGAGCGCCACATCATTGAATTTATAGGTTACTGAGGGCCACATAATCGGCGAACATGTGCATGGTGCAACCATGAAATCGGTATTGCAGTATGGCTTATTCAAAATTGGTGTGTAATGGTCCTAACCACTTTAAAACAGTGTGGCTGAAATAAAAAACAAACAGCCTACAACAGTAACATTTTCAAATGCAACTTCTAGGCCTACAGTATTAGTTAACAACTGATCAATATGCATTCATGGACTGACATTGATGAGAATAAACTGCAGTCAATAATGTGCATAACAATGTCCATAACACATATCACCACTAAAATTATCTGTGGCTAAGAAAGGTACTGTGTGTGTGTGTGTGTGTGTGTGTGTGTGTGTGTGTGTGTGTGTGTGTGTGAGAGAGAGAGAGAGAGAGAGAGAGAGATATGGTACGTACACCCACCCACCCCCACCCCCGCAAAAACAAATTCACGCGTGTACAATATTTGTCCGTTTCCCGGTTTTAGGTCCGTGCATTGCAAAAAAAGTAGCCTACATAGCATAACAATATCCACATGCAATAATACAACAACAACGTCTACGATGACCTATTAATTTGGACAAATTGATACAGCCCTATAGCTAAAGTTACCTTTAGTTTTGTTCTAGCGTACCGTGACGTCTGGCTTTAAACATCTGTAATCTAACGTTCTGACAAGCACACCAATTGCCTACCTTGTTCTTGCCCATCTGGAATAACTCCTCTAGCTTTGCTGTCTCCATCCTTTCTGTTTTCGTTGTTTAAACTTGTGATATCCATAACTAGTGAATTAGGCCTAGCCCAACATTGTGTGCTGATAACCATATATAGATAGCCGAGTAAAAGAAAACAACAAGTAGCCTAGTTGTGCCTGCGTGCGTATTCTGTCTTTAAAGTTTAATAATGTTCTGCACCTTTTACTAAAGAATAAAGAAAATTAAGAAGACATCTGAGCTGCAATCGGGCGTCTCTCCTTCTCTCTAACACTTTTTGGCTTTGGCTAAATATTTCTAAAATCATTTGAGTTTCACTAGTCACATGTTTTAACAAGCAACACTTCTTATTGAACTAATAACAGACGTGTGTCGAAAATTGACTTTATTTTCCATAATGGAGAAATAACATATGCAGAGTCTACCAAGGTCAATCTTGCCAAAAAAAGCCCTCAAACCTGAAAACACATGAGGCAAAAAAAGTGCAAAAAATCACAAAACTAACTAAACTAACGCCGAGATATTTTTGTATTGCAATCATTGTAGCCTACAGTAGTAACAGCTGCGTAACAGTCGTTTTACTCCCATTATCGCTCATTATAAAGAACGTTTAACGTGTCCCAAAAACAGCTATCAATTAATCACCAAACGTCTTATAAACAAGTATTGCCAGGAGCAACACCTTGCAAAAAATGATAACAATAGGCCTAGGCCTTTATATGGCTCTGCTCCTGCCTAGATTCGAACTCAGAACTGCCTGAAAGTTGCAGACCTGTTCTGGATATACGTGCATTAACCCACTCGATCGTCAGACAACGCTATCTGCTTCGAGTAGCCTATTGGGTGGGAATGTAGCCTACACTGGTTGCTGTCTTGAGTGACCGAATTCGTTTTCCTTTGTCATATGAATGCTGTCATTTTGTTAACATTACTGTTAAGGAGATGCTGTGGGCAAAGGCTATCTTTCAACCTCGTTAGTGTAGTATTTGAACTATTCACAAGGTTTCTGGGCAGCATATTTATGTTCTGTTAGCAAGCGAACTTCTCATGACTACCGACAAAGTAGCCTACTGCCAGCTGACGAAGCTCTCATTTTAAAACATTACTGAGAGACAGGCACTGTACAATCAAGAAATCTTGCCACTGAATCCAAAACTATGTTAAACATTATGTACAAAGCTTAGGCTACAGTGGACTAGCATGTTGCAGGGGCTGCTAAAAACACGGCCAATCACAGCCCTTGCTGTCGAATGCGCCGTCCGGTTCGACCGTGGAACGCCACAGCAGACTATGCTGCCCCCAAGCGGCAGCAGTTGTACTTACATTTCACCCAGCTGCGTGAATCACCCTGATCGTGAATGAAGTGTCAATTTTTAACTGGGACCCACTGTATAGGAATATAGGTGATATAGGATAAATGGGCTGAGTGGTTGAACTTTATTGGCCTATATCTCTGAAATGGAACAACATATCCAAATTATTTTAATAACTTTTGTGAGGCTTTGTCTAAACATTGTCTGTGAGAATTTTGGTGAAGATTTGATCATTTTTGAAGCCTGTGAAACTTTTTATGATGTTTGGCTTTTCTCTGAAATTGTGGCAAAAGTAAAACATTTTAGAGCATAAGACCAGGGTGAAAAAGATGCATCTGAATTTAGAGATTAATATGATTAATAAGAATTTTGAGTCTAGGTCAATCTGGTAAGGAGAAATAAGCGTTTTTGACAAGAGCGCCACCTTTGGGTGCAGTACCCCAAATTTTGGGTTATGGGTAGAGGGGGGTACTGGTAACCATACCTGAAAATGTCAAGAGTTTTGGAGTTACGGTTTAGGCTGCAGTATGACTTTTACAGAATTTTGGCAAAAAATGAACGGTACAGAAACAATAGGGGTCCTGCAGCTACGCTGCTCGGACCCCTAATAATAATAATCCTTTCAAAAACAATAGGGCTTCGCACCTCTCGGTGCGCAAGGCCGTCCCGGCCTCGCGCACCGTCGGTGCTTGGGCCCTAATTATGTGATCTAATCCAATTTCAGGATCCTTGTTTCTCTTTGAACAACTTTGAACAACAATTTTCAAGATTTGAAATCCGATAGCCGAAATCCGGTAACCGAAATCCAATCACGTTTTTTTGAACAATTGGGCCCAAACAATCGAAACATATGTAAACAAAAAAGCTATGCTACCTCATATTCATTTTGCTCGGACCCCGTTAAATCACCGCTTGCAGTTATATTTATTATTATTCTGTCATGGAAGTCTATGGCAGCCCATAGAACCGTCTGGTAAAAAGTTGTAAAATTTGGCACACAAATTAGGCACAGTCCCATGATTAATTTCACCAAGTTTCAAGTTGGCACCTCGAGCACTCTAGCGCCACCAACAGGCCAAAGTTGGACGTGCGTTCATACAAGTAACTTTTGACCCGTTGGCTCTATTGTCAAATATGAGGTATCGTTAGAATCCTTGGACCAAGCCGAGTTCAACGCACCCTATGACGTCATTGGACGCCATGATGGATTTTCCGCCATATTGGATTTAATCAAAAACACCTAAAAGTTTTCACAGGTCACAAAGTTTGTCCGATTGACACCAGACTTGACACACATAATCTTAAGTCCAAGCCTCAAAAAAGTTATCCCTTTTTGTCTTCAAATCTAAAACCGTTCGCCCGTAACAGCCAATCATAATTGGCGGCGAAGCCACCAAACAGGAAGTGAAGTGATATCTCAGCAAAGACCAAATAAGGAGGAGGCTCAATAAATATAATGACTTTTGACCTATAGGTGGCGCTATAATTAGCAAATTTACCTTTTGGCCTGTAACGGGTGTTGTGTTTGGAATTAAAACTTACTAATGGTGATTGTTAATACTATGGGAGGTCGTAAGTCCGACAGATGTGAATTTGTGATGTCAACGTAATTGATCTGGCCGCCATATTGGATTTAATCAAAAACACCTAAAAGTTTTCACAGGTCACAAAGTTTGTCCGATTGACACCAAACTTGACACACACAATCTTCAGTCCAAGCCTCAAAAAATGTATCCCTTTTTGTCTTCAAACCTAAAACCGTTCGCCCGTAACAGCCAATCAAAATTGGCGGCGAAGCCGCCAAACAGGAAGTGAAGGGATATCTCAGCAATGCTTTCACGTATCAAAACAAAACTTGTTACATGGGCTCAGGACCCAATTAGAAGGAGGCTCACGAAATTTGGTAAATTTTGACCACTGTGTGGCGCTATAATCACAGGAAGTAGGCTCATATCTCAGCAATGCTTACACATATCTAAACCAAACTTCGTACATGGACTTGAGACCCCATCCTGAGGACACCCAATAAATTTGGAGTCTTTTGACCACTAGGGGGGCGCTATAATCACATGAAGTAGGCTCATATCTCAGCAATGCATTCACATATGGAAACCAAACTTGGTATATGGACTTGGGACCCAATCCTGAGGACACACAATACATTTGGTGACCTTCAACCACTAGGGGGCGCTAGAGATACAGGAAATTAGCTCATATTTCAGTAATGCCTTTGCGTATCAAAACCAAACTTGGTATATGGACTCGGGACCCGATCCTGAGGACGCACAATACATTTGGTGTACTTTGACCACTAGGGGTGCTATAATTAAGAAGAATTTCTCGTATTGACACCAAACTTGGTACGTTGATTCGTGAACACATCCACAAGGACCCACAATACATTTGATGTCGTTTGACCACTAGGGGTGGTATGATTAGCACTTTCACCTATCGCAACCAAACTTAGTATGTGGACTTGGGATTACATCCTGAGGATGCACAATTAATTTGATATGCTTTGACCACTAGGGGTACTATATTTATTAACACTTTCACCGATTGAAACTAAACTTGGTATGTGGAGTCATGACCCCATATTAAGACTGCACAATTATTTTGGTGACCTTTGACCACGAGGGGTGCTATAATTATCAACACTTTCACCGATTTAAACCAAACTTGGTATGTGGTCTTAGGAGGACATCTTGAGGACACACAATAAATTCGGTGACATTTGAATCCAGTCCAGTCCAATCCAATCCAATCCAATCAAGTCCAATCCATTCCAATGTAACACAACACAGTCAAGTCCAGTCCAGTCCAATCCCAACTTCTGCTCAACTGCTTGGCCCCCTCATTGCTGCTTGCAGCTATATTTCTCTATATTTTTGATATGTTGCCGATTGGATCATAAACGGCCACAGCAATGAAGAAAAGTGATTGATAATGACTGACTGACTATTATTGTGTTACATGCTTCAAATGTAAAGCACTTTGAGCTGCATTCTGTGTATGAAAGGTGCTATACAAATAAAGCTTATTATTATTATTATTATTATAAAGCTTATTATTTTAGGATCAGAAGATATGTCTTTCATGTATTCATTGTATTTCATGATTTGCATTTAGCAAAAGCCCCATTTGAAATAAGCCTCAGCAGTGTGAGAGATAAAGCTGGATTGAAAAAAAACTGTGGTCAGGAGATCTTTTTTATTTTGTCTTTCTTATGTAAATGAAACACATGACAAATGTATCTGTGTGTGTGTGTGTTTGTGTTACAGAAGTCAGCATACACAGCTGTGCAGGTTCCTCAGAAGGACACGTTGCTGGATTATGGCTACGAGGGGCAGGGATCACCTGCTGGCTCTGTGGGCTGCTGCAGCCTCCTGGGGTCTGATGATGACCTTCAGTTCCTGGATGATCTGGAGTCAGAGTTCTCCAGCCTGGCCCAGATCTGCAAGCCACCAAAACTGATTCTGGAACAAATTGAGATGTCGCTGCAAGCAAAAACAGAGCGAGAAAGTTCTATGTCTGTCAGCACTGTGATGGTTTCCGAGGCTCCTCCTCCTCCTCCTCCTCCTGTCCACACTGAAACCACAGAGATCTGTAGTACCATCAGCAACTCTTCTACTCTTCCCAGGATTCAATTGTGTGAAGCCATTGCCGTGCCGACCCAGACTGTGCTGGTGCAGCAGCAGCAGCCCCTGTACTACATGGTGGAGCCGCAGCAGGTCCAGAGCACAGTGCTGCTGACTGAGAGGCCCCAAGTGGGTCTGGGTCAGGGAATGATCCTGGTCAACGGGAGTCAGACAGTCACAGAAGGAATGCTGCTGCAGGGGGGAGGCCTGGTGCAGGGAGCCCAGGGGCTGGTGATGGCCCAGGGTGGTCAGGGATTGGTGTTACAGCAGGACGGGCACGTTCAGGGTGGTCAGGGTTTGGTGTTACAGCAGGATGGGCACGTTCAGGGTGGTCAGGGTTTGGTGTTACAGCAGGCAGGGCATGTTCAGGTTAGTCAGGGTTTGGTGTTACAGCAGGGTGGGCACGTTCAGGGTGGTCAGGGTTTGGTGTTGCAGGAGGGTGGCCATATTCAGGGTGTACAGGGGGTGATCGTCCAGGGCCCGGGTGCTGCACAGGCTTAACGAAAAGGGAGTCTGGTTATATCCCAGGGCGGGCACGTTCAGGAGGCTCAGGGGTTTGTGATGTCCCAGGGTGGGTACATTCAGGGGGTCATAGTTTGATAATGCAGCAGAGCAGGCACGTTCAGGGGGAACAGGGGATTGAATGTCAAAATCATCAACATGCTCCTGGTTCCCCGGGGTCTACAGACCTGTTTCTGGTAAACGGCGGCCAGGCAGCAACAGTGGGATTGGTCCATTTATCTCCCGTCCTTCGCAGTACCTGTGTAGCACACACATTCTCACCAGCAAAGATCTGTCACTCATCTTCATATGGGAGGGTTTTGGCATCATTCTCACGTTATAATCATCAGCCAATTATGATGGTCACTCCAATCAAGCTTCTGCATGAGTAATGGTGTCAACCATGGCAACCAAGTTTTCATTTTTCCTTACTAAAAATTGGTTTCAGCAGCTTTGTGAATAGGTTTTAAGAGAAACTCTTAGTGGCAGGATAAAATGCTCACACAATCACTTTGGCCTATAGCCAAGGACACTTTCTGGATCTGCTCCCTGCTATTTCAATTCTATGATCCAGCTTTACATCCCCAATTGCCCACTGTGATTTTCTGGTGAGCGTCTGTTGTGTCGACCTGCCATAAACACTTCAAATTCAAGACACTCTTCCCCTCAGTGGTACTCTCTCCCTTCATTGGTGGAAAGAGTTGCTCAGTGCTCTGCATTCCTGTGATAGTTTTGGGTCTTTCAAGAGGGGTCTAAAGACATTATTTGTTCAGCTTGCACTTAATTAAGTGGTTCTTATGAGTAATGGTATATGGTATCTGTTTATTTTCATTATTGATCGTTGATATTGTATTGGCATTATTGTTAGTATTACTATCCTTAATGTAGCCTCACCAACTTTCTATAACTGTTTACTGTTAATTATAACTATTGTATTGTTATATTTGTGATAAACCTTGATTGTGGTGATAAACCTTAATCATCCTTAATAAACCTTATTCTTCCAAGGATATAAATGCAATGACTATAAATGCAATCAGCGGCCCATATGCGTTTGAGATCTTGTGTTAGGTATATGTGTGCTGTAATATAGTAGCCTGGCAAGCAAGACTCATTCACAAAGTGAATAGAGTCTGGTCACTAGCGATAGTTTACAACACTAGCATGGTGACGGTCATAAACATACTGTTAACTTTGTGTGGCGTTGCCAAGAACTGGCAAGAAGTTTAATTTATTAGCTGACTACGCCGCCCTTGTATCAAAACCAGGGAATAGGTTTCTGTTAATCAAAAGACTCGACAGGATCACAGGTTCAGGCATGAGACAGACAGAATTCCACAAAATGAAATGTTTTTATTTAAGCACAGAGGATGGGGAACAAATTAAGAGAAACTTAGACTGGAAGGAAAGAGCTGTAACACAAGACTAAGAAAATATTAATTTATTATTAAAATGTACAACTTTGTGCCCCATAGGGTGGGAATGTAACAAAACATGAGACAAGACAATTAATAATTTATTAGACAGGAGGAAGGGGGGGCTTACCATAGGGAGGCAGGTTATCCTAAAGAGAGGGATGTCAGGATTACACGTGGATATAGGAAACAGCAACCACCGCAACCCACACAGGTGAACAGTACTGGAAACACACACACATGAACCCACACATGCACTACAAACTGGAGACTCCCACTAACACCAGGTGACCAGCCTCCCCTGCAGCACCCCCTACTCCTGCAAAACAAACCACAACAGGCAACGAAAAGTACAGACAACAACAGTAATCACACCAGTAGGCCCGGATGACGCAAAGGCTGACCCTTATAAAGCTGACTGATTTTCCCGTTACCACAATGAATACAAATAGAGACTAAATCAAAAACATACAAGACATATTCACACAATAAGGGAGTGGATGGCCATCAAAACAACAAATTCAAATAGATAACAGACAAACACAATTGCTCTGAGAAGCCCAAAATCAATAGTAGGCCTAGACTATGAAACAAATCAATGAAGAAAGACAAACAGAGGCAAAACAGCATTAAGCAAAGGATGGCGACACCATACAACCTGCTGAAGCATACAGAAACAATTAATTACTCACCAAATTAATAGTAGGAAGGAATAGCGCTGATTAGCTAGATGGCGACATACTACAGTGAAGGGTTAGAGGACAAACTGTAGCTCCAAAGTGTTTGGAGGGGACGACCACAAACAATGCGAGGTTGACACTCTTTAGCCCACAGGAGGGTCTATAGCCCATTTCGGTTTCGAATCTATAGCCTCATCCCCTTTCGATGCTGGTTGGGCAGGTAGTCTGTCTACCTGGGGAAACACTAGTGTTCCCGAATTGTATCTCCCTGAAAGGGTGTGACCAGGCTAGTAATATAGACTGTATGTGACCATTTATATGCTCATGCCATATATTGAGTCTTGTAACACCATGTAAACAAAGGTTTAAGGTGTGAATTTGTTCAGGGATTTCTATAGGTTTTGCTTGGCAATTAAGTTCAAGTAGTTTATTGTCATGTAATCATAATATTAATCATAAGTAATGAAATTAGAGCCAGATCAACTTTAGAATTAATTAAAAGTAGTAATTAAAAAGTTGTATTGTGTGTGTGTTTGGGGAGTATGGTGTAATGGTGTGGAGTGTGTGTGTGTGTTGGGGGAAGGGGGCATCACCTGTGGGAAAGTAGCATTGCCAAATTTCTTGCCAAGCCCAATGTGTTGTATTTATTAAAGACAATTCATTCGGAATGAGTCATGCAGAAAGCCTACCTATTTTCTTTGTGATTGCCTTTATGTAACACTATAATCTTATATAGCCTACCATATAGTAGCTTATAGGCCTACTCATTATAAATATAATCAAAATCAGCAGTATCACTTGCGCAGACGTGCACATTGAATGGAAACTCCACTAAGCTACCATTTAATTGTATGCCTCTATATTTGATGACACCAAATTAAGAAGTAGGCTATATCTTGTCTAGTGGGAAAAGATAATGGAAAGGTGTGTGTGAGCTGGGTGCGTGTGCGTGTGTAGTTCAGTGAGAAAAAGGCAAAAATGAGGCTGGACATGAGAGAGAACGAAGGAGGAGCCCCAGGCCACTTTTATTCCCACATCACCTGCCGCCAGGTGAAACCTAACGAGGCCTATCTACTGTCAACTCCCCAACACACGCGCACACACACACAAACAAAAAACCACGGCACTGCCACCACTGGCTGATGGGGCGCAGGGGGATGTAACACCAACACTTTCCCCAGATGAGACTCTCAAGAGTCCAACTCATCCCGTATCCACTCCATTCATTCCCATGCAACCTGGGCCCCAGGTACATAAAGGGAAAGAGGAAGAGGAGGAGAGGGAAAAAATACAGACTTACATGGCTCTGGACAAGGTATCTGCGACAACATTGTCCGAGACACATACATGTTTAATAAGGTTGAAATGTTGTAAAATTAAAGACCACTGCATAATTCTCATGAAGGAAAACCATAATGCTCTGGACAAGGTATCTGCGACAACATTGTCCGAGACACATACATGTTTAATAAGGTTGAAAGGTTGTAAAATTAAAGACCACTGCATAATTCTCATGAAGGAAAACCATAATGCTCTGGACAAGGTATCTGCGACAACATTGTCCGAGACACATACATGTTTAATAAGGTTGAAATGTTGTAAAATTAAAAGACCACTGCATAATTCTCATGAAGGAAAACCATAATGCTCTGGACAAGGTATCTGCGACAACATTGTCCGAGACACATACATGTTTAATAAGGTTGAAATGTTGTAAAATTAAAGACCACTGCATAATTCTCATGAAGGAAAACCATAATGCTCTGGACAAGGTATCTGCGACAACATTGTCCGAGACACATACATGTTTAATAAGGTTGAAAGGTTGTAAAATTAAAGACCACTGCATAATTCCTATCAAGGAAAACCAGAGGATTATGGTCAGTATAAACAAACTCAAAATGCTGAACAGTAGGAGTGGGTGGTCTACCCCATCTTCCCCCACCTGCATAACAGCTCCTGCCCCAACGTCACTAGCTACTGGCCACCTTACACCAAACAACTTTGACAAGATTTGGAAAGGATTCTTGCAAGATTGTAGTCTTTTAACTAATGTCCCCCATTTAAGCTTTACTCAAAAGACTATCTTACAAGAATCTTTCCTAAATCTTGTCAAAGTTGTGTAAGGAGGCCATAAGCTGAATGGCTTCTCAAAATTAGGAGAGAGCAGTCTGCCAACAAAGCTTTGATAGCATCAGGAGTCCACTGAAAAGCTACTTTTGGGCTAAGGCAGCGTTTCCCAAACTATTTTTCCTGCAGACCACCTTCTACATCCTGACTCATCTCGCGTACGTACCCCCACCATCCGACACATAAAAGAATAACACATTCTATTGATTCATTCCAGGCATCATGTTTAATTAGCCGCCCTACTTGATAACAAATAACAAAATCAAAATGTGCAACTGGTCTATGAGCTCACACGCTAAAAAAACAGTGTGGAGAACATTAGCAGTCTGTCTCCCAATTAACATGAAGCCTAGGCATACGCCTCATCATACTTTTGTTTTCTTCTTGCAGTCTTTTCTGTCTTGTCCTTTCTTTTAGCCCCCTGCGCTCCACCTCCACTCTCATCATTCTGCCCCCCATTCCATCGTTACCTGTCTCCTCTGTTTCTCTCGCTTCTCCTCTTCGATCGCCTTAATTAGGCCTTTTAGACAGTGTCCCTGTTTTTAGCCAGTTTTCCATGTTTGCGTAGCCTTCTACCTAGCCTACACTTCCACGAAACTAACACGCCTGATATTCTGGGTGCCCGCAGGAAATCACATGCATTGTGGGTAGCTTATTTTTTAATGAAAACATAGCCTACTATAGAGTTTACAAATAATTTCCTTTAATTTCATGTTTCCATACCATTAAAACCCGATTTGAAATTATTTATTATATAATAACCCGCCGTACCTTAGAAACGTTGCAATTCCCGTTGTGTTGCGGGCACCGGAAAAATGCAGACAGCCTCCACTTTGGCATTCACTGGATGTACCCGTCCACCTCCAACCACTTTCCCAAGGTAAGTGACTCAGGCCTTTCCAAACTCACATTTGGAGAGGTTGATGGTAAGATTTGCCTTCTAAAGACGTGTAATGAGTTCCCGCAAAAGGTCTAGATGTTCGGGCCAAGAACAACTATAGAGGACCACATCATCCAAATAGGCCTCACAAGAGCTCATTCAGTGGATCACGACTGACAAGCTGTTGAAAAGTGGCTGGGGCATTTTGGACCCCAAAGGGCATAACTGTAAATGTAAATCAGGTTTCTAGGCCAAGTATACTTGCGTATTCAAGGAATTTGGTCTGTGCATTTATCCCATCCATGAATTAGTGAATACACACAGAGCACACAGTGAGGTGAAGCACACACTAACCCGGAGCAGTGAGCTGCCTTGCTACAGCGGTGCTCGGGGAGAAGTGAGGGGTTAGGTGCCTTGGTCAAGGGCACTTCAGCCATTCCCACTGGTCGGGGATCCAACCGGAAACCCTTCGGTTCCAAGCCCGAAGCCCTAACCAGTAGGCCACAACTGCCACATATAACTTTATACTGTAAAAATTCATCCGGGGTTACAAAAGCAGCCACAAACGTGGCAGCCCCAACACAATCAACACATTCATCAATCCTCGGTAGAGGATACAAATCAGTATTGGTTACGGCATTAAGCCGCCGATAGTTGGTACAAAACCTGTATGACCCATCCGGCTTGTTGACCAGTACACACAGGAAACTCCATGAGCTGTAACTGGACTCTGCAAGATCGTTGGACAGGAGGCAGGCTCGGAATGGGTAATCGGGAGAATCAGGAGAATTCCGGTGGGCTGCTTTACTTTTGGGCCAGTCGAGGGAAAAATATTGACAATTGCCACGTTAGTCTATCTTCTTTTAAAGTAGGCTACACACATTCCACATTCTATGCCGCAGCCTCTGCATGGATTGTAGCCTACCATGTGAGGGAGTTCTCCCCTCCCAAGAAGAGTTGGTTGGGTCCATATAGCCCGTCTTTTCCAAAACAGTTTTCTCAGATACCATAGCCGGGCCAACCCTACCGTAGCGATAAGCGTCAGGGAGGATGGATGGTAGAAAGAGGCCAGGAGGGACTAAAAGGGCCAGGTAAAAAAACAAGAAAAACATTGGAGAAAATTCTGCCAAATGTGCCAAGCTTCCAGATTTTTTTTTAAGAGGACAAACATAAGTGGCAACTGGTAAAGAGAGATAGCCTATACAATGATTATTAGCAATGAGTAATTAGACTAATATTGGCCTTTGTAGCGTTATCAACCTATTCTCAAGCAACATATTAAATTAATTAAAATATTAGCCTTTTTGTATCATCCAATATAGCAATTCAAAGATTTTGAAAATATTATGCAAATATTGATAACAAAACTCAAACTTGATATGTGTATGAAAAAGAAATGATGATAAAAAAAGAAAAGTAGCCTGAGGAGCAGATCCCCGCCTGAAATTAGCTATGACTACAGGGTCAAGTAGTAGACAGCGTCGGCGTCAAGGGCGGGCCTTAAGGGGCCAGGCCCGCCCAAACAGACCAGTGTGCCCCCCCCAACTGATTATTTTTAAATATTATTATGCCTATAATTGAAATTAAATCCATATTGAACACTGATGTTGAACACTCAACCTACTCAAAATGAAACATGACACGGACTGACACGTGTGTCAACTATGGTACTAGTCAGGTAGAACTTTGTGGAATGTGGGCATAAGTAAAAAAATAGTTTAGGTCCCTCCAGAGAACAAAATACCTTTTGCAAAGTGACCTTTAAAGGTCAAATTAGGTTCCTTTTTGTCGCATAATAGCTTATACCTCTAAATCGTGTCATGTTTGGTAATAAATTATGGCACTTCCATGTAGCTTAACCGGCCGTGCTGCTCTTCCCCATAACGGCCGTGAGCGGCCGGTGTTTTTTCATGGATGAATACAGGCGATCACTTAATTTCTACAGCTTATGTACACTACAGATCAATATTTTAGATCCCCTTCGATGTATTGTCATAATCAAACACATATGTTTATATTGATTTATTTTTAGATATTTGCGTTTTTTTTACGATATGTGCCTGTTTCTGCTCCGTGGCCGCTGTGGTTCAGCTGATATGAATGAGGGCATATGTCCAAGATATCTAACAAACGTCACTCATCTTGCCATGATCAATTTGGCACAGCAGTCGTAGGATTTGTAACATTTTACTCTTTTCCCCAGCCATCAAAACAAAAAAAATCTGCTTGTAGGCTTTGATATATGTTGATCTTTTATGCTACGAGATGTGCCTATCTGTATATCGTGCGGCCGCAGCAGTTCAGCCGATATGAATGAGGACTCAAGTCTCAAAGTTACAGTAGCCTATGCTATCTGCCAAATCGTCACTCATGTCACTGTGTCCCATCAATCATAGGATTTGTTACAATTTACTTCTTTTCCCGCCATCAGGACCTGCAATTTTAAACATTATAGCCTCCGAAATCACGAGACAGAGTAACAGGCAAAGAGATAATGTCTTCTGCACCGAAACACCGCAGGTTTAGTCTGGCCGAGACGGTTTTGATGTGCACTGATCCATCTCAGGTGCTGGAAGAAGATCTTCCCATATTGGATGGCAATGACACTGATGTAAGTTGTAAATGTAATGTTGGCAATAAAAGAATATGACCGTAAACAAAATATGTCCGTGATCGCTAAGTTGATTGCTAAGTTTAGCGCTAACTTTCACTAACGTTGAACCAGAGAGGGTTAAAGCGGAGCGAGAGGCACAAACGTTCGACAATTTCCGCGTTCGATTATTGCAAGGGGAAGGGGGGGATATCCCCCTTTATGCAGACCAGAGTAAACCCTCGCTGCACTAATGTCAATGGAGACTTGTGGAATTTTACCAATAAATTGGTCATTATGTCTTTCTGGATTTGTTGAGGGTTTTTTGGAACATTTTGTCATAATCTGTAACTGTTTGGGATCATTTCAAGCCTAAAAGTGTAATTTTTTAGTGTTCGGATTTGTAATAAAATAACTTAATATCAGACCATGCTGCTGCCAGTTACTGTCCAGTTGTTAGCATGCTAGCTAGCCTCTTAGCTAAGGTAACATTTTAAACGGAGAAGTGTAATTTCTTTGAAATGACAACTAGCTGAATAACATTACTGACATTAGTTAAAGTGGATAGTTTATACTCAAGCGAATTTGGAACAGTATATTAAGTTTAAACGAAGTCCTTCAACTACTAGTCACTTGTGTAGCTAGCTAGCTCAGTACACATGACTAATTAAATTATTTATATCATGTCCTAAAGAATGATTCATTGGTATCATACATGATTATAGACAATGATATTGTGAACACAATTATGTTTATCTGTTCTTATTGCTTATTAAGAGAGAAAGTTTATTTAGTGACGTAAGGTGACACTCCCACTTATGCAGACCGGAACTGTCCCATTTTGCTCCCATAGTAACGAATTACGTTGCTCTATCTTGCTAGTAATCAAGGATCTTTGGTTGAACACTAACACTAGTTAGTGTAGGTAGCACTTCAACAAGTGCAGTGAGGCGCTGGGATGTCTTTTACCTTTTTGCCGAAAAATTCAGAAAACATGAAACTTCTTCATTCCTGTCTTCTAATCTGCTAGATCCATACAAGACATTGGCATAGATTTGGCATTACTTCCATACGTTGTTAGTTAGCTCACTATGGCAGTCATCAGAGTAGGCTAATCCATATCGAGTGACAACAAAACTTCTGAATGGATGTCAATTGGTTACGTCAGGGGTGTTCACCTTTGACCTAGATTTTGTTGCGAGAGCTGGATGGATGGATAAATAGATAGATAGATAGATAGATAGATTATTATTATTATTACAGACTGTAGATAGGGCTAATATTGAATCCGAACAGACTTTTGGTGTGCAACTTTCATTGTCAGATCAATCTGTCGGATGTGTCAGATCACAGCTCTCAAGGTGAGGAGGACAATGAAGTAGGAGAGGCTATGCGAGAGGAGGAAGAGGTGATGATGGAGAGAGAAGAGGCGGAGGAGGCAGGTGAAGCAGTGGAGGAAGAAGTGGAGACCAGAGTGAGAGCCAGGGCAGAGTATAGAAGAGGTCGAGGGAGAGGAGGAAGAGGAGGAGGAGGGAGAGGAAGAAGAGGAGGAAGCTTGGGAGTGAGAAACAGTGGGAGAAGGAGACAGAGAGGAAGGGTACAAACACACGACGATCCACCATGGTCTGACTCTATCCCAGTTCCCTCCATCCAGCCTTGAATGGTTGATCCTGGCCCCAGATGTGGCAGATGGTTGGGGTGTTATTCATCTCAAATCTAGTGCAGTTTACAAATATGTATGCTGCATCCAGCAACCCCCCCGCCACGTGGTACGATACAACAGAGGAGGAGATGAGGGCCTTCATTGGTTTCAATATCCTCATGGGTATCCATCGTTTACCCTGCCTCACCGACTTCTGGAACTCTGATCCATGTGTCCGAGTGCCATATATCGCTGACCGGATATCTCACAACCGTTTTGAATTAATTTGCCAATTTTTTCAGTGCAGTTCACAAGGAGAGGATACAGATAAGCTGGCAAAAGTTAGGCCATTTATACAAGTGCTACAAGAAAATTTCCCAAAACTGCTTGTGCCCTGGTCTGCGCTGTCTGTGGACGAAGCGATGATTAAATTTGATGGGAGACTGCGTTGGAAACAATGTATGCCGAAAAAAACAGTGAAATGGGGCATAAAGTTATGGTGCCTTTGTGACTCTTTTGACAGGTTATTGTCTCGCCTTCAATGTTTACACGGGAAAAGATGATGTACAGGGAAAAGGTTTGGCCTACCGAGTAGTTATGCATCTGCTTAGAGGATATTTGGACAAGCACTATCATGTCTATGCAGATAATTTTTTTTCTTCCATTCCCTTGGTGAGAGACTTGCTTGATCGTAACACCTACTATTGTGGCACCATCAGAAAGACCTCCAAAGGCTTTCCAACGCAAATCACGGAACCAAAATTAATGATAGGGGAGAGCAGAAAAGTGGGAAGGGATGGGATGATGGTATTGAGGTGGATGGACAAAAGGGATGTGTATATAGTTTCAAGCAATCATGCAGGCAGAGACCAAATGAAGCGAAGATCCAAGTTTAATGCTAATCTAATCTCTTGCCCAGGAGCGGTCCTTGATTACAACAGGAAAATGGGAGGGGTTGACCATCTAGACCAGTTTCGAAGCTCTTACAATGTTGGGCGAACTGGAAAGAAATGGTGGAAGTACCTGTTCTGGGGACTGTTTGACATAGCAATTATAAATGCATATATTGTGTGGCAGCTTCAGCTCAGCTTTCTTCTGAAAGCCTTCAAACTTAAAATCGTGCATGCCCTATGTGATGATTTTTTTGGCAGGAAGCGGGGTGTCCAGGGCATCAATACCCTGGGTATCGACTTTGTAGTGAGTAGGAATTTAAAAGAAGGCCACTCACTTGTGCGCTTTGAGGGGAGGAAAAAGGGATGTGTAAGCTGCATTAGAGCAGGGCGCCGCACCAATAGTGGGCGGTGCATTGAAACTTCTTTTGGCTGCTCAACCTGTTCTGCGCCATTGTGCAAAATGCCACCATTTTTTCATGAATTTCATGGTATGTTATAGTTTATTGAATAGTTAATGAAATGTAATCTGTTAGGTTTGTGTTGCTTCGGTCTAATTAATATAATACTGTTGATATAATAATAAAAATATATATATAAATACATAATAAGGTTTTAGTCGGAAGTTCTTTCTTGCTGTTTTTTATAATAACAATACCTTTATTATTATTATTATTATTAGTAGTAGTAGTAGTAGTAGTAGCAGTAGTAGTAGTAGTAGTATTTATATTACTATTATTTTATTGTGTTGTATCAACGTAATGGTCTCATCACTAATAATGGCCTATTCTAACTGCTGTAATGTTCTGAAATGGTAGTCGCTAAATGAAAATGACAAAATTCCATCTGCTGCTCTTTGCAGACTAGATAAAAAAATATTAACCCCTGAACTACTCAACAGTTTCATATTTTTTGCAATGTAATAGTTAAAGGAGAATTCCGGTGTGATATTGACCTAAAGTGTATTGAAACATGATACCGAGTGTGAACTTATGTCTCATAGCCCATCTCGGCTTGTCCCCTGCACTCCAAAATCTGGCGCTAGTTAGCCGATGCTACCAACAGCTTTTTTCAATAGTGGTGCTTCGGCATCGGGCTAGCCATGCAAATAAATCACTGTTTTACACCCATTTACGAGGCTCAATGTATCTCCACACTTCATTGGTAGACTTCCGAGGGCCCTGACATTTAAAACGAGACATTGAGAACTTTGAAAAAGCACTGGTAGTTTACTTACAAGACGATTTATACAGACAGTATCTTCACGAAGTTTAGCGTTTGCAGCCATCTTGAATTTAGTCACGATAAGTCGAGCAACGAGTAAGAATGAACAGGTATGATAAGGGATCAGATTCCAAAAATAATTCAGTGGAAATGCATGGATTCCAGTTTCTTCCAGTAGCAGCAACTGGAATCCATGCATTTCCACTGAATTATTTTTGGAATCTGATCCCTTTAGGTCAATATCACACCGGAATTCTCCTTTAAGTTGGTCTATCATATATTTTTAGATGATATTTTAAGATTGAAAAGCTTCTCTTTTAGTCTTTTAGTTGTCATCATATCACAATTTCTATCATTTCATTCAGATCAATGGCAGTCTATGGAAATTGTGCATACATAATTGGCAATGAATTATATATCATTTTAAAAAGCAGTTTCTGACCTTTAATATGAATGTAACTTGCATGACACTTTGCCTTACTTTAAGTTATTTTGCATTATTTAAAATATTACTGAAATTGCCTTTTTTTCCTGGAACTTCCAGGAATCAGAGGCATTGTTCTAACATTCTATTGGGATATAGAGGGTTAATACATACAGGAATACAATCATTCAATAGTAATTCATTTTAATATGAATATTATAGTCTGATGTACCCTAGTTCATCAACTTGCCGGTTAGTTAGCACGTTAGCTTTATTTCCCTTGAATCAGTCGCTGAATTTCAGACAGCAATGTTGTGGGGTACTTCCCAGGTAGTTAGCACATTAATTATAACTGTCCTTGGATTTCCCCCCAGAATTACAGACAACAATATTTGTCATCCTAACATTTTTTTAATGCTTTAAAAACAGACACCACAGTCCAGGATTGATACAAACTAGTCTGAGTTAGGAGGTACTTGCCAGTTAGTCAGCACATTATGTCATGGACAGAAGACGACCCAAGAGCGCAAGTTCAAATTCAGAGTCTTTTTATTGAAGGGTTCAGGGGGGAAGAGGAGTGAGAGAAACGTGAGGTCTTGGAGGTTCCGGTTCCAGGGGTGCTAGGAGTGCCAGGGGTTCTCGGGGCTCTGGGGTTTTCCAAGTTTCCGGGGGGTTCCAGTCCAAGGTGCTGAGTGTGTGTGTGTGTGTGTGTGTCCCCCAGTGATCGAGCGGCGTCTCGGGCTGAGGGTGGTGACGCGTCGGGGCTCGCTCGTCTGGTGGTCGGAGGCCTGGGGAATCACACACACACAACAGCAAGGTGAACAGCAGGCAGTAGTACAGACCAGGGCTAGGCACTAAACGTGGTGAGAGACAGAAGGCAGATTCGAGTTACCGGGGGGGCTGAAGATCGGAGAGTAATCGAGAAGATCCGGAAGGCAGGTCGGGATAACCGGGGCAGTAGAACAGGGAGGCAGTCAAGAAAGGATCCGAATCACAGGTAGGAGTCAGAGAGTAGACAGACAGGCAGGCAGGTTACTGGTCCAGGTTTGAAGACGATCTGACAGGGCTTTATATACTGGGAGAGGTTAGTGGAGAAATGCAGTGCAGCTGGCAGAGTAATTAGAGCAGAGCAGGGCGGAGCCAGGTGGAGCTCGTTAGGCAGAGTAGAGAGAGAGTGAGCAGAGTGGCAGAGAATTGAATCAATTAAGGTTGTTACCAGGGAGAGAGAATGCTCATGACAACATTAACTATAATAGTCCTTGAATTTGCCCCCTTAATTACAGAGAAAACTGCAAAGTTGATTACAGGAGGAGAGGGTAGAATTAAGAAAATTATTTCTTCCAGTATTGCAAGGAATGACACGTATCATTTGGAATTACAACAACAAATATAACAACAAATGTAAATCAGGTTTATAGCCCAAGTATACTTGCATATACAAGGAATTTGGTCTCTGCATTTATCCCATCTGTGAATTAGTGAATACAGAGTGAGATGAAGCACACAATGAGCACACATGAGGTGAAGTACGCTAACCCAGAGCAGTGAGTTGACTTGCTACAGTGGCGCTCAGGGAGCAGTGAGGGGTCAGGTGCCTTGCTCAAGGGCACTTCAACCGTGGTTGTGGGCATTGGAGAGCAGTGCTCTTCAACCACTTCCCCCCCAACATTTCTCCTACTAGTCGGGGATCGAACCGGCAACCCTTTGGTTTCAAGCCCGAAGCCCTAACCAGTAGGCCACAGCTGCCCCATATCAGGTTTATTGGCCAAGTATACTTAGATATACCAGTACGGAAGCATGCCTATGTTCCCACAGCCCTATGTCCCCTAACCCTAACCCACACCTCAGGCCTAACCCTAACCATAGAAATGTGGGAACATAGGGCTGACCCCACCGATACAAGGAATTTGTGCTCTGCATTTTACCCATTTGGGGGTAGTGTACAACACACCCACACACACAGTGTACACCCATTCAAATACAAACACACACCCTAGAGCAATGAGCACACTAGGAGTACACATACACACGGTTGTGACAGTGTGTCATATCCATATGGTAAAGGGAAAACCTCAGCAATCAATTTGATGCTCAAGAGGAATCTTGATTTGAAGAATTTTACAGATATAGAAGCTGATGAGCATGAAGGCAGGAATGGGTTTGTTGAAAGCCTCAGTAACTTGAGATACATTCACCAAGAAAAGAGATCCTCCTAAAATAAAAGTCTTCCAGAATATGCAGCGGAACACATCAAGCATGCATAGCTGCAAGTCTTTCTGTAGAGAGATGCTGCCAACACCTGTGTACTGATTATGAATCCCTGTTTGGCTGGAAAATAGAGGATGGAATTCCTGTGCCTGTTCATGGCAACACTGACATTGCACCCAAAACAGTTCTACAGCTTGTTGCTTTGCCAGCATGCTCCAGGGCCTCTTGCTGCTGTCAGTCAGATGGACTACCATGCACCACCTACTGCCATTGCAGTAGTGGTGGTGAAGTTGGTGCGAATAAAAATTTGAAGATGGCTACACTTTCAGTGGAGGATACTGATGACAGCGAGGGAGAAATGTCTTCAGTGAATGTTTTTTGGAAGAGACATTTGATGTTTGTGATGTGTACAAGGCCTGGCAACATGTTCTGTATATACCGGTAGTTGCTTTCAGAATCTGTGAGAAAGTACTACTTTGGCACCTTTGGTAATGTTGACTAATAACAGGCATAAAAAATAATTTGATGATTCGATGATTCATTCAGTTTGATGATTCATTGTACTCTCACAATGAAAACAAGGAAAAATCCACCCTTGAAGGGAAGAACATTTATTCTGAGAAAAAAGAAAATCTCATAAAGAAATAAATATTTTTAACAAAAACACGTTGCTCACAATTATTGGCACCCCTAGAAAATCTTACATACAAAACCTAACAGAAGCATTTCCCTATCTAATTTCAACTTTGTTAAGTTAATCAGAGTGTCTGTGAAGTTTCAGAGGTAGTTCTTTATTTTTCACTAAGATATGAATAAAGTGACACAGAGGCTAAATCCTCTTATCGTTTTTCAACATCAGAAAGACAAGAGAATACACTAAATTTAAATAAAAAGAAAGTGTGTTGACATTTGTAAGTCAGTGAATGTCTATAAAAACTAGGTACTTTGTTGAAAAGGCCTATATTTACAGTTAAAACAATGATTAAAAGGTTCTAATCAACTGGAAATGTAACAAACATGCTTGGACAAAGACCCATGGTTATCTCGCCCCCACGTACAGTATGGAGGATGGTAAGATAGGCAAAAAATTCCATAAGAACCACTATTGGAGAGTTACAGACAAAGGTGTCATCTTGGGGCCACCAAGTTTCCCAGACAATCTTCAAAAGTGACCTCACTGCTAATAGCTTATTTAGAGGGCATGCTAGGTAAACACCTGTCCAGTCATTTAATTACTAATTACTAACGGCAGGAGTAACTGAATGGTACTAGCCTAGAAATCTAGACGCGCCCCTAGTCTAGCAACTCTCCGTTGGCTTGTGAGCTCCAGAAATCGAAACTTAATCAGGCATTGAAATCGTGTATAGAGTCGTTTGGTGGGCTTAACATAATGATTGATGGCAGAGTTGCAACGGTTTGGCTTGAATTCCCTGCTACTTGAAAACAAATATGGTTTACTGAATGCAAAATAAATAAATATGGTTGTGGGGCTGTTTTTCTTCCCAAAGGCCTTGGGAATCTAATTTAGGTGCATGGTATCACGAACAACATGAAAAACATTTTTAAAGGAAATCTGTCAATCTCTGCCAAGATACAAAACGTTGGACATGATTGGATCATTCATCAGGTCAATGAACCACAACAAACGTCCAGATACAAATATGGTTTACTGAATGCAAAATAAACAAATATGGTTTACTGAATGCAAAATCAAGCTTCGGCCATTGCCATCTCAGTCCCCTGATTTAAACCAGTGTGCGAGTTATACCACGGTCTCCGGGCGAGCCGAGGCAGGTACGGGCAATATATTTTTTTTTTGGAGGGGGGCAAAGTTTAAATGCTGATCCTGCCATTAATAGCAACAGCATATGCCTATTATAAAGAGAAAATCCGTTGCACACGGGTGGTGCCATAGGTCTATGTTTGCTTACATGAAACATAATATGTTTACAATATTTAAATGAAACACCCCGATGGATCATAAATGGGCTACGCAAACTTCAATGAACATAATAGTAAATAATCCACGCACCCTGACCACCAATGTTTTGACTGTTTAATTGAATCAACTTAGAATTACTCAACAACTTACATTGTTTCACAATCACATGGGCTATAGCCTATAAGGCTGTACACAGAGCCAAACATACGCGATAAGAGCAGCCAGCGGCAGGCCCGGAGTGGGTAATCGGGAGAATCCCCGGTGGGCCGCTTCACTTTTGGGCCGGTCGAGGGAAAAATATTGGCATTTGTCACGTTAATCTATCTTCTCTTAAAGTTGGCTACACACGTTCGCATTCTATGCCTAACACCGCAGCCTCTGCATGGGTTGTTCTCCCCTCCCAAGAAGAGTTAATTGGTTGGCCCGTCTTTCCTAAAAAGTTGTCAGATAGCAGCCGGGCCGGCCCTACCGCAGTGATAAGCGTCAGGGAGGATGGATGGTAGAAAGATGCCATGAGGGACTGAAAAGGCCATAAAAAAGACGAAAAGTATTGGAGGGAAATACTGCCAAATGTGCCATGCTTCTAATTTTTTTTGAAGAGGACAGACATAAGTGGCAACTGGTAAAGAGAGATAGCCATGATTATAACGACGTAATTGGGCTAATAACCTACTGGACGTTGTAGCGTTGTCAACCTATTCGCAAGTAACATATTAAATTAATTAAAATATTATCATTTTGGTATCATCCAATATGGCTATTCAAAGACTTTGCAAATATTGATAACAAAACTCAAGCTTGATCTGTGTATGCAGTAGCCTATAGGCCTAAAAACAAAAGTAGCCTGAGCAGCAGATCAGCCAGTCCCCCGCTGAAAATGATGAGCACGAAATTAATTAATTAATTAGAGTTAACCATATGAATTAAAGTTATTTTATGGAAGAAAGAACAGTAGGCTATGACAGCAGTATAGGCTACATGATCAACCTATATGGCTTGTTTGCATATTATGGCATAAGCTAACATATTATTATTTACAATAGGCTACAGCAAGGACTATAGCACAACACAACCCTCTCACTGCATGGAGAGACGCATCGGCACATACCACAGCGGCCTGGGTTCAGCCGCTTTTGCGGTCCGGTCCGGTAAGCCATGATGTGGACAGGCGCTTCCACGTTTCGCGCCTCTAACATGCAAGCAGGCACTTTTCTCATGAATCATGAACTCAAAATACAATTTTATTTCTCTTATTTTACACATTTTAGGGAAAACCATGGCCAAAATATAATTTATTTGGCAATCATATCAATATTTTAAAGTTCCCCCACAATTTCACATACCATGTTTCCAGGGGAGCTCAGGTGGCCACTGGAGAGCCATGGCTCCCCCTGCTCCCCCCTAACTCGCACCCTGATTTAAACTCCATAGAAAAACAGTGGGGTGAGTCAAAGAGGAGAATGCACAAGTGTGGACCTAGGAATCTGGACGATCTGGGGAGATTTTGTAAACCAACAGTCTTAAAGGGGTGATAGAATGATGATATAGGGTATTTTGTGCTGGTCCTTAAGGTCTCTGAATAGGGTGTGTAACATTGGTTGGGCTGAAAATGGCATATGTGCTGTTCTGTGCGCCCTAATGCAAGCCTGGTTAAAAGCCCTAAAATGAAACGAGAGGTTTTCTTCCTTTTATGGTATGCTCATGAATATTTAGATGAACTGCGTGCTGATTGGTTGGTTTACAACGAGCGAAGCTCCGGAGCAAAGACGCAAACATGACCGACAGCACTCACTGAAACAGCCAAGGTGGAAATACTATGGAGACATAGAATGTTTTCATTTCCCCGTTTGGCATCGGACCTAAAAATACAGATATAATGGTCATGTAAAAAAATAAGCTGTTTTACCATCAAAACAAGCTCAATATGGGATGTCTTACTGTACTCTGAAGAGGCTAAATCAATTGTGGGGAGGACAGATAAAGGCTGAAAGACAGACTAGCTGATTGTAACTGCTTCTCCGTGTGCTTCATTCTACTATGAAAACAAGAATATAGAGACACTGGCACATGTGTTTGGTTTACGAAAGGGGAAATAAATCATTTTATTTAGAAAAGTCTTAAACAATGTGATTAAATAACCAGGAACAACAACTTCAGGTAAATAACAAACATATGTTTACAAACATGCAGTAACTATTAGAACTACAAGAAATGACAAGACAACAGTATAACAAAGATCAACAAATCTTACATGGTGAACAAAACATCAATTTATACTAACATTCACACACATATATATAATTACAATTAAACGTTAGAAGAAATTCAATACATTTAACAACCATACAGCATATAATTCGATACAATATATAATTATCCATATAATTTGCCCCACACATAAGGTGATACACTAACGCCACATTCACACCAGATCCGTGGTGTGTGCATTGTCACAGTTGTGGCATGGTTGTGTGTGTGTGTGTGTGTGTGTGTGTGTGTGTGTGTGTGTGTGTGTGTGCATGTATGTGTGTCCATCTAAGCCTAGCAGACGATGGGGTGTAAATGCTATTGGAGTCGGTGTCTCTGTCTGTGTTGGAAGGATAGGCAAAGTGTATGCTTTCTACCGGACATGGGACTTGACCAAACTCAAAATAAAGAAATTGTCAGATAAGAAATATAGAAATTGAATTACAAATCTAACCAAACTATTATCACTATAATCCCTCTCATTATTGTTATAAGCAACACTCTTATCACAACCAGAAATGTGCATACGCCCAGTTGGGCGAACACACACACACACACACACACACAAACATGCTTACCCATCTGAGGATGATGGGAGATTACTTTCCTACTCTAGCACATCATTGTCTTCCTCTTCATCCAGAAACTACCCGTCCATGCCATCGTGGTCCTTGGGGTCATGTTTGCCATCAGCAGTCGGCTGCTTTCACCTCAGTTGCACGTACTTCTCTCCCTCCATCTAAAATAACAAAAAATCACAGGTCTGATAGTGAATAGGTTGTTTAGTTTTATTTTACATTACTTCCACATAATCTTAATCACCACCAACCATGACTCTTTTCACTAAAAGTATTTTTGTCACTAAAGGACTCCAATATTGCTTGGAGAGGTAACATTAGTCTCAGAGCTCACTACAGTAAGTGTTATTGCCTTGGCTAAACCATACATAGCATACCAGCTTACAAGCAAAAATTGATTTATTAACATGAGTCAAGAGATATGACAGAAAACATCTAAACAGCATATGCATACACATACACACCGTGCATAGGCTACTGCAGTTGCGTAAAGACAAAACACCCCCTTAGAAAATAATGTGTTGACGAGTAGGCTTGGGTGTATGAGCTCCCATCATAGTTAGCCAACCAAAAACCTCATAATCGTAGCAGCCAACCTTACAGCCTAAAAGCTAAACAATACTAAAACACATTTATAACAAATCTTCAGTCATGTATTTATGAAAACAGCAGTCAATGAATAAAATCCTTACGTTACACCATCGGTGATCAACACAGTCTTCACGTCGGTAACGTAACATTAATGTTGTCATTCATGTCAGATGTTTCTATCTAAGTAAGCTAAGCAACTTGGCTACAAACAACTGTAAATTGTGCTATACATATTACGAAGGAATGAAATGTTTATTTGACAATAAAATACCGATTAGGTCTACTTGACATAAAGTTGGCAGTCATGAAGCACGGGAGTGAACTGTATCGCGACTACACATGTTGTTAGTGTTAGTCTCCTCATGCTAACGTTACCTAACTTAGCTAGTTTTCTATCAGATGACAAGCAAGCAACATCGTTCAAAATAGAACAAATCGTTAAAGTTTCAGTTTTAGTAGGTCTGTAATCTTGGTTGACATATAGTAGCCCCCCAAAAATGACTGAAAATGATGAGTTTACTAAAGATTACGGTGTGCTAAAATACCAGCTGTCATCAGCTGAAGTGAACACACACACGCATTATGTTCTGACCATGCATACAAGGTGTAATTACCAGCAAAAATAACTTTTAAAAAACGATTTTGAAGTAATAACATGGATAACAAGTAATAATAACATAAAAGACTTGTTTTTACCTCAGATGATCCAGTAGTTTCTCCTTTAGGCGACGTCAAGATCAAGCGATGCATAGTGCTTCCTGCTGTTTTTCCTCTAGTGGAGGGAGGCGTCAACTCTTGATTTTTCCTTCCGTAGTAAAAGAAATTCAGCGCCACAAATCCCTTAACCAATCATATCGCCAGAAAGCCTATGATGTGGACGTTTTTGAGGAAGTTTTCAGTGATAAAATTGGTTGGGGTATGGCAGAGTTATTAGACTGAACGTCATCGGTACTGGGGTACCGAAATTAGAATGGGCCTTCTGCAAAGGGTTAAAAAGGCCCCAACTGTAGCCAGTTTTAAAGACTTAAGACCAAACTGTTCTCAGATGCTTTCTGCTAACTGCACTGAGTTATAATTTCTGAATCTGTCTTGAAAATTATTCTACCTTGTGTCTTTTATTTTGCCTTTTTAATCATTCTCTATTTTTAAATGATTTCACCTTGTGTTTTATGTTTTCTTTTTATTATGATCTTTACATTTTGAACTATTCTTTGACTATATTGCCCTTCTATGCTTATATTTGTTATTATGATTTGGTTTTGTTTATGTAAAGTACATTGAATGACCTGTGTATGAAATGCGCTATATAAATAAACTTGACTTGACTTCACTTGACTTGACATTCATGCCACCTGAAACATGATAGTAGACATATCTATTCAAAAGCACATTGATGCTTGTGCATGCCATGATCAACTTTTGATTCTTTGATATGGAAACCAAGTTCATTATTTTGGGCTTTAGATTAGAATTTCAGCTCAAAGGATACCATGCAGGCGCGTCGTTAGACCTGGGCATTCGGGGCTATAGCCCAGGATTGTCTGGGGATAGCCCCGGATCTATGGGCCGTCAACAACAACAAAAACTCTAATCGTGAATGAAAATAGCCCCGTAGAAGAGACTTTTGTGTTTTGTGTCCATTGTGTGCATTAACAGCAGCGCAAGAAAATCTGACGTGATCTGGGCAGGTTTAGAATCATTTGTTGCAAAATGTTGCAATTTCAAGTACCTTCTCTACGCTATATTGCATTGCTGTTTCGTGCTTCTACTAGCCTTAGCGAAATAAGTGTACAGAAGGACAAATGGATATTAGACGTTTCTTTAGAAAAAAAAGGGCAGAGCAGGGACAAGAAGTGGAAACTCAGTGTGTGTCATCATCTCCCGCAACCCAGGAGGACATTTCGATCAGCTCAGGTTCGTGAAACAGCCCTAAAAGACAACGTTGATCAATGCTGATGTTACTAGCTAGCAGGCTACCACTGCACCTCACTAACTTGAAGGACACTTTGTTTGAATAACTAGAAAGAGACACTAACTTATAGGCTAGTGACAAATGGTCAGAAAGAGCTTTAGTTTTTGAGATACCCCTACCGGAGGTAGAACTAAACCCAACAATGTTTTTCCTCATCTCTAAGGTCTCCCATATATGAAATGGATTCTTGGCTAAAATTATTTTACTGCTAAGATTGTTAAATTAACAGATATTGTTATACACCCCAAAACCAAAAAAGGACTAAAATATAGCCTGTCTGTATTGGAGTTAAGGCATATAAATTAGTGCAGATCAATCACACAAGCTCTGAGAACTTTGAAACTTGGCATGTTTATAGTCAGGAAGTTGCTTTACCTACTAGAAATGACTGTACGTGAATATCTTGATGTAAAGAATGAATAGACATGTAAACATACACCTAAAATAAGCGGACATACAAAAAACTAGATGTACCGCATAGCGGTACAAAATATGACCGCCGCTCAGTCCTGTACATCCGTTCCGCGAAAATAAATCACACTTCAATTTGTCTCCATATTTTACTCCATCCCCCACTCTTGAAACTTTTGTGTATGCTTGTTTGGCATGCCTGAGTGTGTGTGTGCGGCTGCACAGAGAGTAGCCTACTGGTGCTGAAAAGGTGAATAGATTGTAGAATAGCCAAAGAAGATGTAGCATTGTAATAAAACCTTTAACATCTCTAAACAATCACAAGTAGGGCAGTTCATCACAGTTCATCCATTGCAACTGGATTGATGAAAGGTCACTTACACCTGTAGGCTACATTGTATTTGGGAAAAGCAAAAGGTATCAGCATGTTATTTATTTATTTATTTATTTATTTATTTATTTATTTATTTATTTATTTATAAACAAAAACATCTCTGTCAGTTCTGTGCCGTTTTCAACAGCTATCAAAAACAAAGGTAATTTTTGGATGGATGGATTTTTTGTGAATGTTTCTTCTTCTACATAAGATGTTAGTCATCTTTAGTTCATGTAATACTTTATTGTCAATGCAGAAATTAAGTAACAGTAGTCTGAAACGTTATTATTAATGCACAAATTAAGTAAAACGAAATGCTGTTTTATATCTAGTGGTGCAAATAACTGACATGTCCAAATGGGCCTTGATGAAATGCGTCGCTAGACTGTTCATACACATTTTAACGGGCCAAAGTTGAAGAGCTGTTGTCCGTTATTGTTCGTGCAAATATAGGCTGATTCATGTTCCCTTGCATTGTGTAACTGAGGTCCATGGCTAGTCTTTCACCAGACCAACCTCAATCTTTTAAGAAATCAAAAAATAAATAGCGGGCAGATCAGGCTGGGTTCACCAAGCCTAGTCCATAGGCACCCGATATTGTTCACGCTCTGGCTATTCTAAATGCAAAAATGCATCAGGGAGTTATGACAAAACTGTAACTAACACACTAGATCAGGGGTCTCAAACTCAAATGAGCTGGGGGCCAATTCTGCCAACGTCATCTGATTGGAGGGCCGGCTATATCTGAAAATACAATGTTCTTTTTTTCAAATACCACACAAAACTGCAAACAGAAAGTGCAAGTGTTTTTATCTAGTTTTAGACACCTGTGCTAGCAACCGTAGCTTATAAATAAAATAATGATAAAATAAATATTAATACAAATTATAAAATAAATGAAAAACATAAAAACAGGTATGTGTGTGTGTGTGTGTTTCACACCAAATAAAAATATTTCCTCTCATAACTTTTTTAAACCTGGCAAACTAGGCATCAGGGTTAAGAAAGCAACACCATTGGATTTTTATATAAAAATTTCAAAAGGCCATGGCTTGAAAGTGGTCAGAGATGAAGTCCTACTGTAAATGTAAAAATCTTTGAGTAAAACAAAAGTTTATGAAGGGGGTAAATTTACCCATGTAATTTGTCACTGGATGGCAAGCACCTCAAATTATGCACCTTTCAGTAAATACTGGATGAACATATTTAAGCAGGTTTACTTTCCTTTTTTCATATTACCCACATAACAAATTAACAGGAAAACACCTAAGATGTATACCAACACCTAATATGTTGTGGTTTAGTAATAGATTACTACAATATAGGCCTACAATAAAGTATTCTGGTCAAACAGTTCCTATCGCGGGTAATCTGCAGTACCCAGAAGTTTGCATCATATTGCGGTTGACTTTGTAGTTCTTTAGAGCCCTATTTCTACTAGCCCTGCTGTCTGTACCACATCCATTACGGACACTATCATCACGATTACCATTGCAACCTCCAAGCTATGTTGGGCAGAGGGTCGAAACAAGCATGGGATGCTTAGTGGACACCGTTGTATACACGCACCTCCATTCACAGACGCACCGTGACTCACTGTCATAGACGATCGATCATAATCTCCAAAAGGATATTCTCCTAAACGATTAGGCTAAACGCTTAGTCGGAGCGATTAGACTAAACGATTTAGTCGGAGTGTCATTCTCAATTTCATAACGCAACTCATTTGAACCAGACCACCGTCTCAGATAGGCTATCTGGAACCATAGGCTGAGGATAGCTACAGATCAATTCACACAATCATTGAAGTAGGCTGTATTATGGGTCATAACTCATGGGTTTGTCAATAAACATAGAAGAGGCGAACAGCAAACAGGATTTTTTCAGCACGTATCAAACCACGCCTATGTAAATAGACAAAACACTCGCATCAAAGCAGGGTGAGTTCTTCGGACTTGCGAGTGCTGTCAAATCGATCGTATGCAGTTTGCTCATATAGTCTAGTGGTATGGTGGTGAAGTGCAGTCATGCTTTGTTCAAGAGGGTAGGTCTATGTCCAGTAGTAGCCTATATTTTAATTTAACGTCTTTGGTAAGAGACAGGGACATCACTATGATTGAAAGACAGTGGGGGCTTAGCCCCCAGGGTTGTAAATCACACCTTAAAAGGGCTTCAATGAATTAGGTACCCTTTGAGGCCTAGGCCATTTTCAGTGTAGGCCTAATTTTACTAGTAAACTCAATGTAAGGGCCATCTGTTATACTAGGCTATATAGTTTTCAAGTCAGTATAGGCTACCCATATCTGGGAAAGTATATGATGTGATCATGCATGTATTAATATAATATACAATACAAAACACTAAAAGATTTCTATAGTTATTTTTTTGTAAGGGGTTATTCATAAGTGAAGTGAAACCTGACCAGGGCCGGCGCTAGCCAGTTAACATGGGTGCCAGTTGCCATGTAACACCGGCACTGAACCTGACTAAGAGAACACTGACTAGACTTGCACAATAATCCTCTCTTGAACCATCGCTGACTGGATGTGAAAGTTGCAGAATACCATGGAATTATGAAAGTAGATGTACAGATTGAGAAATTACACACTGCCTTTTCTCTCCGCCCTTCCTCTCCTGTAGCATTTGACAGAATGGAACTTTTTCTCTGGGCAAAAGTTAGTGATACACAACCCAAATGCATTGCTTTCAAGGCACCCATAGCCCATTAATTGAAGGTGATGACGTCCAAATGTTTATCCCGAGACGAACGCTCACACCTGTGCACTTGACAGAGGTGCATGACGATGTTTATTCTACAGGCTATTTTAATGTCATATTTTGGGTGTTGTATGGTGCACTTTGGCAGAAGAGACGTTCTCCTTACACGGTCTTTAAACATCAAAATATTCGGAATGCCATGACGTGAGTCATTACGATTGGCCTTCCTTTTCATTCTCAAAGTAGGTTAAAATTTCATGTTCATCAGCCCGATTTTCAAAATCTCTCGGGGGAGAAACCCCCGAACCCCCGGACAAAAAAAGACTAACTTCTGGGCTCTAGCCCCGAATGTTTTAAATAGCTAGCGACGCCCCTGGACATAGGTGTTGATGAACAGCATATTTGACCCTGAATCAGAGGAAGAATCTGAAATAGAGGAGCAACCAATCGCCCATAGATTGGAAATGACTACTTCAGAGTGGTAAGTTTTGTCATTTACTTGAGTTTGCCACACGTAGCCCAGTTAGCTAGCTGTAATACTAGTGCAATACTCGCTAGTAGTGTGGTAGACTAAGCTAAACATTGGATTAGGATCGTTCAACAGAAGTTATTATTTTGCACACAAACAAATGTTTTACAACTTGTACCCTTGTGCAATGTTTGTCAAGATGTCCAGTTAGAAGGTAGCTGAAAAGTTCGTAGCCAGTCGTGGGCAGTTCAGGCTATTCTGTAGTGAAAGGAGTGCTGCTTGCAAGGAAAGTACTCGTTTTAGTCAGTAGGGCCAATCTCAATTCTCTATTTTACCTCTTCCCCTTCCCCCTAGTTTTGCGCGTGCACGTGAGACGAAGGGCTATCTCAATTCTCATTTCGATCGAGTGGTAGGGATAAGGGCAAGGGGTAGATACCCCTTAAAACTAAGGGCCCGTCCCAATACCTCCCCTACCCCTAGATTTTTGCCCTAACCCTCGTTTTTGCGCGTGCACGTGTAGGGCTAGGGTGTCCCATTACTTTAGGGAGCAAGGGGAAGTGCTATTTTCCCCTTAAAATCAACCCTCAAAATATAGCCAGGACCGATGCAGGCTTAAAACGAAGTGGGAGATGAAATTACCCAGGATACCGTGCGAGCTCAGCGAGCTGGCCACATTTTTTATATATTTTCGCAAATAAGCATATTAAAATTTCGAAATATGTTGGAATATGTTAGTTTGATGCACATCTGATGGACTGTTGAGTTTTGAACACTAATGTTAGAAAATATCTCACAAAGCTATCTGACGATGTTCAAGACATCTGCTGAGTGCTTTGAGAGAGTCTGCCCATCAAATAACGTTATAGGCTATATCTGATCTGGGTAGATTCGTCAATATTTAAGGTGTGTGTTCTGGCATTCATATGAACACAAATATCTTTGTTGATTAACCAGACGTAGATAAACCAGCACAGCCCACACAACAATGACCGCTGGGCATGTTCCTGAATGAAAATAGTAGCAGGCTACTACCGGTAGACACGTCGGCGCTGCGCGTGACGTAGGTGAGCACGTTCGCTATGCTAATTTGCATATAGTGGTGTCCCAATTCATAGGGAAAGATCTTACCCTCCACTTCCCTTGTCGAGGGGGCTTTAATGTTGAGGGCAATCAAAACTAAGTGGAAGTTTTAAGGGGGGAGAAATGGGACGGGCCCCAAGTAAGATCGGGAGCTTACTTGAAACCGAGGGGTAAGAGAAATACCCAACATACACCGCTCACACCGGAAAAATAAGCACACCGAGAGATTCATTGACATGAAATGTTGGCATTAATAAGGATTATAAAATTAAAATGGTAATTGTTTTATGTTGCATTCAATCTTGTGACCATATATTGAAGGTCCTGTTCTTCACGAGGAAGTTTTCAAAATATCGCTGTTTTGTGAATGTTAACAGCACATCATTATTTGCGCGAATGTCTCGCCTTTTACATATTTCCATGTCTACCCCGCGAATTGGCAGCATACCATGTCAGAAATGTAAAGTCCAACAGCAGCTAAATTCGCTGAACTTTTTTACCGCTCGTCTGATATGAATGCTGCATAGGCCTACTGCTGCCGACTCCTCGCATAGGCTATTACAGGTAGCGATTGCTTCTGATGTCAAGTAACGACCATTTGGATATTATTGTAAAATATCAAAGGAGTTGTGGGATGTTTACATAGCAAACTGCATGTTTATTTTGTCCCCCATCCCTGTTTCATTCACCCGGACCAACCCAGACAGCAAACGGACTACGAAACGCATCCGCCGCGGAGGTACGGTGAACTCCGGAACGGATCCAGAAATCGGATCCGAAACTGTGTCCACTTGCACACCGCAGCGTATCCGCCGCGATGCCGGCTCGCGGATCCGATCAGACACCGCGGCGGTCCCATTGCGTATCCGTACATAAATGGATACATCCGCCCCGGTTTCGCTTTAGATCCGCGAATGAGCCACAGATCCGCTCCGGGTCCGTTTTGGACCCGGTCATATGAGAGGCATCCGCCGCGGAATCATTTCGGACCCGTTAATCATCCGTCCTGGATACGTTTAGGATCCGTTCATTTCATGGCCAAAAACTAGCTACTAGGCCTACTACAGAAATATATAGCTTAACCTATCTGGCCAACACCTAGACTGCACTACAAAAAATAGGTTTTAATGTAAAGTATTGTACCAACCAATATGACAAATATAATACAAATGACTTAATGCATTCAGCTTAAGACATGAAGTCAAAATCTATCATGTGAAGCACATTGTGATTTTACAGCCAAATGCCTTCATTGTGAAACAGCAAGTATGAAAATAGGGGTTTTACTAGCAGTAGGCTACATCAATTCAGCTCTGCTACACTACAATAGCCTACAAGTTATCCATCAGTTACAAACTGTAAATCCTTTATGCAACTGCTAACTGTCCAATTGTGGAAACTTGTCTCAATGCTCCTCACCGCACCTCAATGCTCAATGAAAGAGGTCATCGAGAGACACTAAATACATTGAACAGGTATTAGAGGTAAAATGAAATGCAACCATAAAGTGTCAAACTTTTTTTTATTATTTAATGAATATTAAGAACATGTTCCAAAACACAGATAACCTTCATACCAGACCACTGTTTTTCTTAGTGGGCAATAACAGTAGCCTGATTTTTTTGGGTAGAGTTGCTGACAGTTAAGACTCCGACTTGAGCTTTTCCTGTTTGTTGGCTGGTTGAACCACTGACTCTCTCACAGCATCTGTAATCATAGAAGCATAACAAAATGAGTTGTTATACATAACTACCTACTTTTAAACGGAATGTCTGCTACATGAATATAAAGCCACCGCCGCCAGCAGGCTGCTATCGGCTCTGTCTAACTGTGACAAAATCTACCACCTGTAAGGCCTGGGCTACACCGAGTCCGCAAGTGAAGCACTCGGTTCGCAGAGCGTAAAAATAGTTTAAGAAGACTAATCCAATGTTTTTAAACATACTGTACGCCATCACGTCTGGTGTAACCAGTTCCATTGACTACAGTGGAAGCCAATTGTTGCAACAGATGCTCTGCAAACTGAATGCTTCAGTTACGTGCGCAGTGTAACAGTGTAACATTTTGGCAAAGACCTGTTCCCTTAAAATACAAAAAAGGCATCAGAAAAGCAGTTCCCAGACACAACTACTTGTTAGTTACACAGTCCAGCATTTGGGGGTACTAGAAATGAGGTATTTATCAAAGCTGACAAAAGCATTTTATATGTTGAGATTGCAGAGGTCTGTAGTTATTTCTCTTCTAAAACAAAAATATGTGCATTTCATTAGAGAGCATTTGAAGTAGGTGGATTTTATTACAGAAGACAAGCATATTTTTGTATGTTGAGATTTACTGTACATTGAATTCATCCTGAACTGATAAAGGCAGTTACAAAAGTATGTGGTCATTTTATTATTATTATTTATTTATTTATTTATTTTTTTTTAAGTGTGGACCAAAAGTCAAATAAATCAAATGCAAAACTGTATAGCTTACTTTACTTGGCTGGCAGGCCAGGATGAGAAAGGGTAGACCCCCAAACCAGACTGGAGCCACTGGTGAATGACCTGTAACACAGATGTAGAACATAAACAAACATACATTACTTTTATCATCAGAAAGAAACTGCCAAATATGTAACATTACCAATCTTACACTCCATTAAAAACTGAGCTTTATATCGGGATCCAGAGAATGGGATGCTTATCATTTTAGCTCACGCATGCCACAATGAAGCATGTACAGATGTGAAAAAGCAGTTTTAAGAGGCAAAAACACAGTCAAAGTCTGCCCTTTCTCGTTAAATCTTACTCCAAGAAACATTCCTCATCACTCAATGAACTCGTTGACAGCGGTATGTCCACATAAAACAAGTAGCTTCGGGATTTGTGGCCTTATATTAGATAAAAGTTAGCAAAAGCCCGGTTTTGGAACCAGGAAACGTCTGCAAAAACTGACTTTTTATATTGGCTGATCGAAAATCCTTCCCTGCTTATTTTGTGCAGCCACATAGCAGAGCCCATAGTAGGCCAGTTAGCCGACTTCTCGCTAACTTTTACAAAATATAAGGGCACTAATCCCGAAGCAGTTTGTTTTAAGTATAAATATTGTCAACAAAGTTCAAAACGTCCATTTTTGGAACCAACAAACACATCTGAGCATGCACGACTCACATCGGGCTATGACAGGGAATATCATTATAACGTTAATTAGCTTATCAGCTGCTAACCTTCAAGTTATCCAAGACAGGTAACATTAACCAATGTGAAATCAGCCCCCTACCAGAACGAAATGAGGATCTTAAGGATAGCGCCCGAGTCCATGATCAATAAGAAAAAACGAGTTTTCCTGTTAACATTATCTTTAGCCAACAAGCTCACGCAAGCCAACTTTTGTTGTTTGCAGGCAAACACATGAAGTTAGCTTAGCTCATTTTAAACGCAATTTTGAGTTAAGTTATGAAACGTTAACAAAGCTCAAGTTAGACAGGATTTAGCCCTGTGAAAGGTGAGCTAAATTAACGTGCGCAACCTAGAAACTAGCTGGTGTGTAACTTGGCAGCTAATATGAGCTAGCACTAGAAGCTACAGCCATCAAGCTGGCCATTAACGTTACGTTATAACAAATTTCTAATTAGATTATATCAGCAAGCAAAGCTAGATAAGTAAGTAACTTGTGTTATGGAAGTACATTTTCACTGGATAGACTAGGTAACTTAAAAAAATAAAGCATATAGGAGCATACTTACAGTGAGCCTTCAGACGCCGCCGTATTCCACTCCATTAGCGAGAAAACTGAGGAAAGAGCCGTTAGCAGACTTGAGAGGGCTGCTCGATATGCGCGCGATTCAAGACGGGTCCGCCACGGACCCACGGTTTGAGGGCGCCCTGGCGGAGTCTGATTGTGTTCTGTGCCCATAGCCAAATCGGAGGTTGACTGTCCGGCGGATCTGGCGGCTTGAGGGCGGGTCCGCCACAGACACCTTTGCTGTGTGGGAAGGTAGGCTCCGAACGAACATAGGCACGTTCAGCTGTTGTTGAAATAATTCCTGAACGGTTTTATTCCGAGCTGAAAATGCAATTATAGCCTATTTGACAGAAGACAGGTTGCTAGTGACAAAATATTAGCTTTCAGTGTGGTACGATCTCTAAATTACGTTAATTCAAGTGTTTCAATCATCCAGCTCTCCCTTAGGCCTATGGTTTGGCTAGTGGTATCTCATTTCCAAGGGGAATATTCTTCACCCCTATGTCTTGCCACTCGGTTTCGAGGGACAAGGGCTAGGGGTAAGATGAAGGGATAGGGGAAGGCGTAAAACAGAGAATTGAGATTGGCCCTAAGTATATTCTCCTGCTGAATAGGTCATCTGATTAGGAGGTACATACATTATTGTAGTGGTAATATGCGATCTTACAACAGGACGTCCAGTTAGCTGGGCAGGAGCTCTGTGCAGTTCGTAGGCTATATGGCTGAAGTGAAACGAGTAGCCTACTGCTTCGCCAATGAAAATATTACGCTTGTGTCAGTAGGTCTAATGTACTCGTGTAACTACTATCCTGCTGATTAAGTCATCTGATTATCGAGATTTTTACTTTCTTTCCATGTAGTAATGTATGATCTTACAACGGGACGTCCAGTTAGCTGGGCAGGAGCTCTGTGCAGTTTGTAGCCTATGGCTGAAGTGAAACGAGGTCAACGAAAATATTACTAGGCCTACTCTTGTTTGTGTCAATTCAAAAACACTTTTATTTATCCCCAAGGGGCAATTTACATAGTACCATGGAGTACCAAAAATCCTATAAATATCACTGCTTAAAATACAGTAGGTACAGTCAGTAGGTCTAATGTAATCTTGTAGCTATCCTGCTGACATGGTTGAGATTATTACCTTCTTTCCATGTGATCTTACAACTCTGGAGACATTTACTTAAGCTACTTTGTGCTTCCTGCTCATTCAAAATTACGAAATAACAGCAGGGACATTATGTTTGTTTTTACAGGTTATGAAAAGAAGGTTCCTGAGGAGCTGACCTGAATGACCATCATGGCCTCGATCTGTTGTGCCTATATATTTATTCTTTGCAAAATGCAATGAATATTTACAGAGCTGACCATGGCCGTTTGAGAATCAGAGGGATGGAAAGGTGAGGACAAACTGATACAAGTGTTAGCAGTTACAGTATATAAATAAAATATTTTTAATCAATACACATTCATTATTGGTTCAGCATATTGCAAAAACACAGTTTGATCAACACCACAAAATGACAAACTTTTTTTTTTTTTTTCAACAATCGTCCAGTGATACTCTAATGTAAAAGATTAAAAAATAAATAGTAAAAAATGTGCTTTTCCACCCTGTTCTCGTTGCAGGCAATGAAGTGACTTGGCCTACAGGTCTTTTGTGAGCAGATGCTTGGGTTTCCTTAGAAGAAGCATCCGTGTCATGATCCCCTCGTGTGTGGTGCTACGCATATGGAGGGAGCATCCGGATACTTCAGGGCAGTATTCAGACCCCTTGTCGACTGAACCGTGACTCATGTTCAGCAACAGCATCCTCTATGGAAGGTCTGTCAAGCTGAGCACACAAGTCCTGGGGCACAGGAATCCGCTGGACGGCATCCCAATCAGGTAGAGGGTCTTTGATGATCCCTGTCTTTGAGGACAAGAAAGAGGACTTTTGGATATTGGATACTGTAATACAGTGCATTGTAGGCTGTATACTGTACAATAAACAAATTGTATGGCCCTGAACATTGTGTTTTGTTTACAGTACTGATGTGACACAAGTAGCATCAGGTCTAAGTCAGCCTGTTGTGTGTGAATCGATAAGTTCTTTTTAGTGCCTATACTGTTACACATTTTGACTTGTTGTTTGTAATAAAAAAGTATATTTTATTAAACTTACAAATTGTTTGGCAAGTCTGTACATAGTTTCTCCTTGGCTGTCTTCTGTTGTGGGGACTCAGCATTCGCATTGAAGTGCATGGCTGCAAGATAAAACCTAAACCAAACAACAGAAATGTTGTAACACAAGTGAAAGTCACTTTTGCATGCACACACCAAGCTGTTAACTCACAGCAAAAGCATTTGCTAATATTCTAAGCCCAGCAAGATGCCACACTTGGAGCATCTGTTTGGCATGCTGCGTTTGTCATGTTGTCGTTCTTGTAATGGTCTAAAATAAGAACGTGCAAATAAACCCATTGTATTTAGACAACACGGTTTTCAACATATCGACTAGATATCATTTGAATTGATAACGTGAAGTTATTTCCACTTCTGACGTCAAAAACGTATGTGGGTTATATTACAGCTTAGCAACCAAACTATCGTGTTACTCAGCTTCAGTTAGCTATCTTGCTGAGAACATAACCTGTCAGAGATCTCGACAAACATGCATAGTAAAATGTTGGTTAACATGACAACACAGGTTTTATCCGAATGACACACAGGAAAATTAAATAGCCTTGCCAATGAACTAAATCACACATTCTACTTGCTAGATACACGTTAGCATGGCTAATAACTGCTTAGCGACAAAATAATACTTACAGCATGCGGTTGTGATGACCTTACGGTCGGAACAGCCCCTCGTTTCAGTAACAGCAGCGTAGCAAATCCTGCTTTAAACTGTCCAAGGTTTTGAAAACTGCCTTCGGTGAAATGTTTTGCAAATTAATAACGGAGTGTCAAACTTTGCAGGGATCTTCTGGTAGAAAAACATTATCCATGTCCCTCGAACTTTTGAATCCTTGGGAAGACTATGGAAAGTCTCCGCTTTCTTTGTAGCCTAAGTTTCAGCATGCAACACTGCATTTACGACCGTGGCTCATTTTCGACATCCTTGAAGAACTGTCTGCTTTATAATTTCTGTGGAAGTAAACGAGCAGGCAGTATAGTATACGCACACACTCATCCCGGCGCAGTGAGCTGCCTGCATCAACAGCGGCGCTCGGGGAGCAGTGAGGGGTTAGGTGCCTTGCTCAAGGGCACTTCAGCCGTGCCTACTGGTCGGGGTCTTCACATGTATAGAAACAGCCAGGAGCAAAGTGTGTGCTTGTGTGTGTGTGTGTGTGTTTGTGTGTGTCTGTCTGTAACTACATTATTTGATATTCTTACAGTTTTTGTAGTTCATACATATTTGAATTGAGTGAGTGATGTAGACAGGGAAATGTACATTGAAACAAAAATGTGTGGTGTGTGTGTGAGTGTGAATCTATGTCCATATAAGTAATTATATAAATATATATTATAGTAATTAGTATAAAGCTGTCTGCTGCCTAAATGCACATTTGAATGCTGAGTGAATGCGTTGGCACACGAATGCACCATAAAGGGAGAGGGGAGGGGTGTAGAAGCATGCTAAGGTGTAGAATAAGTAGTAGGAGGAGTGGAAGTAGGAGGAGCAGCAGAGGGAACTCAGGGCCACACTTGACAACGTGACAGAGAAGAAGAGACCTAGGTGGACAAGAGTGTGTTTGGGTGTGGGGGCAACGGGAGACCTAGCGAAGATGAGAATTTCCAAAGTTTGTTCCCTGCTTCTACTGGCCATATCTGTGGTAAGTACACACACACACACACACACACACACACACACAAGACCAGACAAAGTTGCTTTGGACACAAGTGTAACCCAAATACCATAAACATAAATGTAAAATCAGGGGGTTAAAGGTCAGTCGTGGATTGCACAGTTAGTTGTGTTTGTTTGTGTCTTTTCATAGTTATGCCAATGCCAATCCCTGAATCACTTAAATTCTTCACTTTAAGTTTCGCTTCACTTAGAGTTTTGTCTACAATCTTATCAGTGACCTGAAAATGGATGCATTGGTACACCTTATACTGTATGGCAGGGTTTTTTTCCCAGTCACATACTGTATTATACAACCCCAAAACAGAAAAAGTTGGGATGTTGTGTAAAATGTGAATAAAAACAGAATGTAATAATCTGCAAATCTCTCAAACTACTATAGTTAGGTGGGCTTAACATAATGATTGATGGCAGAGTTGCAACGGTTTGGCTTGAATTCCCTGCTACTTGAAATCAAATAAGATGGATGTTGCTGTTGGCGAACAGTCAGAGGTGGAAAAAGTATGAAAATATTGTACTCAAGTAAAAGTACCAATACTTTGATTAAATATTACTCAAGTACAAGTTAAAATACCGATCTGAAACTGTACTCAAGTAAAAGTAAAAAGTAGTTCATTTAAAATGTACTTTAAGTAAAAGTTACTTAGTTACTTTTTTTTTTTTGGGGGGGGGGGGGGGGGGTACCAGAACAACCAGTTTTACCAGAGACTTTCTAATGAGGAGATATAGCACTCAAAAAATCCTCCATAGTAATGCATGGGGTTAGTTTGTAACGCCAATATGGCAGTTGTCTACACATATCACAACCCTTCCACGGCAAAACGTCGACATGTGAATACATTGAGCCAATCATGTGGTGTGTTGTAAAATACATTGAGCCAATCATGTGGTGTGCTGTGAAGACATCGTGCCAATCATCTGTTGTGATCTTGCCGCTGGAGCAAGATTGGTGTCGTGAAGCCTTACGCACACGCATTTCTGCTGAAATAGATGCACGATAAGTGCCCAAAAAGCGTTGCAATATGGCCTGCCGAGTGGAGGGACTTGCCTAAAAGGACTTTGGTCTTAGCTCGAGTTGCTGCAGCCAGCAGCTAAGGCAGCAATGTTCATGCTCCCAGTGTGTAGCGCTGTAGCTGGAGCAACTCGAGCTAGGTAAAACCGATTGTTTCAGTTTTGTTCATACCGACAGTACTCAGTGATGTTGAGAAATGGAGATCTTTGTGAAAAAATGTGAAAGAGTTCTCCTTTAAGTTTGAGCAGTAGTTGATTTTCAAAGTTAGTTGCACTCATCCTTGATCGCTTTGCAGTGAACAGTAATCCAGCACAACTGAAATGCCTCTCACAGGCAGCTGAGGCAGGCAGGCCAATGTTGAGTTGCAGAGAGTTTTTTTAGATTTGGAAACGAGCAGAAGGTTCAGCACATTAAAGGGCGACTTGGGGAAAGTGGGAAATATAGGGCCCCAATGGAGGAGAGGGCATTTGAAAAGTGGAATACGGGGGGCACAACATTTTCACCAGACATTAGCAATAACTTAGGTAATCCACACATAAAAAATCCAAACAACTCCATAAGTAGAGTCGTGTAATGAAGTGGAATAACACAGGGAAAAAGTATTGAACACGCTAAGAAAAAGCACTAAGGAAAGGGAAGGAACGAGCTGGAATCTGTAAGTAGTTAGAGAGTAGTTATCCTTTCTATCTGTGCAAATTAATATAAGCTTGGTTAGTAGCCTACATATTGATGGGCTATAAAAAGGTTTTTCATTACCAAGGTGTCACACAAGAAACATTTCATGATGGATAAAAGCAAAAAGCTCTCCCAAGACCTTTGCAACCTTATTGTTGCAAAACATATCAATGAAACTGGTTACAGATGCATTTCAAAACTTCAGAATCTTCTAGTAAGCAGCATGGGAGCCATTATCTGCAAGTGGAAGGAACATCACTGCATCATCAACCGGCCATGCACAGGATCTCCTCACAATATTTCTGACCAGGGAGTCAGAAGGATAGTCAATTCCAAGGGCCAAGGACCACTCTGAGAAAGCTCCAGAAAGACTTGAAGGCAGCCAATTCAATTAAATTAAATTAGACAGTTCTGGAAGTAACTAAAGATCAGGATTCACAAGAGGGACCCCTGGAATCTGTTTAGAACAATGGGCCAAAATCACACCTGATACTGCGACTAATAAGTTTTGTCATACAGGAAATGTCTTGAAGCTGTCATTACAAACAAAGGCTTTTCCCCCAAGTATTGAAGAAATTTCAGTAGGCACGTTCAATACTTTTTTCCTGTGTCATTCCACTTTATTACACATAACTGTTATGTTTGGATTTTTTATATGTGTTAATATAATGTGTGGTGAAAAATTTGAATAGACTCACTAACCCTAACCCTAACCCTATGAAGTTCAGGCTAATTACTGAAAAAAAAATAAGTGTTCAATACTTATTTCCACCATTTTACCTGAATATTTTAACTTCCAAATGAAATGTCAAAATGACAGGACTGACTGGATTTTGTATACAAAACATAGTGAAAACTGTCTAAGGTCACTCTCCCTTGCTAAAGAGCTAAATGGTTTAGTCCGCCTGCACGATAATCTATCTTTTGTTTATTTAGTTGAGCATCGCTAGTAGTGGACCGCTAATTGCTACTGGTGCAATGTATTTCTCCAAGAAAGCCAAGCCAGGTTACCAAAAACAAAGGCCGAAACAGGAAAAATAGACATCAAAATGAGGGGAAACAACTAATAAACTTCTTTCCAAAGAAAGGTGAGCACAAACGCCAAAACACAAAAATCCCATAGTGTTTGCTTGAATAGGCTATCTCCAAGAATCATTAGTGCTAAAACGAACTGAGACAACCCATTGAAATAGCGGAAAATACTGTACACTTTCATAGGTTAGGCCATCACTTTCCATCACAGTCACTCCATCACTTTCAGAAAGACTGCATGGCGCCAGCTTGATTCCTGTCCTGTTGTAGGGCGCGATTTTTTTTCTCTCCCTTTCTGTTTTCGTTAGTCTTAACTTTTTTTTTTACTCAAGTAACGGATGGGATTTTTGATGTAGCGAAGTACAATACTTCACTCAAAATGTAATCAAGTAAAATACCAATTTTATAAACTACTTAAAAAATACAAAATACACAGAAAAACTACTCAATACAGTAACGTGAGTTAATGTATTTCGTTACTTTCCACCTCTGCGAACAGTGTGACACGAGTTAACCTTTTATTAAGTTGGCAAACGTTTGAACTAGCCAAATAGCTCCGCTGGTGGGAAACACATGGGACTCATAGCGCTGCCGCTGTCCTATTACGTCCAGAGGGAATTTGAAAGACAACTGATTATCCCGCCCCTCGGACTGAGCACTGCGAACACATTTTAATGTGGGTCTGGCTCGTCAGGCTAGGTGACCAGATGAGATTGGCTGAATTCGGGACACTTTTTTTTTCGGGGTTCACCCTTTATTACGACATCCCGTTATTACGACAACCCTCTATTACGACATACTGTTATTACGACATGCCTCTACTCTATTTTTTTAACGTGACTCACGTTTTTTACGTGACCTTGTGTCGGAATGGCAGGACGTTTGAAAAAAAGGTCAAGTGTCGCTACTCCGACAATGGGGAAAAGAAAATGTCGCAGTAGTGGGACGCTTGAAAATTAATGTTAATGCCGCCACTTCGACAATTAGACGCCAATGTCTAAGTAGCGGCATGTCGGAATAGCAGCATGTAACCTGGTCACCCATATGGTCCCATATATAGTTATAACTCGAACTATACTTTGCAGTAATAGCTACTAAACTGAATGCATTCCAACACACCTAAGGCAGAGGTTCTCAACCTGTTTTGTTTGACCTTTGAAGGCACATCAAAGGTCAAACCAAATTGCCAAGTCATAACGACTTATGGTTACTGATCATGATGAAGGTCACACACATTATTATGGGCTACAACAGTCGGGTGTTCATTCTCATATGCCCATATTTTTTTATCATATTAAATATGAGCGTTAGTGAGCTGAGCACAAAAGAAAGGCAAGTTATGACATTATTCACAGATTGGGAAAGGTGGTTTTATTTAGTTGCTGACAAAGTTTAGAGAATCCTCACGTGATTGTTTTGATGCTCCAGCAGGCAGTTGAAACATTTGAAAAAATAGCAATTGGAATATATCCTTCACTGACTCACAGCACACCAATGTGTGTCTGCCCACAACGATACTGTTATCATCAAAGGAAATGGCCATACATCTGCTTATATGCTAGGGGCATAGGCCTCTTTACTACATTGACCTTGGAAACTAGACTAAAGGGGTTTAGAGATCAAAGGTTTTTTTTTTTATTGTTAAATTTTGATACTGAAATAAGAAAAGTGTTTCAGTGCTTATTGAGCCTATTTTAATGTGAGAAAAGGTTACAAAGGAGTCGCATATGAGTATGGTTGTTGGTTCAATTCCCAACTTCCACCTTAATACAAGTTGCTTTGGATAAAAAAACGTCTGCTAAATGAATAAATGTAAATGTATGGAAGTGCAGAGTAAGAGCAATATCTCTTAGTGGTCACCATAGAATGAGACTAAATGGCATCACATCAGCGGAGGTGACTTCTGTGTCTTCAGCATGATGGTTAAATCAGGGAGCAGTATAGAGCTGCACATACCGGCGCCGACATGAGTGTGCTGTGTCTTGCCACGCACATCAGTGCTGATGTTTTTAACTGGGAAACCCTGGACAATGAATTTTATCGAGCAACGCCAACAAAATAGCACAATGGTTGGCCTAAGTGCAAGATGGTACCAGCATAAAGCCTAGTAAAGGTAGGTAGACTGCTGAGTCTGTGAATCTGGCACACGGTTTTTCATATTTGAACCAAAAAAGCCAAATAAATCAATTTCCCCTGTTTGCTCTCCTGAAGCAATGTGTTCACTAACTGTAGTTGTTAGAGGCTGAAATTCCATGGTTGTTGATGGCAGAATTTTCTTAACATGTTACAAAATGGGAAGATTATCAGAGAGGGAAAATGAGAAACAATAATGGTTCCCATGGGTCCTTAAAATCCTGGAAAGTCTGTGAATTTGAGAAATATAATATACCGTAAAACTTCAAATAATCGCTGAGTTCCTAAGAGACGCCTGTGTCTCTTTTAAACGCCTGGCGTGGCTACAGGTTTGGGTTAAAGGCCGGTCTCCAGTAGAGGCCTGGTCTGTTTTTTAGTTTCAGGTTATATTTAATCTTCTAAAACCCGTCAGATCGTCTGTTTAAAGATTCGCAATGACACGAAACCGTTACAGAAAGGAGGTTACAGCAGTGTGAATTAGATGTTGCACGCCGTTACAAGCCGCCGCAAAGCATTCACATGTCTGGTCACAGTTGCAAGGTTTTACAATGTTGCATCAAGTTGCTGCTCATCTCAAGGCGAATCTTGGGTGTGATTTAGGCTTAAGTATGATGCAGACTGGGCGACGCTATGATTAGATGGCATTAAAAGACTGGCGGTGGGGAAAAGCTAGAGTTCCAAATTGTATAACTTTTTTTCCAATATGAAATATGCCTATATGGTCGACTTCATCATCGTTCAATTCATCCCTTGTGTTTAAAATTTGCGGATAGGCCGATGGTAAGCTTGTTTTTATGCTGGCAACAAAACCAGAACGGTTCGCGAACGTTATTCTTTATTCTAAATGCCTTTGCGATAAAGAGAAAGAAGTCAGAAAAGGAATTTACCTTAGACTAGGCTATATCAGAGCCCGTCTATGGACATTCTCTGGCTATATAACCTACTGAAATAGGTTAATGATGTAAAGGCGCGCGCTTCTATGGGACTGTGTGTGCGCAAGACAGTTTTTATTGATGAGTCGAATGGCAAGTGCTGCGCATAGTTGCAGTGGAATGTGGCTGCCTGCCCAGGGCATTATAAAACTTCTCACTCTTAGACCTACTCATACACGGCGGTGAAATGGAGTATTTAGCTGTCTATATTCGAATCATATGCTGGGGGAGAAATCGTCGGACATCCATGATTATTTTGTTATTCAGCACCCCTGGTCAAAAATATGTTCCCGCGAGCCTGGAGTAGGCTATGAATGTAGACTGTTGTCAAATTTGGCAAATACAAAACGGGAGAAACAATATGGTTCATGCTCTCATGCTGTTTCATTCGTGCCGAAATGGAGGGAGAATGAAACATTAAGCACGTTCCACTTTTGCATAAATAATTCCTGAACGGTTTTGGTCAGGGCTGATAATGCAACTGTATTTGACAAAGGACCGATATAGGCTATTTGCTAGAGACAAAATATGAGCTTTCAGTGTGATACGATCTCTTTGTAGATTGCGTTTAATTAAAACGTGTTTCATCTGTTATGGCTATCCCTGCTATTTGGATCTTACTGTATCTCACTCAATGAACAACATCTCAACACTAAATGAATGATGATCCTTAATTGTCATCAGATAGCCTAGTCATATAGGTAGACATTCAGTGTGTTTGAAATAATTAATTCGATAATATTTTCCATCTTTGCAGAGGAAAAGTTTTGTGTAAAGGGAATTAAAGGCCTGTCTCATATAGACGCCTGTCTCTAATACTAGCCGGTGCAGTTTGGCGATTTGGGAAAATAAAAGCCCGGGCTATTATTTGGAGTTTTACGGTATTCCTGAAATAAACAGGAGTCATTGAAAAAGCAGGAGACCACATAGGATAGATAGATAGATAGATAGATCACATCTGATTTTTTTTCTTGTGTCTATACATTGTAACAATCAGATTTTTAGATTCTAACTATTACCATTTAAACACGAGTACAAATTGAATTGGCTCTAGATAAATAATAATGCTTTTCACTGACATCGGGAAAGACACCACAAATACAGTTAACAGGTAGATTTTATGTGAGCAGAAATACGCTTGAAAACCAACAAACACTTTTTTCCACAGTTTATATCGCAAGCAACGCAACCAAAGTGTCCACGCGGCCTACGCACTTCATGCGCTCTCACAGTCCATCCAAACGAAAACGAACTCCACGAAATAAATCCACCGAAAAGAAGAAAACAGTCTGAATAATCCACGTCCAGTGCAACCCATATAATCCACAAAGAAAACGTTGAATCCGACGAGGCTTTCGGTGACGAACAAAAAATAGGATCCTTCTTACCGGATACCAGCGACTCGACAACGGAGATCTCCGAGCTCAGTGCTGTCTCTCCGGTATGTCTGTGGTTCCGAGCTAAAACCACCTTTAGTTGGGAAATCCACACAGTTTGTCCAGGTCTCACGTAGACTCCCTGGGTAGGCCTACTGTTCTAAAACCCCCCGGCTCCTGGCGCACTTCCGCGTTTAAACTTTAATCATATCAGCTGACGCTTGACAGGTCCCTTGCGTCACCTGACACTTACAATCAGCTGATCAGAGCTAAGACGTAGACAACAGAATAATGGTGTTCACTATAGGGCTACAGACTTACATAATATGGAGAACTAAAATGTAGAACACTTTTATGTTGGTTATCATTTCATAACACAGTCTTAAGAAAGAATCCTACAATTATGTGGCAGTGCTACAACATTTCAACTCCATTTGTGAAAATATAAATTCATGGAATAAGACTCATGCAGTAACTGGGTCACATCGCTGTTCAGATATGTTGTATTGTGTTCACACATTCAAGCAGCTCTCTCTCTTTGTCTTTGTTGTTTGATTGTGAGCTTTTTTAAAACATAATGAAAGCCTAAGCCTTCTCATTAGAAAAGATCATCTGTATTGTACAGTGGTGGAGGAAGTACTGAAACTCAGTACTTAAGTAAAAGTACAAATACACAGAGAAATATTTACTTTAGTAAAAGTAAAAGTACCACAATGACAACCCTACTTAAGTAAAAGTAAAAAGTACCTGCTTTTAAATGTACTTTAAGTATTAAAAGTAAAAGTATTTGCATAATGATTTATTCTCTTAATATCTATATTCTAAAAGGAAAAATCAGTATGGGCTGTGGCATTTTAATCTAGTTCGTTTCTAAGCTAATTTTAGGTTATACTCGACTAGTAGTAAGTTAATGCAACTGTGCTTACCATCTGTGGCCCATTACATTCTGACCTACAATTCTAGAGACTGTAATTCTGGTTATCTACTAGGGTGATCTGCTGAGTAATATCATTCAGCAAAACACGAGAGCCTGAAGTTTAACGGGGTAGACAGGGGAAACGTCGGGTGGATCGTAATGCCAATTATGCTGATTGAACAGAAACGTTGCTGAGAAAGGTGTCTTTATGATTAAATTCAGTTTCACTTGCGCAGACGCATAGACATTGAATGAGCGCTGACGTTACGCCACAATTGTAGGCTATGCATCTTTATTTAATCACACACAATTAAGGAATATTTCCTAATCTGGAAAATGTTACGTCTTTTCCGGCCACCGGTTCATTAATAGTCTACCATTCATTTGTGCCGCAAATGATCAGACGTGTGACAGAAGCATGTGCATAGCCTGTAACTTCGCTGATCCGCGGATAGCAATCTCATCGGAGAGGAGGCCCTAACGCTGCAGATAACAGACAGAGAAAGGCCCAGAACACAGTTGCATGTACAGTGTAGCCATGGGTCTGGTGAATATAGCCTACCGAATGCAGATGGCTACAAGCTCACGCTTTGCCTGGTCTAGACTAGAAGCTTATGTTTCTAAGAATGCACGTAGCGCTCCAGAATCTTTGGTAGCAACCCCCCCGGTAAAACAAACGTGTTTATCAGAGAGAGAAAAAAACAACTGATCATAAAATGTATCGTAAAAAGTAACGATGGTGTTGTAGAAATGTAGCGGAGTAAAAGTACAGATAATTGCTGTAAAATGTAACGAAGTAAAAGTCAAAAGTATGCACTATAAATTGTACTTAAGTAAAAGTACAAATACACAGAGAAATATTTACTTTAGTAAAAGTAAAAGTACCACAATGACAACCCTACTTAAGTAAAAAAGTAAAAGTACCTGCTTTTAAATGTACTTTAAGTATTAAAAAGTAAAAGTATTTGCATAATGATTTATTCTCTTAATATCTAAATTCTAAAAGGAAAAATCAGTATGGGCTGTGGCATTTAATCTAGTTCGTTTCTAAGCTAATTTTAGGTTATACTCGACTAGTAGTAAGTTAATGCAACTGTGCTTACCATCTGTGGCCCATTACATTCTGACCTACAATTCTAGAGACTGTAATTCTGGTTATCTACTAGGGTGATCTGCTGAGTAATATCATTCAGCAAAACACGAGAGCCTGAAGTTTAACGGGGTAGACAGGGGAAACGTCGGGTGGATCGTAATGCCAATTATGCTGATTGAACAGAAACGTTGCTGAGAAAGGTGTCTTTATGATTAAATTCAGTTTCACTTGCGCAGACGCATAGACATTGAATGAGCGCTGACGTTACGCCACAATTGTAGGCTATGCATCTTTATTTAATCACACACAATTAAGGAATATTTCCTAATCTGGAAAATGTTACGTCTTTTCCGGCCACCGGTTCATTAATAGTCTACCATTCATTTGTGCCGCAAATGATCAGACGTGTGACAGAAGCATGTGCATAGCCTGTAACTTCGCTGATCCGCGGATAGCAATCTCATCGGAGAGGAGGCCCTAACGCTGCAGATAACAGACAGAGAAAGGCCCAGAACACAGTTGCATGTACAGTGTAGCCATGGGTCTGGTGAATATAGCCTACCGAATGCAGATGGCTACAAGCTCACGCTTTGCCTGGTCTAGACTAGAAGCTTATGTTTCTAAGAATGCACGTAGCGCTCAGAATCTTTGGTAGTAACCCCGGTAAAAACAAACGTGTTTATCAGAGAGAGAAAAAAACAACTGATCATAAAATGTATCGTAAAAAGTAACGATGGTGTTGTAGAAATGTAGCGGAGTAAAAGTACAGATAATTGCTGTAAAATGTAACGAAGTAAAAGTCAAAAGTATGCACTATAAATTGTACTTAAGTAAAGTACAAATACGTGGAAAATTTACTTAAGTACAGTAACGAAGTATTTGTACTTCGTTACATTCCACCACTGGTATTGTAACAGTAATACAGTAATTAACCTTGATATCTCACACTATGCTGTGTTGGCTCCTTGAGTTTGAGCATTGGGCCTAGAAAGTTCTTTGAAAAGTCCTTGAATTCCATGTTTAAGAAGGCCTGGGAGAGCTGAACTAACCTAACATGGATTGTCTTCTTAAAGGTCTGTATGATGTCAGCAGAAGCAAACAGCCACAGACGGCACAAGCGAGAATGGATCATAGCACCCACAAAACTGGAGGAGAATGTTGACTACACGAAACGAGAGTACATTGCCAAGGTTTGTTTTATGTGACAACCTAAGTCCTTGCACTTTAACAACAAACAATCTGAACACGTCTGGAAAGCAATGGTGATGATATGGTCTTTCAACAGGCCCCAGGGCAATACACTTATTTTGTTCTTGGGCTTATATGCAAATATGAAATACAGGTCCAACAGGTTTCTGTGGTGTCTGTGAACGTAAAAAGAATTCAGATGATACATTTGAAGAGATGAAACTTGTGGACCATCCCAACTAGCACTGAATGAAAAAAAAACTGTCTCCTCACTAGTCCTGCTGCTCGTTAAACTGTAAGCTCTTTTTATGAGTGTGTTATCACTAAAATATGCAGTCCTCAAAACTGTTGAAAGGTACTGACATTTAAGCTCATCACCACTTACTGCACACAAGGGCAACAACTTGTTTACAGTTGGTTTTATGCCCATGCCACTTGTTTCCCATTTACAGAGCAAGGACCAACACTGTATAGTCCTGGTTATTTAACACCTTAAACACACACACATACAAACACACACACAGACACACACAAACAAACAAACACTGGACTGACAACTGGAGAGATACAGTATGATGAGTTGTCCTTCATTTGACAAAAGTGTAATTGATTATGAATAAGGCCTGAATCTCTAAATTCATAATGTTGTTTTTGTTTGATTAATTAGATTCGCTCAGACCTTGATGAGGAGAAAAGAGTGAAATACAGCCTGAATGGACCAGGAGCCAGTGGGCCTCCTGTCAATCGCTTTATCATTGACCCTGACACTGGCTTTGTCAAAGTCACTGAAATTTTGGACAGAGAGGAAATCCATCAGTATAATGTGAGTCTCTCTCCAAGTCTTGAAAACAACACAGTGTAATAGTCTGAAGCGTTAGTGTAGGCTACAGAATCTGCATTTCACCTAAACGCTTACACATAAAATATGTCCTGGCAGCTGCACCTTGAAATGAGCTTGCTACTTCACATAGTAATACGCTGCATATGGTAAGTCCCTGCCCATTCTCATTCACATTTTAGTTCTTGACTGCCCCCTTGAGGCACAAATTGGAGTAATGTGAATGATATGGTTGACAGGTCAACCCTTCCAACTTAGAATAAAAAGGTTCTCTATATATTTTTTGTGTGTGAGTTTGTATATAAAGCAACATCAGGCACCAACAATCATCAACAAAAATCATTTAAAAAAAAGCTGTTTCCTCAAACAGCTTACTGGAATTGCCACGTTCCTTGGCGGCACTGAGGCAGAGGAAGCTATTGAGCTTACTGTCATTGTCGTTGACCAAAATGACAACCCTCCAAAGTTCGAAATCCAGAGCGGCACTGTCAGAGAATGCAGCACAGTCGGTATGGAAACAGTCTGGTCTATTTGAAAACTAGAAACTCTTGAGTATCTCCTCTGTTCTCTAAGATGTAATATGTAGAATCTGTTTTTTGGAACGTTGCATTATTCCTGATAAAACAGGGCGTAAGTGCATACGACATCACATCAAAATGGTAATTTCTTAACATTCAGTTGCTATTTTGAGTCAATATTTGAATATTTTCAGGAAAAAATCTAATTTGTTAAACCATTTCATGTTTACAAATGTAACATGTTTGTTGTAAAATTAATTCTGTTCCACTTGACAGAATGGTCCTCTTCTAACAATCTGTGCGCTAGCAGTCTCTGTTCCGAAATGCTTTTTCTCTTTTGACTCGATTGTGTTTCACTAGGAACTGTTATAATGAACGTGACCGCCCACGACGAAGACCAGAAAGGGACAGTTAATTCAAAAATCGCCTACAGCATCATCAAGCAAGAGCCTCCAGGTTCTGGAATGCTGTTTTCCATCAACAGGGACACAGGACAGCTATTTGTGAAAGAGCCAACTCTGGACCGTGAGGTGAGGCTGGCTCAGCATTCTGCAAGGTTTTTCACTGGTTATCTGTGGATCACCCTGGCACTGTGGTGTACGGAGAGATTGTTGCTCATTAAAGCGATGGTTTGGAGTAATTTCACCCTAGGGTCCATTGCACCATGACCCCGAGCCAAACACCCTCCCAGAACCTTTTTGAAGAAGTGAAAATTGAACAATATGAACTATGAATATTGAACAACTTGAAGCTACATCTATCAAGTGTGAACATGTTTAACAAAATATGGGAACAAAACAAATATAATCAGTGGGAGCCCTGGGGGTGATGGAAGATAGTGACACCCTCAGTGTGTTTGAAATGTCCAGTCGATTTGGTCTTAGTTGCAGTCATTGCCAAAAACCCGGCCTCGCATAGATAGGCCTACGTGGTGGGAAATGGTAGCAACGTTTTCAGCGCTTTTACGGCTATCTCGGGATATTCTGCTTTGGTTTTGATCCAAAAACCCGCCAGAGAGGTTTCCTCATACACACTCTTAAGACCACCGTCATTTGCAATTTCGATCAATTGCTCTTCCTCCTGCGCTGACAAGTTAGGACTATTCGGGATATTGACAAATGGGTTGCGGACCCACTCATTGGTTTGCCGTGGATCTTTGGAGGATGGGAAGTAACGCTCAAACTCATTTGAAAGCGCTACAAGGTGATCACAAGCACCAGCTAAGTAGAGAAAGGGCCCTGCCTCAGTCTCTCCCAAAACCCCTACTACTGTTTGGAACATATCAAATACACCCCGGTCCACTCGTCGTCCCCACATATCAAGCTTGGCTTTAAAAGCGACTTTATCTGCCAGTTTAAAGACAGTTGTCATTCTCCCCTGGAGTGACAGGTTGAGGTCATTAAGCAAATATGTATATATAATAACCGAATATGTCACACAGGTAAGCGAGTTTTGACACCCAGTCCTCATCACTAAAATGTGCAGCTAACGGTGACTTTTTTTCTGTAAGAAATCTCTGCAGTGGCTCTCGCAACTCAAACACTCTGGCCAGTGACCTGCTAAAGATGCTTGTTTTTTGTTGCTTATTCTAGCAATTTAGCTAACTTTGTGTGACACTACCGTTCGCCAAGAACTGATCAAGTGAAGTGAGCTGACCTGAGGCTGCGCAGCGCCGAAGGCAATATGTAAAGTGTTGAAGACAGGACAGACAGACGTAAGAAAATAGACCTTGCAAAATGCAAACATGCGTGCAATCAAACAACAATATAGGCCTATGTCATGTAAAAACGTGACATTATTGCGAATTAAATTGAGTTTAGTTTGCATGCATTTTTTTTTAAACTCATGTCGTAGGCTACGGCCCGGTTGTTGGGGACCGCTGGCATAGACCTCTCCAGAATAAGTCCTGCCTCCGTAACTTCCGTATCCATCCAACCTTCGGTCGTCAAATGTCTATGGGAAATAACATGGCGTTTTGAAAGATTGTACCTGTCAAACTCTGTAGGTGACAAAGTAGAAAAAGCTGGTGGGCATACTACTTAAACGGCACCAACAATCAAAAAATCCAGTGGAAACTAGATGGCAGAAGTGTGTAGGCCAATCTGCCCAGCAGCTTTTTCTACTTTGTCAGGGTAAAATTACTCCGAACCATCGCTTTAAGACTACTGCAAAGCTTCAACACTGTCCCTGTCCCCAACCACAACAAACCTATTCACTCACTTTGGAAATGATGATTGTTCAACCAACATAATTGTCAAAAAGTAGCTTTCTTTAACACAGAATCCCCACCTCTTGCAAACCAGAGTCTTCACAGTCAAGACAATTTTTGTGCAGTTTAGAGTGTAGTTCAAAAAACATGATAAAAACATTATGTTAACAACATTCTATCCACTAGACCCACGATTACTATGAACTGACTGTCCAAGGAGTGGATATGGATGGGGCTCCGAATGGAAACACTGCAACTGGTACAGTGAAGATTACTCTACAAGATATCAACGACAACGTCCCTACTCTCGAGAAGGAGGTGTGGTAAAATTAGACTGTTACCCTTTGGCCTGTAATAGAGATACTGTATATAGAAACTGAAAGGGGAACTTGCATATCTCTGACACTATTTAATTGGGTGCAGAGGTATTAGAATATATAATATGTACTGTATACAACCAACAGACTGTCACTGTTGCCAAAATCAGACTTAACAGTAGTTTATGACTACTATGATATTTCAAATTTCCTTTCAGTCAAATATTATACAGGTGGGAGATTTATGACATAATTTAGAGCTGATGTTTTCTTTTTTGTTTACGTTCATGGCGGTACCCCACAGGTGTTCCGAATTAAGCACAGATAGCTACAACATGTCCTGATCAACACTTCATATTATTACTCTGTGGACAAATGCTTAAAGACATGCAATATTGCACCTCTCTCCAGTACACTGGCATTGTGGACGAAGGAGCTGTGGACGTGGTGGTGATGAGAATCAAAGCTTTCGATATGGATTTAAAGGACAGTGATAACTGGCTGGCTATTTTCAATATTGTTTCTGGGAATGAAGAAGATCTCTTCACAATCCACACAGATCCAAAGACCAATGAAGGTATCCTGAAGCTGGTTAAGGTAGGTTTACAGTGGTTCTCTCCACATCTGTTTTAGTAGGCTTCAGTACCTGTGTGTTTCTAATTATCAGATCCTTTTCACCTTATTCCCACCTTCTCAATATGTCACCTTTGATTTTGTGTTAAGCCTGTGGACTATGAGAAGATCAAAAAGCTGAACCTTGAGTTGGAGCTGAAGAATGTCGCTCCATTCGTCAATGGCACAGCCTTGGCTCTTGGATTGGGATTTGAGTGGCCAGATCAGGACTTAGAGGCAGAACCTGGCCCTGGTGCTGCAGTTCCTATTGCCATTGATGTTGGTGGAGGTGGAGGTGGTGGTGGTGGAGGTGGAGGTGGTGGTGGTGGAGGAGGGGGAGGTGGTGGCGGAGGTGGTGGTGGTGGTGGCGGTGGCAATCCAAACGTTGATATCTCCCCTGATGGTAAACCTGTTAAGCCAGGTACCAAACCAGGAGGGCAGCCAGGTACCAAACCTGGAGGGAAACCAGGTACCAAACCTGGAGGGAAGCCAGGGCCCAAGCCATCCAAACCAGGGAAAAAGCCACCTAAAAGTTATCCTATTTCAATTGCGGTCAAAAACATGCCTGATGGACCTAGTTTTGAACCGGGGGTAAAAGACGTGCCACTGTCAGAAAACCCAGAAGAGATTGAACTTCACTCAGTCATAGCTGTTTACCCAGCTGTGGATGGGGATACTGGAGAACACCTAGATGATGTCAAGTAAGAATACTTCAGTATTAGAAAAGCATCATCATGCATAATGACATTCCCCATAATGATTAAATTATACACATTCCTAAAACAATTGAATACCGGTAATTAAACAACTCAATCATTAAACATTTTTTTAACTGTACAGTGTTCTTTTTCTGTGTCAATTGACTAAATGTGTAGGTATGCTGAAGGATTTGACCCTGACAACTGGTTGACCATTGATGAAGACACCGCAGAGATCAGACTGAACAAGATGCCAGATCGAGAATCTCCATTCCTAAAGAATGGCACATACTATGCTGAGGTCCTCTGTCTATCCCAAGGTGACTATGAGACCTCAGAAGCCTCACTTATGCTCTATCAGTTTACATGTATTGACATTTACATTTATTCATTTAGCAGATGCTTTTTATCCAAAGCGACTTACATCAATTATACTACAAGGGCCGTTCTCCCCAGAGCCATTCAGGGTTAAGTGCCTTGCTCAAGGGCACAACAGTGGAAACTGAGAATTAAACCCATAACTTTTTTGGCTACTGCATGCTAACCCAGCTCCTTAGCCACTATGCTACCACTACCCACACTCTACAGAGATTAGTCATCATGTTGTTGGATGCCTGAATTGATTTCTTTACTGTCTGAAAAACATATAAAGTATGGCAATTTCATTTTCAGTTGGGTTTGTCCATTGACTTCATGATTAACTCTTAATGTTTCACACAGATGGATCAGGAAGAACCGCCACTGGAACCATTGCCATTAATGTACAGGATTCAAATGACAACTGCCCGAAACTGACGAGCACATACCAGAATATCTGCACAGATTCTAAAGTTGTGTACATGTCTGCCATTGATGAAGATTTCAGCCCCAATGGAGAACCACTTCACTTCTCCATCATTTCAGAGCAGACCACAGGACCATGGGAGACGGAGAAGCTCAATGGTGAGGAGCATTTCAAATCCTTTACAAAAGTTCTTACAAGCATACTGTATCTTAAAGGAGAATTCCGGTGTGATATTGACCTAAAGTGTATTGAAACATGATACCGAGTGTGAACGTATGTCTCATAGCCCATCTCAGCTTGTCCCCTGCACTCCAAAATCTGGCGCTAGTTAGCCGATGCTACCAACAGCTTTTTCAATAGTGGTGCTTCGGCATCGGGCTAGCCATGCAAATAAATCACTGTTTTACACCCATTTACGAGGCTCAATGTATCTCCACACTTCATTGGTAGACTTCCGAGGGCCCTGACATTTAAAACGAGACATTGAGAACTGAAAAGCACTGGTAGTTTACTTACAAGATGATTTATACAGACAGTATCTTCACAAAGTTTAGCGTTTGCAGCCATCTTGAATTTAGTCACGATAAGTCGAGCAACGAGTAAGAATGAACAGGTATGATAAGGGATCAGATTCCAAAAATAATTCAGTGGAAATGCATGGATTCCAGTTGCTGCTACTCGGTATCATGTTTCAATACACTTTAGGTCAATATCACACTGGAATTCTCCTTTAATTTAAGCATATCTGAGGTGACACTTTTAGTCATTAGAAATCATAGCCGGTCATGAAGACGTTTTAGAGGCTACCAGAGGTGGGACAAAGTCATTGTTGGCCAGGCAGTGAGTCTTAATTTCTAATGTTAAAGCACTGAGTCAAGTATCAAGACAAGAGATACGAGCCCTAAGCGATGTGACCAAGCCCACATCTGTTCGAGGTTTCTTGTGATGGCTGTTCTTCTGATGGTTCCCCCTTAAAGGTGCCATGTGTAAGAATTGAGGTAAAAATATCCAAAAAATGAGCTACACGCATCAAAAGAATGAGAAGAAATAAGGGCGATGATGTCATTAAAAAAATGACAAGGTATAGTGCTGCAGAGAAATCAACCTAAATTAGCATGCTAAATTACTAGCCACAGCCCGACAGGTGTCATAATACCAGTTTCGGCCATGGGAGGCGGTATGCGGGCAACATAACCGCCAGCCAAACTGCAATACACGTGTCTCGGTTGTTACTCTAGGGTAGACCAACTCACTTTCTGGAGGTATACTGCCCCATCTTTTATGGAATGTGGAGTATGAATTGATTTTTTGGCGGACATTACACATGGCACCTTTAAGGTACATTTCACAGGAAGTGAAAAGCGGATGCTTTTGTCCAAAACAGCGTAGATTATATTTGAACCAAGGACCAAATGAAAAGTGCTTGATCTAAGGTGATTTCAATTATTATTGGTGCTGCATTCATCAAATAAATACGTTTGAACAGACTTGCAAGCCTGCTTTTTTTGAGATGATTAAGCTGTGATCAAATGGCCAACCTGTAGACATGTCTGTGTTCCCTGGCATTTGACAGGCACAGCAGTGGCCCTGCATCCAGTGGAGCCCTTGTGGCCAGGAGTCTACACAATCACGGTGGAGGTAACCGATGCTCAGGGTCTGTCCTGCCCAGACAAGCAGACGCTGGAGCTGGAGGTCTGCACTTGCACAGATGGATATGGCTGCAGTCTCAGAGGATATAGGGGTGCTGATGGCTCCTCCCCCAGTTCTGTCAGTTTTGGAGCACCAGCTATTGGTGTTGTGTTGGCAGGACTGGCCGTCTTATTGGGTGAGTCAATACACACAGATACATGTTGAAGGAACACGACAACATTTTAGGGAATTAGCTTATTCGCTGTCTCTCCCATAGTTAGATAAGATGATACATACCCTTCTCATCTCGATCGAACTAGCCTATAGCTCCCAAAACATACAAAATAACTCCAACATTTTCCTATTAACATATTGTAACTACTATAATTACAATGTGTAGAAATACTGAGGCAATATTATTATTATTATATATTATAAATATTATATATTATAAATACAATCCTTAGCGAAAAGAAGTTTATGGAAATGTACTGTTGGTCTACTTATTTTGAACTAAGTATATGTATAGCTTACTTTCTGTGTACTGATCAGAGATACACTAAATTGAATAATACTTGGCTTATACTGGTAAGTATATGTAGCCCTCTAGCTCTCCATCCGCGCACGCCGCCGGCTTCCAGCACCTCCACTGCTAGTTGTGTTATTATTGTGAACGTGAGGGTGCATCCGGTATGAAGGGAGACACGGACGGGATCGTGGCAGACCATAGTTTACTGGGCTTCATAAACAGCATCTATAAGGTTGATGGTATATACTCCATTTATAACCAGTATGAAAAAATCCTAATGCACTTCAGTTGTACATTCAAACGTTAATGAATCCCCATATTACATTGAACGCTAACGCATACCAAAACACTAACTAACTAGCACAGTTACACATAGCTTAGCACTGTATTAGTGGCCACATTACACTCGATCTTATAACGAAAATAAAAAGTGCTTTTTCTCAAAATGACTCATTTAAGTCTTCAATAACTAGGTATAAACAATAGCTCAACAAAACGAACTTTCTAAGTAGTATTACCCAAGATAATTTCTATTTTATAAACTCATGAAAATAACGTCACTTACCTATAAGAAAAGATGGCGTTCTAGGCTAAACACGCATCAACCCTACGGTGTATCAAAAGGAACAGAGTTAAACTAACGAAAATATAAATAATACATGGTCCTGCAGTGACACCTAGTGGCGCTACACATACACTGCCTTACATATACATAATGGTTTAAGTATATATAGCCTATACTTGGTACTTATACTTAAATATACGTTATATACTTACCGGTATACTGATGGAAAAGTCTTAATATATATATATATATATATATATATATATATATATATATATATATATATAGAGCAGTCAGTCTCTTTAATTCTCCTTTAATATCATTTAACCAAACGTGACAGTACAACAAATCCTTGCGATACTGGGTTGGAGGAGCTGGTAGGGGTGCAGTTGGTAAGTGTTGGTAACTTAACAGTCTCATGTAATAAACTCTGGGTTCGCTAACTACGTTGTTGGTGCTTCGTTTTACGTGTAGGTACCCTGAGCAATACTGGTTAAAAATGCTATTTGGGAAGCGTTTGCTCACCGCCCTTAGCTAATCCACTGTTTAGGATTTGGGGCTATAGCGTATACCGGGGTAAGCTCTGTAGTGGTTGATCGATGAAAAGTACTGTCTCCATAGCTTATTTGATATGTTTTAATGCAGAAAAACACCCTGGGGTCAATTTTCGCCGGAGTTACACTTAACCTTAAAAGTACTCCCGATGTGCTGGTTGGCGGCTTGCATGGGGGCCTATGCCATTGGTGTGTTTGTGTGTGCGTGCGTGTGTATGTGTGTGTAACATAAAGGCAGTATAAATAAGCAATATAAATGTTGTTTATTAGTAAACATTTGTAGTGCACCTAAAGGTTTACTACTTGTACACCTTAAAAATACGTAACAGAACTAAAATGTGTACTAGAAGTATATAAATAGTAAAGTCAGAAAAGGAATTTACCTTAGACTAGGCTATATCAGAGCCCGCCTACGGACATTCTCTGAAATAGGTTAATGATGTAAAGTCAAGTGCGCTTCTATGGGACTGGTGTGTGCGCGCACAGTTTTTATTGATGAGTCGGAGTGGCAAGTGCTGCGCATAGTTGCAGAGGAATGTGGCTGCCCAGGGCATTATAAAACTTCTCACTCTTAGACCTACTCATACTCGGCGCTGAAATGGTGTATTTAGCTGACTAAATTCGAATCATATGCTGGGGAGAAATCGTCGGACATCCATGATTATTTTGTTTTTCAGCACCCCTGGTCAAAAATATGTTCCCGCGCACCTGGAAGTAGGCTATGATTTGAAACTCTGGGGGAGACTGAGAATAACTTAATTTCCAAATATGTTGGTGTGTTCCTTTAATCACAAACCCACACAGAGTTAAAGCTCTAGCTATGCACAGTGTGCCTTTAAAGGTTTGACAGTGAAGTCTCAGCCACCACTAAACTCAAAGTATCTCTGACACTCAAAACCTGATGGTTAGGCAAATCTTGGTGACTATTCAAATTCATTTTTAAATCTCTTTGTCCTCTCTGTTTCTGTGTGCTGTTGTGGTGTTGTGTGTGTTAAGTGGTCCCCCTACTGCTGCTGTTCTGCCAGTGTGGATCTGTAGCCGGCATGGCTGACCGTTTCATGGACTTGCCTTTTGATGTTAAAGAGTACCTGATGCCATATCACACTGAGGGCAAGGGTGAAGACAAGGTAATGCATCTATGTATCCCCAACAGTTAGGTCCAGTTGAACAATTTATTAATTTAGAATTGGACAAGCTGCATTCCCAGAGTGGGGATATCCTAGCCTGGGAATACACATACGAACCTTTGGCAAATTTGGAATTTGCTCTGCAGGTCTGTCTGGCCAAGAGGCTGTTGAAGGCCATTTCCAATATCTCTAAAACACTGGCACGCAAATACAATTGCTAAATAATACGGCATGGACGTATATTTCTTTGGAATTGAGTAAACACCTACATTTAAAACCTTTGTTTACAACATTGCTGCACTTCTGAAATTATTTGGTAAGAGTTTAATGCACCAATTTAAGTTTCATTTCACTGCTAGTTACGCCCTGCTGGAAGTCGTAAGTCAGTGATCCTTTGACAGACCCATTCTCAATCTTAATTGAGAAGGATCTGGTGTCAACGAAGCTAGGGATATCCTAGATTCTTTACCGCTAGTAATTACTCCACGCATTAATTATCTGACATTAACATTCCATTTATGGAGACAAGGAGAGAAGGTTAATTAAGTAGATTAACATATAACATGAAGACAGCCAAATGTACTAGCCTCTCACCCAACTTTGTTACAGTGACAATGTTCATTGCTTGGCACCACCAGACACTATAAATTCACACAAGAGTTACTGTATTTTGGGGGGGAGACCTATGGCCAAATCACTGCCGTGAGGATATCCTTTACCGACACTCTCACTAGTACCATATTGCTTACTGTATTTCCTAAATATTAACCAAGGTTTACACATTTTGATGTTTGATTTTGCAAACATTTCTTCAGCTATGAGGTAGCTACACTGGGGTGGGCTATACAGTACATGGGAATATGTTTATTTTCTTCATTCTTCTTTATGATTCTGATTCTGATATAAAATCTGATTCTGATTCACTGGGCTATTGGGCACTGTGGTCAATACATAGTTTAGTTTCTTTTTAATTTGCATAAAACACTTGACACGATCGTCAAGATTGCAATACAGTATATTTGTTTTGTTTGTCTCTTTGCTTTTAGGGGGTCCCTACCTACCTGCTGCCAGTTACTATAAAAGAGGCAGCACCTGTGGCCCTCAATTCTGCAGTGGAGCAGCAAACCACTCAAATGTCCAGCAGCACCTACAGCCAGATGATACAGATGAGCCAGTTTGAGCCAAGTAACACGCTCAGTGCTCATCAGAGAAGCTCAACGTACCGCGCCGTCACCCGGCAGGAGAGCAGGCAGGCAGGCTTGGCAGACCTCTATGAAGATATTGCTCTACCTGATGATTTACTGATGAAGTACTTCGCCCAGGTGAGAGGCAGAGACTGGGAACGGCAGTGCCAGGTGGTTGCCGGTCTCACAGTCCATAATGAACGCATTATGTATGTAAAGCAGGTAGTACTTCTGTATGTACAGAAGGTAGTATGCAAGTAGTACTTATTGCTGCATGAATATGTCCTAGTTACACTGTGCCTTGATTGTCCCTTTTTGTAAGTCGCTTTGGATAAAAGCATCAGCTAAATGAAGAAATAAATGTAAATGTAAATGTTGGTGACAGAAAATTAGATGAGGGACAGGAAGAAGCCTATGAGATCCATAGTGTCTGTTCTTGGAGGTTTGTTGCCTCACAAACCACCATACAAATCGTCTATCTGTAATCTGTAACTCAGCTTCATCTTAATGTTGCTTCAACTCAACTCTTTACCACCTTTTGTGACAATTTCCTCCAGAATGCTACTTGACCTTTCTTCATCCTCACTATTTACACAAAACCTATTTGATCTTCCTTCATTTTCAATATTTACACTGGTAATGATAGTCAGTGTGCCACTCAGCAGTGTGAGAGATACAGCTGGATTGAATAAAAAAAGCCTTGGCCAGGAAATCCCTCTTTTTAAGAAGTTACAGTTTTAGTTTTGTCTTATGTAAATGGAACACATGACAAGGGTGTCTTTGTGTGTGTTACAGAAGTCAGCATGCATAGCTGTGCAGGTTCCTCAGAAGGACACGTTGCTGGATTATGGCTATGAAGGGCAGGGATCACCTGCTGGCTCTGTGGGCTGCTGCAGCCTCCTGGGGTCTGATGATGACCTTCAGTTCCTGGATGACCTGGGGTCAGAGTTCTCCACCCTGGCCCAGATCTGCAAGCCACTAAAACTGATTCTGGAACAAAGTGAGACGTCGCTGCAAGCAAAAACAGAGCGAGAAAGTTCTATGTCTGTCAGCACTGTGATGGTTTCCGAGGCTGTTCCTCCTCCTTCTCCTGTCCACACTGAAACCACAGAGATCTGCAGGACCATCAGCAACTCCTCTACTCTTCCCAGGATTCAGTTGTGTGAAGCCGTTTCCGTGCCGACCCAGACTGTGCTGGTGCAGCAGCAGCAGCCCCTGTACTACATGGTGGAGCCGCAGCAGGTCCAGAGCACAGTGCTGCTGGCTGAGAGGCCCCAAGTGGGTCTGGGTCAGGGAATGATCCTGGTCAACGCGAGTCAGACAGCCACAGAGGGGATGCTGCTGCAGGGGGGAGACCTGGTGCAGGGAGCCCAGGGGCTGGTGATGGCCCAGGGGGGTCAGGGATTGGTGTTACAGCAGGGTGGGCACATTCAGATTGGTCAGGGTTTGGTGTTACAGCAGGATGGGCATGTTCAGGGTGGTCAGGGTTTGGTGTTACAGCAGGGTGGGCATGTTCAGGGTGGTCAAGGTTTGGTGTTACAGCAGGGTGGGCATGTTCAGGGTGGTCAGGGTTTGGTGTTGCAGCAGGAAGGCCACGTTCACAGGATGGGCATGTTCAGGGTGGTCAAGGTTTGGTGTTACAGCAGGATGGGCATGTTCAGGGTGGTCAGGGTTTGGTGTTACAGCAGGATGGGCATGTTCAGGGTGGTCAGGTTTGGTGTTACAGCAGGATGGGCATGTTCAGGGTGGTCAAGGTTTGGTGTTACAGCAGGATGGGCATGTTCAGGGTGGTCAGGTTTGGTGTTACAGCAGGGTGGGCACATTCAGATTGGTCAGGGTTTGGTGTTACAGCAGGGTGGGCACATTCAGATTGGTCAGGGTTTGGTGTTACAGCAGGATGGGCATGTTCAGGGTGGTCAAGGTTTGGTGTTACAGCAGGATGGGCATGTTCAGGGTGGTCAAGGTTTGGTGTTACAGCAGGATGGGCATGTTCAGGGTGGTCAAGGTTTGGTGTTACAGCAGGATGGGCATGTTCAGGGTGGTCAGGTTTGGTGTTACAGCAGGGTGGGCACATTCAGATTGGTCAGGGTTTGGTGTTACAGCAGGGTGGGCACATTCAGATTGGTCAGGGTTTGGTGTTACAGCAGGATGGGCATGTTCAGGGTGGTCAAGGTTTGGTGTTACAGCAGGATGGGCATGTTCAGGGTGGTCAAGGTTTGGTGTTACAGCAGGGTGGGCACATTCAGATTGGTCAGGGTTTGGTGTTACAGCAGGGTGGGCACATTCAGATTGGTCAGGGTTTGGTGTTACAGCAGGATGGGCATGTTCAGGGTGGTCAGGTTTGGTGTTACAGCAGGGTGGGCACATTCAGATTGGTCAGGGTTTGGTGTTACAGCAGGGTGGGCATGTTCAGGGTGGTCAGGTTTGGTGTTACAGCAGGATGGGCATGTTCAGGGTGGTCAAGGTTTGGTGTTACAGCAGGATGGGCATGTTCAGGGTGGTCAGGTTTGGTGTTACAGCAGGGTGGGCATGTTCAGGGTGGTCAAGGTTTGGTGTTACAGCAGGGTGGGCACATTCAGATTGGTCAGGGTTTGGTGTTACTAAATGGTGGCAAAGTGGTCAGGGTTTGGTGTTGCAGCTGGTGTCTTAATGGAATTGAAATTAAACATTAAAGATCGCTGACTAGTGTGTTGAGGAGACTTCTTTATACTAAAGATTAGGGAGACAGGCAAGTGAGGACTTTTGATGAGTTGAGCTGTCAGAGAGGAGGTGGTCGGACATATACCTGTAGCTTAATCTAGCTTCCCCCATGGTCACACAGCAAAGCAGAATATTCAGTCTGATGATGCCTCATTGGAAACTCGGTAATACTGATGCAAAAAATGTTAATGAAATGTAATGAAATACAACCCCATTTCCAAAAAAAGGTTTAAGATAAATGTGTATATTTTTCATACAGCAGGGTGGGCACATTCAGATTGGTCAGGGTTTGGTGTTACAGCAGGATGGGCATGTTCAGGGTGGTCAGGTTTGGTGTTACAGCAGGGTGGGCATGTTCAGGGTGGTCAAGGTTTGGTGTTACAGCAGGGTGGGCACATTCAGATTGGTCAGGGTTTGGTGTTACAGCAGGATGGGCATGTTCAGGGTGGTCAAGGTTTGGTGTTACAGCAGGATGGGCATGTTCAGGGTGGTCAAGGTTTGGTGTTACAGCAGGATGGGCATGTTCAGGGTGGTCAAGGTTTGGTGTTACAGCAGGGTGGGCACATTCAGATTGGTCAGGGTTTGGTGTTACAGCAGGATGGGCATGTTCAGGGTGGTCAAGGTTTGGTGTTACAGCAGGGTGGGCATGTTCAGGGTGGTCAGGTTTGGTGTTACAGCAGGGTGGGCACATTCAGATTGGTCAGGGTTTGGTGTTACAGCAGGGTGGGCACATTCAGATTGGTCAGGGTTTGGTGTTGTTTGGTGACAACAATATGAATTTTGCCTTTTTAAACTAATTATATATAAAAATAATGGATGCGTCTCTTCTATAAAATCATGTACTAATAATACGATTGTTTGATGTATTTTAGAAGTCACGTTTCATATAAATACGGGTAAATCAATGTAGTGTTGATTGTGTACTTGATTGATGTATTGATTGAGTGATCTGTTAAAATTCTTTACTCTCTGTACTGAGTAAATATTTAGAGCCAACTCCTGGCAGCGGCTGAATACAGGGCCTACAATGATAGAGTGAGGTGGGAGAATTCAATTTCAATTTCAATCTCAATTTAATATCACTTATAGAGCGCCAAAACATTACACATGTCTCATGGTGCTTTACAGAGTGTTAAAATAAAAATCAGAGAGAGCCCATGAGTGACAGGGGCGAGAAAAAACTCCCTAGAATTGGAGATACATATAGGAAGAAACTTTGAGCAGATCCACAACTCAAGGGCCTGACCCATCTGCCTAGGGTCAGTTACATGGCAGCAAGGTCTGTATACATGATAAGTGAGGTTAGTTAGGTGTAAAGAATAGAACATGGTGTTTAAAGCCACCTGAGGTGTATGTTACAAAGAGGTGGGAGGGTTACATATCCAGTATGATAATGCATGAATCCTATTTAGTGTCAGAGAGTTCAAATAGTCCAGTGTAGGGAATTAATTGTCCATAGGGATTAGGAGTTGTCGTAGGACAAGTAGTGGGTCACTAGGCTGCGCGGGCCAGGAGTCCGGGTAAGGGGACAGCAACAGGCGATGGTAGGTCAGTCACAGGGATGGGACTTCAGGTGAGATGAGGGCCAAACACAAGGATGGCTGATGACTGGTAATGGTTTGGAGGGAAGAAAGATATATAGAGTGAGTTAGTATTATTATAAGTCATGATGGTTATGGTTAAGTATATGACTATATAGTGTACTAAAGAGAGAAAAGGCAAGAGAGGAAGAGTTGAGAGAGAGAGGCGGAGAAGAGGGAGTTGAACGGCAAGACAGAGAGAAGAGGTAGGAAGGAGAGTTGAGAGAGAGATAGGGAGGGGGAGAGAAGAGGGTTGTACGGCGTGACACATGAAAAGTCCATGACAGCTCTATGCTATAGCAGCATAGCTAAGGCATGGTGGGGGGTAGTCAGCACCAGTGCAGGTATGGTAAGTGACCACCATTGGACGCATGACTGGGGTGCCAGTCACACGACGACACAGCAGAGTGGTCCATTCCAAAAAACCCTGAGGTGGTTGAAGTTCCACACTGCACCATACCTAACTATGGGAAGCACTAAAGAGGTATGCGCGGTAGCAGAAAGCTCTGCCTCCTACAGAATGGGTGGAATGAATAGGCATGTATGGGCGAGAATGTGTGAGTGAACTTTTGAATGCATGAGTGTCAGGTAGTGGATGAGTGGGGGTTGGAATGGCTGAACGTGTCTGAGAATGTGTCTTATGGGAGAGGTTTTTGAGTCTCAAAGACCCTTCTCAATCTCAGATGTAGATAATTAAGTAATATGGCACAAGTAAGAGTGGTGTTGGTAAAGGATATCGCCACAGCTGTGATTTACAGCCATTTACATCTACAGTACATGTATTAATTTAGCAGACACCTTTATCCATAGGTCTCTATAAAAACTGCAGGGGGATCTTCAATAAAAAGCTAGCTTTGAATAGATGTTTTTTTTTCCCAAGGAGAGCAGACAACGCCCAATAAACCCCACCATTCTAAAGTTGGCAGTTCTTTAGTGTTTGTTGGGGCAGTGTGCAAGCACCAGCAAAGGAATCTGTATCTGTTTTCAGTCGCTCAAGGGTATTTTTTCTGTTTGTCAGAAAAGTGCTCATCCCTGAAAGAATATCACAAAACATAACAGACATTGTGAGTGTTAAACAAACAACAACAGCAATGTTTTACTCTGAGAGTTGCCCAACCAGAAATGACCACAGATACAGAGAGTTCATCAGCAGCAGAATTCCTGACATTCCTGGAGATCTCTGGGAAACTCACACCATGTGACCTGACTGAGATATGGCTTGGTAAGGAGTGCCCCCTACTGGGACATCGGTGATAGCATATATATATATATATATATATACACACACAGGTGATAGTGTCAATGCATCCAACACTACAAAGACGAAGGCAAGTTTTAAAAGCAAATATATTGCTGTGATCACAAACGTGACGTGTGTGTTCCCTTCAGACACACCTGTGTTCTCTTACAGACACACACATTTTTGATCAAACACCCATGAAACCCATTTGTTTTAAGCAGTGTTGCTGGGCAGCCACATAACCAGCTCCATGAAACGTTCTGATTGGATGATCATGAAAAGTTGCCTACTGATGGTTGAAGTTCTTTAGAAAAAATATATTGATCAATGGAACTTGCCAGAACCACAATATTTAGGATACTTGCCCAGCAACATTGCTCAAAAAATTTGCCTTGTGTATCATCAGCATAAGTGTGTCTGTTTGGACACAAAGTACATTCATGCCCTTTCACTATTCCTCCCATTCACAATACACACAATATTCAAAGCTTTTTTAAGTCAAGTTCCTGCACAAATAGTCTAGCTGTACACCCCTGTGTTATCTACAAATGCCACCGCATCAAATATGAATGGCAAACATTCATGTTGTTGTTTGCATAGTAACACAGAGAAAGGATAAGATAACACAGAAGGGAAGACTAAAGGAAAGGAAGTGGTAGTGGTGGAGAACTAGAGCAAACACAGCCATGTGAGAGACCATAGGCTGACTATTAAAGGTTGGGTAGGCGGAGGCTGATTTATGGCCCATGGTATTTGGCTGGCTTTGCTGTGCCTCTGGAAAGGCTAGAAGAAAGGAGCAAAGGAGAGGAGAAAGGACAAGAGGTGGAAGGGGGTCTGGAGCAATTGCGATGGGAGCAGAAGAGAAGCTGGAGGGGAGGAGTGCACAACGTGCTGAGCCGGTCAAAGTCTAGTAGTATCAACACGTTCTGTGCCAGTCAGTCTCTCAGAGAGCACACACTGTTCTTGTGTCTTTTGTCTTCTCTCTGCTGCTGCCAGGTTCAGTGCCTAAGGCATGTGATTCAAACAAAACACACAAACACTTAGTCCCCCCCCACCAACACACACACACGTATGTAACACATAAGACAACAAAAACTCACATACATACCCATATATGTTCTCTCTTTAACTGTCACACACACACCCCTAATCCCCCCACCAACATACACACACACACGTATAACATAAGACAACAAAAACTGACATGCATACCCATACAAGTCTCACTCTCTCACACATACACAAGTTATCTCACTCTCTCACACATACACAAATGAATATGAAGTAGGCCTACTTTTCAAAAATATTAGACACGTTTGAACCGTTGCTGTAAAATGAGCATGCTTTCAGAATGACATGAATATTTTTACTTATCAATCAACCACAAACAAAACACACCCAAAAGAATGTTTTGAAATTCATGGACAAACATGGGTACACTAATGCAAAAGGAAAAAATACATATACAGAATAACTGTGTTAAAACAAATTTCTACTCTGACGCCCTGCACACGCTCCTGTTGCTATATATATATATATAAACACAGACTCAAAAACCAGTCAGACAACTCAGTTATGATTATCAGTCAGCATCTGATGACAGTGGAGGTTTCAAAAGTCAACAACAGAGATAGAGAGATAGATGGAAAAGAGAAGGAGGGAAAGTGAAAGGAGAGAGAGGAGAGGAGGGAGGGAGAGAGAAAGGTAAAGAGAACGGAGGAGTGGGACGGGGCAGTGGGTGTGTGAGAGCGGCTGAAGAGGGTGTGTCACTGGGTGTCTGCAGAGAACACCCAACCCACACACATACAAATGTTTTTCACACTAGGGTGTGTTCATATGCAGCCCCTCCTGAAACCCCCAACATACAGACACACAGAAGAGCAAAGAAACAACCAGAAAGCAGGGAAAGAGGGAGAGAGAGAGAGTTAGACACCTTTTCCCAGAGCTCTGCCTTAGGCTGCCATGGCTCCATGTGGGCTTGCTGGGATTTGCAGTCTCCTGCTGTTGAGCCTGAGCCTGACTGTGGTGAGTCCCTTCCTTCCATAACAGTGAATCGGTGTTTTGTGGCAGAGAGAATGCGTGCAAGCTATGTGTTTTGTGCATATTTGTGAGTTGGTGAATTATGGCCTCCTGTCTGAACTACACTGGCTTTTGCAGAGCAGACTTAGTAGACATCCTGGATTCACTTTCTTTACTTTGGGAAAGTTTCTGTGTCATCATGTGCATTCTAAGCAGCATGCTTTTCTGCACGTGGTCCACCATCTACAAACAGACATCTAGTCTGAATTTCTGGCTCTGGTTACATGTGGTTAACCCCAGGGACACAAATGCACTTGCTGTTAGCCACTCATCCGTATGAACATTAACAGATGGTAGAATCAAAAAGGCTTATGGTTTGGATGCCCTTTTTATTATTTACAAAAACTGTAGGATAACAATGTGAGACGATATTGGCACAACCTCCCAAGCAGTTCTTGCTTTAGCAACAGTTTTGTACATTCATCCAAACATATGATTTATGTTTGTTAAATATATGCTGCCTCCACACCATACTAATATATATATATATATATATATATGATTAATATCTATGGCTAGAATAATAGCATATATGTTTAATATCTATTACAGGCCTGTGAAATATAGTAGCCATGTGTATAATGTCACTGAGGTGTGTGTGTGTGTGTGTGTGTGTATAAGAGGTTGTAAGTGACAGAGTGTGTGAGGGTTAGGCGAGAGTGGGCAATCTTCCTCAACTCTAACCCTGGTCTGCCAGGGAGATCAATGATAGCAGGAATGGCCTGCAGGCAGAAGTCATATTCCAACATACAGTCATAGCTGGCCCAGACTCAGTCACCAGTGGGGGGGGGGGACTCCTCAGAGAGCAGGGGTCTATTGCTCTAAGCAAATGTAAAGCTTTTAAAGCTTTAAAAACCGTTTTACACAAATAGCACACATCTATGAATGGGGGTCGGTTTGACGCAAGATCTTTTCTAGTCTCTATGAATATTTTTTCCCATCACCATCAGCTTAATCAGTAAGAGATGAGTTAAAGAGTGGTCTTCAATTATTTAATTAAAATGTGGGCAACCCAGTCACATGCGTTTCATTTCCTCAATGTCTGATAAAAAAAAAAAGAATTTTATTCTTTTTGTTGTTTCATTTGCTTGATATTGTTTTTTTCCCCGATGGATGTCCCTTTGGCATGTTGTTGAAGACTGTTGCGTATATAGGTAGACAACAGCTACAGCTAGCAGGCAGGTACAGTGCTACACTCTGGGGGCTTGAACATGGGGGCTCATGAACATGCCCCCAGATTGTAGCTCTGTAGCTGCCTGGCTGCAGCAACCCAAGCTAGGTAGAACTGATTGTTTTCATTTTTTTAACAGTACTCTGTAACTTCGAGAAACAGAGATTTATGTGAAAAATTGCCGGAATACTCCTTTAAGTTGGTCGATGCCTGAGAAAACCACCCGCACATATGGACAAATTGTTCCCTCTGCCTGTCTGCACCCATTTGCTGGAAGATTCATGACATGCCAACACAAAGGCTCTTTTGTTGGCAAGCATGATGAACTAGTGGTACAGTCAACTCAATCTAAATTGATCAGTGCATGACTTCTGACGGAGAAAAGATTAATCACTAACCACCAACTCGCACACACACTTTACAGTAATTGGCTTGTTGTTTTGAAAATAACTGGCAAGTAGTATATTTGCTTCACTGAAAATGAGGACTACCCTCAATGAACCTCCAAGAATAAAAGTTGAATAAATGAATGAAAAAAAGTAGTGTGATGAGGCTGTTATCCCATAACTGAATGATGGAGCAGTAAGGCTGTCATCATGACTCCAGTCCTCTGTGACATTTTGAGTAGTGAGCATGTAGTCAAGGCAGGTGTAGCATGTGGCAAAGTCATACTTTTAATGAAACTATTTATACATTTGTAGTCCATTTAAACTTTTTGTAATCACGAAGATGACGAGACATTGGCCTACTTGTATACAAATACATTTTCCTGACATCCATAAGCAGAAAACACAACGGTGGTTCCCGCTTTGGTTATTAGTCAACAAAAACTCATTTAGAGAGACATACATAAGTAGTAGTTTGCAATAACTATCTGTAAGTGGGATAACGATAATGTTAGCTTTACTGTACATGCCAGAAAGGGGTAATGTTAATGTTATGTGTTAAGATATAACTGCAAATAAACCTGGCATGGGTTTATCATAAACTTTATTGTTAATTAGGCCATGACCCATCATTGAATTATGCCTATATTTTGCTGGTGCTAGCTAAACTCAAACTGACTTTCACAGTGACAGCCATACAATTTTTTATGCCAGAGAGGCAGCTAAGTCAGTCATGACAAACGGAGGATGCTAACGTTAAATTTATTACACTTTCATGTTTTATTTTGTCATTTTCTTACATCAATATGATCGTCACTTACATCATTAAAGGGATATTCCACCATTTGCATGATCCATAATTTTCTACTGTCTTAGATTTTAGTTTCACATTGCAAGTACTGTAACGCTTAACATGACCAATAGGGCTACAAATTGTGGTTAACTAGTGTCGATAGCATATTGCGAGTAGTTGTCAACCATAGGAACTTTAATCGTAGCCTATATAGCCAAATTGAAATAAATGCGAATTTATGATGATAAGCCTGTCAGTTCGACTGGCGACCCAAGCGGCAACATTCTAATCTGAAGTTCTGAACAATGAAGCCTACCCGGAAGTTCGAAAAACTGCAATACATCGCAAATCCGCTAGGGACTGGTCCCAAAAGCGAGCAAATGTCCATAGACTCCCATGTTAAAATGTCCGTTTTCACAGCCGTAAATACATGTTTTAAAGCCTGGTCCCATGGACTTTTATTGTACTTTTCGGTAGTTTCCCAGTGCCTGACAACTGTGAGGGGGGTGAATTTTTTTCTAACTCATTAGTTTAGATCACATTTAGATATAAAATATATGAATAATTAAAGGCGTGGTCGGCTTGATTGACGGCTGACGTCGAGGTATACAGCAGCAGACGTTGCCAGCTGAGTGGAAACCCTGAAACTTTGACGTCTCAACCATGATTATACACAAAGTTACCACATCCTTTCTGAACATCTTTATTCAAAAAGCTGACATAAAATGGTTTGCTAAGCTATTAATTGAAGCCTACTAACCGACACTTTCAGAAGACTTCGTTCCAGTTTTTTCAGGTAAGTGACATTCATTCCACTACTATTTCACGTAGCACTAGATGTTAGCATTATTTAGCATCGAGTGGGCACTAACGTTAGGCTACGTTAGCGTCATATCGCCTCAAATAAGTTAATGTCGAAAATGATGACCGAATGGCAGAAGCACACACATACATTTAGTTAACTTGAATAAAGTTAACGTTAGTGAAAACCATTGTGCTCCCGTTATGAGTTAGCTTAACGTTGGTCATACTAGCCAGGTGTGAGTCAATGAACAGACAGCTCTAAAGTTAACGTTAGTTCACAAACATACTGGGGCAACAAAGCATGTTCTCGTCAAAAACCTTTTGTAAATACGGCTCTGTGGGAATGCTTAGTCCATTGACAATTTATACAGTCTTTGGGTTGTCACGTTTAAGATAAAAAAAACTTCAGCCGAAGCATTAAAAGGCTTGTTGTCGGCTAGCTGAGGCAAAATTGTGAACCGCTATGAACCATTGACCGTATACTTTGAACATGGAGCTGTGATAACAAGCGATAGTTATAACTGACGTTTGAAACTCTTATTGATGCCATTTATTTGTTAAACACAAATTTGAACGAACACTTCTTGTCTATGCAAAGTTTCCCTGTAGGTAATCCAGACAGGCTGGGTGCTGGAGAGGGCTCTGGACTCCTAACTTCAATTCTCGTCTGTGCAGTCGACACTCAGAAGCATCACTTCAGCACTGATTCCATGGTACTTTGACATTTTTCATACATTTAATTGGAGCAACCTACTGGTTGTATATTCCAGACATCGTTACCATATACTGAACAAACATGAATGCATTTCAGACATTTAGAGTGGCCTTTTATTTTGAGCAGTCCAGGGCACATCTGTGCAATAACTATCAAAATAATTTATCATTAGCATCTTTTGATAAGTCACACACAGAAAGTAGTTGCATTATGCCTTCAAATCAGCAGGTTTTGGTTGGACACAGATTGCATAATTAAACAATATGGCACCAGTGGCTGGCTATTGTTTGACTGGACCTTGGCCTAACTATTAATAACTACCTTAATAGGGTGTAGATATGAGCTTATACTGTTTCACTGAAAACACAAGAAATATTTATTCTACATTACTTTAAATACACCACATTTGTTTTTGCTTATTGCCCGCATAAACAGGGCATGTGCAATAGTTGAATACGCGTGTCCTGTCCCCATTCAGCTAAGTGTTCTGTGAGTTTGTTGTTCATTATAAATATTGGGAGTGAGTCTGCAAATCTTACTTCGTTGTTGTCATATATTTTTAGCTTAATTTGTGAGCACTTGTTCATAGTTTACAGTAAGTTCAAGGATGTGACATACCAATATTTCTGTTTTTCAGATCTGGAACATTTTGAAATCCTACCAGATGGGGCAGAAGTCATTGAGCAGTGGCATCTTCTGATTTCAAGGACTTTGTTCACCTTTATTTACAGCATTTGCATCTGTGTCTTTAAAGTGATCTAATATGTATTGACTATGTACTAGCTTAGTACATATTAGTTTTTGTTATTTTAGTTTCACAAATTCAGTGGTTACCTGTAATGCTCAAGATATACAAGTAAAAAATCACCTTTACTTCTGCATCTGGGTCTTCAATTCAACCTACTGACTGAAGCTGGACGGATTTGTATAAATGTTTTTTGAAAGCACAGGCAAATTGGTTTGGCATGAGTTTTAATGTAATTCACAGTTCAGAAAAGTTCCATAAACATTTCCAAGTGCAAGTTCAGTACCATCAACAGTAAGTTTGCTTTCTGATATTTAAAGAACAGAAATGGGTTTGGCATAAGTAAAGGGTAGGTGTAACAGTCCATCAATAGACATAAAGTGAAATGTACTGTATAGTCTCAATGGGTTCAATATCACCACACCCCAGCCAAACCACTTCACCTGGACCTCTAGTCCCAGGTTAGAGCCCATGGACCTCCTTGCCGCCTCCTCCCCATGGCGAACTGCCAAAATAGAAAGGTAAACTTTTCATTAGTACCTATATATCTTACAAGATAATACAATAATGCAAACCAACACTACTTGTTGTAATCAACAAAAGTACAGTTATTGTACAATGCTGTAGTACTATTGTGCGATTTGAAATGGGTCTTCAGTGACAAACTACACTAATATTGGCATTGTTATGCCAAACACCGGACACTGTAACTGGATTTAACGTTTTGATAATAGCCTGACAAGGGGAAATAAGGCAAGCTAACCGAACATGAACGCTGGATCGTGAAATGGCCACCGATGAGAAATTTCGATGTCATCTTAGACCAAGCTACCACTGACAACTTTAGAGCAATATAGCGATTTCAAAACGTGATATTAAGAGTTAATCAAAATGAATTCATGATGTACAAGTTAACTAATACCCTACTACGATTTGTTATCAATTCACACCACACGTTGACAGAATACAGCGAGCTGGCTGATGTTATCGTAAATTAATTAACGTTACAATGATGGCTGCCACTGAGGATATGAGATGCTAACGTTAATCACAAAACAATAAAGGCAAAGATACATTTTTGTCAGTATGAGTTGCTGAACCTGTAACGCTAAACTACTCTACGTTATTTTACCGTAACTTCAGCAAGGGAGGGATAGCTAACGTTAGTTTATTTTACCTAGAAGCTAGAATCTGCAAACTCAACTCTTCATTCTCAACTTTTCAACCGTTCACCCGAATACCTTTCAGCATACAAAATTAAAAAGTGTCTGAACATGGAATTAAGAAACATACATGAACTTCACGTTAGCAGATCAAACTTACCAGCAAATTATGTTACAGCAAAGTCTGTGCCAGTCCATCTTGTAGGCCTAACGTTACAGATAGTAAAGGTGTTTAAGTCGTGATTCACTCGGATCTTTCACCCGTGTCTTTAAATTAACCCATGAGTCGCGAGTCTCTAGTATCATTAACTCGGATCAGTTGAGTCCTACTACAATTCAATCTAAAACGATAAACAGCGCCACACACAAACCTCTTGCAACATTAGCTAGCCTCCTAGCCCTAGCCATCGTAGCTGCCAAAAATGTAACAATTTCGTAGGTAACCACAACTCCACAAATTAACTCAAGCGACTGAGTGAGCAGGCAGTCCGAGATAACTGGTTTATATGGCTCTGGGTTTCGCGATTTGATTTCAGCATACGCTCATTTTTAAAAGATGCATTTAATCCGAAGTCATGTCAGCTCTCTATGCAGGGAGTAGGGCTGTCACTTTTATTCGAACATGACGTGAAATATCCGTAGTCGAACTATAAATAAACTATTCGGTTTTTAGTGCTGTGTAGCGCATTTCCCGGTGTTGACAGGCGAGTTTCGAGATTTGAGTTTTTCATTGTTCAGGTGTAGGCCTAGGCTAGGTGATAATGATTGCACCTGGGAGAGGTAGGCTACATTCCCTTTATTATTATAATCACTATTGATAACGCATTATATATGTAACAGGCGAGAATGCATCTCGATCAGCAAGTGTTACTGGGTTTCGCCTGAGCGTTGTAGACAGATACCTTTATATGGCTCTGGGTTTCGCGATTTGATTTCAGCATACGCTCATTTTTAAAAGATGCATTTAATCCGAAGTACTCTCTATGCAGGGAGTAAGGCTGTCACTGTCTATGATTAGTTTTATTTTATTGTTTACCATCTCATTCAGTGCTATATGATCCAGGGCTCATGACCAAATCAAGCCAATATAATAGCCAGTAGCCACAATGAGCCCATGCAGCCACCCTGTTTCGACAATCAAAGGTAACGCACAGAACGGCCAGCAGACAGATAATTACATCCCCAACTCATCTAAAATGTGGTGTCTTGAAATACTTTGGGTTCTACACCATAGATGGTAAAGTGACCGTTAAATATAATGTTAAAGAATGTATCTGTGGATTGTGGCTTTACATCGGTCGAAGTTGACTCCATGTCGTGGTGTCTCACGTAACTCAAAGCCAGGCAAGCTGAGGACAGGCGCTCTGTTCCATCGTCGTTATGGTAACCAAACAAGTCTTCTTCTGTCTAGGTTTGTTTCTACGTTTAAGTGTTGTTCTTCTATGTGGTCCACCTACTGGAGGGGAGTGTTTACAGCAGTTCCGTTTCACACATGCGCAGTCTACGCGTCAAAGTGATGCGCGGTCTCAACTTTCGGTCGACTCAAAGACGCGACGCATGCTGTAAAAATGACGCAATTCTCGTCACGCGCTCACCAGTGCCGCGTGCGCGTGACGCAGACGCGGGACCATACTTTAGGCTTTAGAGCTGGCCCAGCACGCTATTCTATTCAGCGCATGAGCGCAGCCCAGGGCAACGCAGCCCATCAAGTTGCTACATACTGTACATCGGTAACACTTCAAATCCCAAAATGCGTTGCATCGTTAATGTCGCCTTTTCTGTTCATAAACAAAACACGTATCCATGCAACCAGACAAACTATCAACGAAAATGGCGAAGCGAAAGATTGATAATCGGAGCTTTCAAGATAGGTGGGAAAACGATTATACGTTCATATTATTCAAGGACAAACCCGTTTGCTTGGTATGTGGATTCACCGTAGCTGTCACTAAAGAGTACAACATAAAACGGCACTACGAAACTAAACATGAAGACAAATACAAAGATCTGGATGCGAAGCTTAAGCTACAGAAGGTGGGAGAATTGAAAGCAAGTCTGCTTTCAAGGCAGACTACCCAAGCCAAGTTACAAGTGATGATGCTGCAAAAGCGAGTTTTACTGTTGCACAGGATATCGCGCAAACAGCACGGCCATTCTCAGAGGGAGAGTTTGTTAACTGTTAATAGTTACAATTACAATTTTGATAATTGTTAAATGTTATTTACAATTTTTATAGTTCACCTGCAAAAAATAGGCCAATATATTTTTTTCTATTCAGATATTCAATATATTTTTTCTATTAGGCTATATTCAGAAATGCCTGCATTCTATTTTTTTCTTGTGTGTATATAGTTTTAATTCAATAAAAACATCGGTTATTCAATAAATGTTGCGCTTGGCCCGCGACATACTCCCAGTTCTTAATTTTGGCCCCATGTGAATTTGAGTTTGACACCCCTGCCCTAGACCATTTCAATCTGTTCCTGGAGGGTATCTGATTGAAACGTTCAAAACCAATGCAGATAGCCTACTTTGAAATAATGGACTTTAGCATAATATTCTGCAAAAAGTTGACTCTCTTGAAACTCTATTTTACATTTTTGTTTGTCCCCAAGTTACTATTAGCTCAATGTTGTTTTCTGTGCCATGCACCAGAAATGCCTTAAAAACACACCTGTCTGTTTATGCAGTTGAATCATAATCACAGAGCTCATGGATCAGTGACTTCTCCAACGAAAACGGTGACAAGGCGGAAGTAAATAGGAACTGAATGTTTCGAGTTGGCAGAGGCTGGTGGGACTGCAACTTCAGCAGGTCCAGTCAACAGCACTGTGATGTTAGATGTGTGAAGCCCATGCAGTATGTGTGAACACACTGTGGTTATTGTATTGTCCAGATACACTGACTGAGCACCGCATTCAGACAGGCAGACGAGGGTATTTATATATAGGCTACTGATGATGAGTCTGCCTTACGAAAACATGATCTTCTCTCCAGCACAAGTGCCAGTAATATTTCTGACAGCCGGTGAATCATTCTCTCTCAGTAAAGAAAGATTTCATCTTGAACTGTGACACAGGTACATACCAGCATAATATCACATGTCTGTAGGTACAGTATATACAACACGTGCATTTGACCAACCACAGTAGAATCCAACATTACATAACTTTATTTTGAATTCATCCAATCTGATTTACACTATAATCTGGCTAACAGTACAGATTTTCTTTCTTTCACATGTGCAACATGGGTATAAAAACCTCATGATTGAGGCACTGTTGGGAAAGAAAAGGGACACACACACACAATCTCCACAAACACGTGAACACAGAAATACTAAATCAGCATTCCAGCCTGAACACACACACACACACCTGGAACAGGTGTGGCCATGCTGAATCGAATGAAAACAAACGTGTACCTGCACTTTGCAGACAAGATTATCCTTGTTTTAACAAATCACTCAAGTACTATATACATATGGATTATATGCTCCATTAAAATGCATTATTGCAAAAAGCTCCCAAAGTATATACTTTTAAAATAACTTATTCAAGACCCATCTTGGACCAAAATAGTCTAAGAATTACTGCCTACTGGTGACAGACATTATAAATGACAAGCACATCTGTTTCACCCCTGAAGTTTTTCCGAGTAGAAGCAATAGCTGGGAAGAATGCCACACTCCGGCGGCAGAAGAGAGAATGGATCATCCCTCCAACCAAACTGATGGAGAATGTTGACCACACCCACAAAGAGCATATTGCGAAAGTAAGGACTCTTGAGCTATGAGAATTTGTATGGGGGCTTTCCTTTGTGAAGCAACCTGTCTGTGTTGTGACTTTGGTGCCTGTTACAATATATTTCAATTGCATACAATATTGAAAATGATACATTTTTTCCCTGTGAATGTAGAAATTAATTAGTCTACTACCTAGTCATTAGTCAACCATATATGAATGTCTGTATACACATGGGTGTTGGTTACCAACATTGTTTGTGATCAGTTGAGACAACAGGGCCAAAACAACAATATCTCTATTGAAAACATCAGAACCACTAAACATCAGAACATCAGAACCATTAAAACTAAATTTTCACCAGATTCGCTCAGACTTGGACTCGAAAAACCGTGTTAAGTACAGCTTGTCTGGAAGAGGGGCAGACCAACCACCAGTAAACCTCTTCATTGTAAACCAAGACACCGGCTATGTTACAGTCACAGGAATTCTGGACAGAGAAGAATATAAGCAGTTTGATGTAAGTGGTTTATGGTTTTAAGGTAACTTTTTTATACCAGTTACTAGAAGAAAGGAGAAAGTAACATGTTTTTTTCCCTCCCACAGCTGACAGCATATGCAAGGTTGCCTGATGGGTCCTTGGCAGAAAATAAGATTGATTTAAAGATCACGGTCCTAGATCAAAATGACAATCCACCTGTATTTCAGCCCCTATCAGCATCAGTAAGAGAATGCAGCCAAGTCGGTAAGAAGGATTCATTGCTCTTAAATCTTAAAATACATGTACAGTTTATCAAAATGCTTGATTTCTCACCCATCCCGGTGTGTCATTGATGGTGCACTTACCACATGACTCATACTGAACGCTCCAGGCACCTATGTTGCGACAATGATGGCCATGGACGCTGACGAGGAAGGAACCCTCAACTCACAGATTGCCTACAGCATCCTGAGTCAAGAACCTGCAGGGTCGGAGCATGTGTTCACTATTGATAAAATGACCGGAGCAATCACTGTGATGAAACCCATCCTGGACCGAGAGGTAAGAACGAGCTAAACACACTAAGGACACAATTAAGTATAAGTAAGTATATATACTCTTTTGATCCCGTGAGGGAAATTTGGTCTCTGCATTTATCCCAATCTGTGAATTAGTGAAACACACACAGCACGTGTACATACAGTGAGGTGAAGCACACACTAATCCCAGCGCAGTGAGCTGCTTGCATCAATAGCGGCGCTCGGGGAGCAGTGAGGGATTAGGTGCCTTACTCAAGGGCACTTCAGCCGTGCCTACTGGTCGGGGTTCGAACCAGCAACCCTCCGGTTACAGGTCCGAAGTGCTAACCAGTAGGCCACGGCTGCCCCCGTTTGGCAGCAGCCATCAGGGGATGTTCTGCAGGAATGGGGTCAGTAAATCTGTTTACGACCGTGCAGTTCTGCGGGAAAAATTCCAGTTCCCCAAGAGATATCTCATAAAGACCACCCATCAAATCAGTGACTGACAATATGAATGACAATATGACAGTATGAATATGAACTGACAATATGGCCTTTCCAGGTCATTGATTTGTACACAGTCGTTATCCAGGGAGTGGATGGTTTTGGAGCTCCAGGTGGAAACACAGGAACTGGGACGGTACGCATAGAGGTCCGAGACATCAACGACAATGTCCCTACGCTGGAGAAGGACTTGGTGAGAGGACAGATGCATGTGGAAAAGGAAAGAATAATGACGACATACAGTATAGATTAGATTCTTGTAGATTCAACTTTATTTTTTTCTTTTTTATTTATTTATTTATTTATTTTTATTGGTATCCAGAGCATTACAGAAAATATTCAGCATTAAAGTAGATTCAACTTTATTGTCATTGTGCAGAGTACAAGTACAAAGCCAACGAAATGCAGTTTGCATCTAACCAGAAGTGCAAAAAAGCAGAAAAGTGCAATGTGATATACAAAGTATAGAAAAGTGGTGCATAGGCAGGTAAAGAAATGTAGTGCGGTATAGACAGTAGTATGCAGTTGGTTTACAGAAGATGGTTTAGAGTAATATAAATTAGATATAAATATGTGCAGTGTATTTAGCAGTTACTTTATAAGAGCAGAATACATATGGCTGTGATATGAACAATGTATGAACAACATGTACAGATATGTGCAATGTAGTAGCAGTAACAATATAATAGTAGTAAGAATAATATAGATATATGCAGTCTATTAACAGAATATAATATATAATATAATATAATATAATATAATATAATATAAAACAGAATAAATATGGATATTCAGTATGAACCATATAGACAGATATGTACAGCTATGTGCAGTTTAACAGTACCATTGTAGTGCAGATATAGTAAGATTATAAGAGTATTAAGAATAAGTGTATGTGCAGGATGGATAAGAGTAATTACAGTGTGTACATCTGTAAATAAATAACACTATGTGGGTGAGATGAGGGTAATGCAAACTGTCCGGGGGGCAGGTACGTTGCTGGGGATGTCCGCCTCCTTGTTGTCCCTGTCAAGGTTGCCAAGTTGTGGACACCTCAACAGGCACAGGCAAGGAGGCATCGGGGGGTGGTGGGGTGGTGTTGAGGGTCCAAGAGAGGTCCTCAGAGATGTGGACACCCAGGAACTTCAAGCTGGTGACACGCTCCACCTCCCGTTGATGAGAATGGAGGTGTGTGTGCCTTTAGACTTCCTGAAGTCCAAAATGAGCTCTTTGGTCTTTTTGGAGTTGAGAGCCAGGTTGTTGTCAGTGCACCATGATGTAAGGTGCTGGACCTCCTCCCTGTAGGCCGTTTCATCGTTGTTGCTGATGAGACCAATCACCATAGTGTCGTCTGCAAACTTGACAATGGTGTTAGAGCCATGTACAGGTGTACAGTCATAGGTGAAGAGGGAGTAAAGGAGAGGGCTGAGCACACATCCCTGTGGTACGCTGGTGTTCAGGGTGATGGTTGAGGAGGTGTGGTTATCTAACCTAACAGATTGAGGTCTGATGGTTAGCAAGTCCAGAATCCAGTTACAGAGGGAGGTATTGATGCCCAGTTCACTGAGTTTGGTGATCAGTTTGGAGGAGATGATGGTGTTGAATGCTGAACTAAAGTCAATGAACAGCATTCTCATATAGGTGTTGTTATTGTGGGAAAAGGCTTGGAAGAGCGAGTCGATGTGGAGTTAGCTTTAGCCTCGCTCAAACTCCTCCACAAGGTATAAGAGATCTGTTTGATAGACACAACACATTTTGTTCCCAAGTGCACAAAAAGATTGTAGTATAAGTATATATACTCTTTTGATCCCGTGAGGGAAATTTGGTCTTTGCATTTATCCCAATTTGTGAATTAGTGAAACACACTCAGCACACAGGTGAAGCACACACTAATTCCGGCGGAGTGAGCTGCCTGCAACAACGGCGGCGCTCGGGGAGCAGTGAGGGGTTAGGTGCCTTGCTCAAGGGCACTTCAGCCCTGCCTACTGGTCGGGGTTCGAACCGGCAACCCTCCGGTTACAAGTCCGAAGCACTAACCAGTAGGCCATGGCTGCCCAATAATTGAGGCTAAAACGTGGTAAAAGAGTGATTCAGTTATCTCGTGAGGTTAAGATACTAGGAGAAAACTCACATGCTTTAATGTTTTTAAGAAAAAGCATTCCTCAACAAGTCTGTTCATATTTCCTCCCAAGTTACATATTATGGCAACGATCAAAGTGCACACTCAAATGAAAGTATACCTCTGTATTAATGATTGTCATGGGGAATGCTCAGGGGCCCTGTCAGTTAAATGTGACGCTGAGGATCTGAGAGACAGCGGATTCACTCTGAGTAATGCACTGCATACATAACCCTGCTGCTTTATCACCTGATATGTGTCCTTTCTCCGTATTCATCCTCAGTACTCTGGAAATGTGGATGAAGGAACAGAAGACGTGGTGGTGGTGATGAGAATCAAAGCTCTCGATGTGGATTTAGAGAACAGCGATAACTGGCTGGCAGTGTTTCACCTTGTGTCCGGGAACGAGGAAGGCCTGTTCACCATCGAAACTGACCCACTGACTAACGAGGGCATCCTGAAGCTGGTTAAGGTATGCAATTTCAGACTTGCATGCTCTGAAATGTCATTGGGGAAGCATTTCACAACAGGATGAAATGCAAGCTTCAAAACAAGCGGTTTCCTTTTGTTTTTGATGAGCATCCTCTCCATCTAATATTGTCACATTTTTCCCACAAGAATCTAAGCTGAATCAGGTAGCACTAGGCTGGCATTCAGCTGTTCAAATGGTGAACTTTTAACAAATGTAATGGAAAAAAATGTTAAACAAGTCATTAAAGACATTCTGTATTTGATTACTTGTATTTTTTTACGTACCACATTACTTGTTAACTCGAGTGAGCTGCAAAGTTGAAGCTACTGTTAGTGTCTTATGTATCTTCTCCTTTCCCCTTTCCCCTATGTGTCATGAACAACTCCAAATAATCCCCAATGCCTCAAACAGCCAGTGGATTATGAGAAAATCAAGAAAATCGACCTGGATATGCTGGTTGAGAATGTTGCTCCTTTTGTCAATGGAACTGCTGTAGCTTTGGGCTTGGAGATAGATTTAGCTGGACCAGGAATAAGCCCTTCAGGAGGTGGAGGAGGAGGTGGTGGTGGGGGTGGAGGAGGAGGTGGAGGAGGAGGTGGTGGTGGGGGTGGAGGAGGAGGTGGTGGAGGAGGAGGTGGTGGCGGTGGAGGAGGAGGTGGTGGCGGTGGAGGAGGAGGTGGTGGTGGTGGAGGGGGTGGAGGAGGAGGAGGTGGTGGAGGAGGAGGTGGTGGTGGTGGAGGAGGAGGGGGTCCTGGTGTAGTCCCTATTGGACCCGGGGGAGCTGGAGGGACTGGTATAGTCCCTATTGGACCTGATGGCCCAGCTAAGCCTGGCACAAAACCAGGCATCAGCCCTGGGGTAAAACCAGGAACCAAACCAGGCACCAAACCCAGTCCAGGGCCAGGTAAAAAACCTGGGAAAAGTTACCCAATAAAGATTGCAGTGAACAACAAGCCAGATGGCCCAGGCTTCCACCCAGAAGTGAAGGAGATATCAGTGCCAGAGGACCCAGAGGTGGTGAAAGTCCCCATGGTGATCGCCACCTACCCTGCCACAGATGGAGATACTGGAGAGGTGGCCGAAAATGTAAGGTCTGTACAACAAACAACACAAACAATAACTTTGCTTTTCACTATATCAGGAAAGATTTTCTATATAAACACTGTATAACATCTAAAATTATGCAGATAAAAATAATCGTTGAATAACAATTATTATTTTTTGTAATCAGATATGCTAAAGGTCATGATCCTGATAATTGGTTCACCATTGACGAGACAACAGCGGCGATTAAACTAAACAAGGTGCCAGATCGAGAGTCTCCATTCGTGGTCAACGGGACTTACAAAGCCTTGATCCTTTGCATGACAGATGGCAAGTTAAGCATAAGTTATATCAAGTCAAATGATTTCTGAATGGATAAGAGGTATATAATGTATGGGGATATTCCTTACCTTACCCTACTCATACTTCATGAGTCATATTGGTGGCCTACATGCAGAAACTGTCGTTGGCATGAACAATGTGGAATGGCAGACAACACTTAATGTTTAGAATCATAAACATAATGTCTGAAAACATTGTGGCTGTTTTTGTTTTTAGATATGCCAAGTAAAACTGTCACTGGAACTATAGTCCTAACTGTGGAGGATTCAAATGACCACTGCCCCATGCTGACAAGCACTTACCAGAGTGCCTGCACCGATGCCAAAGTTGTGAATATTTCTGCTTTCGATGCAGACGACAATGCAAACCCTCTGTCCTTTAGGCTCATTGAAAAGGAAACCAAAGGAGCATGGGAAATGAAGTCGGTCGATGGTAAGAGTAACATTTCTCAGGGCTCACAAGATTTCTTTTGGGAACAATATCTTCCATATATCTTATCTAAAATCTAAATACCATGTAGTCTTTTTTATTTTTGCCTAGACCAAAAAACCTCTAGCTAAAATGTAAGCATACTTTCAATAAGGCTAGCCAAAACATGGCTCATCATTCTATTGTAAAAGAGCTCCGTTTCTTCTCCTTGGCAGACACCACAGCTGCTTTCTGGGCCAAGGAGCCCTTGTGGCCAGGGATGTACCGTATAACAGTGGAGGTGTCTGATGCCCAGGGTTCAACTTGCCCAGACAGACAGACCATGGAGGTGGTAGTGTGCACATGTGACGAGGGAGGAGGATGTGGCTTCAAGGCAGCAGCAAACAAGCAAACCAGCTCCTCAGTCAACGTGGGGATGACCACTATTGGTCTAATGATTCTTGGACTGGCGCTCATATTGTGTAAATAGACACATACACACACACACACATCTTACACGCTAGTACGCACACAAACACAAATATCCTTGCACACAGGACGTAGCACATAACTCGCATGTGGCATTTGATGTAGGACCACCGGTAAACACCTTTTTTTTTTATTCCACAAGCCCCCAAGCAAAACTGAACACATACAATTATCCTGTGGCAATTGTTTGTCCTAGTTTTCCACTCCGGGCCTGCACTAGCACTAGGGCTTTCAGACATATGTGTAAGGCCGGAGGTTCTGCAGATGTTAAACGGTTGGGCCTTATATCTGAACAACATAAACGGTCATATGGAAGTCCGAACTTAGCCAGCTGTTCTACTTCTCCCCTCCTAGTATTTCCTCCGGACATTATGTAAATGAGCTATGTCTGAACGAAGCAAAGAACATGCGGTTAAGATTCACACCACATGAGGGCGTGTCAATGTCCATGTTGCGGGAGCACTTAAATGCCAGGGTCATGATGGAGTGGCATAGTACTGTCTATGAGGGCAGACAGCGTCGTGAACACATGAAGGGAACGGCAAGAGACACATTGATGTAGGCCTACAACCGCATCGCAAGGAATTCAAAAGACTAAATCATCATAAGCAGAAGGCGCTAAAAAGGCAGTACAACGACGTCGTTGACGACAATAACAGGAGTATTTTATAAATTGTTAGCCAACACGGTCGGTTTTCTGTTCATTGATAGCCTTCTCATCTCACTGCTGTGCCAGATATTTGTTGAGAATGAATAATGCCTAGCTAGAGAAAATGAAAACGAAGAAAACCCAACTTAAATGCAATAAACACATACAGGGCTATATCTTGCACTTTAACGCAATTGACTTCGTGCAAATCGCTTTGTGGGCGGATCTTGGGCGCTGTTTCTATTTTACCGGCGGAAAATTGACTGTTGCGCCCGACGCAAATCTAAAATGGGGTGGTCTGTAGCAGCTACATTATTCATGGGTGTGGTTTGGGCGTAACGTGCAATAAACCAATCAGAGCGTCATCTCACATTCCCTTTAACAACAGGCACGCTTGTTCCATAGCGGATTGCTATTATGATGGCGGATTAGCCAGGCGCAACCAGGAACGGTTCACAGTGCTATAGTCAGTTGTGAACAGTTTGCTATTGATTTTTCCTCTTGACAAAATGTAATACAGAAATGTCACTTTCCGATGTTTTGGGATCACTCTCACTCAATCGCGAGCTTATGAATGCATGGTGATATTTTTGCAATGTAATCTAACATTACCTCACTATAGACAATGCAGATCTGTCAGATAAGCTCTCCTCTCCCGTGCTGCTGCTGGGGCATTTGGGTTAAATGGAATCGCATGCAATTAGGTCTCATTAAGTCCTCTAATATTTCCTAATTTATGTCATCAACACATCCGTGATTCGTGGAAATGTGTTCGCAACACAGGCCTAAGCAAGCAAGCTCCTGCAGGTGTAAGCTACGGCTGTACCTTACCAACAGGCAACGAGAAACACTTCCCAAGTTGACCTAACTTTCCAACTCTGCACAGTATCCCATTAACTGCATGACAGTGGGCTATTTACAATATTTATTTTATGTAAAGTGGAGTTTGTAAACACGTTATCATCAACTTAATGCACGCACAACTTTTGTTTGAGCAGGAGAGAGAATAACAATGAATGGACGCAGCAACTACAGAAATTGTAGCGAAGGCTACTTGCTGCTTTCTTTTACTGTCTATGGTTGCTGGTTAACAGCACATAATAAGCTTATTTAAGCGAATTTACAAACTCAAGACTTCAAGGCGAATTATTTCAGATGGGCTACAACAAGGTAGGCAAATTTGTGGTGCTTGTCAAAACCTTAGCGCAGCTGGAATAATGCTTATAGGCTGATGTTAAAGCGCACATGATGTTTAAAGCCATACACAACGGTAAATTGGAACAAAACTAAAGGTAAGTTTAGCCTTTATAGGGCTGTATAAAGTTGTCAGCTTCAAGTATGCGCACTTACGTGACTACTTCTACGCACAATAGATTTTTCTTCTTCAGACTAAATAATGCATAGATTTTGTAGGCCTAAACAAAAACCGCAGCTGTGACAGCGGCCGCATATATTCTGCGTCATATCACGCCTCTTGCGAACTCTGTAAGCCCCCACCCCTCACTCGAAAACCACACAGAAATTCTGTAATGTGCATGTATGTCGTTCGTTCACACATAGGTCAGTATAAGGTCAGTAGGTTAGCATCTTATCTGAATCACCAGAAGGATAGGACCTCTGTTTGACAAACCTCCGCATATACTCCGGAGGTTATGTCTGAAAGCCCTAACAATGAATATGTGTTGCACAATGCTTGCCCACAGTCACAGTTCTATCTACCGTTTTGTTTCCGCTGTTTCTCATTAGGTAAAATTAAATCCAAAATGTTCCCACACACCAGACTTATGCGCATCCTCCAACTCCGGGCTACCTTCATTATCTCTTCCCACTCCACACGTGACCCGCAGCACTCCACACCTCCGCTTTCAGGCAAAAGGGGAAAAAATGTCTGAGGTCACATATGGGCATGAGGCTACATTGCACATGCACACGATGCACACATGCCCCGAACCGAGACAAGCGAACCGAACATATAAGATTTTTTTAAAGAACCACCCCTAAGTTAACAGAATTTTCTTTTCTGTGTGTGCTTCTGTGTAGTGGTCCCTCTTCTGCTACTGTTCTGCCAGTGTGGAGCAGCGGCTGCACATTTCACTGAAATCCCCTTCAATGCTAAAGAGTACCTCATTCCATATCACATTGAATCAAATGGAGAGGACAAGGTAACATAATGGAGTGCACTAGATTCATACAGAACATCAATTCTCTTGTCTTTGTTAGATGTAACATTCTAAAACAAGTGGTTATGTATTCAAATCAACTAATTGTTTTGACATTACAACAGTACGTAGGACCCATATAATCCTTTGATTAGACACTAACAAAGTTCTTCATTCTAGTTGAGGATTCTAAATTTTTGAAATCTGTAATTTTCTCCTTTAGTCTTGAGTTATGTTCTATTGACATTAACTATTGGTTAATGTCTTTTTACGTGTAGGAGGTCCCTCTCTTCAGCAGCCCAGTCACCCTTGCCAATGCAGGCCAACCTGTAAGTGCTGTGAATGTCGCTAATGTTGCCACCAAGTCCTCAACGGGTCTGCTCGGTAAAAGCTCAGGAAGCTTCTATGGAGAAGCCGGAGGGACATTTCATCAGGAGATGATGGGCGGTATGCAGGAGACAGACTACCATGGATTCCATCAGAATTCGTTTGGCTCAGGGAGGAGGCAGGAACTTTATACTTCTCATACCCACATGGAGAGAGACATCTTTGAAGGGATTACACTACCTGATGATTTACTTCATGGATATTATTCTCAGGTGAGAAAGAATTCACAGCCTTAGTATGAATTCACAGTCTTAGTATATGTAGGATCGGATCAATGAGACTGTGAAGATGCTACTGGAAGTTAAACCTTAGGGCCTGTGTCCACTAATCTCGTTTTTGTGGTGACAGCGACCTCAACCTAATTTTCAGAGCGCTTCGGTCAAGTGTTTATTGTTGCTATGTTACCAAAACTGTCTGCCTAGCTAACTAGCTAACTGAAATGGCAGCAATCGTTCAGGACTCAGCTCACTAAATATGACTTTGACAGACAAAAGAAGTTCATTTGGCATTACAATAGAATAGGTCATCCCTCTAGGCTTTGTAATTTGCGTTTGGTTTGCAGCAGTGGTTTAATATTTAGTCACATAGGACTTGGCTGATTGAGTTTTCCTCTGCCACTACAAACATTGTTGACAGTGTAGGTCCCGCCCCTTCCTAGATTTCAATTGGCTAGCATGAGAGAAGTGACATTGACGAGCCCAGCGTTGTTCTAAAAGTTGAACAGATTTATACTTTCAGCGCTCTGCAGAAAAAAAACGGTCAGCGCCGAGGGCTTTTTTCCGCCGAGGGCGCTGAGCGCTGTGAATGCTGAACTTCATAGGAATTGTATAGAAAATAGCCGCCGTCGGCACAAAAAATATGATTGGTGGACACAGGCCCTTAACCGTGAATATGTCGGCAAATAAAATATATTTTGTATTGCTTCCACAGAAGGCGATGCATGAAACTCAAAACAAATTAAATGACTGTCTGCTGGTGTACAACTACGAGGGGCAGGGATCTCCTGCTGGCTCCGTGGGATGCTGTAGCCTCCTTGGGTCTGATGATGACCTCGCCTTCCTTGACAATCTGGGGCCAAAGTTCACCACCCTTGCCCAGATCTGCAAACCCCCAAAACCTATTGCTGTAAGCAAGGTTGCATCTCTGCAAACCGATGTCAAGAGAGAAAGCTCCATCTCTACCACCACGACAAAGGTTGCCCAGAGTCCTCCCCCACTGCCTCCTATCCAACCAACAGTCACTGATACCACCAGGACCATCAGCAGCTCTGCTACACTTCCCAGAATGCACCTGAGTCAAACTGTGCCTACCCAGACTGTGTTAGTGCAGCAGCAGCCCCTGTACTACTTAGTGGAGCCACAGGTTCAGCACAGAGTAGTACTGGCTAAGAGACCTCCCGTGGGACTAGGTCAGGGTGTACTTCTGGTCAACAGTGGGCCTGTGATACAGGGAGTTATTCCTTCCCAAACAACCACCCCAACTAGCCCCACACTACTGCTTCAGGGTGGTCAGACCCTTGTTCAACACAGCACTCTCCCAAGGGTGACTACTGCTGGGTCACATCGTGTGGTGCTGGTGCAAAGGCAGCCAGGGGACGTGGCAGTGGCGCAGGGCCAAACATTCACCCATGCTCCCCAGCAGATATATACCCCCGCACAAGAGAGGGTGGTCCTACTGGACAGGCAGGTAGGAAAGAAGCCAGATGCCCCCGAAAGCATCAGGACACTGTGGCCAACAGGTCAGTTCAAAAGTCCAGCAATACCAACCTATGAAAGTGGTCAGCTGAGCAGCGAGAGAGTTAACATGGTGCAGAGCAACATCACCCATGTTTCAAGGCCACAATCCCAGCAATCACTTTTCAGCACAAGGTTCACTGAGGGCGTCAGCAGCCCTGGTCTGGCCCCTGCAGGATTACCCATGAGCCCTTTCCCAAGCATGGGAGTAGAGGAGACCTTTTCTGTTTCTACCATTCCCCAAGTTCCTCCTATAGCAACTGGAACTGTGAAGGAGTTATTTGAGGGACCCAGTGTGCCTGCTGTGGATGATCTGGTCACATACACAACCCAACAAGAGGAGGTCTCAGAGGAGATACAAGGGATTGATTTGGCAGAGGAGCATGTGGCAGTGGTGGTTGAATCTGACAAAGCTGAATTTCAACTGGAGATAGACAGCACTGAGAAAGTCACAGTTATGTCTGAAGATGTGTCTAATGAACTTGGTGGTCCAGAGGTGGAAGCCATTGTGGACCATAAGGAAAGCCTACCTGTCTCCTCGCAGGCCTTAGATGTGACCGCATCACCAGAAATGTCAGAGACTGAGAAGGACATTACCCACCACATAGTCCCTGAAGTGACAGCGGGGAATTTAATAGAAACTATACTTGAAGAAACAGATGCGGGGTGGACAGTGGATGAGTATGCATCTGACACAGTTCTTCTCTCTAAAATATCACCAGGGGACACTGACATCATTGATCTGGTAGCAGACCAGATCAGTGCTTCACACTTACTGCAAAGTGAGTCAAAGGAGGTATCTGCAACCCAGGGCACACATGCTGAGGAGATTGAAGATGAGGTATCCAGCATGACACTGGAAGACAATATTGAAGCAGAAGAATCAGGCCCTGGGGATGGAAAAGCAAGCTATGTCGATGGACACTCAGAATTTACTCCTTCAACAAACATTACCATTTCACATCAAGAGACAACTGCTGTTTCAGAGACTGAAATAGAGCTGGATACAGCCAAGAGCCCTGGCCCAGTGGCATCACTGGATATGTTTCAGGGCACTGAACCAGCAGAGATAGAGGCTTTGGAGATTACTCACCTACAAATGCAGCAGGTTACAAGAAGCCAAGTGCTGGTGAAGACCGCACTGGAGGAAGCCAAAGATGTGGCCACAGAGAGTGATGGTGTAATTTTGACTCAAGTAGTATCATCTGAGATGGAGGGGGTCACTGCAGAAAAATCTCTGGAGTCCAATGCTGCCTCTCTGGAGGAAGAGAGGGAAGTGGAAGAGATAATTGAATACATTGGACTAATGCCAGAGAGTGAAACATCAAGACATGATGAGGAGGAGCATCAAGACCTACTGATTGAGGAAGGCTCTAAAGTGGAAGACGTAGAAGCAGAGAAGTCAATGCAAGAAGAGAAGGATCTCTCTAGTCATGAACAGCTGTTGAGAGAAGAGGAACTTGGTTCCACACTGGATGTAGAGATATCTAATATACCTTTGAGTGAAGGTGAGCAAGACTTAAAGGGGGAATCTTTGGATGCATCTGAAGACCGAACAGAAAAGAATGAAGATACACAGGAGCCCATTGATGAAGAATCTCTGGAGCCCAATGTTGTGGAGATGCAGATAGTAGATCCAGCCTCTGTGGAAGAAGAACGTGAGGTGGAAGAGGTAAAGAAATACACCGGACAAATGCCAGAGGCTGAAACATCTAGTCAAGATGTGGAGGAGCATCAAGACCTACAGATTGAGGAAGACTCTAATGTGGATTTCCCAGAAGCAGAGAAGCCAATGCAAGAGAAGGATCCCTCTAGTCATGAACAGCTGTTGAGGGAAGAGGTGGTTGGTTCCACACTGGATGTAGAGATGCCCAATGTAACTTTAAGGGTAGCTGAGCAGGACTTACAGGGTGGGTCTTTGGATGCATCTGAAGACCAATCAGAAAGAAATGAAGAAGAACAAGAGCCCATAGATGATGGGGACATGTCTGACTCAGGGAGTATGTCGGTACAGTGCTCCACAGCCTATTCAGAACAAACAGATGATTTGAGTGAGTCAGAGTGCGTAGAGGAAGATGGATATGATGAAGCAGTATTAGATGCAAATGTCACACCAGTTAAGTCAGAGGGGGTGCAACCATGTGACGATGAGGACATGATGCTGGTGTCCGTGGATGCACAGCCTGCTGCTCCTATTGAATCTGAGATGTCCATGCCAACTGTGAAAATACAGGCAGAATCAGTGGTTGAAGAATCACCTGAGCATCCTGTGCCAGATGTAGCAGGAGTAGAGGAGGCTGGAGCTTCCTTAGTGGCTGAAGGAGAATTAGTAGAGGCTACATTTGGACTTGACAAAGTCACAGAAGCAGGGATTGATTTAGAGGTGGCAACAGCAGAACAGTCAGACCATCAGACAGGCACAGAGGGAGAAGAGGTTCAGACTGAGTCTGAAGGTGTGGCGGCAGAGACATATGAGTCTGAGGTGAGCACAGAATCAGATAATGGTGATGCCGATGTAGAAAGAGAACAAGCAGAGAGAATAGTGACCACAGCAGTATCTGATGAAGCAGAGGAGCCAGTTGGCTTGGAAATAGCAGCGGAAAAGCCTGAGACAGAAGCTGCACTAGAGACAGAGCAGGCCAACCCAGAGTCAGTAAGTGTAGAAGCAGAGCAACAGCGAGCTGAACCACAACCAAGGAGAATAGAGATGGAGATTGAGGAATCAGAGAAGACTCTGGAGATTCTACAGACACTGGAAGTGACAGAAGACCTAGATTTACAAACAGAAACAGGGGAAGTTAGCAGTGCCTATCTGTCTGCTGAGGTAGGTGAGGTTTTGCACAGTGTAGCATCTTCAGAAGAGATGGAAGCTGATTCCCCCATAGCTGAGAAACCAGAGGAGGAAGAGGGGCAGGGGACACTACCCCAGGGGCAGGAACTGGGGGCTACAGCTGAAGTCAGTTCCAGCAGTGTGGGTAAAAAGCAGAAAAAAGCCAGCAAGAAGGCATTAAAGGGACCCAAAAGCCCAAAGAGTCCTATGGGGAAATGCAAACAACAGTAAGCAATACAGCAGAGAGCCTAGCTTTGATCCATTTGATGGCTCGTATGCCAGGATAGTTAGATGGTTTTTATGTTTTCTGCTAGCCATTTTGATCACCTGAGCCTCAACATTACATCGATTCAATGGTAAATACTGCCTACTCGTCTAGTTTTGGGTACATTTTTAAAAATGGGTTTTTTGCTAATGCTAATGTTAGGTTGAGTCATTTTCTATATCTAACCCCTAGAATTTCAGAGGTTTAAATGTTTCTGAATGCTTGTATAAGCTTTGAGAATTCTTCAGATATAATGTGGTGTATGGACACTCTTTCCATGACAATGTGATATTTAAAGTTAGGCAAGCACTCACTTGTAATTGGGGTTCTGTAAAATGGGTTTTAGACATGAGCTTCAGATTTTTTATCAGTTGAACGCCTATTTTTTATGAGCGTTCTGCTTTTTGTCTGGGAAATACATTTCCTTTTGTTTGCTTGAATCTGAATAAAAAATATATTGCACTCAATAAAAAAACATAAAACCAGTGGTCACTGCATTTTATATTTACGTGTTAATGGGGTAAAATAATAAAACCTTGAATGTAAGTTTAGTTAAATAATTGAAGAACTTTCTCATGATAAAATATCCAGGTAAGCCACAAGAGGTCATCATAGCACAGTGTACAGCTCTGTCACCTGCCATCCAACTGCTCTGCTCCACATTCATGATCATCCACATTCCATAAAGAGACCAAGCAGAAAAAAACAACCGCCGCATAATCCATCAAGTAATATAAAGATGTGGGTCTTATTGGGGAGCAACACAATGAAATATAAGTAAACATATCAGATATCATGGTTTTGGCTGTAGGGCCTACTGTGTGCACAAAACATATTCATATTTACAACTTCACAACCAACCACCTCACACTTCTGACGGCAAATTTGAGGAAAAGTTGGTAAACCACCCTTCATACCTAATTTGAGGGTGCTGATTCTGAATATTTTGTTTACCAAGCTCAATTCTGAGTTCTAAGCCGCATAATCAGCATTTTAACATAAAATAGCGATTATTTTTGCTTATTTTTCCCTAAATTGGGTTGATTTCAAAAGTAATCACTAAAACCAAATAAAAGTGTTCTCTAAATACATGTTTGAGCATTAAAGAAGCCATACTATAGTTTATTAACGTATTTAATGGGAACATGATTACAGTTAACATGTAATAAACTCGGAAATTCTAATCAAAACACAACCATATTTTTATTGCTAACATAGTGAGTCACTCGTAGTGTGTATAATGCATTTCATCACAATAACAAATTGCACAGATAACCTTCAACTCAGAATATATCCTACAGTACATATGAACTTAGATAGCGGGAATAAGCCTAAAGCAGAACTGCATCTACCGTCAGCAACAACCGTCAAGTAAAAAACATTTTACTTCTAGTAACACTGGATTTGGTATGTGTGCTTGCCTCTATACTAGCTTGATAATGTGCTCTTCTAATATGCCATTGAGCAGCATCACTTGTTGGTGGTAGAGCCTCCGATCCTCAACAGAGAACAGAGTGGCTCTGGCATAGTGTTGTCATGATACCAAAATTATGACTTCGATACAATATCTGCCATAAATATCTTGATACTCGATACTGAAGCGATATCGAAATCCTAAAATATCTGGAAAAGAAAGGACACAGGCCTCCTCCAAGTGTATTGAGTCATTTGTGTTGAATTTGGTGCACTTTTGGTCAATTCTGGGTTTCAAACTTCTAAACTTCGTACATAATTATTATTTTTGTAGTCAGATAAAATAGTAGTTTGTGTGAGATTAAGTCCTTTATTGTTTGTTATAGCTCATTTATATTGTGTGATGTTTTGGCAATAAATTACCTTTAAATACCCAAAGTAGGCTAGATCGAGGTCAGTGTTCAAATTACTGCATGCAAATCACTTAATGCTATGCAGAAGAGCCTAATCTTTAGGCCATCTGATGTAGGCTACCCTAGGCCTTCCTGTTTTTATGGGATTTCTTTGACAGTTGCAAAGGGAAAAAAGTGAAGATGGTCTTCTTTGCTCCAGTGTAATTATATAAGTACGTTTCAACCACTCTTTGGGTCTTAATCAGATATGCCTACACCATTATTACATAACATTTGGCTGACGCATTTTTAACCAAAGCAACTAACAACATGGTAACAGTTATGTTTTAAAGCAATTCTCTCAACAATTTTAGGACAATTTAAAAAACGGTAGAGTACAGTAAGAACTAGAATGTAATGCCAGGAATTAGGAATAGAGGAATTACAATAGTAGATGGAAATCTGCTGGCTTAATGTTGGTGGGGAAATTCCTTGGAAAAAAAAAAAACATTAAATCACTTAATCTTTGAGTTCATACAAACCCTCGTACCAAAAGACCTAGTGTGTCAAGGCGTTCTTGAGATATAACACTCAAGGTGTTTTTGACCTTGACATTTAACCTTTGACCTCCAACATCAATTAACTTCATATTTGAATCCATACAAATACTCATACCAAATTTCAGGCATGTATGTCAAGGCATTCTTGAGATGTCGCACTCAGAGTGTTCATTGACTTGACCTTTGACCTCCAACTTCAACTCTCTTTGAGTCCATACAAACACTTTTGAAGCACATGCGTCAAACCGTTTTGGAGATATAATGCGCAAAGCATGAGATATGGCTGTGACTTTTATTTTGACACACGGGAAACACTTAAACAGGATGTGTTGTTTTACTAGATTGTATGCATTAGAAGCTGAGACAGTTGATTTCACAGGTGACACCTGTGTCAGTGTTCTAATTAGCCCGGGAACTACTCTGGGAGCTTAACGAGCGCAGCTGGCTTTAGGCCATTATGACATCACAGCCTTTGAAGTCTAAGGGGGAAAAATGAGCTTTTTAACATTTTTAATCCCCCATTTCTCAAAAAGTATAAACTTTTAAAAAAATCTGAAAAAATAACTCTCTTGCCCCACTCCAGATCTTCGCAACGGTTATTTCAACATGTCTGTACGTTAAGCGGTTAGAGTCGCATTAATTCTTGAAAAGGTAAAAAGAAAAAAAGGTTATAATTATAAACTAGAAAAGCATTTCCTGAAGGAAATACAGTGCATGAAAATGCAAAAATATGATGCAAACTATATTGGTTGCTAAGTAGATGAGGTTTAATATAGTTGGAATGACTGAACAGTTAAATAGGTGGATATTTTAAATGGTTAAATTATTTAGGTAGATAGTTGACGATAACTGACAGTTGGAATGGCTCTAATGTTTGCAAATATGTTTACAAAGATAATAATGCTAACCAAGTTACTTTGCTAACTAGCATGTTAACAATGTTAAAATGTTAACTATGCTAACCATGTGACTTAGCTAACCTAGCTAATCATTTTTAGTAGTTATGCTAACTATGCTAACTAGCATGTTAACTATGCTAACCATGTGACTTAGCTATCTTAGCTAATAATTTTTAGCAGTTATGCTAACTATACTAACTGGCATGCTAACATGCTAGCGTGCTAACTATGCTAACCATGTTACTTAGCTAACCTAGCTAATAATTTTTAGCAGTTATGCTAACTATGCATTAACTATGCTAATGCACTGGATAATGTTTCTTTTTTGTTGCACTATAAAGGATAAAAAAAATATTTTTATTTGCAAATAATGCAATCTCCATAGCACTCTTCAGCAACCCTCAAACATGCACACTCTTCCATTTTTTGCATGGCTGGGATTTGAATGATAGGAAAGAGCACCAGTGAGATGTTTTAACTAGGCAAGCACAGTCGCCTTTACAAAAATACAGTGTAAATCCTCTGTAAAGACTGACAACTGTCCATAATAGTTAGTGACACGTACTTTCTACAGAAAAAAGTTAGTGACAAGTACTTTCTACAGAAAAATGAGCAGTCACCTACTATTCTATCAATTTATAATCAAGGAATCTATTTTGCTTCTAAACGTCATACTGAATTTTAGCTATTATTTCAATTTATATTTTAATTTTAGCTTATTTTAATTTGCTACTTGAGGATCATTTGGGTAATTCCTGTCCTGTCCCACTACATATCTGATACATAAAGAGTATTATTATAGAATATTAATGTCTTATATTTTGCAATTCCTATGATATCTGATGGCAATACCAAACAAGTATGTGAATTATGCTAATTAGCAAGCTTAAAACTCAAAATTGAGCTTGGTAAACACATTAGGCACATTTCTGGAATAAAAATGACTAGATAGGCCATTCTACCCCTTAGCTTTGCTCCTCATATCAAATGACTTACTAAGATTGTTTTTTTTCACCTCCGTAACATTGCACGCCTCCGACCCTTCCTCTCTGCTAGTGATGCACAGACTTTGGTTCACTCTTTCATTATGTCCCGTTTAGATTACTGCAACTCACTTTTCCTTGGTCTCCCCACTAAAACCCTTCAAAGACTACAATATATTCAAAACTCTGCAGCTAGGCTCCTCACCAATACCAGACGATCAGCACACATCACCCCCATTCTCCATCAACTCCATTGGCTACCAGTTCCGTCCCGGATCAAATACAAAGTACTACTACTCACCTTCAAAGCCCTCCACAACCTTGCTCCCCCCTACATCTGCGACCTCCTGACCCCTTACACTCCTTCCCCGCCACTCAGATCCTCTGACCAAAACCTTTTGGCTATCCCCGCCCAGACTCTCCACCCTGGGTGGCAGGTCCTTCAGTGCCTTGGCCCCCAAACTCTGGAACTCCCTCCCCAACCCCTTCTGTGCCTGTCCTTCTCTTCCTTTCTTCAAAGCACATCTCAAGACCTTTCTGTTTAATGATCACTTCTCCTCCACACCCAACACATAGTTCCTACAGATAACTTGTCTTTGTTGTATTGTTTTGTTTATTTGTTATTGTATTTCCCTGTCTTTGTCTCTGTTGTATTGTTTGTTTGTTTGTTATTGTGTTTCCCTGCCTTCCTACTATGTAAAGCAACCTTGGGTTTGAGAAAGGCGCTATATCAAATAAACTAAATAATAAATAATAATAAATAAATTATTATTATTATTATAAGTGTCTGTTGTTGTTGGTATGAGTTCTTCACACTGTAAAATAGAGGTGCAAACCCCAGTCTGGCATCGTCTGAAACAGTTACTGGTGTGAATGCTTTAAATTATAATCATTTATTCATCGTTTCTGGCCCAAATTCCATATCCAAATTTCTTGGAACAGTGGGAAGTTACATACTAACACATTTCGCCACAGAGGCTTTCCGTCGAATGGCTTCGCCAGGGTCAGAGGTGATCAAATCCGACAAAGGGGCCGTACCTGAGAGGTAAGGGGAGTTCCAGAGACCACTACTCGACGTGCTTGCGGCAGAGGAGGATGGAGGCTTACGATTTGCTGGGTTGGCCATATTTTTGACCCCCTTCTAGGTTAATGGGGTGTTTAAATTTCAGAGAGGGGGCAGTGCCAGAGAGGTAACACCATGCGAACAGTATCCCACTCAGCCTAGGCCAAAGAGCGCTCCTCCACGTACGTGTTTGTGGAGGATGATGAGAGATTATGGTTTGTAGGCTTGGATGTACCCCACCCACCCCAATGTCTCGCCTGGTTGGGGGAAAGGGAAAACGATATGGGACTGAGATTAGCCTGCAGACGGCTGCCGGTGAATTAAGCCTCTTTCTAATAAGAGCTGCCTGCCACAAAGCCGACTCTGTACAGAGTTACTGATCAGCCTGGTATTTACCTAGTCAACAGAGGGGCAGTGAGTGTGTTTCAGGTCAGCTGATGCCTGATGCCGCCCGCATATAAGAGGGCACGCGCACACATGTTCAGACAGCACAAAGAAATCAGCCCTTGCAATGCAAAAGAGTGCGGTCTGTGTGTTCTTGGCTTCTGCATTGCTCATATGCAGCGCTGCCCCTGTGGTAAGTACCTGAACTGCACCTGTGTTGAATGGTGAGGGAAATTTCTGAATTTTTGGGGAACTATGAAGTAGCACTGATGGTCTCCCAATTGTAATTATATGCAACCACAAGGTTGGGATGGTTTTTGAGGTAGATTTGGCATAACATGTTTTTTTTCTGCTGTGTGAGATCTCATGCAACACAGAAATGAAGGGACTCCAGCAAATAAAATCATTTGGGTCATCAAGCAACAAAAATGTACACATACACACATACAGTATGTTGGTTGTATGATGCAGACCAAATCTGTTTTATAATTTAGGTAGCTGGTTCAGTCTTAATTAGTTGATTAGAGCTCTTCTCAGGTCAACATCTTTGTGTATTATAAATTCTTTTCCATGAGCTGTAAACCATAATCATACAGATTAAAACAAAAAAAAGGCTTGACATTTGTCACTTTATGTGTAATAAATCCAGATTATATGAAATAAACTTTAAAATAAATTACGGAAGCACCTGTAATGTATGATTTGGCATGATGCATGTTCAGTTGAATCGAGTCAAATCCAGTAATGTTGATGTGAAATGCAGCTGTTTACGTAGATTTTTACATCAGTAATCAATACTGTGAATGAAGACTGATGTATGGCAAGTGTGGGCGTACTCAAGAGGGCACGCTGATGACCACTCCATGGATCCAAAAGGGCACTGGCCTGACGCACTTATTTGAACAGATAAACACACATTACTCTTACAAACACATATTATATGTTTTTATCTCTGATTTACAGGAATTAGTCACAGTCAGCTGATTTAGGAAGTAGCCTACTCCCAACAACAGTGTTTCTCAAACTTTTTCAGACCAAGGACCACTTAACCAATTAAACAAAAACTCATGGACCACTTTGTTAAAAAAAAAAAGAGTAGACCTACTTCAACAGTACTGTATATTACACAATAGGCCTACTCACTGAACCTCATTGCTTATTGCCTTTGCACCTTGCTTATTGTGTCAGAGGATTCATATGATTTAAACTGGCATAGCTTACTTTAACTGTTTGGATTAACATACAAGTTGGTTCAACGTTGCAAACTCATCTATATTATATTTTACCATGTCTGTTCGCGGACCACCAGTGGTTTCCGGACAACACTTTGAGAAACACTGCTCTACAACATTGACTATTTACAACAAACATAGCCTATTCTAGCACTGTTCACATGCCAGGACTTTACCTGTTCATTCTGTAGTTTCTTCAAAAGCCATCATAGATGTCTTTATCATAGATGACCCACAATGAACAAATCTGTGTTGACATTTAAAGACCAGTACTGCCAATATAAATTAAGATGCACCCTAACCAAAACAATAATAATACTAATAATAATAATAATAACAACAATACTACTACTACTACTACTACTACTAATAATAATAATAATAAATAAGCTGCAAGCAGCAATGAGGGGGCCAAGTAGTCAAGTGAGAGTTGCCATGGCAACTCAATGCTGTTACATCAGACATATGGCTGTAAGCAGTCACAGCAAGTTTCATGTCTAGCAACAAAAGTTTGGCTGAGATATAAGGTCACTATCTGTTTGGTGGCTTCACTGCTAATTTCGATTGGCTTTCACAGCCAAATTTATTCTGTGTCCTCAAAATGGGATCCTGAGTCCATGTACTGAGTTTGGTTTTGATACGTGAAAACATTGCTGAGATATAAGTTCACTTCCTGTTTGGCTGTTACGGTCGAACAGTTTTAGATATGGCCAAAAAAGGGCAAGTTTCATGAAGATCAGACAAAATTTTGGGCCTGTGAAATGTTTTACATGTTTTTGATGAAATTCAATATGGCAGCCACGTTGACGTTATCGATCACAAGTTGGCATGTGTCGGCCTTAGGACCTCCCACAGTATCAACAGACACCACTTTTAATTACTGTATTAAGAGACACCACTTTGAATTACTTTAATTACTTTTACTTTTTAATTCACAAAACACATCAACAGTTACAGCCCAAAATGAATTGCAGCAACCCCTTGAGGTCAAAGGTCACCACATTTGCTCAAATCTTTTCCTAATTGGGTCTTTAGTCCATGTACCAAGTGTGATAAATGTAAGGGTTGCTGAGATATAAGCTCACTTCCTGTTTGGGCGGCTTTGTCGCCAATTTCGATTGGCTGTTATGGGTGAAAGGTTTTAGATATGGCAACAAAAGGCACAATTTTTGTCTCTAGTCTTGGTCTGCAGATCATATGGCGGAAAATCCTTCCGGAAAATTACAGCTTCGCTGCTTGGCGCCCAATAATAATAATTAAGGATCCAGTGGGCTGTCAGGAAATTGGCTAGAAAGACTTCCTGTTCTGCTCACGATAAGACTCCAGTATCTGACCTCTGCCCCCAGGACCCCCATGGTGGCTCTGACGCCAAATGTCCGCTGATGGTGAAGATCCTGGACGCAGTGAAGGGGGCACCTGCTGGAAGCGTGGCACTGAGTGTGGCCAGGCGAGGTGCTAATGGCGAGTGGGCACAACTGGCGAGCGGGTAGGCTGCAAATGGGACACGCTTGGGATGTGTAGAGCTTGATGCCGAAAAACTTTAATTAAAAAGGTTGCAATACGAATGGCCGAAGATCTGATTGTGCTAGACTGGAACAAAAAGTGGATTTATTTTATTTTCTCTTGTGTGTGTGTGTGATTTATCTGACCTAAGATATTTTTAATAGATTAACGTGAGTGATGGGTCTATGCTCCATATTTGTTTTATTAGGTCCAATCTGCTCAGTGTTTTCCACTCTCTCACAGAGTAACAGACCCGACTGGTGAGGTCCATGAACTGATCACAGAACAGGACTTCACAGCAGGAGTATATCGCGTAGAATTTGACACCAAAGCATACTGGAAAGCAGAGGGTCGAACGCCATTCCACGAGGTGGCTGAGGTGAGTTTATCAGAAATGCTTCGACAGCAAGCTTACTTGGGCTTACTTGACATGTACTACCTTAGTTCAGCATCAATCAGTGAGCTACACAGTTCCTTACATAACCTTTGATCCACATGTACTTGCACACGCACATTGGGGTAGCTTTGACTAGCTCTCAGTAGGGAGCGCAGCTAGATGGTATGTCTGTGTCAGTTTTATATTTCTCTCACTAATGTTTCATTTGTGTGCGGGAGCGGACAGTAGGCTATAACATTTTTATTTCCATCTGGAGGAAATCCTGAGCTAAAATGCACAAAACTAAACAGCTGTGAATTGTTGGCTATTAATACTTCTGTTTTTATTATTACCTGCGGTAAGTTTTGTAAGTTTATCTATCTATAAGCAGGATGATGCAAAGCTATACTGGCCCAATACCCATGCAACTTGGTGAGCTTGAGTGGGCTGAGGAAGAACCCATTAAACTTAATGCAGATATGAATTTATTTAGTTTCACTTTCACCAACCTTGATGAGGCAATTGGCCTTAGCAGAGTGCATTGTTTCTTTTATTTATTTTGCTGTACATTTTTGTTGAAAAGTAACATCAAAAGTTCTCTCACACAAGTGGCCTCTCCCTGTTGCACTAGCAATGAATACAGCCAGGGCACAGGAGAGATCATGTTAGAAGCTTGCAGGAATAGACTGCAGTAGCAAATGAATGCTTGAAGGCTGAACTTAATTTATTTGCAGTCGTACCCTCACCATCATAGGCTAGTCAAATTCCAAATGTTCTCACTGTGGATATGAAAGACTCCAGTGCTGTCTCACTAGTCCATACCTTTCCATTGTAAGTCAAGTTGGAGCAGTCAACGGTGTTTGCTCATACTCTAAATACACACTTTGGAAACAATAGAAAATAAACCATGTTCCTGCAGTTCACCTCTGCATATCGCACTGTAGGGGGAGTAACGTTTGGTTAAAAAATGTGATGTGCACCGAGGCTTCCGTAGTATGCGCACGTACGGTTAGCAGCTGACATTTCCAGATGAGTAAAATCCCTTTCTAACAGAGTGCATCTCCTATTGCTATGTGTGTGTGCTCAACAGGTGGTGTTTGAAGCACATGCAGAGGGACACCGCCACTACACCCTCGCCCTGCTGCTCAGCCCCTTCTCCTACACAACCACTGCAGTGGTGGTCAAGACTCACGACTGATGCTGAAACACACAACCACACATACCCTCAGCTTATGTGGGGGAATAACACTGATGATGTTCCAACATGCTAACAAAACAAATAAAACAGATCACATACAAATGTAGAAAGTAGTCTTATTGTTTCCTCAATCTCCTGCATCTTCAGCAAACACAAAGCTAGGTGTACAGTACTTCTGAATTTGATTACTGTGATGTTGTCAATGTTGCTGAGAGTGTAATAGCATTACTAGCCTACCACAAAAAGGTTGATTAAATACAATAGAACTCATAAAAAAGACATCAGACAAGGTTTCACCGATATACTCTTTTTAATGATCAGTAGAGCGTACCGCAGTGAACAGACCGGCATAACTGAAAAGATTTCTGGAAAAACAATAGTCGTACCGGTCAATCAAGTCAGCCAGTCAGAGTTGTGAATTTGAAATTAGTGTTACAGTAAAACGGGCCCATAGGGAAACGGGTGCTTACAGTGAAAGAGTGCCCCCCACCACACCCCACCCCATCCAGACCCAAGAAGCAACAGATATACAGATAGACACCCATCCATGACCATAACCCTCAACCTCGGCCCGAACTCAACTATTTAACACCACTCTCATTGTTTTTTATGTTTTGTTTTTTTTAAAGGGCCACAGACTGACACCTTGACAGATAAATGAGTTATTGTACTGTTGTATTGTCTTTATTTTCGCTCCTTTGAAAAATAAATGTGCACTCTATTGGCATGTGAAAGCCCCAGCCACACTAGCACACTGCATCTCAGCAACCATGCAGAAGTGAAAAACAAAACACCTATCATTTCAAAATAAAAAAAAAAAGTGAAAAAATAAAATAAACTCAAGGCACAAATATGAATACTGCAAAAAATGTAACGCTCTACATTACAGCTTTGTAATAGTGAATACGTCCTTATAATCTTCTCTTTTAGCCCCCCTTTTTTGTTGTTTATTTGTATTTTTTGGGCTACGTCATTGAACACAGGACATGTGTGGAAGAAAGGTGGGGTTCCATTTGCGGTTCAGACAACATACTACTCTTGGCAGTGAGTCCCACATACACCCATCACAGGAATTTTACAAATGTGTGCGTGTTGGCCCTCTATCGTGATGAAAGGCTTAGGAACACACAGCCTCTACTGGCCTATGCCCAGTCCACCACAAGGTCCTTCTCAAACGGTCTCCCCACAACCCCTTCCAAGCTCCTTATGTGGAACTGGGATATGTGGAGAGGTTTGGCAGAATCTCAGTGCCCATAGAGATTAGGGACTGGGGGAATAACGTTAACACACTGGTAGGATTCTCAACTGTGCCTTTTGAGACCCAAAACAAGGCCCCCAACGAGGTCATATGTATACTAGGACAGATGAATACTATTTCTGTCTGCAATATGTTTGGGCTTCCTGTATATGCAAACAGTACACACACACACACACACACACACACACACACACACACACACACACACACACACACACACACAGTCATCTAAAAATATCAAATATCCCATTATTAGATTAGCTTTCAGTGCAGGAGGAGGAGGAAGAGAAGAGGGAAAGGAAAAAAGGAAACCGACTTTGGCACCGGACACACCAACACAAACAACATATGTGCACTTCACTGTTTTAAAAAATCTTTTTGGAATAATTCGTCGTCCGTCATCATTGGTCAGATGTGTACGCTGACGATTGTGAAACCCGTAGCGACAGGGCCAAATCAAATACAGACTTTACCTCTCCTGCCTTGGCAACCGTTACTATGTAAACAGCAGGAGATGGCTACCCAATACTACCCTTAGCCTATTTAAAAAAAAAAAAAAAAAAAAAAAAGAAAGAAGCACCAAGTCCTTCCTCGTACCTCAAAGTACTTCCTGGAGCTAATGCGCCTGGAAGAAGCAAAACACATCTGACTGCAAAGCACCCTGGGATGCTTGCATTAGCAGTTATCGCTCACCAATATGATAAATAACACAAACATCAACCGAAGAATTAAAGGAAAAAAAAGGACAATCAACGGCTGAACCTCTCTCTCTCTCACTCGCGCACACACACACACACACACACACACACAAAGATAACTTTAAAAACCTTAAAATAGAGAAAATGGAAAAAACTATATACAGACAGACAGACAGACAGAGAAAGAGAGAGCTCTATCTGCTGAGCGCTGGCACACTGGTCACAAAAAGCTCCAAGCTTCACAGGGCCCAGGGGCCACTCAAGAGCGCGAGCAAGCGCTCCCTCATCCTGGCCCAGCTGTCCAACAGACCGCAATGCAAAGCAATCACACACACACACAAGTACAACTGAACACAGAGTACACAATGCACTCCACAGACACACATACTCACACACGCTACACCCAATAAGAGGTGTTTAGCAGCTATGACCCCTGTTACCCCCCACCCCTCCAGAGCAAGGAGGGACCATCTACACTCCCCCCCTCTGCTTCTCATGTTCCATAGTGCACTTTAAAAGGAGAGAAGACACTACAGCTGAAAGAAAGCTCAACGCTTCTCCAATGATACGATGTCAAAAAGAAAAAGAAAGCAGAGAAGAGTAAGGCATGCACAACAGTGTTGTTGTTGTTGTTGTCGTCGTTTTAAACGGCCCCCCTCTTGCTTTTTCTCTTTGCCCACTACACCTGCTCGCTTTGATGGTCTCATTCTCCTCTTAAAGAGGGGACGCGAACAGAAAAAACAAATTAATCTACATAGCTGCCAAAAGAAGAGTGGAGAGTGAAACACAAGAATGTCAAAGGCAGAGGTGTGTGTGAAAGTGTGTGTGACGCACGCGCGCGAGTCTGCCCATAAACATCTACACACTCACACACACAGAGGCATATACACACACCAATCCCTGTTCACGGAATGCAACACGACACAGGAGTGCTTCAAATACTTAAATAAAACATGAAAAAATAAATACAAAAGAAAAAAATTCTAATAAAAAAAAAAAAAAAATCATCAATTTGCAACACATAAATCAAACCATTTAACTTCCTGGCAACTGAAAGGTCTTTTTTTTTCTTTAAGATATTCACTGCAACAAAAGAAAATAAACAAACAAAAAAGAAAAAAAGTCTGTTGGCTTCTGAGAGGCAGCCGAGAGGTGGCACGTTCTGCTGAGTGGGTGAAAGCAAGTGATTGACAGGAAACAGCGGTGAAAGAGCCTATGAGTGTTAGGTTAAGGCTTTGCAGTAAACATCCGATTGGTTGATTCTGGCACTCCTCGCCTCTTGGCTTGTAGTGTAATGTGGACATAAGTCGCATAAAGCCAGCAATGACATGCAGTGAGAATCAGAAAAGCACAAGTACTCCCTCACACACAGGCACAGGCGTACACGCACACACACACAAATTCATACATGAGGTATTCCCACACGTCAACCAAGTCTGCAAACACGCAATCAGACAGATATGTTTTTTGCTTTTTTCCCCCCTCTCTTGTTCAGCTAGCCCATCCAACACCACCCCACATTATTTACACACTGACATTTGGACGAGACCAAGTGCCCTGTACGCAATACACAAACGCCATGAAATCCTACAAGACACGCACAGCACACACACACACACACCTTTACTTTCACCTCTCAATATGACTCCATACACATACAGAAACTGATAAGACACACCTTGGACCAAAAAAAAAACAAATACACATTCAAAACGGACTTGAAACTGAAATGCGTCCAAACCACGAACACTCGGATCAGTTTAATTTGCCTACCCTTTTCCTAATTATCCTTCACCCTCTTCCTCTCTTCCTTTCTCTCTCACTAACACACACACCCCCCCGGGAGGAGCATATCAGACATGAGTGTGTGAGTGTATGTATGTATGTATGTATGTATGTATGTATGTATGTGTGTGTCATGCGTTCAGTAGTCTGCAATCGGAGCCAGCTCAGGGTGCAGGTTGACACTGATGTTCTTGTAGAGGCTGGAAGTGGACACCTCTGGCGTGTAGTTCAGATTGTTCAGGCCATCCAGGTGCTGGCGCTCCTTTGAGTAGCGCAACAATTTATATCTGAGAGAGAGAGAGAGAGAGAGAGAGAGAGATGGAGAGAGAGAGAGAGATGGAGAGGGAGAAAGGAGAAAGAGAAAGCGAGAGATAGATAGATAGAGAGAGAGAGAGAGAGAGAGAGAGAGAGAGAGAGAGAGAGAGAGAGAGAGAGAGAGAGAGAGAGAGAGAGAGAGAGAGAGAGAGAGAGAGAGAGAGGGGATAAAGACAGAGAGGGACGTAGAGAGTAAAAGTGACAGGAAGGAGTGGAAGAGAGGAAGAAAGCCAATTAAAAAAAGACAGACCAGTTTGAGTCCTACCCGCCTCGCACCTCTGAAGTTGGTCACTCCTCCGCTAATGCTACTAACCGGAAGTTGCAAAAGGAACACCCCTAAATGAGAGCCGTAAATATACCGGTACTCTGTTTCTAAAACTGATAGTTCCGGTCCTTGATTGGTTGAATCACATTCGATGCCATTGTATAAAGGCTGTCACACACAACCAGCGATCGCTCTACTACATACACTAGTGGTGACGCGATCACCCATTGCTTCAGTGGCAATACACTGACCAGACAGCTATTATGACCTATCAAAATCGCCCTGAAAACTAGAAAGGTGCCTGATTAGAGCGATGCGGCGGCGATGGTTGCCCGTCGTTCCACTTGCCGTGCGTGTTGCCGTCGCGTCATCGGCCGTGTGTGTAGGCCTTAAGGAGCAGAAACGCTCACCTTGACCGCATTTAGTTCTATATTGCTGCGCTGCCACAACTTGATACAAAAGTTACAGTTGCTGTGTCTCGACATTGCTTGGCAACCACTCTGATAGAGGAAATATATGTATTGGCGTAAGAATGATGATCTATGAATAAGGTTAAGTTATTGATTGAACTTTGCCAGGTATTTATAGCAACCATTTAAAAAATAAGCCACAAGTCCGTAGGTTCCACTGACTATACAACAGCTAAGGGGGTTTTAGGAATGCAGCATAAGGTCACTTCAAAGGAATGAGACATGCATCAAATGGAGTCTCTCCAACAATGACATGGGAGACAATGACTTTGCCGTCCTCAATGTCACAAATGAAAACTGTACAATAATTGCGAAGAATTGTGAAACATGACTTATCTCTAACAGTGATTCCCAACATAGCAAAAACAGTGAACATGATTGTGATGCAAACGTTAATTTTGCAAGGTGACAGTGCTCATGATCAATTATGGAAGTTTGATGGTCTGTCGACAATGAACCAGGTGATTTAATGAAGTGCTGAGTCCCTTTGTATAAGGCACTTTGCCATTGCAAAATGTCAGGAAAATCAGCTTACAAAGTGTCAATTTAATTTCCTATTATTTCAAAACCAAAACAGACAATCTTTTGCCATTTCAAACAATGACTAAAGTTATCTCACTCTCTCTCTCACACATACCATTTTCTTCTCAAAGGGATGGCCACTATCATATACAGAATGGCAAACAAAGGTCACGGAGACAGACACTTAACAGACACACTTATGGACTGCAAACGGCATGTGCCAAATCAGCAAACAGAGAAATGATTAGTGTCCTCAGGGGTACAGGGGAACAGAACTTCTTATCACAAAACCATACCCCCCCCCCTGGGAAACACACAAACACATGTGTGCTTGCCTGGGATGAACTGAACCGCAGGTGAGTGAGACATATAAACCGGTCATGTCAGTGAGTGTGTGAGTACATGACATGTTGGGTGTGTGTGTGTGTGTGTGTGTGTGTACCTACCTGCCCAAGAACTGCACCTCCCCCCGATGATGGTGTGGAATGGATTTGTATTTGCCAATCTCTCCCTCAGGTCGTGTTACATTGTAGCCAGCATAGGACACCCTAGGACAGTGGGGAGAGAGAGGACACATTACATCACACACTATTCTCTCTCTCTCCATCTCTCACACACAGACACACTCATGTACAGTACACATGCATGTCCAAACGCACGCACATGCACATACCTGTTCCACAGGTCGTCGTCCTCTCCTCCCCAGCCCCAGAATGCATTGGGAAAACCGTTGATCTTGCGGAACTGCTCCACCGTCAGCCCACTGACGCCCCCGAAGAACCCATTATAGGGCAGGCTGAGGACAAAGACAAGGCATTAGCGAAACACACTCCTCGTGTTCCCTCACAGAGACACAAAGAGACAAACATTCTCACACACACACACACACACACACACACACACACATACTGCGGAGCTCCTTTGAAATCCCACAGCACCTTAGCCCTTACAGCTGTTGGCTCAGAATGAACAGAACAAAATAAAATAAAAGGGAAAAGAAAGAAAATAAATTCTTACCCTCAGCTGTCACCTGCCAACAAGGGGTGACAAAAGACAGGGCTAAATATTACTGAGTTGCATACCTGCACACACACACACACGTGTGTTACACGAGCATGTGAGCGCACACGCGCACACACACTCCCTCACACACACACCTACACCCATCCTTCATGTTTAAGGAGAACACAAAGGGGATTGCGAGTTTCACACATATACAGTAGGCCCTTCTCCAGTCAGGCAACTGTATGTATGGCTCACATTCTACATACAAGTAGCCCAAACAACCTACCACGGACGAACGGACAGACGACACACACACACACACACACACACACACACACAGCCAGTTGGGTCCCTCTGGCCTTGAGGGGAAGAACAAGGGGACAGGTCCACTGCATGAGAGCTCACCAAGACACAAAGTACTCAAAACACACACACCAGCTCAGCATGAAAAACAGTAGAAGATTGAAGGGAGAAAAATAGAAGAAACGCTTCTTTGGATACAATACAATACAGTACAATACAATCCCTCGGCGAGATAACAAGGTGCGCCCAATGACCATGTCTGCATTGGCGAGTACTACAATGTGCAGATCAGCGTTTCACTTTCCTTAACCTTCACATTAATATCAGCCTACTTTTGTTAAAGGCTCATTAAGTAAACTATTCAAAACATGATGTATTAACAATCTAAGCATAAGTATCTGAATTCCAATTAGGCTATAGTATACCATATTAGTCAGAGTCTGGACTAGCCTACTACGCTTAGCTTAGCTATGCTGCACACATTTACACTTGCGTGCATGGCGGGGTTTAAAACATTATAGGCAAAGTAGTCTGTTTAACATCCAAAGACATTGTACTTCTCAAGAGTCAATAAACAATACAGTGAGCCATTTGAGATGGGAGACCAAGAATAAATAGGCGGTCAATAGTAAAACGACACGTCGCCTAAAAAAATTGCCGTCGACTAATTTTCATGGTCAATTACGACGACTAATCGCGGCAGCACTACTCTAGATACATGAGAATACAACAGCAACTGTTGGAAAAGCCTCTATCCAGGCATGATGACCTCAGAGAGAATTTGCTCTTTTATTTCTGATGAAATCTAGTTGAGGCATCATGACAATGTAAAAACAGGTAAATAATATGACATTAGGCATACACTGGTGGGAGAAGGACCTCATCTCTAAAGACTGCCTGGAGTGAATATTTAACAACCAAGCAGACACATTGCCACTGTATCTGCAAGGAGGGAGCTTGTGGCATTGTAAGACTGTGTGTGTGTGCGTGTGTGTGTGAGTGAGTGACTGCAAAAGAAAGTGAATGAGACTGTGTGATTGCTTGGAGACTTACATGTACATGTACTTGTCCAGCTTGGCAGCGAAGTGCCGAGGCATGTTGGTGCAGCCGTAATAGTTGCGGTCGTTCTCGGGGATGTGGTCCACGTCGTGGAAGACCAGACAGTCCCAGTCCAGGTCTTTCATGGCCTCACGGAATCCCACATTAAACAGCATCGCACGGTTAAAGGGCTGGGTACCCGTCTACGCGCACACACACACACACGCACACACACACACACACACACACACACACACAAAAACCACCAGACAGGTTCGGTTACTGTCTGAAACATTTATCAAGGCAAAACTTAACTAACCACCTTGTTCCCAGTCTATGGTATTTACATGTCGTCTTAGTGACCAGTGAATCGAAAATGACAGTGTTGTATATGAGAACACAAAATACAAAATTAAGGAACAGAAGCATGGGCTTACATGAAAATGGGCTTGCAAAAGTCTTCACATTCAAGTCAAATGTGAGTTGTTTACATTATTTCTACGGACTGTGACAGATCTGTTCAAGATGAGGACAGTTTCCTCATCCTAACAGAATCATCTCTCCTCCCCAGAGTCTATTAATAATGCACATGATGTGACTCAATGTGGCAAAGACTCAATGGAAGAACACAATCGAATCATTAAGTGATTGATGGTAAAGGGTTAACGCTAATTTGATTCTCAATCGACTGCAGTGGCAACCCCACATTCATTACAATAACAAAGCAATTACACTGAAATTCAACTGTCGCCTTCAGTTTGTTGTGATTCTGATGTGAACAGCAGCCCCTTCAGAGTCCAGCAGGGGGCAGCACTGACAGGGTGTCCAGGCAAGTGCATGTTCAAGTAGATGCGTACCATCATAAGGAAGGAGGCAATGAAACAGAGTGATACTGTGTGTGAGTGTGCGTACAGTATACACATGCTCAATGACACAGAAGACAAAGTTTCAGGCACTGCAGCAGTGGTGGGAGTTTTGGGCTCTCTCAGACTGTGCATGTTGAGAGTTTATGATTGCGTGTGTGTGTGTGTGTGTGTCTACCTGCTCGATAACGTAGAAGGCAAACTGAAGTCTCTGGCGCTGCAACATGGGTGTGAGGTGCAGCAGCAGGATGGGCAGGTGTTCATGACGATTCCTGAAGGGGATGAGAACAGCCACCTGAGAGAAAGAGAGAGAGAGATACAGATAGACACAGAGAGAGAGAGACCGACAGAGAGAGAGAGAGATAGAGAAAGAAAGATTAACCAAGAGAGGAAGAGACAGACAGAGAGAAAGAAAGAAAGAGATTAACAAACACTGACAACTATTATTCTCAGATGGATTTATTTCTGTCTGTGCAGGGTTTAGAGCAAGAAAAAGCGGTATACCTGACGTTATCGGAAATGTTAAAACCCACTATGTGTAATTGCCTATTTTCAAATCTTGACCAAGTCTGCCCATGTATGAATTCCAGCACAGTGCCTGAGAACTTTGCGCCCTGCATACTGAACATACTATGCGTATATAGAAGTGTTACGGACCTTCCAGCGGGGTTGGCAGTCCGTGGGTCTCCAGTGGCCTCCGTACTGAATGCCCAGCTGCTTGAACTTGATCTCCAGCTCCTCTACAGGAAACTCTGTCATATTTACCTCAATGGGGCCCTCTGCAAATACACACACGATACATCAAACATAAATACATGCAGACAAACACCATGACAAATCAACATACTCACGGGCCTTTGGCAGATACTCACTCATAGAGGGCAGGCGTTCTGGGCAGGGCAGGTTCAATGAGTAGGTGAAGTTCTCAGGGAGGTACGTGGTAGGCTGGACCACATACTCACTGGAGTTGTTCCCATCTGGGTAATCTGACACACACACACACACATTATTCATACAGGCCGCAGTGTTCAGAAGCATTGGAGGAATCCGAGCACTAAACTTGAATGAAATAGAGCTGAAATAAGCTCATCCTTTCATGCCTTTAGCACAGCACTCGGGATTCCGACAGAGATGTATCTGCCCGATAAACAAACTGCTGAATGCCACTTAATACAGCTTGCCTGCAGACTTATCTCAAAGTACCACCCTTCTTCAATGTCAGACTAAAAGGGCTGAAATGGCTGACTGTGGAGGACCAGCAGATCAAAGTGAGCGACAAAGGGAGGAGAGAAAAGCTGGCGATGGTCCACTTTTAGTCTGTCAGAGGTCCAGACGATGGCATCAAATGACATGGTCAGGTTCTGTGATAAGCTGAGGAGTACTGGGCGACAACTCACCTGTCCCATTGAGCGTGCTGTTCTTATTGGTGTAGAGCCGGATCATCTGACCAAATGTCCGCACGTTATTCCTCAATATTATCCCCTGAGCCTGTACCATGAAGTAGTATGTATTGGCTGTGGGAGAGGAAGAGAAAGATACAAGACACTGTCAGTGAGAGAGAGAGAGAGAGAGAGAGAGACTTTCTCACCTGACCCAATCACCCCATGTAGAGAGACACACACACACGCAGGCACGGAACCACTTTGCAGGTGCACATGTTCTCTCTCTCTTGCAGCAGGACTTGTCACCACTTAAGTCAAATTATGCTAGGTGCTTCTAAATCAACTGCTAACTGACAGGAAAGGAAAACAAAAGTTTAGCGATCAGGAAATTTTGCAAACACAGAAGGATTACATAGAGTGGCCATGAGACGCGAAGGGACATGAATGTGTTCTCCATTTGAGAAACGTAATCGATTGCGGACGTGCACAGACAGTTACAGACAAAGAGCGCATCGTTGGCCTTGGTTAGGCTACTTTCACTTTCTAGAGTGTGCATTCATTACATGAAAGATGCTTCATACCAAAACAGTGATCAAATATTATCAAATGCATCATGACGTGTTGTCACAAACACTTGTTCCTATTAGAAAATCAAAACCAAAATCATGTAAGTAAATACTATGTTAAGTGTGTTCTTTTATTGACGCCTGTAATAATGCGATTTCAGTTTGTAAAATGTATGCCCCCCAAAAAAAAAAACTGTATTAATCCCCTATGTGAAGCACTGAAGTGGGGGAATTCCCCCCCCCTTTAATTCTGAAGACTGGTCACTGATATCTATGGCAATCACAAAGGAGGGCTTTGCTTGCATTAACTATACAAGGCTAGTGTCACAAGACCACATGTTTGAAAACTCCAGCTTTGATTTTAATGTGGCATTTGAATCCGCAAACATCGGATAACGATGACATAGAAACCCATGTCGTTCCCCACCACCATGTTTTTAAAATGAAAATGGAATAATATGTATGTTCCCTAAGGCTTTTGCCAGTTTTATCTGTGAATTAGTACTGATGAATTTCTATTCATCCTTACAGCTACATATTGCAGTGGAATGGGTTTGAATGAGTTGTTTAATGTCATTATGCTGGCATGTAAATTTCATCACTTCAAAAAATATTATTTTCTTTCCCTGTGTTGATGCAGAATCACTCACTTTCGCATCTCAACTAGTCTTCGGTAGTCTGTACCTCATACGCAGCGCATCTTATACCAGATGCAGGGGCAGTGGAAAGTGGAAGTAAAGGGCTACGATCACACCGCCCAGGCTACTGGAGGCAGGACGCAACAAACAACTTTTACAAATAACAAATCCACTCGGCTGCTGTCTGGGGCTTTTGCCAAATGCACAAAATACAACCCTTACAGTCTTCTGAAACTCTAAAAGACATGGTTTCTTTTAACATGGTGGAGAAGAGTGCATTTGGCGCTTCAGTACTGTAGCCTCAGAAAAATATTAGAACTGTATGTGACAATCAGTAAGAATATCCTCTAGTTTTACAATAATAACAATTCATTAGGACTATTTTCTGCTAAAACATTAGCCGTATTTCAAGTTCAATGTACAGTGTGAGACATGACATCACAATCAGGAATTATTTGAATGAGACGGTAGTTTCACATAGATAAGTCTTTCATTTTTGCACTCTCTGGCTGACAGTCTTTGAAGTACCTTGCATATGCATCCGTTCTAGGCTCAATTTTAGCCTATGTTAAAATAGGGTCTACATAATTAGTGCATGTCTGGTTTGTGGGGGCGTGGCATTACGATAGTTGCTTCCCATGGTGATGTCAGTCAACCACCACGATGGACAATGACATCATCCATAGGCCCAACCCTACTCTCAATGCACCTTAAAATGTATTTCCCAAGTTTCCACAGAGACGGGAATGAAGCCAAGTGCTGCTTAGGTACATCACACCTCAACATTCATTATCTGCTACATCCCACAGAGGAGGATGGGATACAGACAGTCTGCTCAACATGGTTTAATCCCCAACGTACGCTTTCAGATTTCAGTACGATTTCAGATTTTTCCACCCTGGGACCAGGTTTCAAAAAAGTGCGGTTTCGAGCAATGCGTTTACAGGATTCGTTTGGACGATAGGCCAAGACGAAGCAAAACTGGGGCGTTTAACCCAAAAAGCGTCTCCGTGTGGACGGGGCCTAATGTTCAATGTTAAAATGATAATGATGTCAGTGATCACTGTATGGTTGCCTGTGTTAGAAATTGTAAGCTGATTAAAACCAAGCCACGGTTTATTTTTAAACGAAATTACAAACGTTTTAATGAACAAGCTTTTCTTCATGAAATCTATCGGAGTGATTTACACTTAGTTAGTGTTATGGATGATCTTCAGCTGGCCTGGTCTTATTTTAAAAAGACCTTTTTAGGCATAGTTGACAAACATGCCCCTATTAGAAGATATAGAGTGAGGGGCAGAGATAATCCTTGGTTTAATGACTCTATTGCAACTGCTATTAGAGACCGGAATGAAGAATGGATCAAGGCAAAAAGAAATAATAATGATAAATGTTGGTTAGATTATAGGGTATTAAGAAACAAATGCACACGATTAATAAAAAGTACAAAAAGTGCATATTATCTGAATTTAATAAATGAAAACCTTAATGACCCCAAAAAGTTTTGGAAAGCAATTAAATCTTCTTCAGGGGAAGTGCCACCCTCCACTATCCCCGAAGTTATAAAAACAAGCCAGGGTGAAGTAAGGGGTAAACAAAATATAGTGGATACTTTTAACAAGCATTTTATTAATGCAGGAATAGCCACTCAGTCAACACTCCCAGCCAATCCCACAAATTGTGTAACCCCCATTACAGACTCGTCTAATGTAAGTTTGAATAATTTCAAATTCATTTCTATATCTGTCTCTGAAGTACGAAAGGCACTGCTGGGCCTGGTACATTGGCAAGGAGGACTTGCACTCTGAGAGACCAGTAATCACACAAGGTTGGTTATTAGACCACTGTAGGGCCTGGACCATAAAAAGTCTGCTGGCCCAGACCAGATTGAACCGTATTTCCTCAAAACTGCTGCAAACTTGATTGCTGGTCCTATCTCCTCCATTTTCAATCTAAGCCTGCACAGTGGTTCTATTCCAAAGTCATGGAAATCTGCATTTGTACTCCCACTTTAAAAAAAAAAGTGGAGACCCATCAGTCTTAGACAATTACCGTCCAATCTCCAGACTATCCGTCTTGGCTAAACTATTTGAATCTCTTATAAATGAGCAATTAAAACAGTTTTTTAGCTGACAACTGTATTTTAAGTCCTACTCAGTCTAGTTTCCGACAAGGACACAGTACAATTACGGCTGTAACCTCTGTTGCAAATGATATTGTTAATGCTTTGGATAACAAAAATGTGTGTGCTGCCCTATTCATTGACTTATCTAAAGCATGACACCGTTGACCATAATCTTCTTCTGCAAAGACTGCAAAGCATAGGTTTAAGTAGCACTGTGCTAAATTGGTTTTCTAATTACCTGAGTGATAGATCCCAGTGTGTGGCATTAGATAACTGCACCTCATCCTTGCTAGAAGTAAAAATGGGTGTCCCTCAAGGATCAGCTTTGGGTCCTATATTATTTTCTATTTAATTTAGGTATGACTTTGAACCAAACTAAGGCTCATCTTTATGCAGATGACACTATCTTGTACACCTCTGCTAAATCATTGAAAGAAACAATTAATAATTTACAGTCTGCCTTTAGTCAGGTACAAACATCTCTGGTAGGATTAAAATTGGTATTAAATGCTAAAAAACCAAATCAATGGTTTTTACACGTTCTCATTCTCCTATAGATTTGTCTATTTTAACACGAGATGGTACCCCAATAGAGTAACTTCCTACAAATACCTAGGTATTTGGTTGGATGAAAAACTGTCTTTTGGGGTACATATTGAGAGCCTTTTAAAAAAACTCAGACCCAAGTTAGGTTTTTATTTTAGATTAAAGAAGTGTTTTCCTTATTCAGCAAGGAAAAGGTTGGTGCAGAGCACATTCTTATCATTCTTATTCTTATCACATTCCTATTATACGGTGACCTCATTTATATGCACTCCTCTTCATCTTTATTAAAAAAATTAGATGTAGTATACCACTCAGCCTTGCGTTTCATTACAGGTGCAGCAGCCAGGACTCACCACTGCATTCTGTATGAAACTGTACAATGGTCCTCCCTCTTCCTCAGAAGGAAGTTCCATTTATTGATTTTCATTGCTAAAGCTCTAATGGGTAAATTATCCCTCCACATTTCATATTTGCTTTCTTATCATAATAGTGTTTACAGGACAAGGTCGTCAGAAAAAATATTATTAGTTCAGTGTTTCCCACAAAATTGGATTCAATTTGTGGCGGTAGCTGACTTGGACGGGGGTGTATTAAGATCGTCTTGGTAGTGTATAGGTCTAATTGAGTGCCTGTCACTTTAAGACGTTTGAGGGAACCCTTGCAATTGTAACACAGTTGAAAGGCTGCTGATGTGTGGATGCAATTCATAACGTTTTCTACATTTGGGACAAGCACTTTTGAACTTTGGAAAACACTTTTCCATTTACATTGGGATTTTGCAAACATTCAGTGTCAGAGTCAATAAAATGAGCCCTTCAACGAAATTGACAAGCAGCTGTAAGTAGGCTAAGCATGCTAAATTCGACATCCAAACAGTATTCTAACGTTAGCTTTGAGATACTGCTTGATTTCATAACTTAACTTAGTTTAGTCTCTTCAATGTAGCCTACTATGTTGTGATAAGACCTTAGCAGAGTTCACTTCAATGCAGCAGTTTTGAACAAATTTGCACAGCATGGTCATGGATGCTAAGCGGATTTAATAGCAATTTAGCCAGACGTCTTCTATGCAATGCTTCTATGTGGCAACAACAATCCTTCAACAATCGTGAATATTTTGTTAATGCACATTGGCAGCGGGCTACAAGAGAGAGCGGGGCGGGGCAAGGAAAGGCTGCGTGCGTAAAAAGCGCAGCTCAATGGCAATGCAAGGATCTGACCTTATATTTAATTTAAATTAAATTAAATTAAACATAGAATATTAATCTGTGGCGGCCAATTTTTATTTCGTGGCGCCCCGCCACAGATTAGTCAATGTATGGGAAACACTGTAGTTATTTCATCAACAAGAACAGAACTTGGTAAAACAGCTCTCTCATCATATGCACGTAAAGTTTGGAATGAACTTCAAAACAGCCTAAATCTAGAATCACTTCCATCTTTCAATACTTTTAAAAATCTTTTAAAGTCAACTCTGACAGAACAGTGTAATTGTTTTTAACTGGTGCCCTTTAATGTTGTATGTCTGTATTAGCTTAAGTTAAGTGTAATGTCTTCATTGTGTTTGTATAGTGTATGTACAGAGATTTGTGGTGTGGTATGTAACTTTGTCCTGTCTTTTATGTATATATATTTTTTTGTAACTTTTTGCCGCCAGTCTTGGCCAGGACTCCCTGGGAGAAGAGTTACTGTAACTCAATGGGACTTTTCCTGGTTAAATAAAGGTTAAATAAAATAAAAAGATTGAGCTTGGTCTGGTGAAAGCCAGACTAAGACACTCTGGCAATGAGTAATAATGCACGTTACTTTTACCCCTTGCATCGCGAGGAACCAATCACATCGGTGTATCTGATGGGCGGGCCATGAGGCGAGCTAAACAGATGACGACAGTACTGCGCTAATGCAGCGCAAATCAGTCAGTAAACATTTGTCGTAGTGTTATCCAATTGCGTCAAAGTCCGGAATCAGTCAGTAAACATTGGTTGTAGTGTGATCCAATTGCGTGCAATGAGATTTTCAAATGCATGCTTGGTGCCACCCCTTGAGTTGGGCCATTTTCATTATTCGTGGCCAGATACAAGGATACAAGGATACAAGGAAGTTTATCGTCACATGCATATAGTTACTGGAAGTAAGAAATGCAGTGAAATTATGTCTGGTGTCAGCCTATTTGTGCATTAATGGGGGTAAAAAGTGCAGTAGAAGAGGGGTTAGATCCTTAATCTTTCTAGATTACCAGGGTCTGGATTTTCCAGGCTATAAATACAGCACAAAACAAGAAATTTGGCAAGAAACAAATAGTTTGTGTGCTACCAAAGTTGTCCAATAAATATTAATAATAATAATAATAATAATAATAATAATAATAATAATAATATCTCAATATTTTTTGTGATTTTGACGATAAAGTTAATTAGTCGATATCCTTTAAAAAATTGTTTTTGTTAAAGTCTGAGTTACTTTACAGCTCATTATTTATGAATAGTATCATTACAATAATAACCAATAACCTAACCTGTGACTTTTTAACTTAATCAACCAATGCATTGTCACTCTATGACACATTTCCAATTCTGCCCCACTTGGGTGTGTGTGCGGCAATGACATGGTCTAGCCAGCTACATTAGAGAAGATGAATAGGCCTAACAGTTTCCCAAGAGAAAGTCTGAAGCTGAAGTTCCTTTCAAACCTTTACATAGGATTCACTGTAACACTACGAGCAGACCAACAGAGTAGCTTACATCTCAGTTATTTCCTTCTATGTTTTGTTTTAGAGCAATCACGTAGGCTAGCATTCCAAGTTACAGAATAGAAACTAATGCGTTAGCTTATGGCTAATGTATATGAGAAATCCCATAGAGATGCTAAAGGTTAGCATAATCGGTAAACGTAGATATTTAGAGTTTAACTTCAGTCCATTTACAAAAGAGTTACATGAGAATAGTTATTTGTTTACAACTGACTATTAAAATACTCAAAGGCTAATGTTTTCTCTCCATATAATACCGTGTAGGAAAAAACGTGACTGTCTCATCAATGCTACTTGAACAGAAGTAGCCGCATTAAAATCCCAAGTAGGCTACTCTCGCTGCACAAAATAAACATTAGGCTGCGTGGGACAACGTTGTGACCCACTAGTGATCACGTGACACTTGCTCTGCTGCACTTCTCCCGCATAGCCTACCTCCTGGGAATGTATGAGTCTTCCGTGCGTGATTTCGAGTGTAATTTAAATACTCGATAATGTCAATTTGCACATTGTTAAAACAACAATCACGATATTATCGCAGACAATATATATTGCCCACCCCTAGTTTGTACCTGGGTGCATTAAACTATTGTAACATTTCTACTCCCAGAGGCCTTCCCTACCAGAGGATAGGTGTGAAATGGACCCTGTCTAAGCAGTGAAGTGAACTCAACCGCTGGTCAAGGACTAGTGCCGTCAAAGATGCTCCATCTAAGTGGCTTTTATCAAAACACACACTTTATGTTCCGTGCTTTGGCAGCATACCAAAGCCAACTTTTTACATTACTCCTTCAGGTGACATTATGGGTTGCATGAACTACAGATGGTCTTGTTTTCTGAAGTCTGTTGCTGTGAGGCCAAAAAAGACAGCTTATGTCATTGCAAACTATCAAACATTTAACATTTATGTTGTGCTCTACTCTCAATGAAGTATATAGGCCAATGCTTATTATGTCAAGGAAATGTCTGGTGCTCTTTCCAAAGACAGAATTGAGACTGCAATCTGAAGACTTAAATGCCATTTGGAGTTGTATTTATCGGAGTCAAGTGAAATACTGTACATTCATCGTCTTCAATATCAATATTATGTTGTATTTCCCGATACAACACAGGCTGGTAGACATGCCAAGCACTAAGACAGTAATACAATGGTGGCCAGCAGACTGTGTTGTTGTTGTTGTTAGGCCTATCATTGCCTTTTGAAAATTTCACCAACTCAAATTCTTAGTCGCTGTACTTTATTCTTAGTTCCTTATAATTTGCATTGCTAACTTAACTTTCACAACTATGATGCAATACCACTAAAGAACAGCCATAAAGAAAGCAACACAAAATTGAGCGAAAAACTGGGGAAGTTCATCTTCCGGCTCTCTCTATAGCCTTCCTACCACAACTATGACTAACCAACAGCAGCTTGTGACTCCATTGGTTTGCGTCAGCTCATCAAACTACTAAAGTCAGCGGCCACAGTTCTGTAAGTAGGCCGTCACACACATAACATGTCACCATTCAGACACAAGAGCAAGAAAGCCACGACAGGGTGGCTGAGTGGTGGTGACAAAACGTGCAACACTTTTTGCTCTCCTCAGGCCATCCTTAAAAATATTTTCGTTTGCCGTAACCCGACCGACCCTGTCAATTTAGAACCGACCCAAATATTATTTTTTCCCCTTTTTAGTCCCGACCGACTTGCGGGTTGTAAATTTGCGTTAATACCGACCGATTGTTTTTTTACTCTAAACAACCAATACAAATGCAATAAAATAATAGTTCTTTTTTAGTAGGCCCAAGTATTGTGAATATAAATTGCCTACATGCAAAGCGTGGCCCAAAAAAAAAACCTGTGGCGCCATCTCTACACCATTGGTTTTACGCGATGTCACTTCGTTTCATTCACACAAACTGATAACGCTGTTACGAAGTTCTGGAAGAACTGTGGCCAGATCTTTTCTCATCCCTTCTCCCCTAGTCTAGCGGTGACCGTGGTCGGAGTATTGAAATTGGTTGTGGTCTATTCAGCATTTCTCAAAATATGGGTCCGCAACATGGAGACTGCTGAGTCGTGGAGTGAAATTAGGCCCGTGCTTCATCTGATAATTTGCTGCGAAGTTGATCAAGAAACCGATGGATCGAAAAAAAGAAAACAAACGTTTCTGCTATCGATGTCATTAAACATGGAGCCCTACAATTAAGTGGTGGTATGAGCATTCATTCAATGCGCTGCCTGCGCCTTGAGAAACTGAAACTAATCGATAACGCGTTGGTATCAAAGCTCCGCTTCAACCTGTTGGAAGGCTATTTATTTATTTATTTAACGAAACTTAATAGAACGACGTTTTTTTTGGAACTTCCTTAGAAACAGAGCAGAGACTGTATAATACACTGTATAGCATTGAGTATTGTATAGTCAAATGTCAATATAACGTGGCCAAGAGCTATTGTAGCCTTCTTTCTGGGTACATGTAGATGAGCCCTATGACCCAAAAGTCTGCCATGACCAGGCCTCAGGTCAAAGAAGTTTGAGAAAGGCTGGTCTATATAACCTGCATCAGAATTAGGTTTGCAATGGAATTTGAAGGCACGGGTTGAAGACCGGTTACGTCAACGATATGCACATTTGTGTAAATTCATTCCTAGGTAATCAACATGACCAAAATTGAACTTTTTTTTTTTACTTTGAATCTTGAAAAAAAAAAAATATTGACCTACCTAACCCACCCATTTTTTTAATTTTTTTTTGGCTGTTACTGCAAACAAAAATATTTTTAAGGATGGCCTCAGTTCATGTGTCTGAGAAGGGTAGATCCGCAAATAATAATTTACCAATGTCAGTGTTTCCCATACATTGACTAATCTGTGGCGGGGCGCCACGAAATAAAAAAAATAAAAAAAATCGTCCGCCACAGATTAATATTCTATGTTTAATTTAATTTAATTTAAATTAAATATAAGGTCAAATCCTTGCATTGCCATTGAGCTGCGCTTTTTACGCACGCAGCTTTTCCTTGTCCCGCCCCGCTCTCTCTCGTAGCCCGCTGCCCCTCCTCTGCATGTGCATTTAACAAAATATTCACGATTGTTGAAGGATTGTTGTTGCCACATAGAAGCATTGCATAGAAGACGTCTGGCTAAATTGCTATTAAATCCGCTTAGCATCGTGACCATGCTGCGCAAATTTGTTCAAAACTGCTGCATTGAAGTGAACTCTGCTAAGGTCTTATCACAACATAGTAGGCTACACTGAAGAGACAAAACTAAGTTAAGTTATGAAATCAAGCAGTATCTCAAAGCTAACATTAGAATACTGTTTGGATGTCGAATTTGGCATGCTTAGCCTACTTACAGCTGCTTGTCAATTTCGTTGAAGGGCTCATTTTATTGACTCTGACACTGAATGTTTGCAAAATCCCGATGTAAATGGAAAAGTGTGTTTCAAAATTCAAAAGTGCGTGAACCTTTATTTTAACTATGTAGAAAACGGTATGAATTGCATCCACACATCAGCAGCCTTTCAACTGTGTTACAATTGCAAGGGTTCTCTCAAACGTCTTAAAGTGACAGGCACTCAATTAGACCTATACACTACCAAGACGATCTTAATACCCCCCCACCCCCGTTGTACAAGTCAGCTACCACCACAAATTGAATCCAATTCTGTGGGAAACACTGAATGTGCCAACTTCATGCAAATTTGCTGATGTCTGGCAGGTTTAAAGTAAAAAACATAACATCCATCCACTTCTGTCCAGGTTCTATAGAATTTTAGAATACTACTCACATTTCCAGTGATATAGAATGCGAATTTGGATTTTGTCCCAGGAAACAGATTGTCAACCGAGAACAAGTTCTGACAAACAGCATATGGCAACAGGTAGGCCTAGCCCTTCAATTCTTCAGTGTTTGTTCCACTTGTATGCAACACAGACATACAGTATAATCCCCTGGCCATTTCTGAATTCTTCTAAACATCCGCTCAGCAAAAGGACCAATGCTAAAACACACTAGCAGATCTCAGGAGAGACTTTCGCTACTTTAACATCTGTCTGCCTAAAGCACATCTTCCCTGGCTCTGGCTCTCTGCTTGCCAAGGGACAGCTTAATACAGCTGATTGCAAACTGAGCAGTCCTAACAAGTCCACTGCTATATCAAAACACCAGCAGCATGTACACATTGGCAACCCAACATCTACTCAACAACATGAGGCCAACTTTAAAGCTTGCAAAGAGTGATGGGCTAAAAACTGTCCAGTCAAGTGGTCCGTCTCCCACATGAAGCCATGTTGATGCAGGCCGCCTCAAATCAGCCATAACTAGGCTACTTCACACATATGCATTGTGATGAGGGTTTGGCGCACTATAACTAGTGCACTAAAACAACACACTCCTCTCATTATAGGCCACACCTTATGAGTTAGGGTGCAATTAGCTAAATCACTGGGTGCTCTGGATGGTTGGCACCCAGAATGCAAGCAATCATGAGAACAGACACAAATGCTGAAATGTTTGGGTCACATATATGCCGAGTCAAGCATTGTTTTGAGATGGTGAAATTGCCTGCAGGTTTTTCCTCATGGCTAGGCAGCAGGAGCACACATACACAGACACAAACACACAGACACACACACTACCTGACCCCTCCCCGGCCCAGTCACTTAACCATATGATGCCCCTCTTTGCTCCACCGCATCAATGCACCACATGTCAATGCTCAGAGGGAAATGACCTGTCAGTGGCAATGACTTGACCCCCGACATAACTTTTGCTTTAGTCAATACATCTTACTTGACTAGGAACAACCAGAAGGTCTAAAATCAAACTGAGGTAATTGCCAAAAATTATGGGTGTGCGATCCTTTTCTGCCATTCAACTAGTATGCTACAAATAACTACAAAAACAATACCCTGCTGAAAAAAACAGCTAGAAACCAGCTTATGCTGGTAGCTGATTTTAGCTGGTCTTTGCTGGTTTTCTTCCAGCTCTTGATGGTCTTTGCTGTTGTAGCTGGTTGGGCCACCAGCTGGATATGCTGGCGTGACCATCTGAGGAAGCTGATCATGGTCGTGTAGGATACAGCCGGTGCAAGATGGTCATGCTGGTGACCAGCCTGTCAAGCTTAACATTGTTGGTGTAAGATGGTCATGCTGGTATGCTAGAATGACCAACATAAGCTGGCATAGCCAGTTAAACCAGCAGTGTAGACCAGCAACACCAGCTAAAATTACCAGCTTGAAGTGGTATGACAAGCAAAACCAGCTGAATTACCATCGTAAGCTGGGTAAACCAGCTGAAGGTATGTTTTTGCAAGAGTTTTGCTGGTCTAGCAGGTCAACCATCATAGGGTGGTCAAACAAGCTGGTTAACATGCTGGTCAACCAGCAAACCACCTTAAGCTGGTCATGCTGTTTTTTTCAACAGGGTATGGACAAATTTACCTTAAGAGCCATAATACAAGCAGCAACAAATAATATAAGCCATCATCAGCCCAAGAGAACTCACAAACTAAGAAAAGGGAACCACTCTCATTTTGCATGGTCATGCTTTTTCAAGATAAGACTGTGGGACAGCCTTACCTGTGTATGACAGCTATCTATAACATCTACCTAACGTTATCTATAATACTGTTAAAATATACCGTAGGCGTACCCTAGAGTTAAACATTTTGACGACCTGGATAACGGTAACGTTTCCTGTTACTATCAGACTAATTTACACCACAGAAAGGTTAGGGTTACACCAATGAGGCGTATAATTAAACAGTTAATTAGATAATCAAGATTACACTCAGCACTTCACACCAACAGGCGGATACTAGATGCTGTCCACAATCCGCAAATAAATCATTAACTTTACAACCACCTAGCGAGCCTACTGGATAGCTAGCGCCATAGTTTATTACTTCTGTGATTTGCCATCTCAGAACACCGATAACAGCTGTGGCTACATGCAAATGACCACGACTCGACTGATATCTGCCGTTACCCAAATACTACATCAACGATAAAAATGAATGAGCTTGGATAATGTTTGCAAACAGCTGACTAGGTGGAACGCTAGCTGACAAGCTAGGATACCCATCTACATGCTATTGCTAGCGCTACTAATGAATGAAGTCCAGCCAATTGGCTTAGGGGTAATTTAACTAGCGGGAGCTTAGCAATGGTATGTGTTTGATTGTATTAGCTAGCTAGCTAGCTAACATTGCAAAGTGGTTTCAAACAAGCAATGAATGAAGAGCTCATATGATAACATTAATCAACAATAAAGTCAGTAAAAAATGAAACTCACCTATACCAGGAGCCACATAAATGAAGTACAAGCAGGTCGTAGACATTGAAAAGAAAAAAATGAAGGCCAAAAAGGAGCGGTTTGATAACCGCAACAGCCGTCTCAAATTCAACATTTTGCTGCGAGCCTACACTAGCTAATGGACAGGTCCATAAAATACTGCTCACTAAATACAAATGACTTTGCTTGATATGACAAAAAGCGGATATCAAAGACACCAAACAGGTCCTGCGAAACTCAATGCATCCATAAAGTCCGCATCGTTCTGCTAACGGTTATAGCCAGGGATGCAGTGAAAATGCTAGCTAAATCTATGCTAGCGATCTAGGCTAGCTTGCCAGGGAAAAAAACGAATAGCTACTCCACTCAGGAAATTTCCAGATCGAAAAAGCAGGCCCTGATCAGTCACTGTTGGGGCTTTCATAGCATCGTCGATCGGGCATTCTGAAATTGGTGATGATATGGTTCGATATTTAAAAATATTATTTTATGGATACCCATGATAACGTTTCATGTTTCGATGTCATGCTTCGCCGGCAACGAATGACCACGGGGGATTCGGGTGTGTGCGCCGCCTCCTCCCACTCGCAAGCCTAGCGATGTTTCCAAAACACTACCTAAGCTGACCACTTAGGTAACTAGCGTGCTGAAATCTAACACCGGTAATTGCTTTAATCTTAAAGCAGAAGGTGAATCCCGCTATAGCATTACGACATTAACATTAAACATCAAAGTAGGCGCAAGTTCCGGTATAGACTAAGCTCAGTTTTCGTTCCATCTCATTTCTGCTGGCGATACAGCCATGGTGGGTGTTGCCAGCCGTGCCTTCCTCCTTCTCCTTCACTTGTCAGCTTTCTCCATGGCAACCACTATACTGCAGTGAATTGTGGGTTCATAAGGTTGCGTTGCTGTGATGACCGGTGACCGCCTGACCCGCCGGTCACATCGTCTTAACACGGGATGTAGTTCTAGGCTATCAGCAGAGAGGGTTGAAGCGGATCTTTGGTATCAGAGTGCCACCGGCGTGAATCGTCTGTTGCAACAAAACAGTTGGGTTGATTATGTGTCATAAGCTAAATTGTGGAATGGGACAACACGTGGGTTAAATTATGGCGACACTTCCCTTGTGAAAAGGGAAGTGTCCCTTTGGGACAAAATATAGTAGGCTAATCTTATGCATACGCCCCATTTTGAGTTTTTTTGCCCGACATTGGATCTACTTAGGAGATAATTGCTCCTACATACTTTGGCCTATAATCAAATAGATAGCAAGGTGACATTGATATGATGTTGATTTTCCATCCAAATCATCATTTTGTTTGAGATTGAAATCTCAATGGTAAATAGACATTGAATCAGCATTACAATCCTGACATCCCATACAGAAAAATAATATATTCACATATATGCAGCTTGAACATATTCCAGTATAAGAACATGTATGTTAAATAAATATATTTACATCTATGTTAAATAGATATATTTCCATGTATGTATCAATATTTTTCAAAATATAAGTAAATATTCAATATTGGCCACTTTCTTATATTTTATGCATATAATTAAATATATTTAAATATATGACACTAAGAAGCATGATCACATGACCCTTGATGAAGATTCTGATCACATGATCTATATATTTCAGACATATATTTCTGTAATATAGTTCATATTCTACTATGGTTTGATATTTTCCGCATTGATCAATAAATATTTCACTATTGTGTTTACTTAAAATCAGTATAAAGAGGAAGCAGGGTTTCTACACATTTTCCATTTCAAAATTCCAAAAACTTTTTCCATACTCAAATTTCAAAACTTCTCGGTAGATTTTTCTGACCATATTCTCGACATTGCGGCCACTTCTGGTTTGGGATAACTCGGTGAAAACAAAGGTATGGACAACTGAAGTGAATTAAAAAATGACACTTAATATTTGTCCATTTAGCTGGGTCATTTTTAGTTGTATCATAGTTGTATGTTGATGATGGGGACTGACAGTTACACTACACAACAGTAGGAATGGTTCATTATGACCTGAGTGAAGTGATTAGTACTGCAAATGCAATAGTCTGGAAACAATTTCTCCATACCCTTGTTTCTTTTTTCCATACTTATCCAGACCTGGAAATTACTAAAATCAAATTCCATACTTTTCCAGGTTTTCCATACTGCGTAGGAACCCTGAGGAAGAAACACAAAACACTTCTGTTATCTTTTATTCTATTTTATTGAAAATCTTTGTTTTTGTTATGGAACCTCAGTTCTGTCACTTTGGCATTTATTGCCTGGCCCAGCAATCTGGAGTGAGTGTCTGGCCAGGGAACTACTTTAGGGTGGCCTCTGAAAGACAGAACATATACAAATAGAACATGCAAAATATTAGTGACACAAGTGCAAAAACACTGTTGAGTTATCACGATAATTGGAGATAAATACAAAGTGAGTTGGAGAGAAAGACATACAAATAAAATAAACTCACCAATTATCGTCTTAGTCCTCTCAGGGTTCAGGTATAGAAGTGCCTCCTAAAAAATAGCACAATCAATGAGGACCTCAAATAGTTACAGTTTACTAGCACAGAAAAGATCTATGATGGTGAGGCTAAAATGTGGAGCACACATTATGTTACATTGCTGGGTCCCACATATACTTACATTCTTGTACTATATGTATTAAATATATTGTAGCCATCTATTTAAATATAAGCTGGATGCAGCTGCATGTGAATATATTTTTCCCTAGATTTTTCTGTATGGGAAAAACCTGACAAAACTTCCTGATTAAGTGCCTGGAGTACCTGCTGCTATAAAACATCCTGCCACATGTAAGCCCACATCTGGATCCTTTTCAATTCGCCTACAGGACCAAGAGAGGCACTGAGGATGCTGTGGCATGCCTGCTGCACCTCCTCCTACAATACCTGGATTGCCCAGGCACAACTGCCAGGATCCTGTTTGCAGATTTCAGCTCTGCATTCAACACCATTTAAAGACACAATTACTGATCCAGAAACTGCGCCACCGCAACGTCCCCTCCCGCCTGATCCATCTCCTCCACAACTTCCTCACCAACAGACAACTAGTCAGGGGGCCTATATGGTTTCTGTGGGTTTGAAATGTTAATTTTTGGAGAGTGGTTGGACTGTCTTTAGAGTTCATTGAACATGGAGAAAAATGATGTCTCCATTGTTTTACCTGTTTCAACCCTATTTCTTTGAAATTGTATATTTCACTGTAATTAACACCATCAATTTCGCCTTAATCACTGGCTATGTTGAATAAAGTTAAGAAACAGTTATTTTCAACAGTATGATTGTATGTCAGTATTATGATTGTATGTCAAACAATTGAGAGAAGAGAGAAGATCAATAACCAATTAGTTTCACCAAATACACATACTCCATTGCTGAAAGATAGTGAAAACATAACAGAATCACAGATGAGACCTCAAACAACATTTAATTAATTTACATATACACAACATATTAGATCTCACCTCCACAATTTCCTCATCAAAATCTACAACTAGTCTACTAGACCCTATTCCTACTCACCTTCTTAAGACTGCTCTCCCCTTCCTGGATAATGTTTTGCTCTAGATTATAAACAATTCAATGCTATCAGGGCATGTACCACAGTCGTATTAATCCCTCCCTTAAAAAACCTAGCCTTGTATCAATACTGGTCCTTCTGGACCTCAGCGCTGCCTTTGACACCATAGACCATGACATACTACTTAGGCTTGAAAATTTGATTCATCAGACTCAGCACTCGCTTGGTTTAGGTCATACCTTCCTAACCGTCAACAATTTGTACAGGTCCATGATAAACCATCTATCCAGATTATGGTAAAATATGGAGTGCCTCAGTACTGGGGCCCCTGTTGTCTATCAGATGATACACAACTATACCTCTCCATAAAACCTGATGAATTAACCCTGTTAGCCAAACTTGACTAGCCTCGTGAGACCATCCTGATCTCGCAAGCTTCAGGTTTTCACTCGCAGATCAGTCTGGCAACTTTCCGATAGAGAAAATTTGGAGCAGTTCACCAAACGAACGGCCAATCAGTGTTGGTTTTGAGGCGGGTTTAGATGTGACGCAACGAACAACATGACTGCATCCACAGATGATATGAGCATAGCTATCGCGCAAGTTTTATTAAAATTAGAAAGTATTCCTGGGTAAGCTTTGAAGCTATGAGTCTCAGCCATGCAGCTGGGAGGAATGAACGACACAGACATCCTCCACAGCCGATTCCAGTTCATAATAGTGTAGGGCCTACCGTAAAAACTTGATGGGAATTGTCGTTGATTAGGTTCTTGTCACTTACAAATTGTAAGTTAAAACATCTTAACTTTAGTATAGTATAAGTATATATACTTTTTTGATCCCGTGAGGGAAATTTGGTCTCTGCATTTAACCCAATCGGTGAATTAGTGAAACACAAACAGCACACAGTGTACACACAGTGAGGTGAAGCACACACTAATCCCAGCGCAGTGAGCTGCCTGCTGCAATGGCGACGCTCGGGGAGCAGTGAGGGGTTAGGTGCCTTGCTCAAGGGCACTTCAGCTGCGGCCCACTGGTCGGGGCTCGAACCGGCAACCCTCCGGTTACAAGTCCAGAGTGCTAACCAGTGGGCCACGGCTGCCCCAAAGTGGGCATAGTTACGTTACCTAACTTAATTGTATGTTAAATGAAAGCATTAGAAGAACACTTTGTTAATCTAATTGGTTGATTTGGCCCGTCGAAACCAACAAATGTGGTGATAGACAGATGGTTTATCCAATCAGCTAACCAGTATTTCTGCCCCTTCCCAAAAGTTCTCCAACGGAAAGTTCCCAGATGGATATGTGGAGCAAATCCATCTAGCGGAGTCAGGTTAAAACTTGACACATGTATAAGAGATATAAAGACATGGATGACAAATAATTTCCTGCTTTTGAACTCAGATAAAACAGAAGTCAAGGTTTTAGGTTCTAAAAAGATGAGGGATATCCTATCCACATCACAGGCTACATATAGTGATCTTCCACTGACCTCATCCACAAGTGTTAAAAACCTAGAAGTTATAATTGACCAGGACCTAGCACTAAATAATCACATTGTCATGAGCTCTCTCACTGCCTGGTAACACGCGCTGATTAAAGTCTGATGACCTCCACCTGTTCCTGCTCTGCTCTGCCTCACCCTCGTTTACCTACCAGCTGCACTGCATTCACCACTCATCATGCCCGGTATATAAAGCCTTGCTTTTCAGTCCACACTTGTCAGATCGCCTGCAAACCCGCACCAGTTACCTGCCTGTCTTGAAAACGACTCTTACTTTTTGCCTGTGAACCCAGACCCGGCTCAACTACTTCTTTGATCTCCAGCCCCGTAATCTTGACCTGCCTTCCGCCTCTCTTCTCTTAATACAGCCTAGCCCTTGACTACTGCTGCTTCGTTTCAATTGCTGTTGTGTGTGTGTGTTTCCCCAGGACTTCCCGGATCATCCAGCTCCTGCCATTGCTGCTCGGCTATTGGGGAACACACACACGCAGACTCTTGGAACTCCCGGAACCCCTGAAACCCCTGTAACCCCCAAACCCTTAAATAAACATTCTAACGTGGACGCTTTTTGTGGTCCTCGCCCTGTTTGGTGTCTGACAGTACGATCTGACCAAACATGGACCCAGCGCACGGTCGAACCAGCATGGAAACCGGCTAACCAGAACCACCCACCGCCATGCAACGCCTGGAAGAGACTGAGAGGGAGGCAAACCGCAACACTGCTGACACTGCATCCCTACTTCAAGCCGCCTACCAACAGCTTCAGCAGTTCCAGCAGCAACAGCAACAACTTGCAATGATCATTCAACTTCTCACCGCCCAGCACCCGAAGTCTCCTGCCCAGTCCACTGCTGCCCGGGCTGCCGGAGCCCCAGAACCCAGGATCGGCAACCCAGAGCGGTTCAGCGGCCACCCAACCCAGGTGCAGGCGTTCCTGACGAGCTGCCGGTCCAGTTTACCCTGCAACCCAGGACTTTTGCCACTGAAGGGGCGAGGGTCGGTTACGTGATCACCGCCTGACGGGCCGAGCTCGACTCTGGGGAACGGCGGAGTTCGAGCGCCAGACCCCAGCATGTGCAACCTTCAACCTATTCGCAGAGGAGATGCTCAAGGTATTCGATTTGGAATCCACCACAGCCGAGGCATCTCGGACCCTGATGAGTATTCGCCAAGGCAGAAGGACTGTTGCGGATTACTCCATTGACTTCCGAACTGTGGCAAGTCGGAGCTCCTGGAACATGGAAGCATTGGTGGATGCCTTCCTCCACAGCCTGGCGGACTACATAAAGGACGAGCTGGTTTCCCATGATCAACCCCCCACTCTTGATGAAGCCATTGCTCTGGCTGTCCGCATCGACCGCAGGATCCAGGTCCGCCGTCGAGAGAGGGGCCAGAGTCCATCCACCAGCACACGGAGTGTCCCAACTGCCCTTCTGTCCGCACCTGCCACACCGCTCAACCAGCCGGACCAGTCTGAACCCGATGGAGATCGGCCGCCTCCCTAACCCCTGCAGAGCGCCAGCGACATCACCTCCAACTTGTGCCTGTACTGTGGTGGTGATGGTTATGTCAGTCGCCACCTGTCCAGCAAAGGCCGGAGCTCACCAGATGTAGGAGGAATCCGGATGAGCTCAATGAACATTCTGCCCTCCATCAGCCGTAAACCCCTCATCCAAGTCTGTCTTTACCTGTCTGATTCCACCCACACCCTGGCAGCCCTGGTGGACTCTGGCGCAGAAGCAAACATTATTGACACAGGACTTGCTTTCGTCCAGCTGGGCTTGGAAAGCCATCGCTTGTCCACTCCTGTTCCAGCCCGGCCCTGGACGGTCACGTAATTGGCACAGTTACCAGCATCACAGCCTCCATCTCAATGATGGTGTCAGGAAACCACCGAGAGACCATCCGCTTCCACCTGCTCAGCTCCCCAGGCCAACCCCTAATCCTGGGCTACCCTTGGCTCCGTCTCCACAATCCTCACCTGATTGGGCCTCCGGAACTGTGAAAGAGTGGGAAATGCCTGCCACCTGACCTGTTTGCGTGCTGCCCGCTGCCCCCCGGCTGCAGTACCCCCAGCACTGCCCCCGACATTTCTAATGTCCCTGAATGTTACCATGGCCTCCGAGAGGTGTTCAACAAGACCAAAGCCACATCTCTGCCCCCCCACACCGTCCGCACGACTGTGCCATTGATCTCCTCCTGGGACTGCTCCACCCAAAGGTCACCTCTACTCACTCATCCCTCCTGAAAGAAAAAAAACTATGGAGGTTTACATCAGGGACTCCCTGGCAGCTGGACTCATCCGCCTGTCTTCCTCGCCAGCTGGTGCGGGTTCTTCTTTGTGGGAAAGAAAGATGGTTCTCTTCGCCCCTGCATTGATTATCGAGGTCTGAACGATGTCACAGTGAAGAACCGTACCCTCTGCCTTTACTCACCTCTGCTTTTTGAGTTGCTCCAGGGATCCACTATTTTCACCAAACTGGACCTTAGAAATGCTTACCACCTAGTCCCGAGTAAGGGAGGGTGACGAGTGGAAGACTGCATTCAACACCCACACCGGCCATTATGAGTACCTGGTAATGCCATTTGGCCTCACCAACGCCCCAGCGGTATTCCAGGCGCTGGTGAATGATGTGCTGCGGGACATGCTGAATAAATTCGTCTTCGTGTACCTGGGCGACATCTTAATTTTCTCCAGAACTCTGTCGAACACACTCGTCATGTCCAGCTGGTTCTTCAACGGCTCCTGGAGAACTCCCTTTATGTCAAAGCGAGAAATGCGAGTTCCACGCTCAGACTGTGTCGTTCCTGGGATACATTGTCGCTGAAGGCAATATCCAGATGGACCCCGCAAAGGTCTCGGCAGTTACCTCCTGGCCAGTTCCGGGGAATAGGAAGAAGTTGCAGCAATTCCTCGGGTTTGCCAATTTCTACCGGAGATTCATCGGAACTACAGCTCCGTCGCCGCTCCCTCACAGCTCTGACCAGCATCAAACACCCTTTTCCTGGACCCCAGAGGCCAACACAGCCTTTCATACCCTCAAGGCCCGGTTCACCACTGCCCCCATCCTCCAGATGCCGGATTCAGACCGGCAGTTCGTTGTCGAGGTGGATGCCTCAGGCGGGAGTCGGGCCATACTCTCTCAACGGGCAGAGGAGGACAACAAGTTGCACCCTGTGCATTTTTTCTCTCGCCCGGCTTTCACCTGCAGAGTGCAATTATGATGTTGGAGACCATGAGCTGTTGGCAGTCAAGCTTGCCCTGGAGGAGTGGCGTCACTGGCTGGAGGGGTCCACAGTTCCGTTCCTGGTCTGGACCCATCACAAAACCTCGAATACATCCATAACGCCAAACGCTTTAACCCCAGACAGTCCCGCTGGGCCTTGTTTTTCACCAGATTCAACTTCACCCTGTCATACCGCCCAGGTTCTCGGAACACCAAGCGGACGCTCTCTCCCGTCAGTTTCATAAGGATGGCGCCCCTTCCCAGGAACCTGCATCAATTCTGCCCGATCCCCTGCGCCGTAGCTGCCCTGACCTGGGATATCGAGGAGGAAATTCAGGAGGCCCTCCGTGACCATCCCAGTCCCAGTGCATGCCCAGGCGGTCGCTCTTTGTCCCAGAGAATTTGAGGTCCCGGGTCATACAGTGGGGACACAACTCCCGCCTTGCCTGCCACCGGGCTCCGCCCTCCACCTGCCATCTCCTTGCCCAGCTTCTGGTGGTCTGCTTTGAGAAGGGATGTCTGAAAATTCGTCCATGCCTGCCCCACCTGCAATCAGAACAAGTCCTCCACTCGGCCCCAGCTGGTTTACTCCAGCCCTTGCCTGTGCCCACCCGACCCTGGTCCCACGTCTCCTTGGACTTTGTAACTGGCCTCCCACCATCAGGTGGGATGACGGTCATTCTCACTGTGGTTGACCGGTTCAGCAAGATGGCACACTTCATTCCCCTCCCTAAACTGCCATCTGCCAGAGAGACTGCCCAGGCTGTTCTTGATCATGTCTTCCGTCTACACGGGCTGCCCAGGGATGTTGTCTCTGACCGAGGTCATAATTCACCTCCACATTCTGGAAGGAGTTCTGCTGTCTTCTAGGGGCCACAGTGAGTCTCACCTCTGGGTTCCACCCCAGTCCAATGGTCAATCCGGCGGGCAAACCAGGAGCTGGAGAAGGCGCCCGGTGCATGGTTTCTCGCAAACCCCAGGCTTGGGCACAACAACTGACGTGGATAGAGTATGCTCACAACTCCCTCACCTGCTCTGCCACTGGTATGTCACCTTTCCAGTGTGTGTATGGCTACCAGCCCCCCCTGTTCCCCAGCCAGGAGGGAGATGTGTCCTGCCCGTCTGCCCTCGCCTATGCCCGCCGTTGCCGTCGTACCTGGTCACAAGCTCGTGCCACGCTACTCAAGTCAGCTGTCAGCTATGCCACTGGGGCTAACCACCGAAGATCGCCGGCACCCGCCTACCTTGTTGGCCAGAAGGTGTGGCTGTCAGCCAAGGATCTCCCACTGCGGGTGGAATCGCGTAAACTGGCACCTCGATTCCTAGGCCCGTTCCCTATTCAGAGGGTCATCAGCCCAACCGCAGTCCGGCTCCAGTTGCCAACCTCCATGAGGGTGCACCCTACTTTCCATGTTTCGAAAGTCAAGCCGACGCATGAAAGCCCGCTGGTCCCCGTGCCGCTTCCTCCTCCTCCTCCTCGCCTCGTTGACGGTGGGCTGGTGTACACCGTTCGACGCCTGCTTCGGTCCAGACGGTGAGGTAGGGGCCTCCAGTATCTCGTCGACTGGGAGGGCTATGGGCCTGAGGAGAGAAACTGGGTGCCAGCCAGTCGGATTGTGGACCGGACACTCATCGCCAACTTCCACCGTCTGCATCCTGATCAACCTGCAATCCGTAGGGGCCGCCCCAGAGGGGTCCCTAACCGTCCTGCCCGCCCGGCTTCCTGTCCTGTGCCTGACCCTGACCCTGTCTCGGTACCTGTCCCGTCTTCTGTCCACGACCCTCCAGCTCCCTCCGAGGATGAGGATGTTCACTTTCGGACCGGACGGAGGAATTCTAACCCTCCACGGCTCCCCTCCTCCCCCCCCGGCGTGGTGTCACTCTTGGGGACTTCTGGGGCCGTCCCTTAGGGGGGGGGTTCTGTCATGAGCTCTCTCTCTGCCTGGTAACACGCGCTGATTAAAGTCTGATGACCTCCACCTGTTCCTGCTCTGCTCTGCCTCACCCTCGTTTACCTACCAGCTGCACTGCATCATGCCCGTATATAAAGCCTTGCTTTTTCAGTCCACACTTGTCAGATCGCCTGCAAACCCGCACCAGTTACCTGCCTGTCTTGAAAAACGACTCTTACTCTTTGCCTGTGAACCCAGACCCATTTCGACTACTTCTTTGATCTCCAGCCCCGGTAATCTTGACCTGCCTTCCGTCTCTCTTCTCTTAATACAGCCTAGCCCTTGACTGTACTGCTGCTTCGTTTCAATTGCTGTTGTGTGTGTGTTTCCCCAGGACTTCCCGGATCATCCAGCTCCTGCCATTGCTGCTCGGCTATTGGGGAACACACACACGCAGAGAACTTGGAACTCCTGAAACCCCTGTAACCCCCAAACCCTTAAATAAACATTCTAACGTGACGCTTTTGTGGTCCTCGTCCTGTTTGGTGTCTGACACACATATAAAACAGATCACCAAAACTTAATTTTACCATTTAAGGAACATTTCAAAGATAGGGATGTCCTTATCCTTACCAGATGCCGAGAAATGAATCCATGCTTTTGTCACCTCAGGGATAGACTATTGCAATGCTATTACGCTGGCTGTAATAATACCTGTCTAAAGAGCTTACAGCTTATACAAAATCCAGCTGCTCACACACACACAAAATATTAACATATTTCCCCCATCCTAGCATCTCTACACTGGCTGTTAAAAGTCATTGACTTCAAAATATTACTTATATCTCTTGGTTGGTTGCCTGCATTGAAAGAGGACACCTCATGAAGACGCTCTTTTGTCTGCTTCTGACAGAAGAAGCACTTATCTATGCTGGCAGCAGCTGCTGTTGAACAAGTGTACAAAGTCCCTCTAGATGGACTTGATGCAGTTTGAGGTGTTGCTGCAGGTTCAGAAGATGGTCTACCACGTCTTTTCTGAAAACACTGAGTCCTGCCTGCTTCACATGATTTCTAGTAGTGAATCTTAGCATGCTGCAGATGCTCACTGTTCCAGGTGGATTTGTAGCAGTTCCTGTGCCAAACTGCTTTGTTCTGTTGTAAAATAACTGCACTGTAACATTGTAATCGTTGGCTGATCTGTGATCACCAATCTCCATACTCTCTCATGGACAAAAACAAGAAATTTGGCATATGTCTCTAGTGATGCAGTCATTCACCAGTCCACATATATCTGCCACTGGATACATAGCCCAAAATCTGTTTCTTTTAGAATATGTGTGCCATCACCTGACTAACAGAAAGACACACCTCAGAATATAACCTAACTAGACTGTGCCACCATGAACTATGAAAATATGCTTGCTCAAATGTAGAAGGCTAGAAGGTCACTAATATCACCAACCATGAAGAACAGAGCACTATGTGCTTCAGGTTATTCGATATTCTAGACTCTATAACTGCCAGCTGAACAGCCAACTGTCACTGCTAGTGTCTCTCTTTCTCTTTCTCTCTCTTACACACACACACACACACTATCTGTTTGTCTATCTGATCCTTTTACTCTTTCTTTACACTTACATAGGCTACTGAAGGCCTTACAAACTTCAGCTGATACTAGCTATGTAAAAGTCTATTAAACTTGATTTAACAGAGATCTCTGCACTTTGTGCTCTGAATGGGTGTAGACAAGAACTGGCAGAGCAGGCTAGGCCTACACTCAAGCACACTAATAGGCATGAATTGATATTCACAGACACTCATTCAACCCAAGAATATCTCAACACAGTCTCTCACTTCACTCAGTGGTGTGGAAATAACTATCTCAAACTCAACATCAGCAAAATAAAAGAAATGGCTTTTGGATCCACACAAACCCTCCACCCCATCATCATTTCCAATGAAACAGTGGAGACAGTAGTAGACCATCAAATACCTTGGACTCACAATTGACAATAACCTCACCTTTGAACATCACACAACAGACATACAGAAAAAAGGAAACCAAAGACTGTCGGCAGTGTGCAAACTAAAAGGACTTCATGTTGCCCCTCATCTACTCCTACTACTGTATACCAACCAGCATTGTCCAATCCATCCTTTTATACTGTTCCACCTGCTTCTTCAACATCCTTACTGTAAAAAAACGTAACAAACTCACCCAACTAACCAATACTGCCACCAAAATAATAGGTCTGCATACCCCAAACCTACAAGAACTAAACACTAAGGCCATCGCACGTATTGCTCATTCAATATCCCTGGACATTACCCACCCACTCAATCGCTACTCACCCCTACCCTCTGGCAGGAGGTTTAAGGTGCAATAAAGCCCGCTTCAGCAGAAGCCTAATCCCCTTAGGAATCCAAACACTCAACAACACAAAGCCCCACAGATAAATATGCAGTGCAATAATGTATGTTTTTCCCATGAAACCCCCAATAATTTATGTAAAAGTCTGTGTCAATTGCCTGTGAGGTGTATGTCTGTATGTCATTCCTATGTCTGTGTTCATGTATGTGCCTTTCTGTGCCTGTGACCATGCAGGATGAAAAGCTGTATTGAAAATGTGAAAAAGAATTTCCCTAAGGGGACAACTAATAAACTAACTAACTAACTAACAGTGCATGAATATCGATAAGAGAGATATCGAAACAACATCGGTTTATAGTTTATGTCGCCATAATCGATAGAGCATCGATACATAGTTCACTAAAAGATATTGAAAAGTCATGGATTTATGGTTGACTGGGAAATCTTAACATGGTGATTGAAAAGTAGTGGTTTTATAGTTGACCGTATGTATTAAACATACACTAAGGCTATGTGTAAAGTAGGCTATCGCATGAGTTCATGCATGTCAGTGAAAACAAATGCATTATGGGCTCAACTCTCTAGAGATAGAACATGAATGCAAAACATAGTTTCCAACCGTTTTCTCACTCTAATGGCGATCGATTTGTCTTAGAAGAAGCAACCCAGCCGCCCTAAGACAATTTTAAGTGTTAGTTAATATTACTAGACCTAGTGATTACTAGCCTACTGGTCTTCTTTGAGATTTGAGTCATTCTGTGTCACTGCTCATGTCATCAATATTTTATTTATCAGGTGACAGAGGCCAGGTTGTTGCTCAGATAGGGAAGATTCAGGGCTGAAGGTAAATTTGACATGGTGTTTTGACTAAATGTTTTACTGTTTGACTGCTTACAGTAAGTAATGCATCATACATTATTTCATTTCATTTTTTTGTGGAGTGTGTGTGTGTGTGTGTGTGTGTGTGGGGGCTGTGGCTGGGTAGTGTCCCCACCAAAGCTAAGACCAAACCTACGCCCTTGACTATGTGTGATACAAAAATATCCCAAGCAGAAATGGATTCTACATGAAAAAGTATTATAAGATCAACTGAGAAAAGTTTGGTAGTGACCTTAATCAGATCGTTGTAAGTTTTGCCTAAACTAAGAGATGGGTGCCTCCATCAGAGGTTCTTGCCAGATGTCCCTAAACTGTCATCCATTCTGAGAAGACTTTTGCTGAAGCAGAGAATGACAGAGGACATACAGTAGGTTACTTCTTGGCTCTGTAGCCTATACCTAACTTTTTATTTGTAAATCACAGTTTTTGATTGATTGATTTTCAGTGCCCCTAAAAGACATTTGCCACATGTGTGGGCAGATGTCCAAGAAAAGCAAAAGTGGTAGTGACTTATGTCTTTTTTTACTAGGCCTATAAAACACTGAAAAGAGCAAACTTACCAAATTTTTCTTTTATGGTCCATACAAAAAATGACCATGTTCTTTTCACAGATTTGAAAAGAAAAGAAGTTCACACACACAGTACTGCTATGAAATATCTTTCTGTTTGAAAGGCCTGCAATGAATCAAATTTCAGGCAATGGCTGTGTCCATTTTGCAGGGACAATAATTCATATTCGTTCCATATATTCATGTCCTCATCCTGTGACTTGACATTGAAATGACCTTTTGGCAACATATTTTAGAATGGTCGTTGTGGAACGAACAAACTGAGTGCTTTTTCATGCTCTTAATGCATTTCCGCCCATGTATACTCAGATTTTTTATTTATTTTTTGCCAATTTCTTTAAAGTAGAAATTATCAGTCTCTGTCCTAAAAGTCTGTATTTCTGTTATAGTTGTTTGTGTGACCTTAGAAACCCTTTTGCCCATTTTCAATCAACTGTTTGTTTCTGTCAGTATTTGGGTCCTCATCTGCATCGCTGGTGTCATGCTTTGACATGTATGACAACTTTCACAGTTGTATTCAATTAATCAATACTAGGGTGATATTGTTGCCTGAGTGAACACAGATGAACATGTTAACAAATTTAAATTTGCTCTGCATGCTCATCTGGAGAAACCTCCCATTGAAGCTGATTTCCAAATCACCAAAAACCCAGGAACCAATCCAAACCGCTTATCCGGCATGGGGCGTACTTTATAAGATGATGGACAGTGGAGTGCAGTTTAGCACATAACACAGCCAGTGGCTGCACTGATGGCGTCAACCCAGGCTAGTGGAATGATGCATCATATACATTATGGAACGATGTGACTCTAAAACAATCTCTCGTAGCCTCTGTGACATCATGCTCTGACTGCCACTCATTGTCTGTAGCTGCATAAAATGACAAAAAGCTTTGAGTTAAGAAGACTATATGTTTAGCCTATTGAATAACTTGATGATAGACAAAACAAAGCATTTTGTGGAATGATGCATCATCATATGAAATTTGCCTCTGGTAGCCTATAGGTGACATCACGCACACGCTCTGTCTGTCACTCGTTGTCTGTTGCTGTTTTGCATGTAGAAACGTCCTTAAATTCGGGACCATTATTGCTCGTTTCAATTTTGGACCTTGCAGTCGGAATTATCTTTTGCTTATTCAAAGTCTAAAGACAGTCCAAAGTAGCCATGGGCTATTCGAAGTGTCAGTTTATTGCACATCATTTTTACGTAGTTCTGAATAGCTAATGCATGTCTTTTGGCGTGTTGTTGCAAAATCTGATTAATCATTTTATGCAAACTGCATACAGGGAGTCTTTATTGTTGAGGTTGATAGCATATTTATTACCCATTTCTCTGGAGACGATGGAACATCAGGAACAGGCTTTTATTCTTTTCAATGAGAGGCCAGTCCCTCTCAAGGGAGTGATATGTTTGTGTCACCCCATGCATGGGTTTCACCAGTATTCTCTGACAAAACAAGTCTTAACCGGGGGTGGTGTGTGGGAATGTGGCCTCTTGTGGTGGGGTCACCAGGTCTGGTCAGCATTATTATTCTTTAATTAAGCTTCAAAGCGTGGCCACATACTGTTTTAGCAGCCCAACTTGCTCATGGCAAAATGGTGACAATAGGAGGTCTGCTCCCTCCATCCTTGGAACAAAGGATGCTCTGAATACAGTCCAAGGACACACACAAGAGACTCACCTGGGTAAAATGACCATATAAAGCTGATTTACAATACTTTCAGGTCAGACAAGATCCACACATCTTGCACTCGCTTACATTTTTACCCGTGTACACTGATTCAGTTCTGCCAAAGCCCTGCTCCTATCCTCTGTGGTAGCCTACAGTGCTGTATGAGAGGGGGAGGGGCTACAGTAGAGCAGTAAAAGCCAATGGGTGCTTCTTTTTTACCGATATATTTACTGTAACAATATCTTTTGCATTTCTTATCCAAACAACGTCAAACTTGGCACTGCACTTACTCGTGCCCATAGCAAGACACCTGCCACGCTTGACAGTTCGACAGATATGCAACACACACACACAAACACACATACAGACAGACGTTCCTGTAAATTATAGATTAGATAGATAGATAGATAGATAGATAGATTAGATAGATTAGATAGATAGATAGATAGATAGATAGACGGTGATGTTAACGTATTAGGTGAAAAGCAGTCTAAATCAATTAATCAAGAGGATAGGCCTGACCTCAGAGGTTAACCTTAATAGTCTCCCTAAAATTCTTCCGATTTCACAAATTTCTAACAACTTTCAGAACTGTAAGTTTGTGTTTATTTCAGCAGGGTGGTATGGATATAAACTGAAAGCAGATGTCTAAGTCAAATTGTTTTTTCACACTTTTCACACATTTGTGATATTACCATGTAAGAAGAAATGTAAAAAAAAAATCTGAACATCCTTCAACTATTCAAGTCAGTAGAACTGGGCCTTGTTTGCATTTGTGCTTTTTTATAGGATGCATTTATTTGTGAAATATAATATTTTTTGTACTGTATGTTTTCAAATACACATACAGTACTGTACATACATACATACATACATAAATACATTATACTGTTGTGCAATGGGCAACAGTTATACCTGTAGACTGTTGAGCTGTCAACAATACTTAAGTTACACTGGTTACAGTGTCTATGTTTTGTTTTCAGTTAATAAAACTTGTTTGACAACACTGCACCTTCATATGAAAATGAGCAAGTCAGTCAGTGTAACATGCTTTATTTTGGTATTCAATGAAACACAATAGTAAAGAAGCTTCGATAGCCCCTGCATTGTGATGCAGTGAGGCAGAGAAACAGGGCCACGAAAGAACCTCAGGGAGAAAAGTGTGTGTTAGCTGAGATGATACGGTGTGTGTGTGTGTGTGTGTGTGTGTGTCTGGGGTGTGGAGCAGATTTGTGGTCCAGTGGAGTTTCAGCAGGACACAGTGGGGTGGTAATAGTGACATCTTGCTGTGATATGAGCCATGCGCCTGAGATTCCCAAATGAGTCAGAATGTTGGAACCAGTCACAAATATAAGATTGTGAGTGAGTGACCCTCTTCTGTTCTGCACAGTCTGAAAGGGTTTGTGGAATTCAAATACGGCTTTGAAAGCAGATGGAGACTGGGAAGTAGATTATACATTATTATGGTGCGCAAAAATAATAACATAATAATTGAATAGTATGAAGGCCAATGTTATGTGGCAAATCAGTTATAATTAGTCAGTGTGTGTGTGTGTGTGTGTGTGTGTGTGTCTGGGGTGTGGAGCAGATTTGTGGTCCAGTGGAGTTTCAGCAGGACACAGTGGGGTGGTAATAGTGACATCTTGCTGTGATATGAGCCATGCGCCTGAGATTCCCAAATGAGTCAGAATGTTGGAACCAGTCACAAATATAAGATTGTGAGTGAGTGACCCTCTTCTGTTCTGCACAGTCTGAAAGGGTTTGTGGAATTCAAATAACGGCTTTGAAAGCAGATGGAGACTGGGAAGTAGATTATACATTATTATGGTGCGCAAAAATAATAACATAATAATTGAATAGTATGAAGGCCAATGTTATGTGGCAAATCAGTTATAATTAGTCAGACAAGTCAAACAAGTCAGGGGGACCTGAAGCTACTCTATTCTCTAGCACACACAACACACACACACACACACACACACACTGACAGGGTTGAATTTTACTGTGGAGTGATTTGTCCAGTAACTGATCCATTTCTTCACACCGCAGCAAGGTGTGGAACATTAAATGATTATAGAGGAACACACATACACGCAGATCCCACAGGCCCTGTAGTGGCAATAACACAGCATACACACACACCGTATAAGAGTCCCAATAGCTGGTGAGTGTGTGTGTGTGCGTCTATCTGTGTGTATTTGTGTATGTGTTTGTGTGGGTATGTCTATATGTCTATATGTGTATTAATTAAATGAAAATGTACATACCATCTGACTGAATTCTTACACATCATAGATATACTATACGGTGCCAATATTTAACAGTAAACAATAGATTGTTTTTGTGTAAAATAGATGACAATTACAATTGGCTATCATTTTCCTTCTAAAACTCAGACGTGTATCATAAACAAAAATGAGATAAGGGCTAACCTTGTCTTTACCTTATAATTTCAGAATATGGCAGAAACATTGGAAAACTAAAACAGTTAAAACAACTTCAACCTGTGTTGCAGATGGTAATATCAATTAGCTGACTCTAGATGGCAATATCACATAACTGAATATTTCTCGATTGCACCTACTTTATACTTTTCTACAGCTATTCATCTATGTCCTCTCCTAGCACTGCCAAAAGTAAGGCATTTTATTCATCTGTGAACTTCTGATTTAATCAACTTTGAGGACCTTAAATAGGCTATAGACACAGCTTGATAACCCCAGTAAAATGCTCTTGAGGGCTGTGCTGTTAGTGATGTGTTGCTTTGTTGGTGATTTTGGGGTTTTCTCATCTGTCTTTTTGTCTATCCTTCTTTCCTTCCTTCCTCCCTCCCTCCAGTCTTAGCTCCTCCTTCTAATTAATTTTGTGAAGGAACGATAGGATGGTCTCTTCCATTTCTCCATCCTCCTATCGTTCCTTCACAAAATTAATTAGGAGGGGCAAAGACTGGAGGGAGGGAGGAAGGAAAAAGACAGATGAGAAAACCCCCATGTTTTTGGTGGTAAATTGCTTGGTTTCTGATTAGCCCCTTTGGGAAATCCCTATAGCACTAGGAAATTAGCACCTCCCTACAGACCCTATGTCCACATTCTCTACAAACTTCCAATCTACCAATCTACTTCCTCTGCATTAAGATAACATATGGAATGTTAAAACGGAAGTCTTGTGGGGCCAACTATGATGCTGATAATGGAACTCTCTTGAAAGGGTCCATAATAAGACAATCAGCCAATTCTTTGTTAAAGAGTGTTCAATGATTTACCATCCACATATCTAAAGAGACAGTATGCAACAATTGTTGCATGTTTTTTTATTTAAACAATAGGTCACACCGATATCACCTTCATGTAGATTTTCATGGTCAACAAACCTTGACAAACACCTGTTCCAATCAGAAACAGTGGTGTCCAGGTCAGACCACATGTAAAAAACAGGTACGCTTTTGCACTACAAAACACTACCAACAACCCAAGTTCATTGGACGAGAAAGTTACTTAATATCAAGGCCAATCAACCTTCCCACTAAGCATTCCCACCCATGTCACACGCTGATCGATGACCAACAAAAGTAATGAGGTGGCCAATGAAACGGCCCCAGGGGGGCAGTATAACAGATCTCTCTTGCGTCCATTAGCGGATTGAGTTGTTTGTTTAACTGCAGACAGAGATTGAGTTGCTGCTCTGTGAGACTCGGTTGAATGAAGGTCAAAGTCATAGGACTCTAATGTCACCTGGGAAGATATCGAGCCAGTAGGGAGGAACTGATACGGAATTAAAGCCAGTTAGAGAGGCAGTTAAATACCTTTGTGTTTATAGAGACATAAACCAGCCCATTAGTGGAAATGAAATCTATATAATTAGCCAAAGAAAGATCTGTAGGGTACTGTGCTACTCCTAATTCTCTCTCTCTCATTTACTCACACACACACACACAATTCAGCGACTCCTGTCTCCAGTTCCTTAGACCCTAGCCTACCTTCAGGAGAGATACTGATAATGAATGAATTTAGTCATCATACCAGCAGCAACGACTCCCCCCCCCAGACACACACACACACACACACACACACTTCCTCCGCCACATGTGACTCACTGGTCTTCTCCCGTTGAAACGGAAATTGTGAGAAAGGACGTCACAAGCACGTGTTGCCAAAGTTGAATTTTAGATGCTCTCCGCAAACTCCTGTCTCTCTCTCTTTCTCTCTCCCACACACAGACACACGCACACATGAGAAAAGCCCCCATTTAAAGTGCACAGCTTTTACATGCGTCAGCGAATGGTCGCAGCTCTCCAGATGCGAATGTGAGGAATATCGAGGGGTAGGCTATGTGAACACACGCTGTGTTCTTTTTGCCAATGTGATGGCTATGATGGTGTATGTGTGTGTGTGCTCATACGATTAAGAACACAATATGTGAAAGATATGGGTGAACCTCTGCCTTGAGGATAAAGAGTGTGTGTATGCACTGACAAGTTTTTGAGAGATAATCTTTATCTGTATTCTGCATGTGTTGTGTGTGTATTTGCTGTCTGCTTCAGGAGAGCTAAATATAGTCTCACGTGAGGCTGGGGAGAATAGGAGCCTTTCTATAAATAAACGGCACTCCTCCTTCCCCCTCCCACACAACCGCCCCCCCCCCTGTCTCTACCCTTCTCATCACTGCTTTGAATTTCCTTGGACTCTCTTTTCTGCGTAGCCTACATCAATTCCTTCTTTTGCGCTTTTCTATTCATTTCCTGATCTCAAATTCATTCATCACTTTTAATCTCACCAGCAGACACAGACTCACCGACACAGTCCTCATTGAAAAAAGGGGTCTTCTTGAGGATTTATAATTAGCTACTCTTGATTGGGCTGTTAAATGGATGTGTAGGCTATGTGTGTGTGTGTGTGTGTGTGTGTGTGAGGGACAGAGGGGACATTCTTTTATTCATATCAGCTCATCCTGGATTGATAACTAAATCCTCTCAAATTGTATAGTCATAGGCACAATGGTGCATATATGCACATACATCAGATGTGCTTGTTGGTTTATGTGTATGTGAGCACCTGTTGTTAAAAGGACAATATTACTTAGGTGTGTGTGTGTGTGTGTGTGTGTGTGTTTGTCTCTATATCTCTCTCTCCTTTCCATTATTACGTGTGTGTGTTTGTGTCATACCGGATGTTTGTTTGACTGTGTCCCTATGCCACCCACACAGCACGTGTCTCCAAGCAGGATTTTGTCTTTTTTTTAACTCCAGTCAATGAATCCCACTCATTTGTTCTGTCCTCCACATCTTTCTCCAGTCCCGCTCTTTATTCTCATTGTATTTCTCTTCTCAAAGGAGTGCATTTTCACATTTGTCTTCCTTGGGGTATCCCTCTCTTTCCCTGGTTTATTTCGGTTGAAACTCCACTCTCTCTATTTCTCTCTCAGTCCCTCCATCCTTCTCTCACTGTCAGTGTCTTTCTAGCTCTCCCGCTCCTGCCTCAAACTGGATCCCCTCACAGTTGAACCCCACAAACAGCCCAGTTACCATGGTGACTGCACTTTAAATGCTGAGACACACACTTCTGAGACTTCATGTCCATTGACACATTGGCACAAACATAAACCCACCCACTACTGTTCTAAAAACAGCGCAATTGTTTTATTTTGTATTTCTTTACTGGGATTTGATTGGGCTGTTTTTCTGGTCTGTGTTATTATTTATTCATATTTGATGAAGATTATTTGAGTTTCTGTAATTGATGGGTATATGTGTACTGTGTAAGACCTGTAAGGGCAATGGCTACTGGGTGAGTATGGGTTGAGCAGTAATATTTATTCATTCTCAGATTGTTGTCCACTCTTTTATTCCTCCTGTGATAAAATCATAATAATAATTATGGATAAAGAACAGTGTCACCGACACCCATGTATGTACAAGAGGTTTAACAACAGCACCAAATACATCTCTGCAGAGAGTGTGTAGGACAGACGTGCAGTCACACACTCACACATACACCCAGAAACAGTTTGATTGCACCTGCAAAGTCATCAGTGCAGCAGCATGATAACACAGTTTATAAAAAGACAACCGTTCCCCCAGCACACACCAGAGCCCCAGGTGGACATAGACTATCTCTCTCCCCCCCAAATCTGTCAACACCTGTCTGTCCTATTACCTAGTTTCTTTCCCCCTTCTCAAACGCCTCTCAGGTCTTTCCTCGTGCTTCACGTCTCATTTAAATTTGCATACTCCCCAGAGTGAGTGAGTGAGTGAGAGAGAGAGAGGAGGGAGAGAGAGGGAGAGAGATTGGAGGTGAGAGTGAATGACAGAATTAATGTTATTCATAAGTTTGATTTTGCTTTTAAACTCATCTGTGAGGAATGCAGAGGATATAGGGTTCTTTCTTTCATTGTCATTTCTTCTTTCTCTCTAGGTCACGAACGAAGGAGAAGAAAACATTGCAATATAAAAGGTAAGAAAGTAGGGAAACACCTGACTTTACAAAATCAAACTAGTTTTGTCTTTTGGTCACACCACAATGTGTAGTTTTGTCTTTTGCTCACACCACAATGTGTAGTTTTTGTCCATTATTTTTTCTTTCATGCTAGGATAGAATAATAAAACATCCTGAAAATATTAATACAATGTAGACAAATACAAAACATTGACAATATGAATAAAAAATAGCTGCCTTCTTAAATGCAGGTAGTACAAATTCTCCCATACTCTACACACACTTCACTGATACACATGTAGAGGAGGTCTTATCTTTGTGTTGGCATGCTTTCTCCAGCATCATCTACACATACACATGCAAACACTCACACACACGCAATCAAAAACGCATGCTTTCACCAATACACACTAGAAAAACACACACACCGACACACATTTACACACACTCAGGAGGACGACTGCACCCTCTCCAGTGTGATCTCCAGACTGTCGATATCTGAGCTCTTCTTCCCTCGCACGACCACACGCACTGGGTGCTGGGGATCTGTGCCTGAGCGTGTGTGTGAGTGTGTGTGCGCGCGCCCGCGTGAGTGCGAGGCATGTGAGGGTGATGTGTGCACGGGCTCTAAGGAGAGTTGGACGGTGTTGACGCTGAGCTGGCAGCCGCGGGGGTAGCGCCTGAAGTGCTCGAACGGGTCGCGGCAGTGCTCACACACACACTGCTCCTCGCCACTCTGCCCAGAGGAAGGAGAGGAAGAGGGAGATGGAGAAAGAGAGGAGAGAAGGAGGTGGACATAAGGGCACGGAGGAAGAGGAAGGAAGGGGAAGAGTGAAGAGGAAACACAGGGCAAGAAAAGAGTGGAGGAGCAGAAAGAGAGGAGTGAAGGGGGTTGGTAAAGAGAGGAGAGGAGGGGAGGAATAGAGGAAAGAGAGGATTAGAGAAGAGAAGAAAAAGAAAGGATATGCACCTTGAGGAGAAAAGTATTTCAAATAGTTACAAAAAGCAATGGACCCAAGTGATCCTAGCAAGTGAGCCTTTAGCAATCAATAGACAGTGACACAGTGTCGACCTGTAAGGGAAAAATCTCTCTCTCTCTCTCTTCTCTCTCTCTCTCTCACCATTGGTTGGCCCAATCCAGCAGCAGATTCAGCCCTTTGGTGCATAGTGTGCAAGACATGCATGCAGGTGGAGCATGGGTGGGGGCACAGCAGCTTGGGGCAAGCGCAGGCCTCCAGTAGGGAGGGGAGGTCTCGGCGGAAGTTGGGCTTGAGCAGCAGGTAGACCAGAGGGTTGTAGAGGGGAGACGACTTGGCGAAGATGGCCGGGATGGCGAACGCCATTGGGGGGATGTCATCGAAGTGGCCAAACGCCGCCCACATGGACACCACGGCATACGGACTCCACGCAGCCAGAAAGCCAATACACACAGCCACACTCAGCTATGGGAAGGAACAGATTAACAAGCTAGCTGTGTCTGTGTGTGTGTGTGTGTGTGTGTCTGTGTGTGTGTGTGTGTGTGTGTGTGTGTGTGGGTGTCAATGTTATCAATGCTTTCAGCGTTTGGAATTGCTCCGTGACTAAATGGATGATATCATTTCATCTGCATGTGGATGTGTTGTCACTCTCTGTCTAGACGACTACATTAGATGACTAGAAAGGCGATAGTGTTGCCTTACCTTGACTATGACGATCTGAATGTTGCCCATGCGCGTCTGCGTGTGCAGATGGACGCGGGCGTGCGAGTGGCGTCGCAGGGCGCGGCGCGAGTGCCGCATGGTGAGCAGGATGAGCGTGTAGGACGAGCTGATGAGGCCGCAGGGCAGCACGTAGCAGCAGAGGAACAGCGCCAGCGTGAAGGAGCGCGCCACGGGCTCGCGGCTGGACCGGCCCCAGTCGACGCAACAGGCAGTGCCGTACGGCTCTGGCCCGAAGCTTCCCCACTGGGCCAGCGGCGAGCAGGCGAAGATGAGCGCATAGCCCCAGGCGCACGCCGCCAGCACGCTGCCGTGCCGGTGGCTGAAGCGGTTCCCTGAAGAGAGCCAATGTGTGTGTGTGTGTAAGGGGAAATTAGGGGTTGCTCACACAGGAGGCAAGCTCCCAATCACACTCAATCATGTTGCATGTGCATGTGTATGTGTATGTGTACAGTATGTGCATGTGCATGTGTACAGTATGTGTATGTGTATGTGTATGTGTATGTGTATGTGTATGTGTAAAGTATGTGCATGTGCATGTGTATGTGTATTAGGGGTGTAACGGTTCATGTATTCGTATTGAACCGAAATGGTACGGGCGTCACGGTTCGGTGCATGAATTTACACGGAGAATACACGGTATAAAAAAACATAAAACTCGTGTGCGTGTTTTTTGTCAGGTCGTTGGTCGAGTCAGTCAGTCAGAGATAGTAGCACTAAGGTGGCGACACACATTAGAGGATCCGCTGGTCTCTTCGCAAGTTTGAGAACTTCAGTTACAGTAGTACAGGCGTGGTGGATAAGAAACTGTGTGTCGGCGTTGTTCAGCAGTTGTTGGGTATGTGAGTGGAAATATATGCTACACATGTTCGAAGCAATCACCCATATGATGTAGGCTACCAATCACCGAAATGAGAAAGAAAAAAAAACTTCCCCTGCGCTTCACCAGCCTTTGGATACACATACAAATAGAGCCAAAACCTATGGCTTAAATTAAATGATTTCATAATGACAGCTTTTCCCTCCATTGTACCGAAATCGTACCGAACCGTGATGTCCAAACCGAGGTATGAACCGAACCGGGACTTCTGTGTACCGTTACACCCCTAATGTGTATGTGTATGTGTATGTGTATGTGTATGTGTATGTGTGGGCATGTGAAATTGTGCTTTGCTGAGTGTATATGCATGTCTGGGGCATATGCGTACAGTATGTGAGAGGAGATAATGAGGATGTCTAGCTAGCAGTCTCACCGTAAACAGGGTAGCAGACCTTCAGACAGCAGACTGTGCTGAGAATAGTTAGAGTTGTGAGGCTGCAGATTCCAAAGAGAATCCCACAGAATGCGTACAATACACAAACAGTCCGTCCGAACAGCCACCTACACGGACACACCAAGTGGGAAAAAGGAGAGAATCCAGACACAGTCAGAGGCATGGAAATATAAGAAACTGTTAAGAGTGGGAGTGACTACTGTTACAAACTCCAAACTTTGCTCATAAACAAAATGTCAAATTCAATCAATCAAATTCAAGTTACTAAGGCTTGAAAACAAAGTGATGGCTGGGTCTGCTACCACCCATATAAATGCTCTCATAAGGCTTATGTTGCCCCTCAGCTGCTGTGCTCCTCCCAGGAACGCTGTCCGGTACTGTCGCCCTTACAGGCATGGCAATCCAGACTATTTTCATTTGTAGGCTAGTTGAACGATGGTCAAACGACTTGAGCTCTTGAAGACCCAACTCTTCCAAGAATGTCACCTCTCCTAACACTTTCAGCAATCTAATACACCTAGCATGCACTTCTCTCTTCTCTCCTCTACCTCTTTCTTCTTCTGGGCTCAAGATCCCAAGAGCCCAGACAAACTTATATGGGAACTCCCATAACAAAGAATACGGTTCAATCACCTCCCATTTCCATGGGACGTCACTTGGGACACCAATTAAAATGCTTTTGGACACAATTGGTTGAAGGAAATGACATATGCAGAGCAACATAAAAAAACAAACAGCCGTTTTTCAAAAACTGCTTCGATGTCATCATGTTAAGCCTGCCTCAAACGTTTATGATTGGTGCTGCCTGGGTTTTAAGAACATTGGAAATGGGAGTGAATGGCCTCTTTGCCAGAGGGACCTGCAGAGCGTTTGTCTGGGTTCTCCCAGGGTAAGGAAATTCACACTAACAAGTGTGGTCCAAACAAGTAGTCAACTGGAATTTGCGGCTCAAGTATGGTGAATTTTTTGCCATCAGCTTTTCTTCAGGGCCTTATAAAATATGAGGCCAGCAGGTATGCCAGAAGCAGGTTGGAATGAAGAGGAGGAGAAGGATGATTATGATGATTATAATGATGATAATGGTGATGATGAAGATGGGTGAGGTGTGTTTGTGAAAGTGTACTGTTCAAACTGTACTGTGCAAACCTGTTTCAGGAAACACCACAGTCCACAGTAAATGTAAAAAATGCCAACTTCTATGCTCAGCTCAGTGATAAGAAATGTCAAAAATGTGCCTCACTCATCTGTGGGATCTAAAGAAGATTTTATCTGTCATCTGCTATAGCCTGGGAGAAGTTTACATAACACGCACACTAGGAGTAATGTGTGTGTAGTGTTTAGCTACGTACATGGGCAGATACTGAATGGTGTTCACCACTCTAATGTTCACCAATGTAAGCTAATGAGCGTGTGTGTGTGTGTGTGTGTGTGTGTGTGTGTGTGTGTGTGTGTGTGTGTGTGTGTGTGTGTGTGTGTGTGTGTGTGTGTGTGTGTGTGTGTGTGTGTGTGTGTGTGCATGTATGTGTGCGTATCTGTATGTGTGTGTGCATCTGTATGTGTGTGTATGTGTCTGTGTGTGTGAAAGAGTATGTGTGTGTACCTTACCTGTGATAAAAGCTGGAGGTGACTGCCATAGGGTAGAGGGAGAGGGTCATACCCAGATCACTAAGGGCCAGGTTAACGATGAAGAGCTCAGCAGGCTTCAACAGGTGCCTCTTTCGATAGGACACGTACAGCAACACACTGTTTCCACACAGGGAACATACTCCTGAAACACACACACACACATACACATACAGAGAGAGAAAGAGAAAGAGAAAGAATTGATCTAATGTTACCATAGCCAAATTCCAGCATATCCCAACAACAAAAAAACCCTTAATGGCCCAATTAGAAACATTTTCAGTTTCATGACATTGTCATTGACAAGAGGCAAATTATTTAGTGCATATAGAAATAAATGGAATTTGAGGTTCAAATACTGATCTTGACACAGACTAATTGAGGTGCACACACAGACATTAGCAATCAATTACATGACAACTTTTGTGCCAGTGTGATGAAAAAGGACTCATGAAATCAGTGAACAAGCTGCTTCACAGTTTTCACAAGGATCTTCAAGTGACACTCACATTTGAAAGAGGAAATCGGTTGTCCTCTGTAGGCTACTCTAGCACTCTCAAGAACACTCTACCAACTGGGTTTAAGTACACTGGCATTACAGCTATCTGCTGCCAGAAAAAATATGCTTCCGAATGCAAAATATGCTACGACAAGTGTAATTATTACGAGTATGCATGTGTGTGTGTTTGTGTGTGTGAGCTTGTCCTTGTGTGTTCATTTGTGTTGTACGTAATTTCAATTAGTAAAACTCTAATTACATGTTGCTGTGGGGTCACCGCCATTGTGCTGTGTAATTACCACTTTAATACAATCCCAGTACCACACAAGCGGAGTTTCCAGATCCACGAGGTGGCCACTGAGTGGCATCCCTTCAGCTCCTCAAAGAGTGTTGTTATTCTTACACAGCAAGACACTTCTGGAACCCTCCAACAGACAAATGGCATGAACATGAGATAACACACAGTAATGGTGTTCAGGACAGTAATGGTTTATGAATGATATTGTATGTCTTACGTGAGGTCACAGGTATGGGTGCATTTAGAGTAGGCTGTAGCTAGATGAGTGTAGTTATGTTTATGAGTATACCAGGTAGATTATGGCCATGACTATGTGGTTGATTATGGAAAGTGATTAGGCCTTCAAAGGGCTGAAGTGGCATTACCAAGTATGGAGTAGATGACCCCCACAGAGAGGTCTGCAGCCGGCGGGATACTGGAGTCGAAGGAGACATTTTCAGCCAACAGCCCCATCTTCATAAGAACAACACACACACACTCAATGGAGAGAGAGATATAGAGAGAAAGACTGAAGAGAATAAAATGCAGCTTGTTCACCTGTTTAAGCTCCTACCTACAAAAAAAGGCATTTCTTGATTTTCATTGAAAGCCTGTGCAATCCCAAGCCAATCTGACTTGCACAGATCCATAAATCCCGTGAAGCACAGTTTTCCTTTATTTTTTAATATTAAATCAGTATAGGCCAATATAGCCTACTACCCATCAATGTAGGCAGATGATGTTGTACAGCAATTTGTATTCAGTTTTAAGTATAAGTATATATACTCTTTTGATCCCGTGAGGGAAATTTGGTCTCTGCATTTAACCCAATCCGTGAATTAGTAAAACACAGCACACAGTGAGGTGAAGCACACACTAATTCCGGCGCAGTGAGCTGCCTGCAACAACAGCAGCGCTCGGGGAGCAGTGAGGGGTTAGGTGCCTTGCTCAAGGGCACTTCAGCCATGGCCCACTAGTTGGGGCTCGAACCGGCAACCCTCCGGTTACAAGTCCAGAGTGCTAACCAGTGGGCCAATGCTTTCATTATGTGCATAATGAATTTTGTATTTTTTGTATTATTTTTATATATTTTGTATTAAATTAACTAAATGTTCGTCTTTGTAATAAACTATAAACATAACTATCATACAATATAGAGGGAATGCACCGACAGCAATCTGTAGAAAGAGAGCTCCAAATTTCTGTAAGTAGCAGTAGACTTTTGGGGGCCTTTCTGCAGCTGTGCCCAGTTAGCCCAGTGGCTCATAATCTGTCCAACCCTTTGCCAGAATTCCCGACTTCCACTTTAATCACACAATTTTACAAATGTTGAGAATAGGAGGACGAGATGGCACCAGTTTGTACCACTGAACCACCATTTAACAATATGCTCCTCCTCAGCTGCATGCCCTGCTCAGCTGACAAAGTTGACCAAACTTGAACGGGACGTACAGTAGGCTACTGTATACCTCTGGGGAATAAAACTGACCTTGCACTATTTACAGTGGTCGTGCCAGGCACAGCAGAATCAGTTAGTAAATCACAGAACTTTTCCTATTAACCTCTGCACAGAGCAAACCCACAGCAACTTCTCCCCAGTCCCCATAGCAAAGCCTCATGTACGCTGCTTCAGCATCCATATCATTTCAGATAAGCTAAACAATGATGACACTGAATTTTCTGCAAACCTGCCAAACCAGAGCTGTTGTCATTGCTGGGCTTCAAATGAAAGTGCCCCCTTTGCTATCACCTGACACTCCTCAATACTCACAGATGATTGGCATGGAGCAAAGTCGACTGGGTTTAAGCACCCCTTAAAAGATTTCCCAGACTGTTTTCGTGTGGGGTGGAGGCTCAGACTGACCATAACAGCAGCTTATAAACTAAAGTTAAATTTATGTTTCACAATAGACTAGTGTTGCTATTTTTATCATGTAGGCTATGTATATAGGCACAGGCAACAGATAAACATTATGTATTATACAGTACATCATAATTGAATCGATGGCAACATGCAAAGTAGCCTATGCTTTGTATGACCTAAAGCTAATTTAATATAGGCAGAATCATTTTGCTACTTAATCCAGGCTGGCTCTGCCCATGACAGTGTGTGTCCACACATAGAACAGAGCATCGTTTCCCAACCTTGGGGTCACCTGATATTCAAATGGGGGCGGCTGAGATACTGGGCATCTAACAATTAACCAGCACATTACATAAAAATATACATAAATAAAATAAAATATATATATAAAAAAACATGATATCCAAGTCAAGTAATGGATCCTTTATTACATTCTAGCTAAGTAAAAATACACTTAGAGAGCCCGCATGAGATGTTTAATTGACAGAATAATGCTTGATCAATGTTCAAAACAAAGTAACACAACAACCAGAAGTGCAAGGACCGTTCTCGTCTGGATGTTCGTCTGAATTGCGCTCTCTCTCGCTACATGTGAATTTGGGGTCATTGACATCTTGTGACATCAAAATAGGATCACCTGCCAAAAAAGGTTGGGAACCCCTGGCTGGGGAACCCCAGCTTTAAGCCGCACCTCCTTAAACTTGTAAATGTGGGGCAGACTCTCCAACCTGTCATCAGTGCCAAAGCTTTTTAACATACGTCTAATTTATGTAGAAGCAAGGCCAATAAATCAGGGAAAATGCTTTTATTTGGACCACAACACAGTGGAAGAATCTACAGATCCAAACATTGATGGAAGTACTGTATACATACTATGTTACATGGCATCGTCATCCCCAACTGGATACATTCATTCATTCATTCAACCTTTATTTATTCTCGGAGGTTCATTGAGGGTAATCCTCATTTTCAGTGTTTAAGTATATATACTCTTTTGATCCCGTGAGGGAAATTTGGTCTCTGCATTTATCCCAATCCGTGAATTAGTGAAACACACTCAGCACACAGTGAACACAGACTAATCCCGGCGCAGTGAGCTGCCTGCAACAACAGCGGCGCTCAGGGGCATTTGGCTTGCTAAATCCACACAGTTGCAGTCCACATAAAACAAGTTTGTGCACATGTCCAAGACTCCAAAACACAAGGGGAATTATTTTGCATTGAAATCCCAGGTTTGTGATACTACCAGCAAGTGGCTCATATTTTAACAGTTTGGAGTTGAAACAAGTTTCCATATACTTAAGGAAATCCTATCTCAATAGTCACGCTCTTACTAGTCATATCTATATAGTGACACACACACACACACACACACACACACACACACACACACCCAGCTAATATAGAGGGGTCTTGGGGGCATGCTTCCCCGAGAGACCTTAAAATCATGTTGATGGCATATAAACTCTTAATAGGATGAATGGTTCTTCTGCTGCACTCTGAGCTGATAGAAATGGAAAAGAGCTGTTATACTTACAGGAATTCGGAGTTCTCTTTCTACAGACTGCTGTCGGTGCATTCCCTCTATATTGTATCATAGTTATGTTTATAGTTTATTACAAAGACGAACATTTATTTAATTTAATGCACCTCTCAACTGTAGGGGGACCCTGAGAGCAAATATTCTTTAGATTAGGTCTTTAGGTTGAGACTTACAAATATGACATAACCATCAACAGATTCAAGGCATCTTGCTGTGAAAAAAGATGCTGATTACAAAGCATGATTATCACACACAGTGGGGCTCCATTCAGGTATCAGAAGTAGGCTAATGTGTTGATTGGCTGGAATTGTTTTTGGCTGTGTCCGAGTCCCTCTCTTTTCACCATATCTTTTGTGTGTGCACGTGCTGAACAGACAGAAGACATTGAGGAGCAATGCATTGAATTAGACACACACACACACACACACACACACACACACACACAAACACACACAAACATGGTTAAGTATGCAGAGTAGGCCTACTTCTTTAAAAAACAACACATTCTATGTTGCTTTGGGCTCATCACTATCATGGTGATGAATTATTATGAATTATGAATCAATGTTCATGTTTTCATGATGCATAAAAACATGGCTAAATAATGAACCAAACACAGGAATTTGTATGGTACAGCATCTTCCACTTTCTAAACCCAGCCGTGGCCCACTGGTTAGCACTCTGGACTTGTAACCGGAGGGTTGCTGGTTTGAGCCCCGACCAGTGGGCCATGGCTGAAGTGCCCTTGAGCAAGGCACCTAACCCTTCACTGCTCCCTGAGCGCCGCCGTTGTAGCAGGCAGCTCACTGCGCCGGGATTAGTGCACCTCAGTTACACCTCACTGTGTGTTCACTGTGTGCTGTTTGTGTTTCACTAATTCACCGATTGGGTTAAATGCAGAGACCAAATTTCCCTCACAGGATCAAAAAAGTATATATACTTATACTTATATACCCTGCAAGAACACTGAAGTGCTAAAACTGATTCTACAAAATAAATTGTAATGGGTAACAAATGTACTCAGGTAAACTATGTCACATCAAAACAAACCAAAATGTAGGCCAAGAAGAGAGCTAAGCACAGCTCACAGAATTTTGTGACAAAAGTCATGATCCACAAAGAAAAAATATCAATTATTATATTATTCTGAAGTTATAGATCAACAGTGTTTTGTTGTCAGCAAGCTATCACTCCAGTGGATTTTTTAAAAAAGAAAAAAAGACTTGAGGATGCAAAGATCTGTGTACCCAAAGCGTATACGAAGACATACAATTTCTGGCATGGTGCTTAAAATAACAACACTATTTAAGAACAATATGCACAAACAAACACATTCACACACACCCGCACACACAAACATGAATCAGTAAGACTCTCTACACTGCTTGGAGACTGCTGTCTGAAAGGATTAACCATGTAATCATTTTCATGCTCATAATATATTCCTGGTCAATAATGGCAACACACACACTACTCATGTGCATTGTGCACATGCATGTACACATACACACACACACACATGCACACACCAGTTTAGGTGGTCACTTGCACTCTTATCTCCCTTCAACCCTCGCAAATGCACACACACACACACACACACACCATCAGCTGCTCTGAAAGTTTACATTTGACAACCTTCATGGTTACATTCTGCTCAAAGATGACGCTCAGCCAATTCCTTTCTCCATTGCTTTCAGTATCTCAAACAAGCACAGAAATGTATTTACTAACCTCTCACTCCAATTACTCCAATGTAAACACACTCACTCACTCACACACTCACACTCACACACACACACACACACACACACACACACTACTCTAATTTGCATGACCAATAAATCACTCACAGAGACATGACCAGGAGGGGAGGGAGAGGAAGAGGGAGTTGATGGGCGATCAGAAGTGCAGAAGAACAGTAAACGAGAAGGAACAAAGATGGAGAGAGAAGACAGGAAGACAGGGATTAGAAGATAAGGGAAGACCGGGAAGAGGAAATTTAAGGGGGGTGGAAAGAAGCTCTTTTCTCCTCCCTCTGTCTGCCTCACTTATTATACCTTTAAACAAATTGGTATATGTATGTGACCTAAAGACAGGTGTATGTTTTTTACAGTATGTCAGGTATGTAGGAGAGATAACATCCATTTGTGCTCAGGAATGGGTGCTTTTTCATCCAAATTACATTATGGATGTATCCTGTCTTTCCCTTTCCAACTCCCCACCTGTGTGTGTGTGTGTGTGTGTGTGTGTGTGTGTGTGCGTTCGCATGTAATTATTTGAGAGAACAGGAGATAAACAGCTGTCCTATTATTATTATTATTATTATTATTATTATCATCTAAATAATAAAAGCCATTTCCAGGTACCAATGATATATATGATAACAGTGCAAAAAATATACCCACACAGCCATCTGTCAAATATATATACATATGTCCTTTACTGACTGACAGCATCTGCTTACATAGCAATAAACCAAAATCCATGAACTGACTACACAAACAGGTACACAATGTATATATGTATCCATTATCCTCTACACACACACACACAACCTGACATTGTGCCAAGACTGTCATATATTTCCCTGTAGTATAAAGGGTGTCCAACAACACCAAAAAAACAGGCTTTTTAGACCCGCTACAAAACGCAAGGGACTTCGTTCTACTTGAGCCCAATCCTGCTCAGCTGTTCATCGAAACTAATGCGTGAGCTTTAATGAAGGGCAACCCCATACCCACCCACCCAATAAATAAACGACCTTAACATTGTGACATTGCATTGAATGGCAACAGAACGGATGCGTTTCGCCACACCAATGTGCTCAATGTAGAGGACACCTTGTCCTGTGTTTGTGTGTCACTCTGACTCCTTCTGAGGACTAGTGCGCATCAGACTCCAGCCGTGCGCCAAGGTGTTCCTTCACATAAAAGTCTAAATGCTGGAGAGAGAGAGTGTGTGTGTGCGCGCGCGTATGTACAAGCAGGCACACACGCACTTCTAATTGGAAACTATACTTCCCCAGGCATTCCACTGTTACGAATAATCCACACCCAGGGCGCAGTCAACTTACCTTGCGAACCACCGTTGAACTCTTGCTGAAAGTCGCCCAACTCCTCCGTTAGTACCGTGCTGCTCCCACATCAGCAAGTGCCTCATCTGTGGGTAAGAAAGAACCTCAATCCAGACCCACCTGCGAGCGCGCTCCTTGCGCCTTCCACATCTCTGCCAGCGGTCAGTTTGCCACAAGGAGTATAATGTGAGACTGCGCGTGTACGCAAGGATACCTGATTCTGCCAGTTTACGCGCGCAATTTGTGTGACAATTGACGAGTTAAAACACGCCGGAAAACCTCGTCCGCTCCGCTCCGTATTTGGACTTGATGGAGACGTCCGGGGACTGTGCGCCCTCACGCCCTATTTTTTTTTGAAAGAGATGAGGGAGCGGAATGATTAGGCTAGTATTGAACCACTAATCGATTTCAGCCTTATTGTCCCTTTTAACCGTGCTATGCCAACAAATAAGAACATGGCAATACATAAGAGAAGATAACACCACCAATTTCATTTTTATAATGAATGCGCGTCTTCTAATAAATCAATTTGTACTGGTACATTGTATGAAATAAAGTGTAGGTATAAGGACAGTATTATGTATTGCTATTCCTTCTCCAACAAGCCGACATTGTGTATTTTTTTCGTACGGTTAGGTTAATTTTGTATCAAGAGATCATTACAAACATGCATATGAAACCATCCACATGGAACTTAAATCCAACCTACAACTCAGTCAGCTGAATCTAAGCGTTAAAATTAAATCCATTTGCAACGCAAACTCAACACATCGAAAAGTTGCCCTAAGCCTAACGAAGTTAAATCGTCCGTGTTTTTGAAGACAGCAAAGGGATGTAAAGTGCGAAATAATGCTGACAGGTGGTACGGACACAGCGCGCGAACAGGTCACGTTCGTATAGACGTTCTGCTCTTTCCCGCCCTCTGCTGCACCAGTACAGCAATGCTCAGCATTTGTTTACTTTGGAATTAATTTACATGAAAAGCGCATGTGACCAAAAACGTCCCATGCTGACAGACCTGTACTATCTGGAATATTTTGTATGTTACTGTAGAAAGGATAAAAGGTGTGAGCAGCAAACAGGCAGGGCACAGCTGGTAAGGGGCCCATCATCTTAAAGCCGATGCTAAGCTTTGGGTCTCTTGGGGGTATCTCATGCTCAATAAACACAAACACCATGCATATTATCCTCGTTGGTTATTGGTTATGTTTTTATTATATTTACAGTCAATTTGTTATAAATATAATACATCATTTTGGAAGAGCTGTCATGTCTTCACACTTATACAGCCCAATAGTATGTGGGAGAGGGAAGAGATAGATAAACCAATGATTAATTTGTAGAAAATTAAAACAATTCATGTGGAAATAGCACAGCTTAAACGCACAAAACACACACACACACACACACACACACACAAACAGCAGCCAGCAGTCCGGGGTCACTGGGCAACAGTTGTACTGTGATTGTACAGTGTCCTTGACAACCGTGTCTATTAGCATCATATGTTGTCATGGAGTCCTTTTCCTGTGAGAGGACAGTGGCTCTTCTTATAAGCAGATGGAGGGCAGTTTGAGCTTCCGCGGGCACCGTCAGCCACTTACTCACACACACACACAAAAAAACACCCTACCATCATCTGATGAGTGGAAGAAGAAAAAAAGATCTTTGTTCCAGAAAACCTGCCAATCATTGAAAGTACACCCCATAGACAAGTTGACATACATTCATGTGCGCCACACACACACACACACACACACACAGCTGTCAGCATGATCACGCAAGGGTGAAATGACATACATACATGCTTAAAAAAAAAAACCTAAATCAGATGGAGGGGTGTTTGTCTGTGCTGTAATGTCCCTCTGAAGGTGTCTGCGAGATGACAAACATCAACGTTATCGAGCCTCACATCTGCAAAACATCTATGTGCCACCAGAATGCATCTGGGCTCCAGAGTCCCTCTAACACAGGACAGGTCCAAAAGCTTTTCAGTGACTATTAGTAAATCGCAACCACCATTATGCTGCTTATTTTGTCTGTCCATTCATTCACTCCATCATTCATTGACTCACACACTCATCGACAGACACACGCACACACACGCTGTCGTCATTACAATTTTGAATTCCACATCCAGTTTTATTCATGAATGGAAAAGAAATGTCTCG